>NC_081175.1:15717137-16917137 GCF_012432095.1 Onychostoma macrolepis
TGCCACTGACTCGCATTTATTTATTTTTTTGTTGTTGTTGTTTTTTTTAAAGCTTACCCTATCTATAGTGACCAAAGACTTAAGGACTGCATTTAACAATATTAAATTTGTGTCCTGAATACCACACAGAACATTTTTTTTTCTGAAACAGATAACTTATTTTGAAAAATCATTTCATTAATGTCCCATTTGACTTTGTGGTGATGTATACATATATCATATATATGATATATTATATTATGTCACCATAGAGTCAAATGGGACATTAATGAATCATACTATGATCATCACAGTTCAACCGGATTCATATGAATGAGGTACATTCTTTATTCTTAATTAATTTGATTAATTATTATTCATGATTTTAGTGTGTGTATTTTTATTTATTTTATTTTATTTTTTTAATAGGCTCCATTCTCTTTCTATATGAACAGTTTCATATTAACCGGCTACATGCTTAATTTGTCTCTTTTTAGCTTTTATGTATGAATTATTTTTTTAACAGGCTACATTCTCTTTCTATTTGAACAGATTTATATAGCCATGTTGTCTATTAATTTGGCCTTAATTATTACAAACTCTAAAATTAACCACAAAGCAATGTTTACCTCCCACTCAAACTGGTTTCTGTCAATAAAAAAAGAATAATAAAAAAAACATTTTGTGTTTTAGATTCCATACACTCTTTTTGGCATCATTTAAAAGATGCAAATTCCACTACTAACATATCTGAACCTCCCTGCCTCAGAAAGGACTAGACTTTTCCAAAAAAGAGGAGAAAAAATGTTGTGTTTACGGTTATGTAAGGGACTTTACCTCAGTAAAGTGCAGCCTTATTTTGGAGAGGGATTGTCTCCTGTTTTAAGTGGTTTAACACTAGGACTCCTCTGGCTATGTAGAGGCTTGGGATTGGAGTATCACGCACACGTCCCGCAGGTAAACACAGGCTATGTTTACAGACACCCTTTAGCCAGGGCGGGTGAAGTACCTCTCTGTATCTTATTGTAGCCGTGGTTCTTAAACCCTCCTATTTTTAGACTACTAGATTTAAGCCCAGTCTCAGTTGCATGGAGTTGCTGCACCTTATTTACCAGCTATAGGCCCACGGTAAAGAGACTCGTCTACATTACTCTTTGTCTTCCATTTGCTATTGTCTTGGTGGATAAAGTCTTTGTAAGCCAATAAGCTTACAAATAGTTAATTGCCCCAGTTCGGAAAACACAGGACCCATATGTACAGTATATTTCAGGATGGAGTGAGCAATGTCTACATATTTATTTGTTTTTTCTTTGTGCTTTTGACTAGCATGGTTTTGAATGCTTAAAGGGTCAAATTAAATAAAAAGGAATTATTGGTGTTGGTTATATATATATATATATATACAGTGCCCTCCAAAAGTATTGGAACAGTAAAGACAAAATTGCTCTGTTGGCTGTGGAGTCAAGACATTTACAAATATGATTAAAAGATGAATATGAGACAGAACTACAGAATGTCACATTTTATTATTGGGTGATTCAACACAGATGTTTTACCAGCTGAGAAGTTTAGAGTTTCATCCCTCTATCTGATGTGAGCATAAGTATTGGAACAGTTGCCTCACAGGTCTTTCTAAGTGATCAGCTGTGTCCTGTTGCATTAATTCTTCAGATATTAAAAGCAGGGAATGTGTTGTATCAGTTACTGTATATCCATTACTTCTGTATTCTGAATCTTGCATTCGATGATGACACACACAAACCAGGATGAAGATGAGGGAGCTGACTTTGAGAGAAAAGCAAGCTGAATGCTAAAAGAAAAGAGGAAGTCAATTAGAGCTATAGCAAAAACAAAGGGCACAGAGAAATCAAGAGTTTGGAAATCACCAGCGACACCAGCAACCAACAACGACCTGATCGGCTGAGAAAACAACAGTAGTTGATGACAGACAAATCATAAAAGCTGTGAAAATGAATCCTAAAAGACGTGTCTGTAAAATCACCAATAACTTCCAGAAAGCTGGGGTGATTGTCTGACAATCTACTGTCCTCAGGAGACTTTGACACAGAATTACAGATGCTACACAGCAAGATACAAACCTCTGACCAGCTCCAAAAATAGAAAGGCAAGATTAGAGTTTGCAAAAAAGCACAAAGGTGAGCCAGAAGAGTTTTGGAACTGTGTTTATGGACCGATGAGACAAAGATGAACCTTTATCGAAGTGATGGGAAAGCAAAAATGTGGAGAAAAAAATGGAACTGCAATGATCCCAAGCATACAGCCTCATCTGTAAAGCATGGTGGAGGTGGTGTCATGGCATGGGCATGCATGGCTGCCTCTGGAACAGGCCCTCTCAACTTTACTGATGACTTAATGTATGATGACAGTAGCAGAATGAATTTGGAAGGGTATAAAACCATCTTGCCTACCAATAATCAAGAAAATGCCACCAGCTTCATTGGGAAGTGCTTCATATTGCATCAGAACAATGACCCAAAACACCCTGCAGTTCAGTGAAGGAATTTATAAGGGCAAAGAAATGGAAAGTCTTAGATTGCCCAAGACAGTCTTAAATCCGATTGAACATGAATTTCACCAGCTGAAGAGGAGAGTAAAGGCAGAAACTCCCCAAAACAAGCAACAATTGGAATTGGCTGCATTAAAGGCTGGGAAAAGTATTTCAAAGGATGAGATCAAGAGTCTGGTGATGTCTATGGGTCACAGACTCACTGCTGTGATAGTGTGCAAGGGATCTGCAACTAAATAATAGCTTTTAATCTTTTATATCTGCCTTATGTTCAACTGTCCAAATACTTATGCTCGCATCAATGAGTGGGACAAACCCTAAAAGTGCTATTCTTTTTATTTGGTAAAACATGTATGTGTTGAAACGACTAATAATAAAATGTGACATTCTGTAGTTTTGTCTCATATTCATCTTTTCATCATATTTGCAAATGTCTTGACTCCACAGCCAACAAAACAATTTTGTCTTCATTGTTCCAATACTTTTGGAGGGCACTGTATATGTATATGTATTATATATTTTTGAAAGAAGTCTCTTACAGTCACCAAGGCTGCAGTTTCACAGTTTAACATTGTGACATAGCATTACAATTTAAAACCACTGTTTTTAATTTTAATATATATTATTTTTGTGGTGGCAAAGCTAAGTTTTCAGCAGGCATTACTCCAGTATTCAGTGTCACATGATCCTTTAGAAATCATTTTAATATGCTGATTTGGTGTTCAATAAAGTTTTATTATTATTATTTATTGCATGACATTATGTTAAAAACAGTATTGCTTAATTTAAAGATTGTTGTGTTGAAAAGAGTGCTGCTTAAAATTTTGATGAAACTGTGACACATTTTTGGATTCTGAATGAATAAAAAAGTACAAAAGAATGGCGTTTATTATTATAAAATTTTAAAAGTTTTTGCTGTCAATTTTGATAATCCTTGTTTAAACATAAACATGATAATCCCATCCTTAAACTTTAACTTTTCAACTCAAATCAAATCCTCCTAATTGAGGTCCTACCTCATTTCAAATCCAATTCAAATTCAGGAATTGAATTGGAATTTTAATTCAATTCTGAGTTCAGTTGTGAATGGCACAAAACCCTTAAATAGCCAGTAAATATGTTTATGTTTATCTCATGAATAATTGTAACCACAGTTAATACATTATAACACTTATCAATTCATTGTTACACTATGCATTTTAAATTTGGTTATAATTATTTACGACAAGATATCATGTATTACAATGCACATTATGAATAATTATAATGCATTATAGTCTCTAATAACCCTTTATAATGTATTATACAAAAGTTAAGTGTTACCAAATAAATAAATAAAAATTGTTCTGTTATTTGTTTTTGATTTGACCCTAGACATCTTTGCAGTATCCACATGTTGTGAGAAATAACTGTTAATCTTTTTATTTCCAGGTGTTCATGGTCAGATGGTCCAGATGGACAGCAGTAAGTCAGGATTTGTGGGCTCACAGGTAGAGCTACGCTGTCAGTTTGTCAACAGCAACCCACCTGTAAAAATCTCACAGGTCACCTGGCAGAAGCTAGTCAATGGCACTAAGCAGAATGTCGCCATCGCCAATCCAGCCCTGGGGGTGTCAGTACTGAGCCCCTTCAAAGAGCGTGTGCGCTTCAAGAACCCCGCCGTCCGCCAGCGCACGCCTTCCCTGGAGGACACCACCATAGTCTTCAGCAAACTAAAACTGTCGGATGAATCCACCTACATCTGCGAGTACACAACCTTCCCAGCTGGCAACAGGGAGAACATGGTTAATCTCACTGTTTATGGTATGTAATGCTGCTGTTCTCCTAATACCAACTGTAAATCTGACCACCAATACCATGAAAAATGCATTTAAAAATATGACTTCAGATGAGATTTAAGAGCTGAAGAACTTCAATTTCAGTGGGCAAGTAAAGATTTAAAGGTATAGTTCACCCAAAAATGAAAATGTGCTTAAAATTTAATCATTCTCAGGCCGTTTGGAACAGGATGTTTGTTCTTCATTGGAACTTTTAGCATTACTTGCTCATCATTGGATCCTCAGCAGTGAATGGGTGCCATCAGAATGAGTTCAAACAATTGATAAAGCATCACAATAATCCATAAGTAATCCACATTCAATCAATTAACAGTTGGAGTCGTGTGGATTATTGTGATGTTTTTATCAGCTGTTTGGACTCTCATTCTGACGGCACCCATTCACTGCAAAGGATCCATTGGTGAGCAGGATGTAAGAAGGATGAAGAAACAAACTCATCTACATCTTGGATGGTCTGAGGGTGAGTAAGATGTCAGCCAAATTTCATTTCTGGGTAAACTATTCCTTTGACATTGAGCAAGTTCAAGGTCATTACAAGATTCAGATTTGGACAGTTTAAGAGATATCTTATTTACATAAAAGCAGTAAAGCCTTGGTGATTAAGCTTTAGTGATTAATTGAAAACTCAGAATCATCAGATTACTCTCAGTACCTGAGCAGCGTAAAAGCATTTACTGTTGCAGTGCTTATGGTTAGCGGCTGTGGTGTGAAACAGGCCTTTAGAGCCAAGATTGTGCTGTAGTGGATTTTGCTAGATTTTTTAAAGCGCTAACATCACATAAACAGATTTATTTTTTGGTTATGAAATGAGTAAAACTTTTAATTTCACAGAAGAATAATTTCTGTGTACATTGCATAATTTTCTAAGTTCAGAGGCCTTTGTCTTTTCAAAATGTTTTCCATGAAAACTGATTATTATATAGCACATTGCAGTTCTTAATGAAAAAAACACCAATAAGCTGAAAAGCTTGCAAAACATAACGTGGCACAGAATATTACAGTAATCCAGTGGTTGTCTGCAGTGCATGAAATATCCCAGTGTTCTAAGCCTATGTATTTTTTCTGCAGCTCGCCCTATGATCCAGATGAGTCTTTCCACACCCTCCATAGTGGCGGGAACCAAAGATCTGAAGATGACTGTTGCCACATGCGTTTCTGCCAATGGGAAGCCACCCAGTGTGATCACATGGGAAACTGATTTAAATGGAGAATCCAACACCCAGGAGATACGCAACTCTGATGGGACTGTCACAGTGCGCAGTGATTACTTGGTGGTTCCCAGTCGAGAAATACACCAACAGCTGCTCACCTGCATCTCCACATATAATGACGAACAATACACAGACAGTGTAACGCTCAACATTCAGTGTAAGAAACCAGCTATATACTACTGTTCAAAAGTTTGGGGTCAGTAAGATTAAAAAATAATACTTACTCAGCAGGGATGCATTAAATTAATCAAAAGTGACAGAAAAGACATTTACATTGTTCCAAATAAATTCTATTCCAAATAAATGCTGTTCTTTTGAACTTTCTATTCATAAAAAAAACGTCTCTCAGGTTCCATAAAAATATTAAGCAGCACAACTGATTTCAACATTGATAATAATAAGAATTTTTTCTTAAGCATCAAATCAGCATATTAGAACGATTTCTGAAGGATCATGTGACACTGAAAATTCAGCTTTGTCACCACAGGAATCAATTACATTTTAAAATGTATTTAAATAGAAAACAGTTACTTTAAATTGTAATAATATTTTCAAAATATTTAGATATCTTACTAACCCCACACTTTTCATCCAGCATATTTTTAATTTATTACAAGTCACTTTAAACTTTATTTTATTTTTTAATGATTTAATTTATTTCATTATTTAATTTCAATAGTAGTACTTATTAAAACTACTACTTATACTATAATGTTTTAGCTTTTTTTTTTTTTCTTAGCTTAATAGTAATTGCAGTTTAACTTTGTTTAAAATGTATTTTAAAATATATCATCATGGGTCCTCTATTAAAATAATTTTATTCTAAATCTTCATTACTGTTAAAATCAATTTTATTAAATGTCCATTGAAAGAAATAAAAAAAAATTAAAGTTATGGAATAAATTGATGCTCTCTTTTCTCCTTGTTTACAGATGAACCAGAGGTGATAATAGAGGGCTTCGATGGGAACTGGTATTTGAACAGAGAAAATGTTCAGCTCACCTGCTTGGCTGATGCCAACCCACCCATCTCATTGTTACAGTGGAGATAGTATGTCATTTTAGTCCATTCTGCTCAAATTTATTTATGCTCAGTTAAAATACATTGAAATGTATGATGATCTTAAATATACCATAGCCTAAAGTAATGAACACTATATTACATCAGTGCCAAAGAAATGTGTCGATTACCACAGAAAATAATTTTAGCTCTGTTTGCAATGCACTTAAAATGGAGGTCCATGGGGCAAGGCATTGGCATCTCATATTTTTGTTAGATCTCCTTATCTTAATTCTTCGAGTCTAATGGCTATACTTTCTGGCTATGCATGTGTGTTTTTTAACGTTTATCCTGGTACATTGCCTTGGCCCATAGACTTCCACAGTAGATGCATTACTATAGACACAGTTATTGAGGGTCAAGCCAATTATTTTCCATGAAAAATGATACAAATGTAATTTAACTTTTCGATATTAATTCCAGAACACCCATCTATCATATTGAAAACATTTACGCTTCTTTCAGTTACTGTTCTTTCAGTTTTAACTTCAGTGAATTCTCATGCACAACCTGATGAGCCTTTCTCTCTCTAGCTTGAATGGAACTATGCCGAGTACAGCAGAGCTTCGTGACGATGTGCTGATCTTTAAAGGTCCTGTAACCTATGACATCGCAGGCACATACATCTGTGACGCCAGCAACAGCATTGGGACAGGCTCTGCGTCCGTTGAGGTCATTGTCACAGGTGCGTTGTTTACACTTCCTACTAGACTGTGAAAGCATGTGGCTTAACTGCTTCTGTGCATGTGGATATGCATGCAAATGTTTTAGTCTTTTGCCCTAAACTTACACTTGACTGCCTCTGAAACATCACCTAATAAGCATGATCATTCCATTGTTTTGTCAATAAACAATGTAGACGTTCACTGGCTGAAAAGTGGATGCTCGCTCTCCTTGCCTTTATTTTTTTTCTTCAGCCCTCAGGTGTTTTGCTTTGATTAACTTGCTTGCTGGCGCAGCACTTTGCATGTGGCTGCAAGTTGTCTGCATGTGGCTCCTGAATGAACCTTTGTCTATGAGGACCTCTTGAGTCATATTTTTCTCTTTGCATGCTGCGAGCATAAGGTGTGGTCTATAGAAACTGCATGCTTACATTTACTTGTGTGTACATGTATCTGTGGTTCTGGCCTGCTGCATGGTTCAATCTCTTTGGCGAAGTGATGGCACCTGGGATTTAATTCCATGGGGAAGAAATACAAAGAAATGAAAAGTCTTGCCTATCCCAACTTCCTCTGTCTACCCATGTTGCTTCTTTAAAGACCTTGTGAAATCAAAATTCTCTGACAATGACTAAAAGCTCTGTGGCTTTTAGTCGTTGTCCATTATGCTAGTGTACTCCTAAAAGTTTATTACATTTATTTTAGCTTTTAGTACATATGCCATTCAGAAGATTGGGCTCTGTGTGTTTTCATTTTATTTTATTATTTTATAATTTTTTTTATTTTTATTTTTTGTTTAAAAGAAATGAATACTTTTATTTATCGAGATTAAATTGATCACAAGTTACAGTAAAGACTTATACAATGTTGCAAACAATTTCTATTTTAAATAATGCTTTCCACTGAAAAAAGTGTCACAAATTGTCAAAAATATTAAGCAACACAACCAATTTCAACATTGATAATTATAAGAAATGTTTCTTAAGTTTCTTGGCTGCTGAAAATTCACTTTTGTCATTACAAGAATGAATTAGATTTTACAATATATTAAAATAGAAAACAGTTATTTTAAATTATAATAATATTTCAAAATATTACTGTTTTTAATGTATTTTTTATCAAATAAATGCAGCCTTGGCGAGCACAATAGATTTTTTCCCCCCCAAAATAATAAAATATCTTTCCATCCCCAAACCTTTGAATGGTTGTCTAACAGCCTATGGCTTGTTTAAAGTAAAATTACAAGGCTTTTGCTATGACCCCACTTCCTGTTTTAAAAGGAAATATGCAAAACAGGAAAGAAAACTGCGCACAAGGTCTTTAACAACTCTATTCCCCATTTGGTTATACTTAATTGAGGTGATCTCTTTCCTTACCCAGAATTCCCTAGCTATCCACACGAGGTGTCTCAGGAGCCACAGCAAGATTTTGCCATCATTGGTGGAGCTGTTGTTTGTGGCACAGTGCTGTTGGCCGCCATTACGCTCCTGGTAGTGTTTTTATATCGCCGGAGAAGCATGTTTAAAGGAGATTACAATACCAAGAAGCAAATCCTTGGAAATGGTTACAGCAAGGCTGGCAATGTGCCGTCACACCCCTCATTACCTCACAGTCTGACCTTTTCCGAAGACTCAGATGAAGAGAAGAAGCTGGGAATTTACAGAGGCTCCAGTATCTTAGGAAGAAGTGTTCAGGAGTTCCACAACTGCCATGACAGCAGGATGAAGGCCTACCACATGGGACTGATCGAGGACCATGACAGATGCGGACATAGTGAGCAGACTTACATTTATGATTACGGATCTGAGGTGGAGGTCTCAGTGGACATGATTCCTCAGATGGACGGCTCTGTCATCTCTAAAGAAGAGTGGTATGTGTAGGACTCAAGACTTTGAGCTTCTCAGCATCTTCTTGTTCCTTGTCATCTTCTTCCTTTTGAAGCAGGCTTTGGGATCCAAACTCACAATGGATTCAATTCACCTAGAGGACATTGTTGACATGAAAATCCAAACTGATGATAAATGTTTGGAGATGGGCCAATGAATGGCCACATTGTTGACTTTGCCTGATAAAATTTCTCTGTTTCAAAACCTAGCGAGCTGTTTACAGCAGTCATCGTAATTATGCATAGATATTTGCATAATTATATGCTGCGTCTTGAAATGCCTAATTTTAGACCAATTCTAAATCAGCATTACAGTCTCTCACATAGAATGAGATGAATATGTGTTTTATTATGCAGTTCTAAGTTATATTTCTTATACTTAAAAATAACGATATACATATTTAAATGTGATTCATTGTTTTACCAATGTGAGCTTTGAGCTTAGCAACGGCTAACTTCAAACTCTATTGAAATTTATAGTGATTTGTGTTCTTTCTTACCCCTTACGAAAATTAGCCATGGTTTGACTATACTAACCACAGTTTAACCATAGTATTTGTAGTAAAAAACTGTGGTTATACAAATAGTAATCAATAGGCTACACACACAAAAAAAAAAACATGGTTATAGCCTACTACACTTTTACTAAACCACTATTTATGTGCTGCACAGAGTTTCTGCCTATGTTGGCATCGTAAATTGGTCATTTTCAGTGTTGTTTAGGATGCTGGCTCACAGGGTTTTCGAATAGTGCTGTTAGCTTAGCAACATACTAACTTCAAACTGTATTGCATTCGGTTGTAAATTGTGTTCAACCGTGCAGAGTGCTTTTTATGTGACACACTTAATTCCTACCTATGTTGGCATCCTAAATTGGTCACTTTCAATGTTGTTTAGGATGTTGAATCACAAGGTTTTCTTACAGTGTTATTAGCTTAGCAACATGCTAACTTCAAACTGTATTGAAAAGTGTGTTGTTTTCTGTGTGGAGTGTTTGTGCTGTTCTAATAGCAACATGCTAACTTCTATTGAAATTGATTGTGATTTGCGTTCCTTAGTATAGAGCACAATTTACGTGGGACACAGAGTTTCTATGATGGCGTCCTAAATCAGTTATTTTCCATTACGTTTAGGATGCTGACTCACTAGGTTTTGTAACAGAGTTATCTCTAACATAAACTAGGTATTTGTTTGGAAGAGAATACATGTCTTGACAGCGCCGTTGTATTGAGAAAGAATTTTCGCCTCGGGATAGTGTTTACTTAAGAGCAGTTGAAACTTCACTATAACCTATAAATTGTGAAAGTCTTACACTGTGCATATAATTTTGTGCATGATTCATGGAAACATTGCCTTGTTTTGTCAGATATTGTGTTTTTTGTTTATTGAAACAGAATAGTGAATTTCTGGCTGCTGTAATCACAGGTTCCATAATACAGTACAATAAACTGCACTGCAGTAGTCAAATACCACCTATAAAGAACATATACGTGTATATAAACAATCACACAATTCAAATATGGTTGTAGCTTTTAAGAGTCAGTGAGTCAATGCATGTCTCAGTGGCTGCAATCTACAATATGAGTTATTGATTTGTATTTGAAGTTAAGATGTTATGAAAACATTGTACTATAAAAGAAATAGCTTTGAAATGCTAAATTATTTCATTTTTGACACCGAGGAACAAACTGGTTGAATGTTGTATGGTCTTTTGCAGGTGGTCTTCAGCTAATGTACTGTACTTCCATATGATGTGCTGTAAAATTTCTAATACAATGTGTTTTGTGCTAATTGGAAAGATTTATGAGTGTTTTTTTCCATTTGTAAATTTCTTTTAGAAAGCAGCAAAAAGGTCAGTTTCACCATAATGATAGAAATTGCCCTACTGGTTCAGTAACATAAATTTGTTAATATAACATTCAGGAAACTCTTGATGTGTTTTTGTGTCCTTTATGTGTTAAACTTCATTATGCTGCCAAGAACATATTCAGATATACAGTGTTTGTTTTTGCTGTACTTTTGTCATTTGTATTTATTGTAAAATCACAAGTGTTAATAAGTCTTGTGAATTCTCTGCTGTCAAATAAAAATGGTATAAATCAATTGTTAAGATAGTCAAGATAAAAATGTACCTATAGTGTCTTCATCGTCTGATTATGAATAATGTTTTGCTTCTAATATATCAGAATCAATAAATGAATAAGCACATTTTTCCAAGCAGAGCAATTCAAGTGGTACATTTGGGCTCATCTGATCAGGACATTCTTTGTGGTGTCTGCCACTTATTTGAGGTTGGGTATTGTCTGTTTCGAGTGCACACATTATGCCATTAACATCTCTTTTACAGCCATTAGACTACCACACGACAAATCCCCTTTTTCACTAGATGGCACTTACATCATTGTTGTTTTATGCACACATTGACCTAAGGGAAAGCTCCCATGAATCCCTTCCATGGCAGCCCCATTTGTTGGTATGGTGTTGTTGGAGTTTGCACAAAAGAAGGGCATGAGATCCGGATGTGTGGGTTTTTTTTCTCATCAACACAAAACAATAGAACTAGGACCATACAATAGAGCTATTCTCGTTAATGTTAGAGTGGAAACATGTTTCAGAGGCATGTCAGGTTTGAATACATAAGTACAACTGAGTCAATGTCTTAATGTGTTATATAGTGTATATGGTGGAATTAGCAAGGAGATGGCCAACATGTATTTTTCCTGCAGAGAAACCCCAGCCACTGAGCGCTGCAGAGAGGGTGATGGGTGTCCTTGGATGGGTGATTGCACTGGGCATCATCCTCAGTATAGCTGGCACAATATATTTGTTCAACAAACAGCAGCGGCACAAAAATGCAGGGTCAGACAATGACTCGTAAGTATTCAACTCATTAAAATGCTACATTTGCAAGGATATATGTATAAAATTCTGAGATTTCATTATTGAGACCTGAGTAATGACTAAAGTGTCTACAAAGCATTTATTCTTACCTCACTTATTGTCCTAGCTAAATTATTTAAAAAAAATTATATGTAATATTTTTAGTATTGCATTTTTATTTCATATAATTTAATCATATTCATTTCAAAATATATATTTCAACTAATATTTAAAAAATATGTATATGTGCATGTATACATATTATTTGTATGTGCTTATGCATAATAGATGTATTATTTTATAATATTACAAAGGTAAGTGTATATATATAGTGCATATACGTATAGTGTATATATATATGTGACCATGGACGACAAAACCAGTCTTAAGTGTCAGTTTTTCTAAACTGAGATTTATACATCTGAATAAATAAGCTTTCCGTTGATGTATGGTTTGTTAGGATCGAACATTATTTGGCTGAGATACAACTATTTGAAAATCTGGCATGTGAGGGTGCCAAAAAATCTAAATATTGAGAAAAACGCCTTTAAAGTTGTCCAAATGAAGTTCTTAGCAATGCATATTACTAATCAAAAATTAAGTTTTGATACATTTACGGTAGGAAATTTACAAAATATCTTCATGGAACATGATCTTTACTTAATATCCTAATGATTTTTGGCATAAAAGAAAAATTGACAATTTTGACCCATATTTTTGGCTATTGCTACAAATACACCCCAGCGACTTAAGATTGGTTTTGTGGTCCAGGGTCACATATTTTAATAATATTGATTATTTCCTTGTTTTTATTTATTTTAATAAATACATGTTATTTAACTAATATTTAATATGTGTGTGTTTAATATAATGTATATATTATATATTATTATGGTTTTACATGATTAGTATCATACACATATAAATAAATATTATAATAAATACATATAATAATATAATATGAAGATATATTAAATATTCTAAAAATATGAAATATAATGTTATAATATATGTATATCCAAGTAATATTGTTTATGACTTTTAACATTCTCATTGTAGTCTTTTACATTATTGGACAAACAATTATGCCAAAGCTAAAATTATATAACTATATTAGTTATAACTAACCTTGTAGGTAAATTTTTTTCAATGATATGATGTGGTTTTAGTAAGATCGCTGGGACAAAAAACAACATGAAACTAGCCTGTAGTTATTTTATGGCATTGTTGTAGTTATGACCCTCTATCTCTCCCTCTCTATTGTTGCAGAGATAGTTCTTCTCCTGCCCACAAAAAGCCTTCTTCGTCTAAAAAGAAGGCAGCTGATGACTTCCAGGTAAGAGAGCACTCAGTAAAGCCACAGAAACACCAGTGAGGGCTCTGGCCATTTTATGAGATGAAAAGATGCACTAATGCACCATGGTCTGGCTACCGACCTGAAAAGAGGTACTGAGGCTTTAATGATAAACCTGAATTGCCTCTGGCCTCATAGACATAGTGAGCAGAGAGCGCCTCCTACTGGAGAAGAGAACAAACACGCTGTTACTTTCTCCCTAATAGTTAATTATCACAGAGTATGTTTTAGCAATAACTCCGTATAACTTCCTTGAACTTTGCTACTTTTGAAACATTTATGTATTCTGAATAGGAAAAAGGGTCCAAACTTGATTGTGTCAGCACCAGCATGCGTAATATCAGGGTGACAGTGTCAGCCGTGTGCCGGAGAGCACTCATTAAATATGCACAGCGCTCATTCTCTCCTACTTCGTTCTCTCTATCTGACCTTGTATCTTTGTTCCCACAGAGCCCCGGGAGGTTCTATGATGAGCTCCCAAACACGGCCGACTACGTGAGTTACCGTTTGGCGTGTAACAAAGAGGATTATCTGGAGCAACACTCTCCTCCCATTCAACCTCCTCTGACCTTCCTGCCCCAAAACCCCTACACTCAGCATGGTAACCAGAACGCCATATTCACATACCCCACACCCACCGGCCCCACCGGCCCCATCTCCTCATACACCTTCCCCAAAGAGCAGTATGTATAAATACATTCGCGACCTCTTTCTCTTTCTGTCTTTCTTCAGTTGCTCTGGTCATTGTGTACTTTTTTTTTTACTGTGCTCTTTCTGAATAGATTTTTAAAAACATTTTTTTTATTCTCGAAGCATAATTGGATTTGCGTGCATATTTTCAAAATTTTTGATTAATGTTGCTTAGAATTAATCTGCAGTAATAATTACAGATTAAAGCAGAGTAGATTCAGGATGAATAAATCTGATTCTCATTGTCTTAAAGTAAGACAGGTGGTCCATACACTCCATTTATAACAGGCCCATATTGTTTATTGTATTCTGTACAGTTATGCATCACTCCATTGTTTTGTCATTTGGGATTTCCATTGTATTTGTTTAATTTCTAAACAGGTATTTTTGCTGCTTTCGTAATAGTAAACTAAGCAACAATAACATGGTAGCAGTAAAAAAATAAATTCTTGAAAAATCTATTAAAATAAACACATGTATGATTTTTAAACAATATTTACTACTGAATTTAATTGTGTTGTATTAAAAATGGGTTTCCTTTTTGCTTTTTCGTAATAGTGAAACTTGCAATGATCTGACCAATACTTGACAAAATAATCATTATTCATATTTCTTTGCATCTTTAAACTGTATATTCTGTATATATATATGTATGTGAGAGGGTTTTTTTTACATGCACACCAGAAAATTCCAGGAAGTATTTATGTAGAACTGTGAATCTCTTTGGTCATTTGTCCTTTATTATTGTTTACATTATGCTTTGTGACATTCATGCACAATGGTACAAAGTTCTTCCATGCACTGCAACTCTAATAACTGCATAAGGAGTATTTATATAGTGTATAGAGCACGAGAAAGTGTGCAAAAATCTGATGGATTACATTATATGTATTTGTGTGTTGTTACAGTGACCATATGGTATTGAATAAGCTGTTAATGATGTAATATTTGAATATTTTAACCACTTGTGATTTTTTTGTTTCTCTTTTCTACTAATAAATACATAATTAAATAAATAAACACAGGCTTCAATGCTATTTTTTAGGTTTAGTATGTCTGATTATAACTCATAAGTTTGAATATTCTTCATGCAAAGCATTATAACAAAGTGATTGTGATGATTACACGATTTATTATGAAATAGTAATCAGATTAAACCTATTTATAGGTTGCATTTAATATACATGACATACTGTATGCCATCTGGCGTGAACAACATGACAGATCACAGCTGGTTTGTCTGGTTACAGAACTGATTTGCGCTAATCACATAACTCAGATTATGAAATATTTGTATGAGTGTGTGAGCAGTGAAGCAGCTGTAAACCTCTTGTGTTCAGACAAATAGAACTTCTATAGAAATGATATCAACCTCAAAGAAGTATTGAAAACTTCTGAATGTCATTGCATTAGATAACAAAATATCAAACCAATTATAGGTTAATTTAAAGGAATAACACAAACTCACACACAAAGGGTTTTAAATGATAAAACAATAAACTATCATATCCATACTATTTTAGACACTTCAGAGTGTGAAACATTAGTGGAACATATTCATGATTAATGTGATGAACTGATATCTGTGCTTACTCTGAGGGGAACTGCCTACATCCACAAAAATGTATGTATGCATACACAATGGTCATGTCATATCTATCATATCATTTTCATTGGCATCTGTGTACAGTAGATGGGTGTGCACCCTTGCGTTCTTAACTGTCTTTCCTGGTGTGTTTATGCACTTTACATGGAAGTGTAACATGAGAAACTCATGAATGAATGTAGGGAGCACTCTGTTTCCTCTGCTTGGCTGAGCGGTCGCGGATGGAAACACGTGCACACACACACACACACACACACAAGTATAATTCTGACCTCAAACCCAGAGAGGGATGAGCTCAGAGAAGAGCTGGGATCTGTGATTAAAGTGCATCTCCTCGGGCTGTGATGAACCTGGCTAACTAACCTTGGAATCCATATTTAGAATTTTTTAATTGCACATTAGCCACATCCTACCTTGCAGTCTGCATTAAAACATTTTGGTAGTTAGACATAGATTGCATGGATGGTTAAAGTTATCAAATCCAGACTGATGAAAAAGATCTCTTATTGAATTCGTTAATGCTATAAGACCATTATCAAATCACTGTTATTTATTATTATTTTTTTATTTATATAAGAGAATAAATCATTGTGTTGGAACTCAATATGTATAGAGGTTTTTTATTTCTCACTGTGGGTGATGGAATGCAAGAACGGCCATCCATCTCGCCACCTTCAATAATATATGAGACACAGCTATCATTGTGTCATCCTAAACCTTTCTACTCCGGTCCACTGTATTCTTGTTCATGGAGGGGAAGGTCTGTGAATTATTCAAGCTAAATCAGTTTAGAAAGACTCAGCTGCCTCTTTCTCTCATTGAGCTTGTGGACTTCGGCAGTAATCATAAGCTCGGAGAGGTCGCATAATATTTATTGGATAGTTCTCTCTCTTTCTTTTATTATTATTTTGGAGACAGTTATTGTGCTTTTTTTACATCTTGGTCAAGGCATTGGATATGAGAGTCATGGCACCATGGTCCACAGAGTTTTAGGGGTGCCTTACATCTGCCTAATTGTTTTATTTCTACCCCTCTACCTTCAAGGTAAGAATGTCAACAACCATTTTTTTTAATATTCTGTTCAGTGCTGTCAACTAATTACTCCAGTCATATATTTGTTAACTGTTCCACTTGATTGGAAGTATTTGTTTGCTTGTCCAGTCTCTGATTTGTGGATTTTTTTCTATTAGTGTTAGCATACCAACATGAGGAAAATTATATATATTCACATTGTCTCATGATGTACCCTTTGTAACTTAATCAATGCTAAAAATAATTTGGAGCACTGTCACCTTCGAAATTTTGTGTGTGCTCTTCCAGGCGTAGAGATCTTGGACCCGGGGCAGGTGGTATACAGCGAGACCAGGACCAATGGTGTGGTGGGACGAGGAGTGATCTTGGAGTGTGGCCCTACCTTGCCCGATGTCTACATCTGGGGCTTTACCAAACCAGGCACAGACACCATCCGTGCCATTGTGTACAACTTTGGAAAGGGTCCTAAAATACAGAAATTAGCCGATGACTTGGGTGATCTGACAGTAATCAGCAACAGCGCCTCTCTGTCGATAGAGAAGCTTCCTCTGGCTGCAGAAGGAGTGTATACCTGCCAGGCACTGTATGATACCCTTGAAGGAGCCAAGTTGTATTACTACTATGTATTTCTGCGTGTTTTAGGTCAGTGGTAATTGGGTGTTGTCCAAGTACTGATCTGAACAATGGCTACATTTTAGGTAGCCCCTGATATTTAGGTTAGTGCAGAAACCCTAAATTTCCAGCATATGTTCTTCTTAACTAGCAGATACAGTACATCAAAACTATTGTTATATTGCTAGTTGAGTATAAATAGTTAAGTATAAGTAATGATGTTGGCATGAACTGTTTAATGTTACCATCTTCTAAATGAATAAAGGTAATTTCCAAGAAAAGGTTAAACTGAACCAACATTAATGTTTTATTTTTTAGGTTGCGCTAAAAAAGTTAGCATATTTTACAACCACTCTTTCATGGTTCATCAGTAACAAGGTTCTATTTTGTAATTACTTTAACAGTGCCAGTGACCAAACCTTACATTGTGATGAGCGACTCTTCGCCAGTGGAGGGCACATCAGTGACCATGCGCTGTGGCCTGGAGAACGGCACGGGGCCTATTAATTACATATGGGAACAAGAGAGCCGGGAAAGCCAGCTCACCACGGTGGCTGAGATCTATGACGACAACCGATTAAATGTCACTGATGTCAACCGAAATCACACGGGATGGTACAGGTGTATTGCCAGCAACCAGGTCAACCAGCAGCGCAGTGACCGAGTCTGGCTTGACACCATTTGTAAGAGACTCCTAAATAGTCTTTGAAATACTCAACAAAATTTGATGCATCATATCGCTTTGGTGTGCAATTGCAAGAGGATATCCTATGTAAATATCTCTGGCTCTTTTCCAGTTGGTCCAGACCAGCCTCAGATCGATGTCACCCCTTATTCAGTGACGGAGCGGGGTTATTCTGCCCTGGAAAGAGAGACGGTTTCTCTTCTGTGTCAAGCTTCTTCTAATCCCCCAAGTCAGTACGTTTGGTTCTACAACAACACCCAGGTGTATGCGGGTCCCCAGTACACCATCAGCAGGATCCTCCGCATGCACACAGGCCACTACGCATGCCTGGCTCAGAACACTTACCTCAACACCCGCTCCAGGAAAACCATCACCCTCACCGTCTACTGTGAGTGCTCCCACAAACCCCTGCCTGGATTCTGGTGGCCACCTTACAACATGCCCTTCTATAGCTTCTTCAAGTTTCTTTCTGCAATTTCTTGCATTTGCTTCCTCTTACACCTTTTCCTTCACACTAACACACTCACACGAAGGTACAGACAGTTACATAAACAAAGGTGTCAGACTTCCAGAGTGGTCGATTGTGGACGTGCATCTGGAGGAGGTGAAGGACAGTTCTGAGAGCTGAAGGTATACAGCTGGTGTGATTGTTTCTGTGCTATGACAAGTCAAGAAAGGTCAGGAGGCCTTGTATTGTTTTGTCATAACACCTCAATCTCCCCTTCATGCCTTGAATGTACATCTATTCTTGACTTACTGGGGTACTAACAACTCCACCGATACTGTATTCTAACACAGCAACACCTTCTCATGATATGATTTCAAATTTGGCTCAATTGTAGCAGGAATGATAAAGCAGATCCTAATGGGTGATGTTTTTAACAGATACCAATGCAGTAGTCCTGAACTTTCTAGAAGTCGACTAGCTGTTACCACTGTGTAGATAAATAATAGACACCTAATCCGACCTCTTCATTTGGCTCAATTTCAGGAACACTTCTCTGCCTCTATCAGTTTCCTAAATTGGCCCAAATCACCTAAGATCCATTTCACTGCCCTGTGTTACACAATCATTTTGTTCCCACAGATCCTCCAGATGGCGCTCCAACTTGCTCAATCCTACCAGTAAACAATCACTCTGACCTGGCTCTCCAGTGTACCTGGGAGGGTGGTATCCCTGCAGCCTCTTTGAGATGGACCCCGTATGTGTTTGGAGAAGAGAGCGAGGGACTCACAAACATCACCAAGATTCAGAAAGGTCAAGAGACTGCAAACAACTCCATCTACATCTGCAAAGGCTCCCACATCGCATCGAATGAAATCAAAAGCTGCAGTGTCAGAACTTGTAAGTGTAAAACCAAGAGCACCTTGTTCACTTTGAGATCAACAAAAGGTCAGTAAATAGTTTCTACATTCTCTTTATCCCAGGGATGCCCTACGGTGAGCCAAAGTGTTCTGCGTATGCAACTCGAAACAATGAGTACATAATGCTGTCCTGCTCCTGGGAAGGTGGGTTTCCTCGAGCACTGGTGTGGTGGGTCTCCAGCTCAGGGGACACGCAAGGCACATCTGAGGAGAACGCAAACATCCTGGTTTTGCGGTCAAGTGCTACCTACAGTGGCAAGGCCTTTGTATGCCATGCAAAACATCCATTAGCTAAGGAGACCAAACAGTGCGTTTTAAAACTAGGTAAGAAAGGGTCAGTCATTATTCTTGTGTCTGTTAAACAATCCTTTAAAAACGATCCTTTCTTTCTGTCTTTAGAGGCACCGGTCCTAGTGACCCAGCGCAGTATGATGACCGTCTATGAGGGCAGTGATGCCCAACTCACCTGTATCTTGAGTAGAAACTACCCAGTCACAGAGATCACCTGGTTCAACAACCTGAAGCAGCATGTGAATGAGATTCCCAAGAAGTACGTCCTGGAGCGAGCTGCTGCCTGGACCAACTTGACAGTGCGGGAAACGGACAGCAACACAGACAGTGGCCATTACTGGTGTTCAGCTACCAATGCTGTCGGTGGGGCAGAGATTCCCATTTTGCTGATGGTGAAGAGTAAGCAAGCTTTTACATATTACACCGACACACTACACTACACTTTACAAGGCAGATAGGCACAACGATGCATGCTATCTTTCTCAACTCCAGTAGCTCACTCTTTGGTTATATTAACTGGTTTTACAAATGATTTACCATTTAAATTTTCAGGGTACCCAATGCCCCCAAATATAAACATCAGTAAGATCATTTACAACAGTCGTCAAAGGACCGATGTTGACCTAGAGTGGAAGCTCCAGACTGAGGGTAACCTCACAGGGTTTTTCATCGAGCGCCAGAGGCTCCCTGAACCTGTGAAGAAAAGAAACAGTGACCTTCCCTGGCGGAAACTGGCAGACCTAGACCAGGATTCCCGACACTACCAAATCAACGATCTGGATCCCACTGGAGTCTATGCATTTCGTGTTACTGCAATCAACCACCACACCATTGGAAACCCTTCAGAGATAAAGAGCCCAGGTAAGAACACTTACAAAGGCATTGAATATCAGTGCATATCTAAACATGGATAACATAATCATTTACATTAAAATACCGAAAAAGGCAGGATATAATTTGATGCTGTTAGAAAATGTTTTAAGATTTGAGTGTTTTTTTATTGTTGTTATTGCGAAACAACAACTTTTTCGTTACCACTCACTATAAATCTAATGCTGTTGTTTTTTGTTTTGTCCATTCAGGTGAAATGCACAATCACTTGACCACTTCCATACCCACACATCTCCCTTCTTCTGTTCCTTTCCTCTTACATGATCTGCCTGTTAACTTGCCCTTTGACCTTTCCTGGGGTTATTTTTCTACTCATCTCATTCTGTCTGATAACTAAAGAAAGTGCATATAATCGTATAAAAAAAACAGTAATATACATTCCCAAAAACCAGTAATATACATTACAATTGTTCAGTATTTTGTAGTAAGCTCTTATGAAGATGTCCAATTGCCATGGTAAACTATGCAATTGTGACACTGATTTTGTGAAGCTGAAATAGGTATACTGTCTTCCAGCCGACCCTCCCTTCAATGCCTATCCAGCTGTGATTGGGGCAGCCATCGGGGGCATGATCATAGCCACAATAATCACTATACTGCTCTTCATGTATGTGGTACGGAACCGCAACAATAACCCACGTGAGTTATGCATCTTTAATGTTTCAAGAAATCAAATATTGTTTGGTTAACCCTGTAGCATGGTTACATGCTAATACCACTTTCACACTTTACAGGGCTTCATGACTTGATATTTGGAAGGTATGTTTAACAGTTTATATTTTTACAGGTATTCGATATTTTTTATTATTATAATTTCTTTACTACTTTAATACTACTTGTGCTTTTCAGGCAGAACAGCCAGTCTAGAGAGAACATAAACTTTCCTGAGGATGAGGGTAGTGGAACAGCAGAGGGGCAACCGAGCCAATCAGCTAGTCCAGGTACATCATGCCGTTGGCATTTGTTCATCCAACTGATATCAAAAAAATTTTCACTTCAACTTTTATAAAAAAATAAAATCCTTTTTTTTGCAGTGGCATCAATGGCACTGCCAAGGCCAACCGCAACACCTACAAACCTTCCCCCAGGCGAGGAGCCAGTCAACGTAACTATTACTGTCATGGCCTCAAGCTAAAGACAAAGCTGATCACAATCATGTTTATTACCATACATTCACTACAGGATGATAACACTTTGGAGATCAGAAACACTTTTTCATCATCAACAGAAGTAAACAAAGGGGGGTGAAAAAATTGTGTTGAATGTAATTTTATACTAATATCAATTTAAGAGTTTACTAGCAAGCACCTCCCATTTAGATAACCGCTTTAGATCGGCTAATTAATTAGTTTTGGTATAACTAAAATACAAGCAAATTTTCTTAATTAACAGCAGGATTGTTATCATTTTTGCTACATTTAACTTCTTGTGAGGTAATACAAAGCACATTTTTAGCAATCTTTCTACATCAATACACAGATTACTTAAGCACCTTTGCATTCACCTTCCATGTGTCTATTTACAATGAACTAAACTGATTTCAGCTGCTTCTAAATAACATGGGTTGAGATAAACCAATCATTTAGGTAAATGACTGAGTGATATTTTTGAACAAACGATCTTTATAAGCAAAAGGCACTCTTTTTTGAACTCTCAATGTTTAATAAAATGAAGGCTGAACCCAACTGGATGTCAATTTGATTCTCTAGACAGTGAATTGTCTAAAGCAAGTTGCACTATGGTCATATTACATTCTCTAAGATCTTTACATTTTTTCCTTTCTACTTTTTTTTAGTTTAAACAGCTTACTAAGCCAAACAGCATTATTAATGACATTTATTTTCAATTTAGTTTTTCACATTCAGAATCTCACATCTTGTCAAGGAGCAGAGATTAAACCTTATCTTCGTAGTAACGGAACACAAATGAACAGATAAACTTAACTTGAGAGCTTCTCCTCATTCCTTCACACACAAATCAGAAAAACAGACATACAACTATAAACATATAAATCTGAACACGTTCCACGATCATAAAACAACTTAGTGTACCTGTGTACGCATGTGTGAAAGCAGACTTTGCACGTAAAAATGGACACGCATCAATTCAAAGGCAAAACCTTTTGGTTACTAATAATGTCAGACAGCTTCTGTTTTAGTTTCAGGAATATCCTCTTGAATTCCAAACCGTCCCCCTAGAACACAAAAGAATAGTTTTGAGAAGACATTGATATTATCAAATCAATAATATTAAAAAAAAAATTATTCTTCACTCAGAAGATTCTTGGTATTAGTTTTAGTTGTGTTAACAATTCATTTAGAAGCATCATGCAATTAATAAATGAGAGCATAGAAGTAATTCAATGGTTTGGGTTGTTTTCACCTTTGACAATCGGAAATCTACTAAAATGCGTTCCTCCATTTCCAGGAAGTGCACTATGAAAATCAGCTTATTATTGCGGCGATCCATTGTGGACACTGTTGCCTATGAATCAAAAGAGAGAAAAGGAGACAAGATCGGTGCATTATACGGTTCAAGATTTAGTGCTAAGGATTTCAAATGCTTTAAATGGTACAACTGATTGTTTTATTTGGTTACCTGATTGGTGCAGCTCTGTTTCCATGTGTGACCCATAGCAATACATGCATCCCGGAGAGCAATGCAAGACGGTTCTGCCTTTACCGTAGTAAAGAACCTAGTCATCCTTCTCACCAACCGTTGCCACGGGCTCTGAAAAAATAAATAAATGAACAAGTATTTAATAACAATCCATTATTTATTAAACAATTAAATGGGTAAAAAATTACATATAACCTATTAGTTAAATCAAGCCAAATTACAACAATAAAAGTGCTATGGAATAAGAGCAAATATTGTTTACAGAAGTAACAGACATAAAGTGAACATGTACAAAACAAGCTACAACAAAACAATAAAATCAGCATACTATCATTAATATTCATTTTATAGAATAAGTTACCTGGCTGGCACCAGGTGTGCCAAGCAGCTGGCTGCCCAGCAGCATGTGGTCAAAACAGGTGGGCTGTGAAAAGCTGACACTGACATCAGTGTGCACCGTAACCTCCTTGTCCTCCCACAATCCCTGCGGCTCAGGCTGAGAGCTGGAGATCTGTGCCCTGTCATCACTGCAGAAACACACAGGTAGTGATGGATGTGGATTCTTAGAACGTAATACAGCATTTACTGTCTTTATACTAAACTATCAAGTCAGCTGTCTTAGTCATACTGACCTGTTTTTTCTTCTCAGCTGTGAAAGCTCAGAATCAGCCCTATGCATTTTGGTTACTGGTGTGTCACTCTGTCGTTTTACTGCTGTGGTCAAAAATTCATATCCAAAAGAATCACAAACATTCTTGAAAGACAAACATAATTAATGAGCTGATCTTTGAAAGCAGTACCTGATTTGAAACTTCTGCTAAACCATCGGTGCTTCTTAATTTCAGGAATGGTGAACCTGTCCTCTGGATTATGCAGTAATATCTTAGAGAGCAGACCTGACAAACAAAATAAATCACAAACTTCAGCAACACAGGTGTTTTAAACATGTTTCTGTGCATCTGTGCAGGTGTTCTGGGTGGCTTCTTCCTGGTCCAAGTCAAAAGAGGACTCAAGTCTGGTCTAAATTAACACTGAAAGGAAATTCAATTAAATACTGAAGTATACCGAATTAAATAACTCTTAAGAAGCTTACTCAGTGGAACAGCATCAATTTTCTTCCAGGGTGTGAGATAGATTTTCTTCTCTAGCCAATCCAAATACTCCTGACAGTTTTCACTCGGCTGGTCCCATGGTAACTCTATGGAAAAATGCAGCTTACAATAGCTAAACTCTCAACAAAGATGCAGTCTCTGACACACACAGAATACTGATGTCTTACCTCCAGCTAACATTGCAGTGAGCACAATGCCACAAGCCCAAGTGTCCGCAGGTTGAGCGTGGAATGCTGAGCGTGACATCAGCTCAGGGGCAACATAGGGCAGAGTGCCACACAGACGGTTCAATGCCCGCTCCCGGCCACGGTGGCGGAACATGGTAGCCAGTCCAAAATCAGAGATCTTCAGATTATCTGAAAAGAGAAAATATCATTTTTAATTTCATTTCATTATTCTTAATTCACAAAATTTATTTAATCTTATTTTTGTTCCCTAGTAAAAAACTAATATATTTAAAATACATTTCATACTAAGTAAGTACAGTTCAAATCTATTACCATATTTACGGACATATCGATATATATATAAGACTTATTGATATAAAAATTATAATGAAACATTATTTGGAGTACTACTTGTGCACAATTCACATTTCTTAATATTAAGTCTAAAATGTGTTTTAATGTCACTACTAATGAGGATTCAACAAACTTTGATAATATTTTTCTTTGAATGTGAGATATTTAAAGTCTACATGCAAGAGTTCCACTATAGCACAATCAAATATACTTTAGTATATCTTTAGTTGGACTTCAGTACTTCCGCACAATTAAATATATTATATATATATATATATATAATTTTTTATTCATTTTTTACATTTTTCCCCAGCACTTTCTTGCCCCCTTGCCCCCAAACCTCAGAAGATATATCTCCTTAGATATTAATAATAACAGAATACAATTTTATGGCTGTCATAAAGTTGTACCACAGCTATCACTGTTACATATATTAGTGTGGCTGGAACATTGCATTGATCAATCAGAAGCCAGAATCTGTTTTATGACGACATTTAACACAAGACCATTCAGATGCACCTTTATCATCAAGAAGAATATTCTCAGGCTTTATGTCACGATGTGTAATGCCAACACTGTGAAGATATTCCTGTAAGCAAGAGAGAAATCTAGTTTTACAACAAAGGTGGCTAAGGAGTGAAAACCATTCACAAACACACCAGAGTCAAAGAAAAATATCATCAAAACTGACACTTACCACACCAGCTATTAGCTGCTGAAAAAACCTGTGCGCCTCCTTTTCTGGCATCCCAACATCTGGCTCTGTCAGAATTGGAAACAAATTACATTTTGAGTAGAATCTTCAACATTTGCTCATCACAATCATTCAGACCCCACCAGATCTACATAATACTGGACAAAGAAACAGCTCCAACAAAAAACACAATGAATATGTCCCAATCTACGTTTGGCTCACCAATTCTGTCAAAGAGCTCTCCTCCGCTACAGTACTCTAGGAAGATGTACTGTGTCGTCCCCTCACTCCTGTGCCCAAAGAAACGTACGATGTTTGGGTGTGAAAGCATCTTGCATATGCAAACCTCCTTCTTTACATTCTCTATACAATCCTTGGCTTTTGCCATGTCCACAACTTTCACTGCCACAGCCTCTTCTGTCTTCTTGTTGACCAGCAGTCGCACCCTACAATAATTGGAAGCAGATTAATACATTTTAAGACTTTAACGAATCAGGATGAGACTAATAAAAAGGACACTGGTCACTTACTCTCCATACGCCCCCTCTCCAAGGGTCTGCACCACATCCCAGTCTTTAACAAAAGGCACAGCCATGATCTGATCTGTGGACACAAGTCAGAACGTCCTTGAAAACTAGTAGTAATAGCAGTACTTTTGACAAAAAAAAAAGAGCATAAAAACCTAAAACACTTGCACAGAATATATTAGTTTTGTGTAACTGTTAAATAAACAAAATTACACACGTTAAATAAGACTATGTACGCAATTGTATACAGTGAAACGTCAAATCTGATAACCGTGGACTGTCCAATGTTTCGTGTTATTTTGACAAAAAAAACACATACCTTAACGTTACGTGTCACCAATATCAGTGTTGAAGCTGTCGCATTTGATGCAGGTTGCTTATTTATTCTTTTGGTATATTTACACACCCGTTATAAGTACATAGACAGAAATATCTGTGATAATACAAGCAAGACTGTCCAAACTTTGGCGCGTTCTGGAGACTTGACATCACCGGAAGCGCTTTGAGGAGAGAAATTTTAAAATAAAGGTTTAAACAAGCAGCGACTTTAAAAATTAGGTGAAAAGTTTCATGTAAACTGGAGTATTCATGGTATCCTTTTCGTCTTTGTTTTGTTCGAATTGTATTGTAAAACTGTTCAGTAACTAAGAGCATCAAAACCATACAAAATAAAATATCAGATATGTAAACGAAATATGAATGTGAGTTAGATATGGATTTTTTTTTGTTCCTGCGCTTTTTACTATAGTTTTAGAGAATATTGATTAGGATTAGATGTGTAAATGTTTGATTGTCTGGGTTTTTATTATTTTCTTTTCGTACAAGCAATAAAAAGTCAATTTGGCGGCCTTTATTTTGTATAGTTTCCAACGCTTGAAAACTATACAAAATATAAGCTCGCCTGTCACGGTGATCAAGGGAAATAAATTCACAGTCAAGATTAAGGCACTTTTTGTGATACGACATTTAATTTGAAAGCATTTAAATATTGTAAAGCATAATTACTAGTTGTCTTAATCACCATCGTTATTATCACAACAGGAGCTGAAAGCAGACTAATGTCGCCTGTCGTTGTTATGGCAACGTCATGTCAGTTCCGCAAACACAACTGTACCGTTGGAGGGTTATTTCTAAAGCTAGCTAGACTCTAAGAAAGTGGAATAAAAAAATTAAAAAAAAACTTTTACCATGTTGACGGCCCACCGAAGCAGGACACGATGTCGGGAAGTAACTGGACCTGGACATTCAGTGGCACTGGTGAGTTATTAGTTATGCTGGCTTGACAAAGTTTGTCAAAGGCTTGACAAACCGATTTATTATTATTATTATAAGTAACTTAGTAGTAGTAGTAGTATATAAAAATGTCTGACCCAATTTTTCCTAAAACGGTCAATCAAAACTGCTCAAAATCCCATAGATTTACATGGAAAGCTTTCTTTCTTTCTTTCTTTTGTCCTTTCTCCAACATAAAGTTTATCTTTCAAACTTTTCAATCTAGATCCCTATTAATCTCTTTTATAATATTTTTAGTTACGGTAATGAAAGGTACTGTAAATGTAAATTCACGTACTATTTTAATGTAGATATTTAATAAAGTACATACATATTATTTAAATTTTTAGTTTTTGTTAATATTCATTTCAAATATGTGCATTTCAGAGAGCAAAGCCTCCTTTATCCAAAGACGTAGATGACCTCTTTCTGCGGAAGAGGAAACAGGAGGCCATACGGAATGAAGTGCTGGAGTTTACCAAGAATCAAAGCTCCTGTGATGTGAGAATGCGATGGGAAAGGAACACACAGTGCCGGATGGTGTCGGCCACTATTAGTAGACGTCTGCGGGAAGCAAGAGAGCAGTACCAGATGGACATTGATGAAAGGAGGGAAAGGTTTGAATGGAATAACCTCATAAATTATTAAGAAATCATCTCATTGTATAGTGTAATGACTTTGTCTGGCTCTTTTTGACAGGCTTCGTGAGCTGCTAGAGTCAGAGGAGCAGGAGTTCTTCAGGGAGATGGAGGCAAAAAAGGAGACAGTGTTGGAGAGGCAAGCTAAGATGCTTGAAAGAGCCAAGACTCTGCGAGAGAGAAGAGAGAGTGAGAGACAGAGACTCGTTGCTGAGAAACTTGATCAGCTCTTCAGGTAGAAGACCGTATTATTAGTGATTGGGAGAACCTGAACTTTGATTCAAACTATAAGATGTTCCATCTTCCTGTGTTTTAGAGAGCAAAGTGAGGAGCTGCGTGCCGTGCAGGTGAGGCGCAGACAGGATGAGGTCTGCACCGAGCGTGCTGCTCAGATCCGTACTAAGGAGGAAGTGCAACGAATGCAACAAGAGGAAAACAGACTGTTCGCCCAGATGTGGGAGAGCGACAGGCTGGCTAAAGAGGAGCATCATAACCAGGATGTTCAACGGCAGAGAGAGAACAACCTCCAGCAGAAGGAATACCTGCAGGCACAGATGGAAACGACTGAGCAGCAGAGAATACAGGCCAAGCAACTGAAGCAAGAGGAGGCCCAGTTACTGGTATTGATCATATTATTCAATAGGATGAATCAATCAAATCAAGCCACAGTTATTATTAGGGATGCACGATATGTCTGACATTTTTTAAAATTGAACTGTATCACTTCAGGCATGCTTATTTCCCTTATCACTGAATATCACTGAAACTTTTTGAAATGTTTTAATTAAAAAAAAATAATAATATTACAACTAATATTTTTAATAATAAAAATATAATATAACTTTTAAATAATTTTAAGTAGCATTGAT
Organism: Onychostoma macrolepis; assembly: GCF_012432095.1. Classification (NCBI taxonomy): domain Eukaryota; kingdom Metazoa; phylum Chordata; class Actinopteri; order Cypriniformes; family Cyprinidae; genus Onychostoma; species Onychostoma macrolepis. The sequence goes on from NC_081175.1 coordinate 15,745,954, forward strand.
TGCATTTATAATATTAGAAAAATGAAAGAAAATATAAATATCAGAACATATTCTATTTAATATACATTTCTTATTAAATATAAAAATGTTTTTAAAATAATATAAATAAATGAATGTAAATATTATACAATTATTTAATAAAAGATTATATTTAAATACTACATAAAACGTATACTACTGTTTCTGTTAAATCTCATAATGTAAGCAAATCACAATATTAATCTTTAAAAGTTGTAATGTTAATATTAATTAAAAATAAAAATAATATTTATATTTAATCATTTAAGTTTATATACAGTATATATTATTTAATATACTCTTATATTATTAAATATAAATAAATTAATAAAAATAAAAATATAAACAAATTTTAAAATAATATAAATAAATAAATGTAAATATTGTACAATTATCTTGTTGATAATAATATTTAAAACTGAATAAAAAAAAGTATACCACTGTTAAATATAATCTTTAGAAAATCTCAACAAATCTTTACAAACCATACGTTTTAATGTGTGATGCCTAAATTGACTTGCTGCATTAAAAAATGTTTTAAAATACAGTAAAATGTTGAAGCTGCGGCACTCATTCGTGTGCACGCTGTGCTCCTTAGAGAGAGCACAGGGAGATGCTTCGTATGGAGGCAGAGAGAGAACACAGACAGAAGCTCCAAGACCAGGAGAAACGCCGTAAACAGCTGGACCTTTCACTTCGGTTGAAGATGAAGCGCCTGGCACGAGATCGGCAAGAAGAGCTGGCTCTAGATATGAGCATCCTGGAGCAGCTAATGACTGAAGAGAGAGATGAAAAGCAAGATGAGGTCCTCAAAAAGGTTAGATTTCACACTGTGGCCATTTTTGACCGTCACTTAAAGAAATGTAAATTTCTCATTTTTTATCAAATGTTCTTCCTAAACAGCTGGAGCGTCAAGAGGAGCAGCGCAGGTACAGGGAGTATCTGGCAGAGCAGCTGGAAGAGCAGAAACAGCAAGAAGCTGAGACGGAGCAACTGTTTGAATCAGAGCTGCAGCAGGCCTGGGCCCGCAGGGAGGCACAGTGGCGTCAGGAAAAGGCAGCAAGAGACCGACTTATGAAGGATGTCATAGACACTCGCCGACTGCAGATCCAGGAGAAATGTAAGGAAAATGCTTTAAAATCATCCATTATAATGCAATATAATATAATATAATATACCGGTACTTTTTATACATCAAAGAATCCTGAAAAAATGTATCATGGTTTTGACAAAAATATTAAGCAGCACACTTTTCTACACAAATAATAATAATAATTATCATAATCATAATTGTTTTTGAGAGCTATGTCAGCATATTTTAAAATAAAATAAAAATTTAAGTAAAAAATTAAAAAGAAAATTTATATTAAATGTAATCATATTATATATATATATATATATATATATATATATGAAGAGTTCATTTGCAAAAACAGATAACTCCAATTTTTAAAAATCATGTTTTTTCATTGTGCATTCCAGTTAATCTCAATCAAACTGCAGTTGAGTTATTTTGATTAGGTAATAAATAGATAATAAATACTAGCTAACTAACACAATAAAAATATTATAACATAATAAAAAACGAAGTTATCTGTTTTTGCAAATAATCTCTTCATATATATATATATATATATATATATATATATATATATATATATATATATTGTTCATTTTATATAAATGCAGCCTTGGTGAGAATCAAAAAATCTATAAAAGAATCTACAAAAACGTTTCATTTTATATATATTTATATATATAAATATATATATATATACACACACACACACACACACACACACACACAGTAAAAGATATATATTTTCTGATTATTATATTTATATAAAATTTATATTATAACGGTGTTATTTTTCTCTTTAGTGAATGAGAATTTGCTGAAACAGGCTGAGCCTTTCAAAGAGAGAGAGGAGCTCGACCGAATCCTTGAAGAGAACAAATTGCTGGATGAAGAAGAAAAGACTCGGTAGGTTCCTGTCTCTCAAAGTTGATCAACTTAATCACACCTATACCAAAACACACAAAAAATAATATTTTGTTTGCTAAATTTCCAGTTTAAGGGAGGCCACTCAAGAGTATAAGGCTGATTTATTGGCTCAGATGCTGCACCGCCAGCGCATTCATGAAGCAGAACAAGCTGAGAAAGAACATGAGTTCCAGAGGGGTCTGTGGTACCAGGAGCAGTACAATAAGAAGATCCAGGATATCCTCTCAAGGCCAATATCCGGCACCACAGCAGTTCATCCCTTCAGGAGACGAGAGCGCCCCTGCTCCAACTTTGGTGCACAGTTGGCATAAATCCAACACATTCTATTCTCAACATTATTCATAACATGAGTATAAAATATTCTAAAAATGATATAAAAATAAAAAATAGATTTAAACTTTCAGTGAACTTCCATGCTTAAATACCTTACATGCTCATTTCTGAATAACTAGACGTTGTATATTTTACACATTTGTGTGATCTGTGATCAGATTCATTATTCCTGTGCTAAAGTTTGTATTCAGACTTAAATACAAGTCTGACTGGATTAACTTGTTTTGAGGCAGATATTTGCATGTTTAAAAGTCAATTATTTAAAGAAAGCCAATCATTTCAATGAATAGACTGCGAATAGTGTCCTCTTTTTGCAAGTCAGTCACATGTCCTTATACACAGCGTCTAACACCAACCATCTAATTAAAAACAATAGAAAACCGTCCAGGGTTGCTATGAAACATGTACAGTACATAGTATCAAGAGAGGTCAAAAGGTTAAGGTTCAAAAATTACACAGTTAACATGCAGACTATTTCCATAATGATTTAGCAACAGAGTTTTACACCAATAAGCTGCTGGGTTAAATGTTTAGTGGGCGAATGAGTGGGTGGATAAGTTTTGACGCTGCAAATACCACGACAGCTCGTATATGGTGAAGAAGTTAGTCAACACCCAATACCTTACCTAGGAGTGGTATGGGTGTGGAGCAATTGGTCTGATGTAATTTTTGTCTTTTTTCTTACTCACTTGGCTGTTCAGACAGGTTTAACTTTTACTCAAGCCAGTGTGGGACTACAAAATTCGGCAAAGTACACTACAATCTTTTTAAGCATGACATGAGAAATATACAGCATCTGAATAATTCAGAGCTCTGATGATCATTGTGTCTGTGGATATTTGTACATTTTCTAAGAGAAGATGCGTGAACATGAACTTTATGTCAAGGTAGGTCAGGCATTGCTACTCTTTCATTTTAGATTTCCACATCACATTAATTACAGTATGTGGTCCACTAAGAGATACAGGTTACAGCTTTATTAATAAATACATTAAGCTAAACATGTTCATGTTTTCTGTCCTTATTCAGGATGTGAGCAGTACTTAGACGTTTCTCATTCTGAATTTGTTTCATCCTATGGTTTAGCCTACTCATAGCTTGTGTCCACTCTGCATTTTGCAGATAAGAGTAGAAAGGCTGCTGTGTTGCTCAGCTTTGTGTCTTTGATTAATCATGCAGAAACTGAGCACACACAGTGCACACTATCTGATTTTTCTAGGCAGCTTCTGCTCTCAAATATTTCTGAGAAACACAAAAAAAGTACATGTATAGAGTCTTGTGTTAAACGTCACATTGTATGATCAAAAAGAAATGGGCCCAATCAGTTTCATCAGAGTAATGTAATCTTGGTGCAATGATGTGTTTTTATGCATTTAATAGCTTATACTGTGTAATAAGTAGACTATTTTAGCACTATGGGTTTCAAGGTCTAGCTGGAGACAAAAAAGTATTTTAAAGTTATAATAATTTGATGGAGTAAACATTCATGTAATCTAAAATGCTGTCAGATGACTGTCAAAATCACACTGCATTTAGTAATATGTATATGTAATTGTTTTGTGTAGATCTATGAAGCCATTCAAAAATTATAAATGAAAAGTTAAACAAGACTGCAGTTATTTAAAAATTGACTTGAATACACATTTTCCAGAAGAAACATGCATTCAATTTTTGATTTAAGAGTAATTTAGAATTTTTACTTTTGACATTTTTGTTTGGTCTAAAGGCAAAATATTTATGGAATAACTGTCCAGAGAAAGGAAAACAGTCTCTAAAAAAATTACATTATTGGAAAAAGTTGATATTGTTATTTCTTAAAATATTTTACATTTAAATTTGCATTTAGTCAATTAGCAGATGCTTTTATCCAAAGTGACTTACAAATGAGGACCAACACTAATAATTTATAATAAGACCCAAATTCAGCTATCAGTATTCACAGTACACACTGTAATGGCAAGTTTTCAGTGTAAGCTAGTGGTACACAAGCTGGAGCAAAAGTGCAATACAGAAAAATAAAGGGGGGAAAAAATGGATTTATTATAGGAAGTGCCTTTGTTTATGATTTTGGTTTGTTTTAAAATATTAATAAGAAAACCATTTTGTTGTCATATGCCAAGTAAACTAGAGAGGATCCCTTAAGTTTACACCCACATCAAGTGTTTAGATTTTTAAAAGTGTTCTCATTTTTTTCCTTTTGGACATCATTATTTGTCATTCACACGTACGTATATTTACATCTTATTTACAGCTGAAACAAATGCGTGTAGCTTTGCATCTCTCTTCATTTGGTGTTCAGAACCAATTTAAATGAAAGCGACACTTTTACAAAGGCAAACGCTTTAAAAATGATCTAGTAATATTTTATTATTGCTGTCTAAGCAGAAACAAGCGGACAGTCTTTGAGCCACGACATTCTCATATCCGTCAACATGTGATTTGTAGTGCAGTGCTGTAATTGGCCAGAAGGTGTCGCTGTAGACACACTGTGCCTTTGATCCATGAGCCTGTGCCACTGCGGTCATGTCAGTCAGCGTGATAGAGTCCATGGAGAAGGGAAGAAGGGAGGGAAGCAACTTCACTCCTGCTTTTTGACAGTTACATATTTTTCTCATATGTAACCAGTACCTTTTGGTCATTATTATGACTCAGTGATTAGTCGTGGTCATCGCTTATTTTAACAAGATTTTTAATATGTGGAGGCGGAGATGAAAGGGGCTTGTCCAACTCAACTTCAATTATGGGGACAGACACCTGCCGTGATCAGGCGCGGCTAACGCGCTAACATTAGCAGTCAGAGGGAGTTCAAAAGTACAAACCAGCACGACAGGACGACATGGACTGGTGATAGGACACAGGAAACCTGGATTATAAACTTGTTGGGAATATCATCCTATTCAAACGGAGATATTTTAACCTTACGTGTGCTGATGTAACTAGTTTAGGTTGGGAGCTGCTGTATCTGGGATCATGTCTGTGACTGAACTCTACTCTAGGGTGAGTTGTTGGAATTAGTTTTATTTCACCATTAATAGCTAAATAAATAGTCAATAATATGAGACAGGTGAACGGTAATATATTTTATTTACTGTGTGAGTTAAACGACGCGAAGCGCCAATCTTAAATCTTCGTTTAATGTAGCGTGACTATCTCTTAATTAATCTCAAAACATCATAAAAGCTCACAAAAGGTAATATTCAACTATTTGACGCCTTGCAGTTCTGCTTAACTGCCTTTAACTTCCTATAAAATACAGGGAAGTATCGCGGACAGGTGTGTGTTTCTGTTGGTTTCGGTCTGTAAATTAGGTAGTTTCGGTGTTCGCTATGTCTCGAAAACCAACTGAGCTCCCTATCTAGACAGCACCTTTGAGCGCGTTCAAATGCGTCTTTGTTGCCAAATAATGCTGTCTATATAGGCAGCGCACTAAGATGAGGAGATACAGCCAGTGTTTATGACTAGCTCTTCCTCTTTTTGAGGACTTTAGTGACTCTTACAGTTTATATTTCTCTAATATGCCGCAAAAGGAAAGACGTTTGTTTGCGTTTTAGTTATATCTGTCAAAACCAGCGGAAGTAGTAAACAATAATTACCGTTTATTGGATATTAATGTACTGTAAATAATTTTTATAGATGAGCTGTTTGGCAATATTATGTAACATTTGTTGGGAGAAGGTGTTGCATTGAATTCCTCATTTGATATTTAAATCTTTTGGTTTTCTTGTGCAAGTTGGGATCGTTAATATGATCATTGTACATTTATTCTCAGGGTTCCCATAGGGAATTTTATTATGAAAAATTGAATTAGCAAATCTGTGTCTGCCTGTAAAATATTTTATTATATAGTAATTGGTACAAAAGACTGGAAAAAGTCATATAAACTTAGCAGTTATGCCTTGTAATTCCACAAATATGAACTGATATTTGTTTATTTGTATTCTATTTTGACCCCTGATGGAAATATATTTTACAGAGGGAAAGCTAGCTGTAAATATGATTTTACAGATTAGGAAATACCTTGGTATAGCCTCATTTATGGTCACATACGAATGCTGCAGGTGACTCAGTCTTTCCCAGTTGTTTGGGCTTGTATGCAAAAATAATATTTTTTTCCTCCAGTCTACAGCCGTGGACAGACTGTTCAGTTCAGTCCGGTTCTCTCAGAGTCACCATAAGGGTGGATTCATATTACACCAGTTCAGTCCCTTATTTTGGCCTTTGTGTTCTGGTATTGTTCAGATATTTTGCCCTAAATGTGTTCCACAGCTTTCAGGTCGTATTATTAGCTTGTGTGCTGTTATCTCAACAATAATAAAAAGGCCAAACCAGTGATGTCAATATAACCACCCTGCCCATGTGTGTCATCGATTACACTGAGAACAAATAGGGTAAACGTACCCATTAAGCACACTTCCATGTTTGAGATGAGATTATAAAAAGAAAAAATAATTTATTATCCTACTTGATGTCTTAACCAATTGATATGTTTGTTAATATATACGTCCTATAATTTCAAGTCAATCAGATCATTGCACGCTGAGATATGGGTCTCCATGTGTTCACACTGTCCGGTGGCCATTTTGAAAGCTGTCTAAAAACTTTCACCAGAAGAGGAGCCCCTTAAATGTGCGTTTTTTAGATGTTTAAGCCTTTATTTTGGGCAAGTTTCACTACTTATTGTAAAATTAAGAGATTAATGTTCAGACTTTTGCATATTATAACCTGGAACTTGGATGTGGGAAATAATTACAGTTAGATCCAAAAAATAGTTTTAGCAACAGATGCTACAGAACACAGTTAGCTGACTAGCTGTATAAGATTGTGTGCTACGCTAACATATTACTTCACAGGCATTGCTGGCTTGTACTTTTACATCCATAATATTATAAATTGACAGTTTATTGCTGGTCTGTCGTTTTACAGTGCTGTAATTTTTAAAGATTTCATATTATTTTAAGGTGAGCTTAAAGGGTGCACTGCTATGAAAATCACACAGCTTCAGTGTGACATCAATAAGAAAAAGTATAATTTCATAGATGTTATTAATAATAGTTGTTAATATTAAAATATGTATGAACTTAATACATGACCTAGACTATTTATTTAGCAAAAATCCTGTCATTTTAATAAATATTACATGAAATGTATTAAAATTTGTTGCTGCTCCAATTAAGCTCAGTGTGCTCTCTTTAAGATCTTCCACATTGAACGTCTATGTAAATACTTCAGAAACAAACTTTAAATATTAGCTGATGGTTGTCACTTTGTTAATCGATTTTCTATGGATTCTGTCGACTCAAATCTACAGACTGGCTCTGATCTTTGGTAACTAGCATTAACTTCTCCAGACTGTAAATCTGTGGAAAATCAGAGCAAAAATCGTGTAGTGTTCTCCAGGCTGAAGAGACTATAGATAAGTTGACGTCCATTTAAAAAGAAGCTTCATAATGAGGCTAGTTTCTGTGTTCATCCCCATGAATGGTTTGTTTTATTTGATTTTTGAATGGTACTTAGCTGAACGTGGACTAGCCTAGATGTTGCAATGTGCTTGGATGACACTTCACTATGAATATATAACTGATTAAATTGAACGCCTTGTTGCTTGATTTTAGTGTTCTGTTTTTTGTGTGATTGTACCTTTTGAAAAAATATATTTTTACAATTATTCTTAAATTTTCCTTAAAATAAACAAGAAATTTTAATAAAATATGATGTGAGCTTAATGGGAACAGGGGTGTGCTTAAAGGGTACAACAATGTGAATTTAATGATGTATATCTTAATTGATATACATTTCCTTTTTTCATTTAAAATAAAATTAAATATTTTTGTGTGAGAGATTAATATTTTATTTTAACATAACTTTTTGTCCTGAAACCAGTATCTTGTGCAGTAAAAATGTCTCAATGTAGATTTTGGTGAGCTTAATAGGTACGTTTACCCTACCATTGAATGGACAGCCAGGCATTTTTCCAGTGTAGGCCGCTGGTTCAAGGGGCTATAGATAGTCAGGCATTATCCTTATTTAACTGGATTTAAACACCCAAAGTCATCTGTAGCAACCCCCTCTTTCTCATCTCCTAATTAATCTTAATAATCTGCTTTTTGATAATCTGTATGGAAGACCAAGGAACAAATGTACCATCTTTTTTTTTTTTTTTCTTAGACTAACTTGCTTTTATTAAATAAGCTGTTTATCTAATATAATCATACACATACAGTACAGTTTAGGGGGTCTCATTTAAAGACCTCATGAAAAGAAGTAGGTGTGCACCTAAACATACTTTAAAACACATTTTGAATGACAAATAATTGTATAAATTGTTTTAAATTGCATTGTATGACTTAATGCTGAGTGTGTAAGCTACTATAGAGCCTGTTGTTGGAGCTTTGTGTCTTTCTTTGGTTATTGCTCTCAGAAAGAGGATTAGTTTGGGGCACAATGCACCCCTGCCTAAGTTTCTGTTCCCGTTACTGCATCTCCTTGATTAAACCATATGTTACGTCACTGTTGAGGTCCCTCAGTGCCTCTGGGCAGGTAAACAAGTCATGTGCTGGTCCAGGGGGAGTGGAGCATTGGGCTGGATGTGCGATCACACTCCATTCACTCATGGCTCGGTTAATGCCACTGTTAAAGTAACTGATGCAGAAACAAGAGTCTCTATGAGGGCTGGAGACAGAAATCTGAGAGAAGCACTAAAGAGCTTTTATTGTAATGTTCATGCACCTTTTTGTTTAAAAAAAAAAAAAGTACCTTTCTGAGTCCCAGTATAACGTAATTTGAATTACGGCAGGTTTAAAAATGGTTTATGACCAATTCTTGTTGTAACATCCCTGGCTCCATAAGCACAGCTCAAAGTTATACTATTATCCCAGTAATTATGAATGTAGTGGGCAATAGAGGGTAATATTGCTTAAATATTGATGAATTAATATTAAATTGTATTTAGATATTTTTCAGGATTTTGACTGTTTTAGATATTGCAATATTTATGGAGTTAAAAAAAATGTATAGGGGTTATTTTTTGAATAAACCATTATTTCAACTAATAAGATGGTTAGAATATTAGAATAAACATTTACAAAAAAAAATTAAAATAAAGATCAAGGTAAATAAATAATCAAGGCGTGGTATTCACTAAATCAGTACAATAATATTAAACTAGATAGAAAAGTTTGAAGACAAACTTTAAGTTGGCTTAAAAAAGCCTAGCCAGAAAGTGTGTAAAACTTTCAAAAGCTTGAAGTTTGAAGGTTTTCAGTTTGAAGTAGTTTGAAATATTTAAAAAAAAGTTTTAAAGATTAAAGTTTGAATGTTTTAAAGGCAATACAGGTTGTCAAGAAGAGCAGACACTAGGGTACCTGGGTGGCTTCTAGGGTGGTTGCTAGGGTGTTTCTAGGTTGCCTGGGGTAGTTGCTAGGGTGTTGCTATGCGGTTGCTAGGGTTCCTGGGTTGCTGCTAGGGTGTTGGTAGGCGGTTGCTATGGTAATTGAGGTGGTTGGTATGGTGATGCTATGTGGTTGCTATGGCACTTGGGGTGGTTGTTAGGGTGTTGCTAGGCGGTTGCTATGCCACTCGGGTGGTTGCTAAGATATTGCTAGGCGGTTGCTAGGTTAACGGTGTGGTTGCTAGGGTGTTTATAGGGTACTCTGGGTGGTTGCTAGGTGGTTGCTATTGCACTCGGGGTTGTTGCTAGGTGGTTGCTAAGGTACCCGGGGTGGTTGCTAAGTTGATGCTAGGCGGTTGCTAAGGTGTTGCTATGCAGTTGCTAGGGTACTCGGGGTGGTTGCTATGCAGCTGCTAAGGTAATATTATTGTGTTGCTATGGTACCCAGGTAGTTTGCTAAGGTGTTACTAGGATGTTTTAGCATGATTAGCAAAGTTACCATTATGTCTTTAGCATGATTAGCATGTTACTAGCATGTTGTTATCATGATTAGGAAGTTACTAGCATTATAGTATAGTAAAGTAAAATTGTAAAAACATATGTATTGTAAATTTGCAGTATACATCTCTGATATAATGCAATATATCTCTAAATGCATTTGGCAGATGCTTTTGTCCAAGTTGACACTGCATTCAAGGTACATGTATTATCAGACCTTGCTTTTCCTGAGATTAGAGCTCATGACCTTGGTGTTGCTGGTGCTGTGCTCTACTGTTTGAGCTACAGCAAGGCAACATTTATTTAGTGCACCTGCTCTCCTCCTGTTACTTTTCATTGATTTAACCGGAAGTCTCCCGGGGCAGCTCACCTGTTAACCCCTGCTACTATGCCTCACTCCTGATCCATCACAGTAAGGTACTGGTGTCAGATTTCACAGTGATTCAGACAATCGACTAGTTATTCCTGGACAGTGGTCAGGACAAAGATCACAGGTTGAAAATAAAAAAGTGTGACGCGTTCTCCAGGAAACACCTGATCTTTCCCTGTAGGGCTTTTGTGAGTGTGTTGCCAGTGATCAGGGTGTGGCTAGAGACACAGAGCTTTGTACTAACCCTTTACCCTGTAGCCTGAAGGGAAAGTCTGGAGAATCCAGTGACACATGAGACTTCCTGACATTGATCATTCCCAAGCAGAAATATACTAGGGATGTAAGAAAAGTTTATTTATTTCTAGTAATTACTGTTGTGAAATAAATGTTTTTAGCTTTCCATTCAAGCAGTCTTTGAAGTCAACATGAATTCACTGATGTCAATATTTAATGCTGTTTTTCTTTTATGAATGTGTCGGTGCGTTATATTCCAAAGAAAAAAAAATTGTCTTCAGAATTTTTCTTTATAATGTAATTTCTAATTTTTGAATTACATAGCATTCAAACATTCAACTGTAAGATTTGAGGTCGGAAAGTCTCTTATGGTAACCAAGACAGCAGTTGCTGTATGATCAAAATACAGTAAAAGTAATATTGTGAAAATATTACAATTACATTTTTTCCTACTTTAATATCTTTTCAAGTGTAGTTTATTGAATTTTCAGCAGCCATTACTCCAATCTTCAGTGTCACACAATCCTGTAGAAATCATTATATTATGCTGATTTGATGCTCAAGAAACATTTTTTATTGTTATTAGTGTGTTGAAAATAGTTTTTTTTTCTTTATTTTTGTGGAAACCGTGATGCATTTGTTTTTCAGGATTCTTTGATGAATAGAAAGTTCAAAAGAACAGCATTTATTTGAAATGGAAATCTTTTGTAACGTTATACATGTCTTTTTACCATCTTTTTTTTTTTTTGGAAAATTTCCTTGTATCTTTGCTAAAAATAAAAAAAATTATACAGACCCTAAATGTTTTAAAGGTAATAGAAGTAATAAAATACTATACATATTCTGTTTTACTCTGAAATACACCACATTATGAAGTAGGTTGCGAATGGAGTTTCATGTTGACTTTAAATATGAAATATGTTGTTTTTATGCCACTGGTGGAATTTGGTGCATTGTTGTTTCCAGACAGGTTTTCAAAACATTACTGACCTTTCTGCTCTCCCCTATCTGCCATTGTTTAGACAAACAGGTAGCTCTGGTTAGCAAAAGTGCATTGAATATTTGAGGACAAATACGTTCCTTAACCCAGTTTTACAGTGCATTTTGTGTTATCATTCATTATGATCCTTTGATCTCAAATCATTACAGCTGCTGCAAACACTCACAGCTCAGTTTAAAAGCTGACGTGGATCCAGGCCTCTTTGTTACACAGCTACAAGAAACCGTGCAAAACCAGTCACACAGGTCTCACCTCAGTTCCTCATCAGCTCCCTTCCGCCATAACAGCTTTTCCACTCTATCTGTGTCCTTCAAGCCCAACAGATCACACTGAGAGCTTGGACTCTGAGATAATGAAACAAAAGCATCACACTTCTTCACAGACAGCTGAATTGTTTGACTACTTGTATTATTTGTGTCAATGTATCACACACACATATATCTTGGTAGCAAGGATCCCCACTTGTAAATGACCCTGACAAACTTGTAGCTGATTGTATTGACACTGATGAGAAGTTCCATCTCATTACGGTGACAGGAAATGCATTGGAACAAGTAGCAAAGCAGTCAGGCTCACACGATGACAGGATGAGGTGTGGAATGGCATGCATGCTAAACACCCCAAAGAGAGTTTCTAGTCTGGTTAATGGTTTCCCTTCTTGGCTTTTATTAGAGATTCCGTCACTGCTTCTTTATGCAGTATCAGCTTTTATGGTTCAAAGATCATACCTGTTTCAGTTGATTGATTTTTCCGTTTGAGCTTTGCCATGCATGCTACTTCAGTTTGTGTTCTGAGTATTTGTGAGAAATCCAGAATGGGGGTTAACAATAGGGAGATTAAAAGCAAGACAGTTGTGTCTCTATTAGACATACAAAAATGTCACTGCATGAAAGATGATGCAATGTCTTTTATCTTGTCTGGTTATGTTTTTGCGGCTGTTGTTAAGGTATTGAGATGTGGCATCCAAGGCTGTCTTCCATCAGACATGCCATTCATGTTTTTCTGTCATAATTTAGAACAAGGTTTCCCGAAAGGGGCTTTGTGAGTTGATGGAAAAGCTAATAATTAATTATATAGGATGTAAAATAAAGAAATGGGGCTGCAAGGATGAAAGTGTTTTTTTTTTTTTTTTTTTATAAATAACTCAAGTTTATTTCAGACTATAGTCAGTTTCAGACTGAAGCACACAGAACATTTCATTTCTATAATTTATATTTTACAACCATAATACATCATATAATGGACCACAAAAGCCCAAATGAAGTTCTTAGCAATGCATATTACTAATCAAAAATGAGGTTTTGATATATTCACGGTAAGAAATTTACAAAATATCTTCATGGAACATGATCTTTACTTAATATCCTAATGATTTTTGGCATAAAAGAAAAATCGATAATTTTGTATATAAAAAATTATTTTTGGCTATTGCTACAAATATACCCCAGTGACTTAAGCCTGGTTTTGTGGTCCATGGTCATATATATATATATATATATATATATATATATATATAAGATTCATTAGAACCATATTATATCTTTTGTATTCATAATTAGAGTTTAACCTCTTAACTGTCACTTCACTATTTTACAATTAAATCCTAATCTAATCATGACAAACCATATATGGTTGGAAAGGTCTAAGACTCCTAAAGAGATATTTTACCACTTTTTTTATTAAATTATGTAGGAAAATGTATAGATTAATTTATGACGTGTGCACCTGAACAGGAATTCTGACCTTTTGTCACAGAAAGTCTTCTTAGTTGCCTTTTTCTCTATCACGCTTTAGAAATCATTAAAAATTATATATCAATTGAAAACTTAAAATCTCAAAATTCATCCTTTGAAACCCATTTTAAAATCAGACATTGCATTACCATGGAAATGGTACATCAAAATCATCTTACAAAATGTTTTCGTTCATGAATTATAAAAATTTAAGTTTGGATAGTGCACTATGTCTATGTTCAAAACTGTGAGTGACAGTTAAGGGGTTAAACAATAATAATAATAAATATATTTATTATTATTATTTTATTTATTTATTTTTTTTGTCCAGACAATGAAAAGTATGAGGTCCAATTTTGTTTTCTTCAAAATACCTTCTTTTGTGTTCCACAAGAAAGAACGACATACAGAAAGCCATACATTTTTGGGATGACATTCAAGTAAATGATTTTGGGGTGAGCTATGCTTAAATAATGGATTTCAAGTGTGAGAAACCCATAAAGAGTTTTTCAGAACCTTTTTCCTGATAGTGTACTTAACCGTACATTCTTTAGAATTGCCGTCACTTCAATGCACTCATTTTCCATGCCAGTTTTTCCAGACTCACAGGAAATAGTTGATGAGCAAGTTTCTCATTCAATTCAACATTTCTCTGAGGAACCAGTATTGATTAATCCATGTGAAAATCCCTGTGAATAACTGAGCCCTTTATAGAAGCTTATTAGTATAATAATTCTACTTTATATTAAAGGGATAGTTCACCCAAAAATGTAAATTCTGTCATTAATTACTCACCCTCATGTCCTTCCAAACCCGTAAGACTCATTCATCATCAGAACACAAATTAAGATATTTTTGATGAAATCCAAGAGCTTTCTTATCCTGCATAGACAGCAATGCAACTGACACGTTCAAGGCCCAGAAAGGTAGTAAGGACATCATTAAAATAGTCCACGTGACATCAGCGATTCAACCTTAATGTTATAAAGCTACGAGAATACTTTTTGTGTGCCAAGAAAAATATCTTAATTTGTGTTCCGAAGATGAACGAAGGTTTTACGGGTTTGGAACGACATGAGGGTAATTATTTTTGGGAGAACTATCGGGCACCCTAACACAAATGTGTGGATGAAGTGCTCTTGATTGAAGACATCATTAACAATGTGTAGTGTGTAAGAGACACTCCCAGTTGGTTCTGATCGTGTATTAGCATGTTGCTAAGCTAATATTATTTTATTTGGATGAAACTATTATGTGTCAGTACTTTTCACTTCCAATTAAATCATTTGCGGTCTGCATTCCCTCAGTTTAACAGCTTTGTTGCAATACATTGTTGGACATTATTATGTGTGAAGCATATAGGTTTCTTAGATGACAGTATGTAATGAAACGGCATTCATGTTACTAGAAGATCCAGTCTTTTTATGGTGTCAGTATGATATCATATGTCCTCAGGCGGATGATGTAGCCGCTACAAACTGTCAAAACTTTAATCTTATCCCTAATCTTACGTAATCTGCCAATCATGCATTGTTTCCCTTCAACTGAATTCTTCCACACCAAGTTAAAGAAACAGTCAGTATTGACTGGACAATATGGGTGTGTTATGATGGGGATTTTCTCTTTGTGTCTCTGTGTTTTTCAAAATAGGACATGCTCAGCACTGGAGCACAAAGTGATATTAATTAGTGTTGATTAATTAATTATATGAAAGGGGGCCAGTGCTTCTCCCCAACCTAAAACAGAGGTAGGACCAAACTAGACTCTTTTGTTTCATTGGGCTTCACCCCTCCTGAGTCTATAATGTGGTTCTTTATGTTGTCATTGTATTGGTAATGAGGCATTTGTTCATTCACTATGTTCATAAATATAGAATTAGGCCTCAGTTTATGTCATGTGACATGATTTTACCACATACAATGTGCCATATCAACCTCATCATCTGAAATCTACACAAAAGTAGTGATAAAATCAGTATTTTTAATATGTTTAGATTAGAAAATTTGTTTTTCTGTGTATATAAGCTGTAATTCTACATTGTGCCAAATATTGTCCATCAAACATTATACACGCATTGTATTTTAAAGGCACAATATGTATTTTCAACATAAAATATCCATAAATATGTGATATATTTCATGCAGTTGTGTACTTGCGTTATCCTAAAAGTTCCCAAGGATTTGTAAATCCAGAAAAATTCAATTAAATCACTACTATTAAAATGATAAAGAAAAAAAACAAAGACTAAAAGTTAACTAATATTAATGCTTGCCAGACTAATGTAAATTTTTCCTTTGACTGGCAAATGTTTTCCGTGCACACAGGTGCAATTAATCACTAATCATAATTAGCGATTTTATGCATGTTGGTGCAGCTCTAGTTTTGATATGCTTCATTGATATGTATTTTATATGCATCCTAAACCAGAAACTGGATTTCTTTAAAGCATCACATCTATTTAAACAAATATGTTTGTCATGTATCATTATTGTAAATTTGAATTATGTTAATTAACCCAATTACCATGATGGTGATCTGGAAACACTGCTGTAATGCTATGCCCTTAGGTATAATGGTCTAATGAGCTGATACAGGTGATATTTTGTTTACAAGTCTTCACTGTACAGTAAGTACAACCCTGTAACTGTTGTTACTTCCTTGACAACGTAGAAAAACGCCCAGGCCTCCCGTCACAATTCTCCTCTGAGGCTGTCATAATAGACTCCCATGTTTTGTCATCAGAGAAAGATTTACAAGCCAAATAAGCGGATGGTCTTGCGCAGCACCATTTGCATGTGGCCTACTCTACTGAAACACCTCTATATTAGGAAAACTGAGAAACTAATGAGGTCAAAGCATCATATTTAAGTTCATTCATTTTGCTTTCTGTACACACGCCCATCTGTGGAGTTCCTCTGCTGTTTGTACCTAAATCTTTCAAAAGGATAGTTAACAAGTTTTATTGCAGAATGTCCAAGTTGCTCTTTTCCATAGAATAAAAGTGAATGTAGACCACAGCTGTCAGTGAGTAACATACATTTCTGGCTGTTTTTCACACTAAGGCTTTGCACAGTTTGGTAGCCTATATAGTATACAACAGTTTTTGTACTTACTGGAGCTTGGCAGCCTTGTTAGTTATTGAAGAAATGCCATTAAAATGACTTAAACATCAAAAATGTTATGAGATTAAATGACTTGAGGGATAATTTTAATTTTTAGATGAACTGTCCCTTTAAATATGTGAAGTCTGTTAAATCGAGAGAGTTTTCCAAAAGAGTTTACTTTAGCCTGAAGCTCCAGTAATTGTCAGAGGTGATGCAGGTCTTCATGGGATAAGGCACATTTGCTTATCACAGCTGTCCCAGATTCCTCGTACCTGCATAGAGTTCCTGAAATGTCTGTGGTGTGTGTTTTGAATATTCTTGAATGGGCGGGTTTCTAGGATTTTTCTATTTGTTTTTTTTTCATATGACAGTTAAAACAGGCCACTTTTTATCTGTATCAGCAATTATAGATTGCTCAGGTTTAAACCCAGCAGTTGAGTCATTATTCTTTGTGTCCAGCACAAAGGTTTAGTCAAAGGTAGTGCCACAAATTAAGTCCAATTACACAGCACAATCCTAAACGACGGGACTTCCTTTATTATTTGGATCCTGTTCAGGTTTGTAGGGTTTTATTTTTACAAAGGCCACTAGATATGTACTTTAGCACCAAAGTGGCATTTTTGATAAGATTAAAAACCATATTTCAGAGAATTTATGCAACTATTGTGCTTACTTATCTGTGTGAGAGGGCACACATGGAACCAGCATTATGAGCCAGTGTGGCTAAACCAAACCTTGTCTTGACTTTAAAGCAGATGACTTATTGGCTTTTATGTACTGACAAACATACTTTTTAAAAAAAAATGAAATCATAGAACACAGAATATCGTTTTACATTTAATTTTCAATTTTTTAATTTAAAATTTTTATCAGTATACCTTTCAAAATTAAGAGTTGGTAAGATTTCTAAAATATTTTAGAAAAAGTTATATCTTGCTTACCAATTGGATCAAAAATACAGTAAAAACAATACTGTTATGATATATTACTACAATAAAAAAAAAAAGTGTTTTCCCCCATTTTCTGTTTTAATATATTCTCAAATTTATTTGTCAAAGCTGAATTTTCAATCTTCAAAATCAGAAATCTTTCTGATCTTTCAGAAATCATTCTAATAATATGCTGATTTTTTTTTATGCTCAAGAAATATTTCTTATTATCAAACATGAAAACTTTTGTGCTGCTTGATATTTTTGTGCCAACCAGGACACATTTTTTCTGGATTCTTTGATTAATGGAAAGTTCAAAAGAACAGCTTTTATTTGAAATTAATTTAATTTAAATTTTTCGTACATTATAAACATCCTGTAATTTCTGATCAATTTAATGAGTTCTTGCTGTTATGTTTCATTATGTTTTATTATTATTTTTTAATCTTAATGCAGATTCTTGAATGGTAGATTATTTTGGTAAAATGTTTGTTTCAAAGTTGCACTTGGTTTCTTATTCTTAAAAATAAATGCCGCTTGTTTTGAAATTATGTAATGTGCGCCGTCATTCATACATTTTTAAGAAGTTGACTAAAGCATCTTACAGTCACAGCATTTACAATTTTTTTTTTTTTTTGTCTTCCAAATATCTATAAATTATAAATACCATCTGCCACTGTCTAGCAAATTGTTACTCGCTGGTTGCTAACACTGGACTCTTGAAGGGGCGACTTACTTGTTTTCCACTTCATGAAAATTATGCAGTGCTCCAAAAAGTTTAAGATGAGTCTTTACCATCAGCTCTTATTATCATCAAACTACTTGCATCTCTTGAGCCCTTTGAACAGCCTTAACACTACACTGAAACATTACAAGATTGTGTGACGTAACAGACTGCAAAGCCAGACAGGACCCCTGCTGTTCGATCGAAATATCTGTTTCCGCTGTGTCTTGGTGAACCTCACTGTTCGCTCTGTTTTTCTTTGCATTTCTGCCTGAAGCACAGCACAGACTCCTAAAAGACAGACTGTCTGTGTTCAGTACCCCCCGACATTTCACTCATCTCGGTTAAAGTACGTCCCCATTGTGTCAGACCAGATCAGATGAGCCCAAACTCTAAAGCTGGATATACACCATGCAATTTTTGTCCTTTATTTTTTGTCAGAATACATGATGATCCCAGTAAGATCTTGGGATCATTCAATCAGGCTGTAAGTGTAAACTGTAGAAATTTAGGCTTTGCTAGTTGTTATATATTTGTTTAAATCAGGTGTGTTTACAAGTACACTCAAGAATAACAAAAATCACCTCCTTTCCCTGCAAACAATACATTTTAGACCTTCAGGGATGCACGTGTTTTCTGCGGCTAACTCCATGTGAAACTGTCACATGGGTAATATCAGAGCACACTCAAATTCAGCACCCGATTCAGTAGTATCTGCAGTATCTCTCACTCCGCCTCTAACTAGGATTGAAAACGCTGTTGTCAGCTGGGAAGCCACTGATATGGAGCGACTTCAATGGAGAAGGCTGTGCAAAGTTCAGGCGTAACAGGAAGGACTAAGGTGTCTTTTCCACAGTACTGTACACAATTGAGGGCAGCTTCTGTTTGTTTGACATTAAACCATTTTATATTTCCCATTCATTTAATGGGTATTTTACATTTATGTTTTAAAATTGTCTTGTTCACAGCACTGTGCCAGTGAATAGCTATGCCAAAAACTATTTGTTTGGAGTTTTTGCTATGTTTATAAGAAGGTCTGTGTTTCAAAAGGTGACCTTAAAGCACAACAAATCATTTAAGTGTCACATGATAAATTGGTACCATATTGTTCATGTTCTAATAATTTAATATCACTGTGAAATATAATCTTTAGCAAATCTTAAAATTAACATCCATTTTTCATATTGTATTATGATGTTGAAATGGCAAAATTCATGTGCATTTGCAGTTTTAATATTCATAATTTACTGATCATCAGCCATAACGCTGAAGTCAGTTTTTGCTTGCTGTTGTCGACCAGCATTTTAAAATTGATGCAGTGCTATAGGTGACAAGTCAACGTTTTCTCATCATTTGCTCAACCTTATGTTGTTTTAAACCTGTAAACTTTCCTCTGTGGGCAAAAAAGAAGATATTTTGAAGAATGACCGTTGACAAAAAACACTGAAACATTCTTCAGAATATGTTCTTTTATGTTGCACAGAGTAAAGTAAGTCATACAGGTTTGGAACAACACCAGGAAGACAATTGTCCTTATATTGTTCATCCCGGTTCCAATAGGAGACTTTACAACAGTGTTTGACTGGTTGCTGCTTAATTTGAGAGCATGATTTATTAGTTAAGAATCTATTAAAGCTCATCATACAGAGTTGTGGTGGATTTAGCGAATGAATGTGCTTCTAATAAACTTGCAGCTCTTTAAGCGGCTTATACCCACTGAGTTTCTTTTGTGGATTTTTTGAAGGTCAAGAGCTGTGTTCTTTACACACAGATCGCCAGTGGAAACTGACTTCTAACTGCCTTCAGGAGAGATAACAGCACTCTCTCATTACATACTCTTAGCCTTCAGCTTGCTTTCAGTTTATCACCAACACACAAATGTTGAGACACTGAGCATCACTAGGAGCAGAAGACAAAATGGTTTATCGTTTAGTGGCGTGTTATTTTTCTTTGATTCATGGCTAAAGCTCAGGGCTAACAGGAAGGGAATCTATCTCCATTAGTCCTTTGCTAGGTAATGCAGACCTCTGTCTGAGTCATGATGGCCAACTAATTGTCAAGCAGCTACTAATATATTAACTCTATTTGCTAGAATACTACTTGAATGCATCCATTTCAAACATATCAGATTGTCTCAATTTTCAGGGCAGACAACCTCAAACACATACGCATCCAATTTGAGAAATTTTCTTCTCTAAATAACATGGAGCAGCATTTTATCTGAAGGATATGCCAAATATTGCAAAACAGTTTTTGTACATCCTACTGCGGTACTAATTTATCACGGTTAACTCTTCTGCCTGTACTGCTGACCCTCCAATTATATACAGAGTCTGCTGATAATAGCATTGCAGCTCTTCTGTATTCAGCTTTATTCAGTTTTGCCTGTTCCTCACTGGAAAGATGAATGACCACTTGGGTTGTTGTCTTCTGACATAAGCAAAACCATCGTTGTATGTTCATATTACATTGGCAAACACAGATGTGTTGCTTTCATATGTGTTGATTGAGCTTATGGTGGGATTTCAGTGGTTTCTTTTATTTAAATGGTTTTCATCTGTGTTTCAGTACACCCGGGTTTGGATCCCCGACCCAGACGATGTTTGGAAGGCAGCTGAAATCATCAAGGATTATAAGGAGGGAGACACAGTGCTTCATCTCAAATTAGAAGATGAATCGGTAAGCAAAAACCTCCCCTTTATCTTTCACCAACAAATCTAGCATGAACTTTAATGACTTGCTTTATTGGTAAATAAATTAAATAAAAAAATGTTGGGGGGGGGGGGTAGTCAAAATATTGAAATGGTGTATGTTTATTACAGTCTTTTTTTTTTTTTTTTTTAAATTATTTTTAGATTAATTTTCATAGATTAGAATCAAAAGTCTGGCTAGGTATAGGAAGAGTAAAACAAAACAACGACAACAACAAAAAAGATAAAATCTTTGCAAAAAAGGCATTTGAAAAGTAGCAAAAATAAATGTAGACATGGTTAAAGGATTGCAAGAAATTTTTATTTGACCTTCATATACAAATAGAAAAATGTGCCCCTATAGTTGACAAAATCAGATTTATTTTTTCTCTTCAGACTACAAAACAACTACCGTTAAAGTGATTTTAAGCAGACTGAACAATACTGGGTTTAAAATCTCAGTCATGACACAGCAATTGTGAACTAAATCAGATCCTAACGCTTCCTGAATTAGTATGGGTTTCACCATACTGAGGAAAGTGTGTCTTATGAATCGTTAATCATGTTTTGGTGTGTAAGAAGCGCAGGCCCTGAGAGGGAAGGTTGTACGCCATATTCTCAAGTGTATTATCAAAAAACAATGTTGGGGAAACTTAAATAAACCAGTAGATGAAATAAAGATCAGCATAACTTATTGAAGCTCTTGTGCCTGTAATGCACTCTCAGTCTGCCAAAATACACTTTTTGACTCTTGAAGCCTGTGGAGTTACTTGACATTGTAGTTTGAATCCAATCAATTTCTAATCTGCTGTTTCTTCTTAATTGCGTTACTGTCTCTATTCCTAGACGTTAGAATATTCAATTGGTCCCAAAGACCATGTACTTCCATTTCTTCGGAATCCTGATATTCTGGTGGGAGAGAATGACCTCACGGCTCTCAGCTACCTCCACGAGCCCGCTGTGCTCCACAACCTCAAGGTCCGCTTCCTGGAGTCCAATCACATTTACACCTACTGCGGTAAGTCAGCGTGTGTGTTTTAAAGAGAATGGCTCTGATATATTGGTCATTTTAATATTTATTTTTTATTTATTTGTTTAAATGACTTTTATATTTGTCCTATTATGATCATAACTTGATAACTATTTTTACATGGCTGGTTATTGGAAGTGTGCTTCATTTGTGGTAGCTTTAAAATCCAAACGTGAGACACATTTTATTTTCAGGAATTGCGAGTAAATACATTTGAAATGTTTTTAGCAATTTTATTAATTTTTTTTGTAGGCTCTGTGTCTCATTTTCTATCAAGGCTAGTTTATTTAGGATATTGGGCCAGTTTTACGAACAGCTTGCGCCAGCACAAACCGTCTTTTGGCGTTAAAATTGTACTGCCAGGTTTTACAAAAGACGCGCAGTGATGAATTAGCGCTGAAAAGGCGTAAACAGTTATTTTTGCGCCTGACCTTATTAAATATGCATTTGTAGGCGTTTCAATTTCAGACGCAAAATTTATGGGAGGAGAGTATTCAAATAAATCACGCAATGCGTTTTACTAATGTTTGTGGTCATCAAATTACTGGCATTTATTGTTCCTAGGAGGAGGCACCGCAGAGAACAGGAAGCGTGTGGTAGAAGAAAGAGGATTTTTTTTCCACGTATTAATTTATTTGGAATGCTTTGCCAAGCCATGTTACTTTTAATTTGCTTTAGGAAATAAAAGACGACTTGGAAACCTCAACTAGGAGTCACACAATACCAGGTCTATCAAAATTCTAGCAAACCTTAATTTTTTGACGTACTGTGGCTCCTTTATTTCTTAATTTTTTTTGTGACTACGCTAATTTGCGCTGCGCTTGGTATATTGCGTTGGTCGATATGTAAATGAAATGTTGCATCTCTGCTCTTTCATTTGCGCATTGTTAGAAAATCACCCGCAGAAATTTCCCCTCCAATCGGCGCTGTTTTCGAATTGCGCTCTCGTGCTAATTTTCCCCCGTTTAGTAAAACTGGCCCATTATGTCATACACAATGGTAAATTCATAGTGCTTTAGTAAAGCATGCAAAAGAGAAAAAAAAACAAAAGTCAATTTTAATATAATTTAACACATGAATGTTTAATTAAACGTAACAAAAATGTTTTTTTATATAACCATATAAAAATGGGAAGAATAAGAAAAAAGGTTAAATATTTAAAAGAAAACTATAATTAAAGAAATATAATTTCTATTTTTTTTTTTTTTTCATTTTATTTGAGCTTTTTCATAATTGTTATATTGACCAATAGGCATCACCCTTCTTTAGGCATCACCATCCATCATTTTAAAAGTATTATTTAGATCATTTAGTTACTATGATAATAAAATATTCATTGACTTCCAATGACATCTTTAAATCTCCTGCAGTTGTTGTTCTATCTTCCCAGATTTTTTTAATGATGAATATCTGACTCTACATAGTTTTACCTCAATTTTGAATGTGGTGAATATCCTAGTTTCATTGTAGTTTCATTCTTCATTGTAGTTACTATCTTGTGAGACAGATTTTGGTTTCTTGAATGGGGTTCTCCGGGCTTCTTGCAAATACTTCTCACCAACTGTAAATATGGTAATTGCGTATCCAGGGTCAACAGGCTTTACTGGAGAGGAGCAAAGACAGCAACTCTGTTTAGTCAACACTCATTACATTCAGGGTTTCTATTAGTTACTGTCCCTATGACAGCATGCCCTTATTAATATGTTTTTGCATGTTGCATTTACGTTTTATATGTGGGTGTGTTTATTTCTACTGAAAAGTTTTTCTGAAAAAAAAGAAAAGATGTATCTGTTGTTTTACATGCACCTAGGCCATGGTCATACAGTCTCAGATATTTAATGTCTGAAGTCAGCCCAGCTGTTGTTTGTCTTGTTTTATTGTTGGTTCTGTCTGTTGTGTTTTGTAATGACCTGAATGATTCCCATTATTGTCTCTCTCGGGTCAAAACAATGCCTATTGCCTTATGATTCCTCTCTTATGTTTGTTCCTTTTTACTTTCACAGATATGTGTCTGTTTTGTGTTCGCTCTTTGAGGATGACACATCATGCATTAAAATAATTTTGCTTACTGTGACATCATTCCAGTCTCCTGATATTTTAGCTGAGATTCATGAGCATTAATTATTAACTTGTTTATTTTATCAGTATCATCAAGATTTTGTCTGATTTAATTTATGTGATACTGTTTATCACCAGTGCTGCACAGTTGTAGGTGTAAAGCTATATTAATCTCTTTTTTAGGGATCGTTCTGGTGGCCATCAACCCGTACGAGCAGCTTCAGATCTATGGAGAAGAAGTCATCAATGCATACAGCGGCCAGAACATGGGGGACATGGACCCTCATATATTTGCTGTGGCAGAGGAAGCATACAAACAGATGGCCAGGTTTGTATTTTTTCTCAATTTTTTTTTAATAATCCTAAAAACGTTCATGGTGCTATAAAACATTTTCAGCCATTTTAATAACTTCAAAACCACTCCCTCAAAACACAAGTCAACAAACCTAAAAAGGTACAGTGCATTTCTGATTGCTTAATTAAATGGAGGAATTTTTTTTTTTTTTTTTGAAGGCAGTTAATGCTTTTATTCAGCAGAGATGCATTACATGTACTAAAAGAGACGGTAAAGAAATTTATAATGTTACAAAGGGTTTCTCTTTTGATCTTAGAGAACTCTTTTTGGTAAAAACTTGGAACGAATTCTTGGAACAAGTTTTTCTCAAAAGTTTATTAGCATCAAGCAAATGTTGTTGAAGCTGTTTAAGCTTTTGTTTTCTAATAAAGAGCTCAGGCTTCAGATCAGTGACTTCCACTGGCTGCAAACAGGAAATGACATCACATGCTTTGAAAACTGAGTAATCTGAAAGATCAGCTTGACTCAATAATGGATAGAGTGGGCAGATAATCACAGTGCACGCAACATCATTCTTTGAACCTTTATATTTACATGTGGGGTTTTTTTTGTTGCTTGAAACAAAAGACAGCCATTTGCACATCAGGTTTAAGCTGGAGCTAAACATCCCACGCCGAGACATCATGACTTACTAATGACTTGTGTAATGCTGAAGCCCTAAAATAAGCTCAGGCAAAGGAGGGAAAGACAAGGCAAGGCTTTAGGTCAGACTGTGCATTTAATAGTTTTACACATGCCAGTTATACTGAATGAACACGCCAATTATTTAAGAGTGTCAAAGTGTCTCTTTGCTGCGTTTAGGTTTTCCTGAGGTAGCTCTCCTGGGATGTGTGTGTGTGTGTGTGTGTGTGTGTGTGTGTGTGTGTCTAGTGCATATAGAACAACCAGCAGAAACCGATGTGGTTTAGATTGGAGAATTTTAGTTGCATTTGTCCTTTATTTTTAGGGCAGTGAGGCTAGTCTCCCACAAGGAAAAAGCCAATTTTGATGTTTATTTTCTCTTTCCCACACACCTGTTTTTTGCTATGCACTGCAAAAAGTACCTGATCCATGTAAATTTATATAACATTTAATAATTTAAAATAAATATACATTTCATTAATTTAAACACATATTTGGTGCCACTTTATATTAGGTGGCCTTAACGACTACGTACATTTAAATTAGTAATTTAATACAATGCACTTAATATGTAAATACATTGTACTTTAAAAAAAAAAAATACCTGAATATAATTACATCTGTAATTAATTTCTGTAATTACATTTATAATTACACTGTTGACCCATCCTTTATATTTTAACCCAGCCTTAACCCTTGTGTTTTGTTCAAATCCCTATAAAACTTGTGGTGTTGTTGGCGCCAATAGCCTCGTGGTTAGTGCGTCGACATATAGCGCAACTGCGCTCATGGCGACCCGAGGTCGATTCCCGTCTCGAGGTCCTTTGCTGATCCCACTTCCCTCTCTCCTCCCAGTAATTTCCTGTCATCTCTCTACTGTCCTATTTGAATAAAAAAATATTTAAAAAAAAAAATTAAATAACCTGCCTACAACAAATAATTTATGCAATATTATCACCAAATATTGGTATCAAAAAAAAATGTAACAACAGAACACGTGATCTTGCCCATTTTTTATATAAATACATTTTCTATTAATTGTTTGGTTTATCCATCTGAATTATTTATAAAATTTTCCAGGGAATTTTGGCCCTGCTTGTTGACTGTCTTTTGTAAGAGAGTCAAATTATATCATACATCATGCAGTATGTGTGTAAAATGGATGTTTCCTATACCTCTCAATTCTGAAAACACTGTCTTATTAGTTGAATATGCTTTATATCAAAAATGGATTTACCATATCATCTCAGATATTTATAGGGACGCTGTTTTCATCACACATGTAAACCTGAATATTCTTCTCCAGAGATGAAAAGAACCAGTCGATAATCGTTAGTGGCGAGTCTGGAGCTGGTAAAACAGTTTCTGCAAAGTATGCCATGCGCTTCTTCGCCACAGTGGGAGGTTCAGCGAATGACACCAACGTCGAAGAGAAAGTACTGGCCTCCAGCCCCATCATGGAGGTATGCTGTGAAGTAATTCTTATGAGAAAATACAACCTAGGTCACCACATGATGTTAATCAGTTGAGAACTGCTTGATTAGCTTGCTTCATGGACACATTACCAGAATAATTTGTTCAATTTAATAAACTTGTGCCACCAAGTACTTCCATCATGTGCAGCAGCTGTAAAGGGCCCTCACTTGACACATCACTCCATCCCATTGCCTCACTTGAGCTGCAAAATTAAACTCAAGAATCGGCAGGCCTGTTTGAACAGATAAGAGCAAAGCAGGCACTTGTGCCCTTCAGGAAGATAATCTGAGTGCCAACGAGAGTGGCCAAATCTCAGAGTCAATTTAGAGAATTTAGAGTCAATCATTACTGCGGAAATGAGCATTGGTGATAGAAGGGCCTCTTAGGATGCGAACCTAGACATAGACCATCCTAATACTTCAGGTGACTCGTAACACCCCAGCTCAGACAAACAAATTATCCGAAATCACTGTAATTACTCATTCTAAATTATGCTGCAAACAGGATTTTAGGTTTACGCCGCCTCAGTTATGTTGCACCCTCTGTTGTGAAATTCTCTCTCCACCCTTCTTATGCTCCATTTATGCATCAATCATAGTAATTTGGTAACGTACTTTTTCCAGATTAAACTAACCAAAGAGTGACTCAAGCATAAAAATTTACTTTTTTCCTTCTGTGCAGGCCATTGGAAATGCGAAAACCACCCGCAATGACAACAGCAGCCGCTTCGGGAAGTACATCCAGATTGGCTTCGATAGGAGATACCACATCATCGGTGCCAACATGCGAACGTATCTGCTTGAGAAGTCCAGAGTAGTATTTCAGGTTCGTCTCATGTAGGAATGGTGCTTTAAGATTCATTCGCATCCCCTTGTGCTTTTCCATGTGTTAAACATCAGTATATTTTTGCAGGCTGAGGAAGAGAGGAACTATCACATCTTCTACCAGCTCTGTGCTTCATCCTCTCTGCCAGAATTTAAAGATCTTACCTTGAGTAAGTGGTCCAGTTAACTACATGACTGGTTACTTGTAGCTGTATTTTTGAAATCCAAGTGTTTTTATTTGCCATTGACTAGGGCTTGGCTGTATGACGATACATATTATTGCTTGATGGCAGAAACAGGTGTTATAATATGGTCCTCATGGCACAAGATGATAAAAAAATGTGAGGCATGATGCAACTCATCTGTCAAATTAATGTAATGTCTTAAAGTATCTCCATTTGTTTAGTTTTTTTTTTTTTTAATTAAATATTCATATGCACATTTTATTCAATTAATGTATTTGGAAATATTATCGGAGGGGTGAGGTGTCTAAGTTGTAACATCTAGCTGCTGGGGTGCCTCAGGGCTCAGTTCTTGGACCACTTTTCTTCTCTGTCTACATGGCATCACTAGTTTCTGTCATTCAGAAACATGTCTTTTCATATCACTGCTATGCTGATGACACTCAACTCTACTTCTCTTTCCATCCTGATGATTCGACGATAGCTGCTCGCATCTCAGCATATCTATCTAATCTATCGCTATGTGTACTGCGTTAGGCTAACCAAGACTCGTCACAGCACTTGCATATTATTGCTCTTTTCTTGGTTTTGATTGCTTTTATTGTTCTCATTTGTAAGTCGCTTTAGATAAAAGCATCTGATAAATGACTAAATGTAATTATTACTATTTAAAGTAGTTTTCTAATTTATTTTAAGATGTAATTTATTCCTGTGACAGCGGAATTTTTGCCATTCATTACTCCTGTCTTCAGTCATATGATTTTTCAGAAATCATTCTAATATGCTGATTTGCTGCTCAAAAAACATTTAGTAGTATTATGTGTTGAAGAGTTGCTTTAATATTTTAGTGGAAACAGTAAATAATTGATGAATAGTAAGTTCAATAGAACAGCATTTATTTGATTATAGAAATCTTCTGTAACGATGTAAATGTCTATGTCACTTTTGATTCATTTAATGCATCCTCTTGAATACATTAAAAAAAGCTCTTACTCACCCCAAACTTCTGAATGCCAGCGTACATGATTTTGATCATAATGCTGCCACTGACAGTCTTAAAGTCTTACTCATTCAAATTGTCGATTCCCCCTCATGTTTTAGCCAGCGCAGAGGACTTTACCTTCACGTCACTCGGTGAGAACATATTTATTGAAGGAGTGAACGACGCTGAGGACCTTGTAAAGACAAGAGAGGCTCTTACAATGCTTGGTAAAAACTTCAGCAATAAATATGACTATAAACAAGGTTTTGCAACAAGCCATACTGTCAAACACAAATATTTATCATGGTGACACTGTGTGTTGTGCAGGTGTGAAAGATATCCATCAAATGAGCATCTTTAAGGTAATTGCCTCCATCTTGCACCTGGGGAACGTGGGGATTGTGTCGGAGAGAGATGGAGAATCCTGCCATATCAACGTAAGTGTACAACAAATATTGTGTCTTAGTGTATGTTATTTATTTGAGCACATTAGCATTAAACTGCCGACTATCCTTCACTAAACAATTACAATCTCTTTTTGCACCTGCAGAGGGATGACACCCATTTGCATCATTTCTGTCGGCTTCTGGGTATAGAGCAGGAGCAGATGGAGCACTGGCTGTGCCGCAGGAAGCTGGTGACCACCTCCGAGACCTATGTGAAGAACATGTCGTATGCCCAGGCGGTCAACGGCCGAGACGCCCTGGCCAAACACATTTATGCCCATCTCTTTGACTGGATTGTGGAGCACATCAATAAGGCCTTGCACACGTCCACCAAACAGCACTCCTTCATTGGGGTGCTGGATATCTATGGGTAATGCTTGTGTTAATCAGAGGGCATGCAAGTACAGCTTTAGAAACGTAGCTCTTCGGGTTCTTATATACAGTAGAGTAATATGTCTTATGTTTTGACCTTCCCTTAGCAGAAACTGCATTGAGTTTTTAGAGTCAGCATTTGTCTGTAAGCCTTTCTGACCGTGGGACTAATTACTTCCTCAAAGAGGGAACTTATTGATCAGCATTAGAGTAAATACGCAGGGAAGTGCCAAGCTATAGGATGCAGAGAGGGTGTTTTTAATTGTTTTTTTTTTTTCAGGGAAATAGAATTGATTTTGTTAACATGTCTTCACCTCCCAACAGATTTGAAACATTTGAGATCAACAGCTTTGAGCAGTTCTGTATCAACTATGCCAATGAGAAACTACAGCAACAGTTCAACTCGGTCAGTAAAAGATTATCAATAGATCCATAATGTATATTCCCAATTTTTAAGGTAAAAAAAAAAAATCACATTAGCTTTATTTAAATTATAAATAGTTTATTTTAAATATTATTAATAATAATATTTTTTCAATATATTGAACAATAATTTAAAGATTTTTCACAACAGAACTCTGAACAGAGCGTTTTACTTAATTTCAGTTTCACCGTCACTCATATGCAGTATTTAGACGTATGCTATTTATAAGTATTAATATATTACATGAAGTATTATAATAATGATTATAATTTTTTCTCACATTTTAAAAGTGGAAATGATTTTTGTTTATTTTAATAATAACTTTTATTAATAATAACAACTTGTATTTTTTTAAATTATTTAAAAAAATGAATAAACAATATTACTACTTTGGCTTGTTCTTGAGTGTTGTGCACATCTACAATAAAAAAAACTTGGACGTTTCTTAAAGAATAATCCAGAATGAATCTAGTTTTCTCAGGAATATTGTTTTAATTGATAATCATTTTATTTTATTTTCAATGGCTTTCAGTATCACTCTCTATCCTTTTATATTATTAGTTTGAATAACAAAAGCCAGTTGCATAATGAATCATGTTCCAGGAAATTTTAGAATTTAGAATTGCAATTACATTTTAGAAATAGATCATACGGTGTAGACATACAAAAGCATTCATTTTTTAAAAAGTTAGAAAATGTACTGCATGACAGGAATGACCCGTGTGTTTGTGTCATGACTCTTGGCTGTGTTTGGTTTCAAATTGAATGTATTTGATGCATTTACCTAATACATATACATCATATATTCCTTTAGCATGTGTTTAAACTGGAGCAAGAAGAGTATATGAAGGAGCAGATCCCCTGGACGCTTATAGATTTCTATGATAACCAGCCGTGCATTGACCTCATTGAAGCAAAACTTGGTATTCTGGACCTTCTTGATGAAGAGTGTAAGGTGAGATGTGAGCAGAGGGAAAACAGTTGTTGAGAATATGATAAAGAGAATTTGAGAGGCATGTTATCTAAACAGGTCTCTGAACAGAGTGTCTCATTTAGTTTTAAAGACCTCTGCCTCTTTGAAGTTTTTGAGCATGAATCAGAGCAGCTTCAAAAGTGTGATTAATGCTATTTCATCTGCAGGTAACCCAAATAATGTTTTCAGTTTCCTGCAGTTCAAAGTATTTTTCTTTACTACATCTGACAGGTGCCTAAAGGAACGGATCAAAACTGGGCGCAGAAGCTGTACAGCCAGCATTCAAAAAGCGGGCATTTTGAAAAGCCCAGGATGTCCAACAAGTCTTTCATTGTGATCCACTTTGCAGATAAGGTTTGTTCAGCTTATATTAAGCTCACTATAGGGCTCAGGATGCTGCTGGAATATAATATCACCCAACCATACTAGGCATAGTTCACCCAAAAATAATTTGTGTTCTGAAGATGAACGAAGTGTCTTGTGAGTTTGGAACGACATGAGAGACAGAATTTTTATTTTTGGGTGAACTATCCCTTTAACTTCCTAAAACTCTTTTAATAAAGCAGGCTTTTCACACTTTAAGCTGTAAACCATTTTCATTTTTAAATCTGTAACAGATTTAAATTGAAAAAAAATGACAAACACTTTTTTTGGAAATGAGCAAAATGTGTGTGGCGCAAATGGGCTCACTGAAACCCAACTTGTGTGAAATTGTTACACAACACAAATGATTTAGTTAATAATGCATGATGAATGAAACAAAAATAGCCGATTCTTCTTCATGCAAGTTTGGAGGCACAAAAATGATGTAGCATGTTATTTTTAGTGTGGTACTGATGAATGCATCACACTTGTGACATTATGACAGGTTGAATATCAGTGTGACGGCTTCCTGGAGAAGAACAGAGACACTGTTTATGAAGAGCAGATAAATATCCTCAAGGCCAGTCAGGTGAGCACTGTATATTTTTTAAGAATAAAATTATGTTTTTGTACCCTCAGTATATTTAGCTCAGCTCAGTTATGGTCCTCTTCTCCATCCAGCTGAGCCTCTGTTTATGCTTCACGCTTCCTCA
Organism: Onychostoma macrolepis; assembly: GCF_012432095.1. Lineage (NCBI taxonomy): Eukaryota > Metazoa > Chordata > Actinopteri > Cypriniformes > Cyprinidae > Onychostoma > Onychostoma macrolepis. The sequence continues at coordinate 15,777,798 of NC_081175.1, forward strand.
TGTCTGCATGATTGAAATCACACTTTAGCTCATGTTTTGCTCTCTGGCCTGTTTAAGCAGTTAATTGACTTAAAGTTCTCAGGCAAACAGAGGCCTGACCTTGTCCACACCTAGCACTGTATCACTCGAACAGCCGGATCCATCTTAACCGAGATTTAATAGTATATCCATTGTCTTTGTCATTACTGATCTCTCTCATGGTGTTTTGTCATGGAGGTTTCTTGGTAACGGAATTCACTGGAATCTGAGAAGTTCATTTGTAGACAACAGCACATCAGTGTCTACAAGCTAAAGATCTTCTCTGCAGGACAGTGTCGAGTTTCACTAGGACTCTTGTAATGAGGTGTCCCTGTGGAAGGAGTGCAATTTAAACAAAGTTTGTCTCAAGTGATAACAGTTTTCAGCGCTGCTGTCTGAAGTTAATATATGTTTGCCAGCTGTGTTCTCTTCAGGATAACTGCAGTGCTCTCATCATGCAGAGCCCTCATTTTGATTTAAAAAGTTGTGGGGTTTTATCGGTGAAATAGTGAAGGCTTAGCTCATGCATATTAATTAGGTTGTACACAAATAATTTAACATGATCTTTTGCTGTTTTAATGAACAGTCTGTGTGATGTCTATGACTTCAATTACATCTACCACTGATTGGCACTTAAAAAATATTGTTTCAAGTATGTATGTCCTTATTATTGGAATACTTTGTCCAAAAATTAAATGGTGTAGAAAATGTAGTAATCGTCAGGCCATCAAAGATGTAGATGAGGTTGTTTCTTCATCGGAACAGGTTTGGAGAAATTTTGCATTACATCACTTGCTCGCCAATGGATCCTCTGCAGTGAATGGGTACCGTCAGAATGAGAGTCCAAACAGCTGATAAAAACACCACAATAATCCACAAGTAGTCCACATCACTCCAGTCCATCAATTTAAGTCTTGTGAAGTGAAAAGCTGTATAAGAAAAAAAAAATCCACCATTAAGACCTTTGAACTTTAAACTTAATACTTACTCCATACTTCATAAATTTCTCTGAATCTGTTCGGATTAAAAATGAACTCCTCTACATTTTGGATGAACTGAGGGTAAGTTTTCGTTCTGGGGTGAACTATTCCTTTAAAATTTCTTTACTGATTTAAAACCGCAAATTAAATCCTTTTCAGTCTAAAATTGTAATTTTGGTCACACTTTATTTTAAGCTCCGGTTGTCACTATTAACAAACTAGGGCTGTGCGATATGACGATATATATCGGATGGATGAAATAAAAAGTATATCGTTTCATATTATGCTCTATCGTTTATTTCGTGTTGTAGCAAAATACATTGTTTACGGTAATACTTTTTCATCATTTGGATGACTGTGATCTTTACACGCCACCACGGGGCAGAACCAAGTGGAGAATGACCAGCCAGGCCAAAATGAGGAACTCGTTCCTAAATGAGGGACTGCATCTGTAGCATGGAGACACGTTTTTGTTTTTAAGCACTGCAGTTTTAAAACAACCGATTTTAAGCCGTTGAAACACAAACAGAGCTATATGCATGCGCCATCTCTGTTTCTGTGTGAGAGGAACGCACATTTTTTTTGCTGCTTTATTGGCTTTGAACAATTATATAAACTAGTGGTGGGCCGTTATCGGCGTTAACGTGCTGCGTTAACGTGAGACTCTTATCGGGCGATAAAAAAAATATCGCCTGTTAATCTATTCTCAAAGTTGGGTTGGGAGCTGGGTCTATACTACGCAAGCTATGATGACTTTCACCTCGATTTATTTTTAAGAAGCTTCCCGATGGAAATCGGCAAGTCATTTCTGTCTCTACGTTACATGGTCGCGCTCTCTGTATCGCGCGCACAGCGGAGTTCCGCCCCGGTTCGCACACACACACACACAAACAAACGTAAGCGCACACACAAGTGAGCACACTCCCACTCCTATTTGTAAATATTAAGCCGCGAAACGTCTATTTAAATATGACTTCTATGTATCGCTGTGTTAATGTATGGCGCAGACGCGCGGGTTTGTTCACTACTCATACAGAAGACCGCGTGACGCTTGCGGCGATATTAACGTCTGTCGTCTCACTAAATGAGGACATAAATACATGAACAACATCTCCAGAACTGCTCTGAGAGTCACTTCATGAGCATTCAAGCGTTTCATTTGAGAAAAACTATCCTCACGGCAACCCGTCAAAATAAAAGTTCGGTTTCACTTGAAGATATTGGGCAGAACGTAATAGGCTACTACTACTAAAACTATTAAAACCTTATCTTTAAGGAATAATCATACAATGTCTTCAATGTTGTTATTATTAATATAAAATTCTTGATGACTGCTAGTTGTTTACTTATCTACTTGGCAGAATTCAAATGAGCCATTTTAATCTAGATTAATTCCAAGATTACAGTGAGATTAATCTAGATTAAAAAAATTAATCTATGCCCACCACTAATATAAACACACTTATATGCGTCAGAATCCCCGTTTTTGCAAGTATCCTCATAAACGCAATGATTTAGGTCTTAAAGGGTTACTCCACCCCAAAATGAAAATTTTGTTATTAATTACTTACCCCCCATGTCGTTCCAAACCCGTAAAAACTTTGTTCGTCTTCAGAACACAATTTAAGATATTTTGGATGAAAACCGGGAGGCTTGTGTCTGTCCCATTGACTGCCATAGAATTAATACCGTCAAGGCCCAGAAAAGTATGAAAGACATCGTCAAAATGATCCATCTGCCATCAGTGGTTCAACCGTAATTTTACAAAGCTACGAGGATACTTTTTGTACGCAAATAAAACAAAAATAACAAATTTATTCAACAATTGGACTCGAATCGCATCACGTAGTGCCATTTTGGAGAGTATCCGCTGGACGCAAACTGCGTATGCTGTTCTGTGTCAGCTGCACCACACGGATACACTGTTTTCCTTCAAATCAAAGCGCAAATAAACGTAGATAACAATATTCCAATATTCATCCTGTCTGCCATTCATATTAATCAAACAACAGTGAGAAAATCTGCTCTTGACTAAATCACTTCTTTAACTTTAATAATAAATTTAAAACATAATTATGATATATTTATGTATTTATATAGATGTATAGAATCTATACACATGCTAATTCTATCTATAGATAGATAGATATAAATAATGCAGTGAAGACTAATTAATTTACACAATGTAGTGTTTCTTATCTTTATTTCATCACTGACTGTTTATTTATGTTCAGTGAGCTTGAGTTTTTTGTTTGTTTTTTTTTGTCTCTTTTTGTCTCTTTTTGTCTCTTTTTAGGCTTGTATTAGTTTGATATTGACATTGGTGACAAGGATTATGAAAATTCTATGGTATCAAAGATTTTAATATCATAACCTTTTTAAAAGAAAAAAATAACTATATCGTGATATATATCATTATCGTAATATAAAATTTGTCATATTGTGATATAAGATTTTGGTCATATCGCCCACCCCTATAACAAACCATTAGCTACGACTTTTGCCTCAATAAACTCTTAATTTACTGTTAATTAATAGTATGGTAGTTGTTAAGTTTAGGTATTCGGTAGGATAAGGGTTATAGAATATGGTCATGCAGAATATGTGCTTTATAAGTACTAAAAACAGCCAATATGTTAATAATAGGCATGCTAATAAGCAACAAGTTAATAGTGAGAATTGGTCCCTATACTAAAGTGTGACCGTAATTTTTAGTTTAAATTTTTAACTTAAATGTAACTTCCCAGTACTTTTTCTAACCCTGTTCAACTCGGGATACCATTGCTGTCCGCACCTTTAATTTGTATTTAGTCTCTGGTCCAGCATCTCTGTTTATCAGTGTCATCCTACTGTACCAGACTTACAGCCACGGCAGTTTAATGATATCATCTGTATTCTGTCTTAGAGCACTGAATCTTGGCTGGATCATGGTATTAAGGATGCACTGAAACACACTGTGTACCTGCCTTGCGGTGAATGCTTAGGGAGTGGATTTTAAAGGGCTTCCAAATGTGCTTTGAAGTGCTGCTGCAGTTGAATACAAATTTTACGCTAGTCTAGCTAGAATAAAAAAAACCATCTGGGGTTCTTATGCCCCTTATGTAAGATGTGATGCATCTGTAATATCAATGGAAAGCTGTAGTCAAGCAGTCAAGATTTCTTCATGTGACACTTATATAATCAAATGTATTAATATTCTTGTGGCTCCTTTTTTTTTTTTTGGTACAGTTCCAGCTGGTTGCGGATCTCTTCCACGATGGTAAAGATGCTGGTCCTCCCTCAGCCACCAGCAAGAGCTCCAAGATCAACATCCGGGCTGCCAAACCACTTCCAAAAGGCCACAACCGAGAGCACAGGAAAACTGTGGGCACCCAGGTGAGACTTGGTGTCAGAGGCCAGTTTTAGATCGGTATTTATGCTGGACAGTGGATCCACTGACGCTCTGTTTATTATGAAGATGAGGTGCATAACATAATGATAAAATGAAAACTTTTTCCTTTTCACAGTTCAGGAACTCTCTACATCTTCTGATGGAAACGCTCAATGCTACCACCCCTCATTATGTGCGCTGCATTAAACCCAATGATTTAAAGGAATCCTTTGTGTAAGTTTGGTCTTTTTGTCTTCGTCTTATCCATCCATTAGTACTTATCTAGTTTATGTTGCCTATAAATAGAGGTATACAGCAAATTCATTTAAGCTGCCAGAGAACATTAGAGTCATGCTGGTACAGAGATATTTGATCGACCTCAAATGCACCGTAAGTTTCCTCCAACAATCAGACATCAAAGCTCCTCTAAGAATTAGCCGATAAGTTTATATAAAATATAATTAAACCTAGTTTTCTCCCATGGAAATCAGTAGAAGTGGCCCCCATCTGCAAAGTACTTGCCGATTTAACACTTTTGTTAATTATTTTTCCATGAAATGTTTGAGGTGAATGAAAACCTGACTGAAATTGACTGATCTATTCCAAATATTGTAATAAAAAGAAATGTCTATCTTATATAGTACTTGTCAGCTTTTTAATGTGTTACACCATATTCATCTTTAGTCTATCATATTAAATGTTTTTTTTTTTTGTAAAGTTCACATTTCTAAGAAAGTATAGGGTCTTGTTTTGCTCTGTTTGTGTCATCTGCAAATTCGGAGCACAAAAGCCCCTTCAAGGATGCTAAATTGAGAGGGTTTTGTCAGTCACATGCTCTTAAGGTTGTGAACACACAGTCACAGAGTTCTGAGTCAGATAGCCTTCAGTCCCTGAGCGGACTGCAGTCTCCCAATGCCTCTCTCACGGGAGATGTGCTCTATGCTTAAAAGAAAGATCCGGTAGGTCTAGATAACATCACAAATCTCTTGTGGTGTGACATGCTTTTTGTACACAGATGTTCCTCGTTTAGAATCTTCTTATGTTGGTTTTCACAAAGATTCCTCACTCTTCGGTTGCTTTCTTGCTTTCTGTAGGTTTGATTCTAGAAGAGCTGTTCAGCAACTGCGAGCATGTGGAGTTCTGGAGACCATCCGCATCAGTGCCGCTGGCTATCCATCCAGGTAACGGATCTACAGATTCCTTTTAAAGGGCTTCAGGGCAAGGTAGACACGAGGCTCTTGTCTTGGGCTTTCAAGCAAGACGGTAGTCTAGAAGTTTGGTACTTCATACATATATATACATACACACACACACACACACACACACACACATATATGCATAACCTCATGTACTCTTACTAATCATTGGAAATTATATAACTATGGAAATCAAACCACAAATACAAGTTTATTTAAAATGTTTTTTCCTCATCACATCTGATGTTATTTCTTAGGTGGACCTATCCAGATTTCTTCAGCAGATATCGGGTGCTCATGACAAAGAAGGACATGACCATTGGGGATAAGAAGCAGGTTTGTAAGAACCTGCTGGAGACCTTGATAAAGGTAAGACTACCATGGCTAGAAATGACTCAAATGTAAGTTGTATGCATAGTGTTCACTCTCAACCTGGTATCGTGGTTATACAATGTTTGTCTGGACATTTACCACAGCAGTTTTGAACTACCTTGTACTTTTATTTATTACCATGCTATTACCATCTAAAACTATCCGTGTGCCATCTATTACCATGTTACTGTTTAAGAAAACTGATAAGCTCAAAAAATATTCCTATCCTAGAAATCAAAATATTTTGTACATATTTCTAACATACTCTGATTGAAAATTTGGGCTCTAAGTTTTTGTTTGTTTTTTAAATAAATTAATATGAATTCAGCAAGGATGCATTTAAATTGATCAAAAGTGTGTGTGTATATGTGTATATATATATATATATATATATATATTTATTTATTTATTTATTTATTTATTTATTAGTGGTGTCAAAATTGGCACGTTAACGCCGATTTAATTTTTTCAGTTTAACGCGTTAAAAATATTTAATGCAGGGGCGGGGCTAGGGTTGGCCACCCCACTCACAACCAGTGTTGGGGAAAGTTACTTTTAAAAGTAATGCATTACAATATTGCATTACTCACTAAAAAAAGTAACTAATTATGTTACTTTTTATGGAAAGTAATGCGTTGCGTTACTTTTGCGTTACTTTTGCGTTACTTTTTAAATATGAGTAGGGCTTGATTGCTTTTAATATAAGTTCTATTTATAGCAAATGTAAAAGCCCTTTCACATCAAAAAGTGTTGTGAATAAACCTCAGGCTGAAGGAAAAGTAAATTCACGTCTTTCAACGCAGGAGAAGAAGGTTCAGCACTCTTCAGCAATAAAAAAAAAACAATGACGCACAATTGTTAGTTCATCTAAAGTCATTTTTGCTTATTAGCATGGTTGAACTGGATCATCAAAAGTCAGTAGCAAAGACATTGGTTAATAAAATGGGATTAAATACATTTGTGTTATTTAACATTTAATTATTGCAGGTTTGCGTCATATTCTGAGTTTGCATTTCACTGTTTTAATTCATTTTGATGAATAATACTAAATCTTTTTTTTTTGAGTGGGATGAATTAATGCACATTCACATTTAGTATAGAACTACAGTAACATCATGTTCACACACAACGGGTCCATGTACTTTTGCGTCCATTCATTTTTTGTTTTTTAACCCAGAAATGAAATAGGAAAATGCGGTTTCTTCTATAATGGTTTGAACTCTAATGAATAGAATAAAACAAGAACAAACTAATTTTCATTATTCAAAATTCCTATTTCATTAAAAATCGTAAAAATGCTAAGTTTAATTTCTACCTTTTTTGAGTGTTTCTATACAGACGCACCCTCTCACGCTGACGTAGCTACCATAACTGCTTTATAAAAACATTTAGCTTCGATATTTTTATGATCTTAATAATTTTTCATGCCTAAAAACTTGTATGAAATACACATTAGATGGCCCATTTCTTTGCAAATAACTGTATCCTGGACAAGTTCTACAGGAGAGGGAACGAAATGAAAGCAAGAGAAGAGACTTTGGTTAAAATAACTGATATTTTATGTTGATTTCCTGAGTGGCCATGCTTTTAGTTCAGTTCAGTTCAATTTTATTTATATAGCACATTTAAAAAACAACCATGCTGGACCAAAGTGCTGAATTAATGTCCGGAAAACTCACACAAACAAGACAAATACGGTTTAAACCTCACAATGTCTTAGCTCAACTCAAAATAAAAGCCAAGGAATACAGGTGTGTCTTAAGTAATGACTTAAAAATTCCAACAGTGTTAGCAGTTCTTATGTGTACAGGTGAACTATTCCACAAATTAGGTGCCACCAGTGAAAAAGCTCGGTCACCTTTATTTTTTTTAACCTGGCTCTCGGAACATCCCAAGTAGGCCCCGAGGGGGAAACGGGACTTCTACCGAGGGGAATGCAAGAGCCCTGCATTTCAGCCCGGGCCTGACGGCGCCAACTTTTTTACACCTCTAGGGCCGGGCTTCTCCTTATTTTTATATTTTAGACATCCATCAATTAGTGATGAAAAAAATTGCCGTGCTGTTGGAAACAACACGAGACCGTGCCACGACTGTGAAGAGCGGCTCAACAGTGTTTAGAGTCCCACAGCAGCAGAGAGCCCTCCGTCAGTGCCGCTGAAGAGTTCTGCGTTCAAATACACGCAATAGGCTGAAGCTTGCCACAAAGCCCCAGCATAATTACCATGATTGTGTCCGGGGGAAATAGTAAGGAGATATTTGAATTATTTACTAATAAAGTGTTTTCTGTGTCAGTGTCGCAAAGATGAAGATGATGATCCTGACTCGCCGTCTCCTCATTAGAAGCGCCTTTAGAGAGAAGTGCATCTTCATGGATTATAATGAAAGAGTTTTTTTATTGATTTGATTTATTTCATTAAGTAGTAATTTTAAAGCTTTCTATAGATTTATCATGTCTGTGAGGCATGTATTCTCTGACTTTCGGTTAATTTTTGTAAAGCGCTCCTGTTCGAGACAAGACGGCAGAAAGCGCATCATTGGTTTCTTAAAAGCACAACGTTTTGTTGATATTGTGAGTGCACACAAATAAAAGTAGACCCTTTACAGTTCCGAATGATGTATTACTCTTAACTTTGTGAGCAAAAATTACGGTGTAAGTTGTTTCCATTGAAAAAATGCAATTGATTGCGCTGGTGCCTCCATATCCTGCGCTTTAGCATCGACTCTCCGCACAAACTATTGGATGCAGCGCACATTTATCTAGGTTTAACGTTTAAACATTGTTATATGCTTGAACTGTTTCAGTAGGCTATATCTATAGATTTTATTTTAGGCAAGTCGTGATGATTTGAGAAGGCTAAATTGAACAAACATAGGCTATGATCAGCCTGTCGGTCTGCCGCTGGGTCGTCACTTTAAGAAAGAAAAAAACGTATTTAACAAACAAAAAAAAAATGCTCCAAACGTTTTTCTAAATGAACTTAGCCTAATAAAAAAACGAAACGAAATATAATCACTTTGCCATTACATACAAAACTGAACTATTTTAATAGCTTAAACAGTATTATAATCTGATTTGGGAGAAGGGGGAAAAAAAGACAACCTGTATCTGGAGATTATAACTTTATATATTTCTATATAGTCAATATTTTACTTTTTCAGGTAACATTTTGTGTGTAAGGTTCTAATTTCAGTTTTGGTTTTCAGCATAGCATTTAAAAATACAATGGGTTAAAAAACGAAAAACAAATGGACGCAAAAGTACACGGACCACAACGCCTCTGTACTTCCGATTTCTCAGTCAATAAATGGGAAAATATTTTTTAAAATATTTTCTTGTAAATTAAAAATTAATGCGTTACTTTACTAGTTGCTTGAAAAAAGTAATCTGATTACGTAACTCGCGTTACTTGTAATGCGTTACCCCCAACACTGCTCACAACTGCTGCTTCTGTCACTTTTTCTCTTGACAAGAAGTGCATTTATTCAGTCGCAGAATGTCTTTATGACCACAACAAACAGGAGAAGTTTCAGACACGTGCTCCACTTCACTTCACCAGTCAAACAAGCACGGATAACGGTACTGTGCTCACAGCGCGTGCGTCGCCGGCGTGTGCTGTAGCCTATCAAAGTGCGAAATAAACTATGTGCATGCAATGTCGTGGTCAGTTAATTCATGAAGTTACCAAAAAGGCGATTTATCTGTGAGTTGTAGCCACTGCTTGGCGCTCCCCAAGATGATCTTGCGTCGGAGGCTTAAGGTGGCCGCGATGCAGAGCATCGACCTAGGATTCTCGGATGGGGGGAAAAGGCGGCATCGATGCCTCCCGCGGTGCGGCCTCTCTGACATATTTTGTCTTCTGATCCTCATTTCATCGACGGGCCGCCCGGCTCCGGGGATGAAGACTATGCGGGACTTCTCAACGGCTCGGACGACGAGGAGGCCATCCCGTCATCCGTAGCCCAGCAGGCTCCTGCCGCTCTGCCGCAGTTGGTCCTCTTCGAGTTTTGTGAATGAGCGGCATGTGCTAAGCACATGAAGCACTACTGGGGAGATCCCTCTCAGGGCGGGTTGCTCGCCCCACCCAGGCCCATTTACCCGCCAAAATGGACTGTTTCTCCGCGTCCATTCATCAGGCCTGTTATAAAGCCCCTGCTTTGATGGTAAGAGCCCTCAATGACTCCTCCCTGCTGTCCGCTTATCAGGCTGAACTCCTGGTCGACATGGGACAACAACTAGAGAAAGGGGCACCATCACCCAATCTCTGGAAGGAGATCGTCCCGGTGAACGACCTAATTCTCCGTAATGCTCGTCAGGCTGTGCAAGCGTGCGGGCGCTCTATTTCTCTCGGTGGTCGGAGAGCGTGCGCTGTGGCTCAGTCTTTCGGGTCTTCCTGACAGCGAAAAGCGGCGCATCGCTAGAGCGCCGGTTGAGCCTGGCCAGGCTCTCTTTGGTCCTGCCGTCGCGCTAATGCAGCAGCGCTGTGACGACAAGAAAAAGGAGGACGATGCTTTCAAACTTTGTCTTCCTAGAAAGCCTGTGCTGCGCCAGATGCCCTTTGCCCGGCCTCCTAACCCCCCTGCTACGGGACGTCATCCTCATAATGCAGGCAGGGCTCATAGACCACACAGTAATGAGCCACCGGTGCAGCGGGGTGAGCCCAGCCTGATGCATGGCCACGGGGGGCCTTTAAGTCCAAGTTCACGGGCGGCCAGCCCTCCGGACACCAGTTCTGCCCCTCTTATTCCTCCATTCAAAAAGCGGAGATTATCTGTCAGCGAGGCCAGCCCCCCCCTGCCAGTGGGTTCCCGTTCAGAGTTGTCTCAGCCTGCACTGTTCCCCGTGTTGGCCAGTGTGTGTTTCCCTGTTCCAGAGGGGAACATAGTGGGAAAAAGTTCACAAGCGGTGTCACCACACAGCTCCCTTCACTCATCTCCCACAGGTTCAATAAAGGCTTCGGCCCAAGTGTTACCCAAAACACAAAAAAATCAAATGAATCACATGAATTTGTTAATAACAGGGAACATTTCTCTGCAACCCCACGTCACCCCTACATTGTCCACGAGATGGCGCCATTGTTCCACAAATGAGTGAACTGGCCGAACTAGCAGCTCTAAGCAGTTCTCCAGTCTGTGTGGGGACTTTAGCGAATCATGTAACAGCTTGGCGGGCTCAGTCAGCTCCCGAATGGGTGATTCACCCAATAACAAGGGGGTACAGACTTCAGTTTGCCAAAACGCCCCCGCCTTTCAACGGAATTCTCTCTTCTCATATAGAAGAGAGCTCCGCTCACATTCTGAAAGACAAAATCTCCTCTCTTTTCGAGAAGGGGGCGTACCTCCACACTTAAGCAGTCAGGTGTTGTACTCGTGATATTTCCTAGTTCCAATGAAAGACGGTTCTCTCCGTCCAATCCTGGATCTCAGAGTGTTGAACAAAAATTTGAGGAAGTACAATTTCAGAATGTTAGCACACGGGTCTCTCTTACGTTCAATAAATCAGAACGACTGATTCACATCGATCGATCTGAAAGATGCTTTCTTCCACATAAGCATTTATCCTTCGCCTACCAAGGCATGTGCTATGAATTCACAGTCCTTCCCATTGGGATGGCTCTCAGCCCTCGGACTTTCAGCTTGTACTGAGAATAGCGGGGCTCAGGATCCTGACATATATATATATATATATATATGATATTGGCCAGAATATGATATTTCTGGGTCTGGAGCTGAATTCCATTACGATGCGCACGCTTGTCACAAGAGCGCATTCTCTATTTCATGAATTGCCTCTCGCAATTCAGGGAAGGAGCGAGGGTACAGTATCGCACATGTCTCAGACTACAGGGTCTTATGGCGTCGGCTGTCCATGTCCTGCCTTTGGGCCTTCTGAGAATGAGGGCGTTCATGAAGTGGGTTTTATCTCTTCATCTCAGCCGTTACGCGATCTCTGCCGCTCTGTCACAGTGACACGCTCGTGCACAGCAGCGCTGCGTCATTGGAGGACTGCAGTGTTCTACACTCAGTGGACCCCCCTCGGGGTCATCAAGTTTCGGAAAGTGGTAACGACAGACGCGTCCCTAACAGGCTGGGGAGCCACGTAGGAGGGGCAGAACAGTGAACTGTGTGTGGCCGAGCGCACTTCACTCAGCCCACATAAATTATTTGGAGCTCCTCACTGTTTGGAAGGTTCCAAATTATTTCATGCCCCGCCTACAGGGACATCACGTGCTTGTGCATTGCGACAACACCACAGCCGTGGATTATATCAACCACCAAGGTGGGATGCGTTCCTCAAAGCTTCATGCTCTTGCTCACAAGCTGTTAGTATGGAGCAGGCAGCACTTTCTTCCGTTACGGGCGACCCATGTCCCGGGCATTCTGAACAGGGGTGCAGACCTTTTGTCGATGGGGAACCCACTCTAGGGAGAATGGCGCCTCCACCCTCGGATAGTGGGTCTGCTGTGGAAGAGGTTCGGTCAGGCGGGCGTCAATCTCTTCGCCTCGCGCGAAAACGCCCACTGTGCTATGTACTTCTCGCTACGGGACGTGGATGCTCCCCTCAGCCTGACTCTGATCTTGATAGCACCCAAATGGCCCGAATCTCCATGGCTGGCAGACATAATTCCTCTTCTGCATGCCCAGCCGTGGCCCCTCCCATTACGCACAGACCTCCTGTCCCAAGCGAACGGGGAAATCTACCATCCTCACCTGGACAGGGTGGCCCTCTGGGCATGGCCCGTGAGAGGGCTAACTTAAGCACATTGGGTTTCCCTCCACGTGTTGTTGCTACTATTAAGAATGCTAGAGCCTCTTCGACACGCTCCCTTTACGACTGTAAGTGGTGTGTGTTTGAGGAGTGGTGTGAGGGGCGTCAGCTGATATCAGTGCTCAGTCGCTGGCATTTTGAGTTTTTTACAAGACCTTATCGATGGTGGGAAATCCTTATCCACTATTAAGGTTTACTTAGCGGCTATCGCCGCATGTCACATTGGGTTTGACGGCACCATGGTGGGGCAACATCCCCTTATTCGTAGATTTAGGAAAGGTGGCCGCCGTTCTCTTCCAGTCACTAAAAGGGTGGTTCTAGAATAGGACCTCTCCATGGTGCTGGAGGCCTTGTCTCAACAGCCTTTTGAGCCCCTGGGAGAAATCTCTCTCAAGCTTCTGTCTTTCAAGACAGCTCTACTCCTGGCCTTGGCTTCCGCCAAACGTGCGAGTGATTTGCACGCACTCTGTTCATCCCTCGTGCACTAAATTCTCTCTCAGTGGAGAAAAGGCCTTTCTCAGGCCTAATCCTGCCTTTACGCTTTTCACCCTCCTCCTTTTTCCTCTGCGGAAGATCAGAGGCTGAATGCTTTGTGTCCTGTTCGTGCCCTGCAGTTTTATGTTGACAGGACCAGCCCTTTCAGAAGAAGTGATCAGCTCTTCATTTCTTGGGCCCCCCCGAACATGGGAAATCCCATTTCTGAGCAACGCCTCTCTCATTGGCTTGTGGAAGCCATCTCCTTGGCATATGAATCTAAGGGAGTTGTGGCCTCCAGGGGGTCTCAGAGCTCATACCACTAGGGCCATTGCGGCCTCCTGGGCCCTATTTAAAGGGGTTTCCTTGCAAGACATTTGTGCCGCTGCAAGTTGGGCCTCACCACATACATTTGTCAGATACTACCGGCTTGATGTTCTCAGACCCCGATAGCTCATTCTGTTTTAGGTGTGGGTTCTTCGTAGCCTTATGCTCCTAGATTCTCTACACCTTTTAAGCCTGGGTTGTCCAGCTCGGTTTATTCATGTCATTAAGCAGGTCATCTGTACCCTCCCCTGACATAAATTATATATATATCGTATCTCACAAAAGTGAGTACACCCCTCACATTTCTGCAAAAATTTTAGTATATCTTCTCAAGGGACAATACTACACAAATGATACTTGGATATATTTTAGAGTAGTCAATGTGCAGCTTGTATAGAAGTACAAATTTACTGTCCTCTAAATATAACTCAACATATAGCCATTATTGTCCAAATAACTGGCATCAAAAATGAGTACACCCTAGGTGAACATATCAAAACTGTGTCCCAAGTGTCAATGTTTTGTAGGGGCACCATTGTTATCTAGCACTGCCTTAATCCTCCTGGGCTTGGAATTCACCAGAGCTGTACAGGTTGTTGCTGGCATCCTCTTCCACTCCTCCACAAAGACATCACGGAGCTGCTGGATGTTAGACACATGGTGCTTCTCCACCTTTCGCTTGAGGATGCCCCACATGTGCTCAATAGTTGTTCAGGTCTGGAGACATACTTGGCCACTCCATCACCTTCACCAGTTGTCACTTGACGGTGTGTTTGGGGTCGTTATTATGTTGGAAAACTGCCATTCTGCCCAGTTTCTGAAGGGAGGGCATCATCTTCTGCTTCAGAATGTCACAGTACGTGTTGGAATCCATGTTTCCCTCAATGAACCTCAGCTCTCCAGTAGCACTCATGCAGCCCCAGACCATGATGCTACCACCACCCATGCTTGACTGTAGGCAAGACACAATTTTCTCGGTACTCCTCACCAGGGCGTCACCACACATGCTGGACACCATCTGAGCCAAACAAGTTTACCTTAATCTCATCAGACCACGGGACATGGTTCCAGTAATTCATGCTCTTGGCCAGGTTGTCTTCAGCAAAGTGTTTGCAGGCTTTTTTATGAGCCAGCTTCTGCACCTGACACAGCACAAGGACCTAACTTTGATCGACCCTTGCGAGGCTTGTTCCAAGTGAAACCGGTCTTGGAAAACCTCTGTATGACCCTGGCCACTGTACTGTAAATCAGTTCCAGGGTGTTACCAAACTTCTTATAGCCTTATGGTCCTGTCAAGCAGACAAAAACATGAACATGATGAATAGGACATGTGGCTTTGCATGGTTAAACGACGTATAGCTGTTTTCACGTAGGGTGTACTCACTTTTGTTGCCAGCTTTTTTGACAATGAGTTATTTTCAGAGGACAGTAAATCTTTACTGCTATAAAAGTTGCACATTGACTACTCTAAAATATATCCAAGTTTCATTTCTATAGTATTGTCTCTTGAATTTTTGATATACTAAAATGATTGCCGAAATGTGAGGGGTGTACTCACTTTTGTGAGATACTGTATCTCAATAAATTACGTTTTATTAACAACTTGCCATTTTTACACTTACTGCTTGTCCAAAATAGCATTTTGGACACATGGACAATGCTCAGGGGTTAAATATTTGCCTTTTCTTCCATGAAAAATATTTGTAATGTTTTTTCAAAGATATTTATCATGAATAAACCTGTTAATTGTGACTCTTCGTCTCTCCTTCAGGACCCAGATAAGTTTCAGTTTGGAAAGACGAAGATTTTCTTCAGGGCAGGTCAGGTGGCCTATCTGGAGAAGCTCCGAGCCGATAAGTTCCGCTTCGCCTGCATTAAGATCCAGAAGACCGTGCGAGGATGGCTGCAGAGAATTCAGTACCGCAAGATCCGCAAGTCTGCTATCACTCTGCAGAGATACGGCCGGGGTTACTTGGCACGCAGGTGAATGTTTGAGTAGACTGCTTAGATTGAACTTCACTGGCATGTTTTTCACTCTACTTACGGCTCTTGTCCTCTCATTCTCTCTCAGATATGCAGAGATGCTTCGCCTGACCCGAGCAGCACTTATTTGTCAGAAGCAGTACCGGATGGTACGAGTTCGACGGGAGTATCTGAGGACCCGTCGGGCTGTGATCACCATTCAAGCCTTTGCCCGGGGCATGTTCATACGCAGGTTATATCAGGAGGTACTGTACAGCACTTTATCTTTTGTTTCACACTCATGTTTCTTTAAAGCACAGTTTAAAGCTGCATTTTCTGTCTTTTCAGTTCCTGCTCCATCACAAAGCCATGATCATACAGAAGACCGTCCGTGGTTGGCTTGTGAGAAAGAAGTATCTCCGTGCCCGATATGCTGCCATTGTCATCCAGTGTTTCTACCGCCGCGTACGTGCCAAGCGCCAACTCAAACAGCTCAAGATAGAGGCCCGTTCGGCCGAACACTTTAAAAACCTCAATGTCGGAATGGAGAACAAGATTGTGCAGCTCCAGAAGAAGATAGATAACAAGGTACAGGAGCATAATAGGATGCATGAATGATTACAGAGTCACCAAAACAAACTGACATGATGTTGACTAGTTAACTTCTTTCTTTACAGTCAAAAGAGTATAAAACTCAGAATGAGCAGCTGGCTGTTGCTAACACTGTTCTGGAATCAGAGGTCACTAAGCTCCAGAAAGAAATGGAGACTCTGCGCAGTCGGCAGACTGCTGGCACTTCACTGCAGGAAGAGCTTGAGAAGTTGAGGGCGGAGCTCCAGGAAGCCCACACCCAGAGGAAGCAGATAGAGGAGGAGTTCAGCAACGAGAAACAAGGACTCAAACAGGTGAGAGAGGATGCTCAGTTAACTAGATGATGTTTGTTGATGTTCTTTGTCTCAAGGATTTTTTCATATTTCTACATCATTTGAAATGGCTGAGGGTAAATGGAAAAACAGGTCAATGCATTTAGCTTTTCAGTTTTCACAGGGGTAAAAAAAAGAGACTCTTAACAGGGCAGCTGTTACATAACTAATGTCTGTCATGCACAAGCAAAGTTAATAATGCATGGAAATTGTTTGAGAGGTTTGACCAGCTCACAAAAGGTCTTTTGAAATGGAATAATCAGCTAGTATGTCTTTAATGTGATCATCTCCCTCATGTTTTGATGGTAAGAGTTAAAAATGATGAATTTAAATTATAGTAATGACTTAAAATATCAGTGCTATTGTGATGCACTCAAGTAGTTTTTAAGTTTATGCTTTTTTTCTTTTTTATAGAAACGTACGTGTGTGTGTGTGTGTGTGTGTGTGTGTGTGTGTGTGTGTGTGTGTGTATACCACAATTCAAAAGTTTGGGATCATAACATTTTTAATGTTTTTGAAGGTCTCTTATGCTTACTAAGGCTGCATTTATTTGATTAAAAATACAGTAAACAGTAATATTATTACAATTAAAAATAACTTTTTTTTATTTGAATATATTTTTAAAATGTCATTTATTTCTTTGTTGGCAAAGCTGAATTTTTAGTAGCCATTACTCCAATCTTCAGTGTCTCACGATCCTTCTGAAATCATTCTAATATGCTGATTTGATGCTCAAGAAACATATTATTATAAGTGTTGAAAAGAGTTGCTGCTTAATATTTTATTGAAAACCTTGATACATTTAGATGCTATTTAATGCATTCTTAATGACTAAAGTATTAATTTCTTTTAAAATAATCTTATTGACCCCAAACAGTAAGGTGTATATGCACAAAAAGGGACATTTTGGTTTGAAATTATTATTATTATTTTAATTCAGCTTTCCACTCAAATTGATATGCTGGTAATCTAATTTATATTTGTGTAAAGATTTTTAATATTAAAATTAAAATGCAAAAAAAAAAAAAAAAAATTTAATTTATGGACCCCACTGTATATAATCGGAACTGGCTTGCTTACAGTTAATCTTGCTTGTTTATCAGATGATTTGAGATGAAAGGGTGGTGTGACTTTTCCTTCCTTTTGCAGAGGGTGGAGGAGCTGGAGAAAGAGAACACGCTCTTGAAGAAGGAGAAAGAAGAGATGAACCGCAGAATCCAGACCTCCAGTCAGGGTGAGTTTCATGCTTCAGAGTCACACGCACTCTCAGAGCATCTGGTGGAAGGGGTATGAGGAGCAAAAGGATGTGTGGCTTGCCTGGAGGGCTGGGCTGGTTTTGTTTGACGCACAAGAGGGTCTGTGTGCAGAAGTGGGACGAGAGAGACAGAAACTGCATTGGATTTCAGTACAGGAATGTGACACTGCTGCTTTACCTACACAACTAAAAGCTGACCATTGTATCAAGCCGGTTAACATGCGAGAATGCTATTTGAAACCCGAGGTTTGGTCTCAATACGCTTTCTGTTTGTTAAATGTCGCTTTAATGAGTTTGTCCCGCACTTATTTTCCTGCTGTTGAGGCTGTTTAAGTTGTTCAAAATGTATTTTTAAAGGACTGTTATGAATGCAGTGTTTTGACAAGTTTCATCAGTTTTGGTTAACAGTGTCTTTAGTAGGAAACAAATTTTTCTCTCAGAAGTTTTATTTCTGGTCTGAGTCTGTTATTTCACTGATGATAAAGAATGACTGTCATTTGCTCACCCTCACATCATTCCAAATGACTTCATTTGCCGAACACAACTTTTTGTCCATACATTGTAAGTCTATGGAGTCCAGTCAGTGTTATTTTGGACCCCATTCATTTTGTATTTTATGGAAAAAGCAGTTCTTCAGAACACCTTCTTTCATGTTCCACAGAAAAAAGAAAGTCAGGTTTGGAACATGAGGGTGAGTAAGTGGTGGCAGGATTTTCGTTTTTGGGTGAACTATCCCTTTAAAGAAAAGTCTTGTGCAATTCATGTGAATAGGATGGTTAAAGCTGGAGGCACAATCAAGCTTTCATGAGACATTGATAAATCAGATAAAATTCTTGATTCCCAACATTTTAACATGAAATACCCTTTTGTTTTGTCATTTCTATAACAGTTAAAACAAGGAACATTTAAAAAAAATTAAAATACAGCAGAAGTCTTATCATATTTCTGGTATGTCTTTATGGAGCTTCACTTGTTCCTCAAGTCAGTGCTTCAAATAAAAGGGTCAAAGGAAACAATGTCACAGGTTTATTATACCGTTATCTTGGTATGATAATTATCTTCTAATTATGGATGGCTGCTTTATCAAACTACTATCAGGCCATATGTCTGATAGCTCTTTCAGAAAGGATGTGATTAGAGGCTTTGAATACAGTTGAGTAGTTTGCTTTAAGTTAGTGGTGATGTTTTCATTATAATATGCATTTAGAATGCAGAGGATGTGCTTATTTGATTTCTATTGAGATTACAGAATCAAGAACATTTTGTTACCTACATTTTGTAAACATAGATGCTCAAAGGTCTTCCATCAGAGTAATAAAGATCTTCTATTGATTGATAAAATATCAATCAAGCCGAAGATCAATAAAAGATTGATTAAAAGTGTTATCATCATCACTATTACATTGCATAATATTCAAGTGGGACTCAGTAACAGAAAACCTGTAGTGTGAATGTAAAATAAGCTCACAGATCTCACAGCTAAAATGGATCAAAAGAGGTTTCGGTTTTTCATACCCTAATTTATGAGAAAGATACGTTTTTCAAACATGTGATACAGAAATATTCAGCTTGTGAAAGTTGATACGTGTGAATGGGAGCTGCATGTTGTCTGGCTCATTGCTTTATTCCTGTGACTGAATGCCTTTGTTTTGTCTCTCAGGTCAGGGAGGCGATGTGTCTCAGAAAGAGATCCGACTGCAGGTTGAACTGGATGAGGAGAGGCAACGATATCAGAATCTGGTGAAAGAATATTCCAGACTGGAGCAGAGATACGAAAATCTGCAGGAGGACATGTCCTCCATGAAGGTAACGCTTTGACAGTGAGTCTGAACTTCTGGAATTTGCTTTTTATTGTTGTCTGTAACATCTTTATGATTCTAGTTCCATCCTGGCCACCGGAGGAACCCCTCTAACCAGAGCAGTCTGGGCTCGGACTCCAACTACCCCTCCATCAGTATGTCAGAGGTGGGAGACACTGATGACACCATCCAGCAGGTGGAGGTAAAGCCATTTCAATGAATCTGCCAACATACACCAGCAGACTTTGAAAACTGTATAAAGACACTTCAGGATGAGCATTAATTTGGTTTGTCTTCCTGCAGGAGATGGGCATAGAGAAGGCTGCCATGGACCTCAGCGTTTTCATGAAGTTACAGAAGCGTGTGCGAGATCTGGAGCAGGAAAGAAAGAGGCTGCAGACCAATCTAGAGAAAGTAGAGGAACTGGGCATACGCAAGGCATGTGTATTTGTCATGTCTTTTCTGCTTTCGTACTCTTCTCACAGTTGCCACAAAACAATACAGAACAGTTTTAAACAAAATAAAAAATACAAAAACTTTTCAAATAAAAATATATATTAAGTAAATATATAAAGAGAGTAATCATTATTTTGTTTTTTATTTTAAAATTGTATTTTTACTTTTATATTTTATGACATTTAAACTAAAGTTTGTTGGCTTTGACTGGAAATATGTCAACAAAGTAAAGATAACTGACTGTTTTATCATTTGATAGGGTTTTTGAGATAGTGAATGTATGCGTTAAAAATAATAAGGATTTGCTGATTGTTTTTTGTTGATACTCTTCTCTTTATGTTCTCATGACCGTTTTAGCAACAGAACTTAAACTGAGTGACTGCTAAACATTTCCCACTTTTTGGCCGTAGGTTACAACATAGCCGGCTGGTCATAAACACCACTTATCTTTTCTGATGTTCCCTCTTATGGAATTGCAACAGCATGGTCCTCTGCTTTATCAGTCAGCTTGTTTACTTTTTTTTTTAAATTCATTATTTTATCTTCTAGGGAAATGAGCCCAAGAGCTCCACGTCAGAGGACGATATAAACGCAGACCTGGCCTACAATAGTCTTAAGGTAAGAGTCAGTCAAGCTCAGTATAATGGTCCTGCCGCTCTGCCTCCAGTCAAATGTCTGTCTTGGTGCTTATTGATTTGTTCTGCACTGGGGCCACTCTGCTGCTGCTGCTGCTGGTCGCTCTGCCTGTTAAACTGTGGGTGAGTGGAACGATGCAGAAATTTAAGACCAGGGCATTTTTTTAGACAGTTGAACTATGGCAGGAAGGCACGTGGATGATGTTTTGCTTTTATTTTTGTTCAGCTATTTGCATAAACTCTCAAATTCTTCATTTTGTTAATTAAACACTTTAACTTTCAGACAAACTTTGAAAAGTGCCTTTGTATTGTAGACATTGAATTTGACATAAATGAAAACACAGCTGTGTGGAATAGACGGAATGTTCAATAGGATGCATTGTCTTTAAGGTCCAGTTTATTTCTTGATAGATCTCTGTTGATCTGATTTCGAGGAGTCAAAACACGCAGAGGCAGGAAAGCGATCAAATGTATTCTTTCAACCCTCTGTTTTATTTTGTCTGGCTAGAAATAATACAAGCAATAAGTAATTACTATATAAAGTAAACGCAATGAAACGTTTCTGTTTCTCAACATAGTCTTTTGACCTTTAAAGATTTTGAAACAAGTTCTTACCTCTGAATTTTCTCACTCTCTTGTTTCCTGTAAAAATGATACAGCATAATAGCGTGAGAGAAAATAGTGATAGCAAACAACATCAAATCAAAAGTATGTTTTTTTGCTATCCGTATGTGTGTGTATATATCCCTGACATAAATTATATATATATATATATATTGTGTGTGAATTATAATTCTATAATAATTTATAATCTATAAAATATAACTTATTCTTTTAATTGAAAAAAAAATTTGAAATATAATAATACACTATAAATTATACATACATAATCTATGTACAACACTTTTGGACTAGTCTTGAAGCTGGACACAGGCAGGTGGCTAATAAGAAATCAAATTTATTCCTTTGTGTCGGATCTAATTTTTTACTATCATGTGATTGTGCTCTTCATTGGACACCTCACAAGCCCTTAACACTTTAATATCAGCAATCAGTTTTCAGTTATTTATCTGAGTACGAGGGCGTGTTGAAACCCCAACAGCAGGCTTGGTTTAACAGCTTTAAAGGTTTGACTCTGACCAGAGAACAAAGTACAAGAATGAAGACACCAGAGCCAAAAGTTGACCTGGTGGCTGTGCAGCTGAATGTGGAGCTCAAGGCAGTAGAATTGCGTAACTGATTTGTTTGTTTTCTTAAAGCACCCCAGCATTGCACGGTGAGCTTATATAATAATTGCTGATGGTTCTTGTTCTGCAGCGCTCAAACGCTCTGTGTGTCTGATCAAAGCTTTAGCTATGGGCGTTAGATTCACTTGGATAAAATTACTGCAGTCAGCGTTGCTTGATTTTTGTATTTTTTGTGAGTCCCTCTCTTTCTGTTTCAATGTTTGTTTCTCTCACACAAACACACATTCGTTCAGGCTTATTTACAACTTTTTGCCTCCGGTCACTTTTGATAGCTTTTAATAAAAATAAATCCTTTAAGTGGTACAAAATGCAGGCTATTGACCCTTTTTCAGACTGTATTCATAAAATGTATTCTGTTTACAGCGGCAAGAGCTCGAGACTGAGAACAAGAAGTTGAAGAATGACCTGAACGAGTTGAGGAAAGCGGTGGTTGACAAGGCCTCCGATAACAACTCATCCAATGAGCTTCAAGAGGGCTACAACCTGCTGCTGAATCAGCTCAAAGCGGCCAATGAGGAGCTGGATGTGCGCAAGGAGGAGGTCCTTATGCTTAAGACCCAAATCGTGAACTCCACAAGGCAGTCAGAGAACATAAACCACATTGTGAGTCTAAGAACATCACCACCCCTCATTTTATAAATTTGACCTTTGTGGGCCTCTGATCCATTTTATTATTATTATTTTTTTTTTACAGCTGTTGTCTTATCAAATGAAGCTATTGTAGTATGTCATTATCATATCAGACTTTCTAATCCATTAGCATCCCATCAGGCTTCAGGGTTCCTTGAATGGAAAACTTCTTTAGCGTCTATAAAAGCAATCAGGCATGGAGACATTGCATTGGATAAGATAATGGGTTTTGATGGAGCTCAGAGTTATTTAAGTTCAGGGAAAGTTCAGTGTAATAGTGATGGTGTGTCTGAGCTTTACAGAAGATGTACTGCACTGAAAATGGCTTTATATCCACCTGCCTTTCTGAATCTGCTGAGGTCGGCGAATCAGTGTCAGCATTGATTATGCTCGGAAAGAAAGTTCTTTTTCTCATTCTCACTGTTATATTTAAGGTTTATGTGTTGTTGAAATGGAGTGTCCATACACTAAGGAGAAAACTTTTCTCTCTGCAAGAATGCTTCAGTGCACTAAAATATCTATAAACATACATTCATTGTTTCCTTTTAATATATTGTTTCATTCAAACAGGATTCCAATGATGAATCAAAATGGACCAACAACAAGAAGCCTGTGGACTCGGAGGACACTGTTGAAGCGCCTGATTTAAAGAAGAAGTAAGGCAGTCCAATCTATGTAATGAAATGCTTTTAAAAGGACATCAGCTCTCCTCCAAATACTCATTTGTCTATTTTAATGAAGATTGAATCCAGTGGTATTGACCGTTCATCTGGGTCTAGAGCAGCTCTCTGATTCAGCTCTTCATGCTCCGTCTGCTTTCATTTGCAGCAGTATACCTGTGTTTTCTGACCCACATTACTGGCGAGCAAATCGCTTCTCATGAATTAGCATAGTGCTGCCTCAAACAAGCACTCACGGTCTCAAAGCTAACATTTTAAAAGTTATCTGCAATATTTCTGTCAAATTTATAGACCACCACTGGCAAAACATTTTTTGCCATGAAACATTTATTTTACATTCATACTAGTTTTAATACTAGTATTCAAACTGACATTTTTCATATTATATTCTGTTGCACTACAGCATCATGTCTACTGCTCTAAAACAAAGGTGAGCTTTAGAGATAACCACTTACAATATTTAGTGACATTTTTTTTTTCTTGGTGCAAATTGAGTTATAAAGTTATAAAAACAGACACCATTTTTATTCTTAACCACACACGGGATATTATAGGAAACTAATGATACTTCTAAAACCAACTAGAAGATGAAGGGTTTTGCAGCTTTCAGATGCAGCCATAGAGTTTTAGAAAATTAAAACATCGCTGCTTCTTAAAGGTAAATTTGAACTAAAAAGTAAATGACTGATTCAAATTGCGTCTCAACAGTTCAGGGTCACTAAGATTTTATTTAATATTTTTGATACTTTTATTCAGCAAGGATGCATTAAATTGAATTGAAAGTGATAGTAAAGACTTTTATAATGCTAAAAATATTTATATTTTAAATTAATGACTCCAAATTTTTGAACAGTAGATAAGACTATCATTCTCATTTGATGTAAACACAGTATTAAATTGCAATTCCATATAAAGTTACTGACCAGCTGGCAAGTATCTTTTTTACAAACTCACAAAAAAACACTTTTTGCCCTCATTTGGCACTTGCTGAGTGTTCATTTTGGACTCTTAATAGTGCAATAAATAAAAAGGTGCCACAGTACACAAATATTTACATTTTCACCTCTGGCTTTGTATCTTTTTACCTCTGGCCACAGTGTTAAATCTGAACTTTCATACTGTCCAATATCCATCTAGGCTGCATGACACTTTCTCTGACACTTTTGTAAAGTGGTCTTTGAAAGATAAAGTGACAGATGTTAGATGAGGTACTCATTACCTGTGAAAGAATACATTTTCGTACTCTTGAGGTCTCAGGACTTGGCACTTTAAACACCATCTGATTTCTCATGCGTTTTCCCTCCTTTCTCTATTTCTCATTTCCTGTGAGTGCCACATCTTCTTGCAGACATTACTTGTGCAGGCAGCTCGCCTAAAAAAAACTGAAACCTTATATCCTAGAGAAATAACCAAAGTCATAGCAGCTACATGACCTCTTTACTTGAAGGTAATATGGGTGAAATGGAGCTGGGTAATTCAGATGTGCCCTCATGCTCAATATGACGTCTTCACAGACTAATCTAACCTGCCATGCCTTGCTTTGCTACACTAACTGGCCCTTGCCATCTTGTCATTCTTCTATTTTGCTTTCTCTCCTGTCTGTCTGCTGCTGCTCCTCTGTCTCTTTGGCTCTCTGTTACTCGGATGCCAGTAAAGCTCAAGACTGGGGTTATTTGAATGAAGATGGGGAGCTTGGCCTGGCCTACCAGGGTCTAAAGCAAGTTGCCAGGTTGTGCTTTAAATTTCTTGGATTTCACTCCAGGTTTAACTGGATTTTGAGGCTTCTGTTCCTGTCAGTGTTTATCAATCAGTAAAGGACCATTGGGCATATATTCAGTTTTGTCACTTTTGAGAAGTGTTTTGAGGGCTAACTGAAGTTTATACACCAGTTTACACTCACTTATACCATATTGTGGCATGTTTGTGTTCAGGCTGCTGGAGAGCCAGCTGCAGACGCAGTCTCGACAGCACAAGGATGAGTTAGAGGCTCTCCACACACAAATTGAGCTGCTGAAGGACAATTTGGAGAAGAAGCAGGAAATGCTGGACCACTTCTCCACCCTTTCTCCTGATGCTCTGGTGGAGTTCAGCGTGCAGCAGGAGATCACACGCCTCACTAATGAAAACCTGGTGAGACCTTATCTCAGATATAATTTATGTAATCAGCATTATTGTCTTCTCTTTTTTTTCTTTTTTCTTTTTTTGGAAAATGCCTAGATATACCTAAAACAAGCAGTGTTCATTTTGACAGCAAATTTTGATTGTCTTTGGACTAAAATACCATTTAGTTTTAATTGTATTTTAGTCGTTTGAATTGTTTTAGTCTTAGTCTAATTTTAGTCTAAAATTT
Organism: Onychostoma macrolepis; assembly: GCF_012432095.1. Lineage (NCBI taxonomy): Eukaryota > Metazoa > Chordata > Actinopteri > Cypriniformes > Cyprinidae > Onychostoma > Onychostoma macrolepis. Next base: position 15,803,238 of record NC_081175.1, read on the forward strand.
AATGGGTTTAGTTAGTGTAATGCCTTTTTATTAAGTATTTTTCTAAAATTTCCAAACTCGTTATATATTCCCGGAGAAAATATCTATTAACCTGGTAATATGAATGATATTAAAGTTTGAACATTCAATATAAACAAAGATTTAACTGACACATAACATGTCTTTATCTACAAAAGACAAAACGCCTTTCATAACGAAAAAAGAATGGATGAAAAGATGGTCCTCTTTTCAATAAAACACCAGTGATTATAGAGCCTATAATATGCATTCTTTATAACAACTTGCATGCAACATCCTTCATTCTTTCAAGTAGACATATTTATTTATATAATTAAATTTAGATTAATCCTAATTAGAGCTACTAAGGTGATTCAGTCAAGAGCAATGAGTGATTTCCTCACTTTTGTTGATACATTAACAAAAAGTCACAGACAATAACTAAATTAAGGCTGCTGCCCCTTTAAAACTGACTGCACAGATTCAATATACTGGCGATTATACAGTTTACATTCACTTAAGATGTAACCGGGTGTGTTTACATAAATACTCGTCAAAACAGACTTTGTGTATTAAGTAGTCAGTAGTCGAATTCAGTAGTCGTGCGCTGTTCGAGAGGCACTTTTCTGTGTGCGCTCAGAAAACCAGACCGAATTAAATGCTCCTTTGTGTCATCACGCTTTTCAAATTTATCCATATGTCTGCTCTTCAAATGTTCAAATGTGCGCATCTACCCTCCTTTCCACGCAGGAGATTCGTTCTGACTGGATCTCTGTCCAGTTGTCTCTCCCTAACATTTTCATCTTTTTTTTAATTTATTTTTTTTAATCCCTTAAAATCTGAATTTTCGTCATTGTTTTTGTCATTCAAAAGAGTTTTTTTTATCATCTCGTTTTTGTCTGAAAAAATGTTTACGAAAATTTTGAATATACAAATATTTTTCATCAACGAAATGAACACTGAAAACAAGATCAATTGTATTTTCAGAGAATAGATTTTGAATGAAGCATATTTTTTTCTTAAATTGGCTAATTGTTTGTGTTGCTTTAAGCATGAACTCTGAATTGTGTTAGATTTATGGTAAAACAAATAAACTGTTTGTCATTGCGATAAGAAAAATAAAACAAAATTTTGCACAATCAATTTTGCTAAAACATATTAAATTCATCTTGTTTTAAGAATATTTACTTATTTTGACTGGAAAACAAGACAATTGTTTTTCAATGAGCCCTTGACATTCTCACTCAAGATGATGGTGATTTATTGTTCTCCAGGATCTGAAGGAACTTCTTGAGAAGTTAGAGAAGAATGAGAAGAAGTTGAAGAAGCAGTTGAGGATCTATATGAAGAAAGTGCAAGAGCTGGAAGGTTAAACATCTGTCTTTCATCTGTGTGTTTAACGTTGTCTTGTACTTATTGCCATTTGCTGATGTGCTGTTATTCTTCGTACAGTGTCTCAGGCCACAAAGAGCAGACCAGAGCTGACTCGTCAGGTCACTGTACAGAGGAAAGAAAAGGACTTTGAAGGCATGCTGGAGTACTACAAAGAAGATGAGGCTTTGCTGGTCAAGTCTTTAGTTACAGGTATATGTAGTTACATGCAGGCCTGTTTTAATGTGGAGGTCCTGTAGCTATGTTAAATGCACAAGTCTTGTCTTTAGACATGAAGCCCAATGCTGTGTCGGCCACAGTCCCCTGCCTCCCTGCTTACATCCTCTTCATGTGTATCCGTCATGCCGACTACATCAACGACGACCAGAAAGTTCATTCACTCCTTACCGCAACCATCAATGCCATCAAAAAGGTCCTGAAGGTATGTATACTGTATGTAATCACATCAACACACTCCCAGAATTCAAACCAGCTACACTACTATTCGAAAGTTTGTTTGTTTTTAAAGAAATTAATACTTTTATTCAGCAAGTATGCATTAAATTGATCAAAAGTTTCAATAAAGTCAATTATAATGTTAAAGAAATGATCTGTTTAACATAAATGCTGAGTTTAAAAGTAAAGACATGTATAATGTTTTTTTTTTTTGTTTTTTTTTAAATCTGTTTTTTATAAATGGTTTTAACATTCTATTAATCAAATAATCCTGAAAAATATATTTCACAGTTTTCACCAAAATATTAAGCAGCACAACCGTTTTTCAACACTGATGAAAAAAAAATTCTTGAGCACCAGCATATTAGAATGATTTCTGAAGGGTCATGTGCAGTGGCGGATCTAGGGGTGGGGCCAGAGGGGCACCGGCCCCCGCTGAAATCTGATTGGCCCCTGAAGTGCCCCTGTCCTGTCACTCATCGCAGATTTACGTTAGCGTTAAGTCGTTTGAAATTCAACCTGTGCACCGCATCTTAACAAGCTTTAATTGTAAATATGAACGTGCATGTGTATGTATGAATGAGGCATTTATATATATGACATGTATAGCCCCGCATCATTGACATTACCAGATGTTACAAAACGCCGCTCATTCAAGGACGTCAAGTTTCTTTCTGTTTGTAATCTAATCTTGTAAGTGGTTTCTGTATATTACTCGGGGTTTTTTTTTTTTTTTGAAATTTTTTTTTTTGTGTATTGATGTCTATTGTCTCTGTTCCTTAAGCCTGATTTGTAAAGTGACCTTGAGTGCTAGAAAGGCGCTATATAAATAAAAATTATTATTATTATTATTATTATTATTATTATTAAGGACGTGCATTTACTGCATAGACGGCGCAAGAGCATAACGTAGGCTGCAGTAAGTGTCTAAAACGAATGTGCACAGTTCAAATGAATAATACAATTTGCGCTATTTAACTTAATGCTGTTGAACCTACTTTACAAAGCAAACTTTTTTTCGAAAATAAAATGTTTCTCGGGTGGAAGTTGCGTTCGTTACATTAGGTTCCAAGCGCGTTTTCTTTCAGAATCATCACTGACATGTAGAAAAACTGTAGCATTTTGTTTAAAATGAAAGTAAGATTAAGATCCGCACGTCACATAGACCCGGTGTGCTAAAACTGTTTGGCTGAAAATAGTGGAATAGTGTGGAAAGTGCATAATATTAGTCATATGATTCTCGGTAACACTGCAATAAGGAATTAAACTATTACCGGTTTCACGATGAAATTTCGACATGTATAGTGTAATTCACACTCGAAGCCAGAGACGTTTTATGGCGTTCCAGCAAATTCCACACATACGCATCACTAAATATAAATGAATATAAAGCAGATCTAAACGTTTTCACAGATGAAACATGAAGACAATAAACACACGATTGCGACAATATATTGTTAATCTGTGTTATTCAAGCCATCTCAGCTATTTTTTAAGAATAGTATATATTTATAATGCAATTCTAATAGACCTAGCCGTTACCTATGAAAATAATGCATTTTTTTGCCTCATTAATAAGAAGCCTCATCAGATTGCATAAGTTGTTTCAAACACTCAGTGGCGTTTTAAAATGGGTTTTTAGTAAATATATGTGTTGGTAAGGGTGTCTATGCTGTCTAGTAGGTAGGCAACTTAATAGGTTTTGGAACAAAGCTGTTTCTTTGTGTTGTTTATTTTATTTTTCTTTCTTTCTTTCTTTCTTCCTTTCTTTCTTTATTTGCTAGCTATGTTCGTAAACCAATTTTAAAACCAACCGTCATCACTCATTATATAGGTTAATAAATGCACTAAAAAATGTCTTTGAAAAGAAATCTTGTGTGAAAGTGCTCAGATGCTTGGATTGAGTTTGGCAAGTCATTCCACCAGGAGGGAACAGTTCATGAAAAAGTCTGTGAAAGTGATTTTGTGCCTCTTTGGGATGAACAATAATTTGTCGTTCACTTGCAGAACGTAAGCTTCTAGAGGGCACATAGTTCTGAAGTATTGAATTTAGGTAAAGGTGTGCAGAGCCAGTGGTGGTTTTGTAGGCAAACATTAATGCCTTGAATTTTATGCGAGCAGGTATTGGTAGCCAGTGCACATTGATGAACAGAGATCTATCTATCTATCCATCTATCCATCTCTCTCTCTCTCTCTCTCTATATATATATATATATACACACACACACACGGAAATATTTAAGCTGTTATTGTTAAAGTTTCCAAAGACTTGAATGATAAACTTGGCCCCTCTCTGTAAATGGTGGCCCCATTGTGGCCCCTGCTTCTAAAAAATCCTAGATCCGCCACTGGTCATGTGACACTGAAGACTGGAGTAATGATGCTGAAAATTCAGCTTTGCCATCATAGGAATAAATTTAGTTTTAGAATATATAAAAATTTAATAATATAATTTAATTATATGAATATTACTTTGTTTTATTGTATTTATGATCAAATAAATGCAGCCTAGCTGAACAAGAGACTTTTTAAAAACTTAAATCCTGCTGACCCCAAACTTGAAAGTAATGTATAAACCCATAATGATTCCATTATTCCTCTTTTTTTTTTTTTATCTTCTCTCCAGAGAAACAACGATGACTTTGAGATGACCTCCTTCTGGCTGGCAAATGCCAGTAGACTTCTGCACTGTCTGAAGCAGTACAGCGGGGATGAGGTGAGATTTTTATTTTGTCCAGTGATTTCAGCTGCAAATATAAGAGCCAGTTCCATGTACCACACTTTAGCATGTTTAACCAACCATTAAGTACAGATAATGTGTGAAAAGTGTGGTTTTAAGCCACAGGTGACCCCGTCTAGATCACTTGTATGATTTGGCTGTTGCTTCCTGTCACAGGCATTCATGACACAGAACACTGGCAAGCAGAACGAGCACTGCCTGAAGAACTTTGACCTGGCTGAGTATCGGCAGGTTCTGAGTGACCTCTCCATCCAGATCTATCAGCAGCTCATCAGAGTAGCAGAAGGCATCATGCAACCCATGATTGGTGGGTACAGAGAGACACCAGACCACTATAACCACTAAAAATGGAATTGTTTGCACATTCTAATATTTCATAATGTTTTTGTGTTTGATTTCGGCAGTTTCTGCCATGCTTGAGAGCGAGAGCATCCCCAGCCTGGCCGGAGTGAAGCCCATGGGCTACAGGAACCGCTCCTCTAGTTTGGACTGTGAGAGCGGCGGTCCAGCGGGCTACACGCTACAGGCCCTGATCAGGCAGCTGGGACAGTTTCACACCATCATGGCGGACCACGGCCTGGACCCTGAGATCAGCCAGCAGGTGGTTCGCCAGCTCTTCTACTCCATCAATGCAGTGACCCTCAACAACCTGCTGCTGCGCAAGGATGTCTGCTCTTGGAGTACCGGCATGCAGCTCAGGTACACGTTTGATCAAATCCGTGTAAATCCATGGCCTTGTTATGTCTTCAGGACGTCGGGTGAATGTAACATCCATCTCATTGGTGTCATTTCAGGTACAACATCAGTCAGTTGGAGGAATGGCTGAGAGGAAAGAATCTGTACCAGATTGGAGCCGTAGCCACCATGGAACCTGTTATCCAGGCCGCTCAGCTGCTGCAGGTGAAGAAGAAGACCTCCCAAGATGCAGAGGCCATTTGCTCACTCTGTACCGCCCTGAGCTTACAGCAGGTAGACATTTAACATTCATTTTTTCTTTATTCATTGTTTTTTTTTTCTTCATTGGCTTAATCATGCTATTCTACTTCACCTCAGATTGTGAAGATCCTCAACTTGTACACACCACTCAATGAGTTTGAGGAACGAGTCACTGTGTCTTTCATAAGAGACATACAGGTAAACACACTATGGACACACACTTGCTAGGGTGTACCAAAATTTCAGTAGTCCATAACAAAATCCGTAACACTCCTCTAATAACAATTTTGAAGCTACAACAAAAAAAGGCTAGTAAACACACTCCTGCCTAAAAAGTTGAATATCACCAAATTCAGTGTATAATTAATATTAAGGAATTTATTGTATATAATAGATATATTATAGATTAATATTACACACCACTGTTTAAAAGTTTGTGGTTGGTAAGGTTTATGTTTGGTCCAGAAGATCTGTTCATATTGCTCTACAAGGCTGAACTAATTTGAACAGAAATACAGTGAAAATGGTCAAATTGTGAAATATTATTACAATTTAAAATAACTGTTTGAATATATATAAAATGCAATGTATTTTTTTTATTTCTGAAAATTCAGCCAATACTCCAGTCTTCAGTGTCAATTGATCCTTCAGAAAGGATTCTTACATCCTGACTTGGTGCTCAAGAAACAATTCTTGTTATTATCATTGAAAACAGTTGTGCTGCTTAATATTTTTATGGAAACTTTTCAGGATTCTTTGAATAAAAAGTTCAGCATTTATTGAGTAGACAGAACAGCATTTATTTAAAATAGAAATATGTTGTAACATAATTAGTGACTTTACTGTAATTTTTAATTAATGCATTTATTCTTTGCTGAATAAAAAAATTAATTTCTTTTAAAAGTTAAAAATTTTATTTTTAATACATGTTATTTATTCATGTAGTAATTTAAGTGCAGTTTTGTCTTTTTATTGTCAAATATTACTGTTTGGTTAATTATAAATTGACTTTTTAAATAAATTTTTGTATAGATAGCTGCACACTTGCTAGTTCTGTTTACACTACAAAATCTGAAGTAGAGATCCCACATTTTAACATGCATTTGATTTTGTTTCCTTGCAACTAAAGTCAAAAATAATTTTTTTTGAAAGTGTTCAAAAGCTGATATAAGTTAGTATTGTCTTGATCAGATCAGTATTTTCTGCAGTGTTTGATGGCTTCTTAATGAGCATGTCCAATAAATACTCTCATTTCTCCTTTCGCAGAATCGCCTCAAAGAACGAATAGAAAACAACCAACTGCTTGCAGACACTAAATACACCTTCCCTGTGCTCTTCCCTTACACTCCATCAGCGCTCAGTCTGGAAACCGTACACATCCCTGCCTCCCTCAGCCTAGACTTCCTCACACGGGTCTGACATCTCAATCTCTCTGTCTCACTCTGAGGTCTCCCGAGTCAGACCTGTGGCCTGCAGCGGCCCGTCGCAGATCTGCTAACCCACATACTAACAACACCACACGTGTGGGATTTACAGTATCAACATTTAACAAGACGGACAATCTCCCTGACCAACTAACTGTGGTGTTGAGACGGTTTCATTAAGGGGGGAAATAAGTCTAAATGTTGCAGGTGTAAATACGCTGTCAGCCTTTTGACTTTCCTTCTATAACACTCAACCAGTTCTCTCTGGGCTCCCATTTTATACAAGCAAGGCTATTGTAATATGAAGTTTAAACACTATATTTGGATTGGGATGTGTTTGTCTTTGACTAATTCTTATGATTAAACAAGTGTAATCTAAATTAAAGTAAGAGGGTTTTGGGCTACTGACATGAAACACTAATGCGAGATGTATGTGTCCGTATTCATGTATCTGTATTAGTGTGCACTGACTTTGTGTTTGTAATGGAAAAGTGTCTTTATTTCCCTTGCTTGTGCTGGAGCACAGTCTCATCTCAGAAACATGGGCTCCCACTGCAACTCCACCATCTCGCTTTTTTTTTTTCTAGGTGAACTTTTAAAATCGGCTGCCAAGATTCATTCCCACAGCCTCTAGCAAAAAGAAGCAGGAAATCTCTGCATTGCAGTGGCTGTTGCCAGTGAATCGGACTCTCCGGACATGGGCTTTTCAAGCTTTTTTTTTTTCTCCCCATGTGTTGAAGAAACAGATGCAGAAACTTGGGACCCTGACTCACAGGGCCAGCAAATGTGGCCGATCGTGAAAGTGACCATGACAAGTTGAAGTATGTAGAGCGGAGAGAACGAGGGTGATGAGAGGAGTTTGAGCTGGGATATTTAATATTGTCGAAATGAATAATCCTGTGATTGTTTTCTGGTGGAATCTAGAATGTGCTGGAAGGCATGTGCAAGTATGATGAAGAAACGTATCTAAAGAGGCATCATATACACTGGGATGAGTTTTATGGTGTACAGAAAACACATTCTCAAAACTACCAGGTTACTATTTCATGAAAGCAATTATCACAATTTACTTTATACTTTTGCACAGCTCTGTAAATGATTGTGTAATCAAATAGCAATAACTACGCATTTACTTAAAAAAAAAAAAAAGAAAAGAAAAAAGAAAGAAAAAGTACAATTTTATACAATCTCTTAAGATTTTCCCTTCATTTTGTATGTTGCCAACAAACTGGGCTGTTCTGCAAGAATAGTGCATCATGTCAATTCAGGATACTGTATTTTGTTTCAAAGAGGTAATTCACGTTTTAGTTTTAGGTTTCAAAGTTTATACAAAACTGTCAAAATCTCATGTATTGCACTATCACTCTTTGGATACAACTTTCTGGATTGAAATGGTTCTTTCAATGCCAATAAAGTAAGAACTGTCAATTTTCATAATTGTATTCTTGTTATTTTGTAAATATATTGTATATATATATTTTTTTTACCATTAATTTTACATTGACCATAAGCACTTCTAATGCCACAGTCCCTTGTTTTTATGTTCTTCTAAGCAAGGGTTGTTTTTATTTGTTTTTGTTTTTTTTACTGCCCTCTACCGACCATATGTGTAACATCTGGAGTTGGGTCGGAGCTGTGAAAAATTACACGCTTTTATCTAAATTATTGCTCCTTTTAAATCCTGATACATCAGATTGGGAAATTATGTATATGTTTCATGTATAATGTGCTTTTTTTTTTCAGTGACACTCAAACATTAAGTACTTTGCCCTGTCTCACATTACACCATGCATGCTATGTGTGGTATGAAACTCACACTTCTGAAAAAGCAGATCACACCAATTTATTCGGTCTTTATTCTAATGCTCCAAAATATCACACTGATTATTTTAATTTTAACTGATAAAACGCACACGAACACATCCTGAATGATCATCATAAGTTACAGGCAGCTGATGCTAATTTAATTTAAATAACTATTATTTATCGATTTCATTAATTTCATACTTTGGGGGTCAGTGACAATCTGTCTGAAGGTTCAGTAGCGAGTGAAGCACTGAATCATTCTCTCAACTGATTTTTTCAGCAATTATGTGTTGCTCCTTTAGCGCTGTCTCCGTTGGTGTGGCAAAAACACAAAGTAGCTAGCAGTATAAAATGTAAGTTATTCACTATTAATGTCTTATTTATTGGACTGATGTGTAAAATGATATCAAAGTTGTGCTTAATTTGATTAATTTTAGGTCAGTTAAAACGCTACATGAACAGCATACACTCTCAGAAATAAAGGTACAAAAGCTGTCACTGGGGCGGTACCTTTTCAAAATGTACACTTTTGTACCTATTAGGTTCTAATATGTACACTTTAAGTACTAATATGTACCTTTAAGGTACCAAAATGGACTCTTTAGGCACAGACATGTACCTTTTGAAAAGGTAATGCCCCAGTGACAGCTTTTGTACTTTTATTTCTGAGAGTGTAGGCTAAATGTCAGTTTTAAAATATATTATGCGAATTAAACATGCCCAGTGCATACTATTAAAAGCTGTAAATGTCAGAACAAGTGTCAAGATTATGAATCAAAAAGCTGTAAAAGTATGCCAGTGAATCATTCTCTCAACTATTCAGGAATTATGTGTTGCTCCTTTAGCGCTGTTTTCGTTGCCGTGGCAAAAATACAAAGTAGCTAGCAATGCTATGTATAAAATGTACGTTATTCAGTATCAATTATTTATTGGACTGATGTGTAAAATGACATCAAAGTTGTGCTTAATTTGATTAATTTTAGGTCAGTTAAAACGCTGCATTAACAACATGTAGTAAATGTCAGTTTTAACATGCAAAATGCATAAAAGCTGTAAATGTCAGAACAAGTGTCAAGATTATGAATAAAAAAGGAAGTCATTATTTTGTCCCTGTTGACCTCATTTGAATATGATTCAGATCAATTCAAATCTTTCAATCTGTTTATCTTTTTTTCAATCACTTTCGATGCTTTCAACTTCCTCGCTGGGGTCTTGTGAATGTGGCTGTACACTTTTTCCCAGACATATGAGCCCTGTGGTAACGGTTGTTGGATGGCAAGACACGCCAGTTTGATCATTTGCCTTGTCTGCTCAACCTGTTTGTGGTAACGTTTTCACAGGAAGTCGTCAAATTTTGGCAATGCAAGCGCTTAAAGATATTTCAAATGCAAACATAGCATAAGACTTGTTAAAAGGCGAGTAGATTTAATACAATATTTTGATATTGTTTTTCTGTGTCCGTAGAAATGTTTCTATCAGCAGTTATTTTAAGGTCAATCCATCAGTCAGAGGAAGTCTATCCACAAACCATGATGTGAATCTGTTTTCATTACTCCTTATCTGCGCTTTGCTTTTTTTTCTTTCACTTTTCTTTAGAAGTAAAACAAATTTGGTGGATACATATGGCCTACCACAACCAACAGACAAAACATCTTAAACACAATTAGCCAAAAGACAATAATACAGAATTTCCAAAATGAAAAACCCTTAGACCTTTTAAACACAGAAAACTCTTCTGTAGTCAATAAAACTTGAGTTTGTGCCTCCATAAAGTGACTTTCTCCCACAAAAAGCAGCTCATCTCCTCCCTCCGTACCACCTGCTTGCATTTCAGGGGTTTTTATAGGAGCTCAAAGATCCCGACCTCAACCAAAGATGAAGGCGGAAAGTGCAGAGGCATTAAAAAAATAGCACCCTATGGTATAGAAGCCTCGAGCGTAGGGTACATACAACAACTGTGTGCAGAGAAACCGCCGATGCTGTTGTTGTGAGATGTTTTTGTGTGATAGGGGCCTACAGCGATAGAGTGTGGTTTCGGCGGGGAGGGGGAAGGGGCTCTTACAATGCAACTCAAAGTACTTGTCGCTTCTCTTTGCACCATGTTACTCTTCTCTAATGGTGCCCTTTAGCCACGTGGTTACTTACCAACTTCTCTGGTTATTGGCGCCGACCAAAGGAAAAGATGTCTCACTGTTTCTGCGGAAAACACAAATGACTGAGCTAAAACGTATCTGTGCTTTCTCCCCTTTCTTGTTCTCACATGATCATTGCTGAGCTACGGCATGTTAACCGCAGTAGTCGCCCACGGACGCATTCGAGAGTACTTACACTAGCAACCCTGAAACCCTCCTCCTCACTGATGCTGCACCATCCTACTCTGTAGGCCTAAAAATCGCTTTACAACACGGGACTTTTCGGTCCTTGTACACGTTTTGTCATATAACTTATGATTTGGCGTTATATGATGTAGGAGAATCAGGGCTATATATATATATATATATATATATATATATATATATACATATATATATATATATATATATATATATATATATATATATATAAAATAAAATATAAATGGGGTGTATATATATATATATATATATATATATATATATATACCACCATTTATATTTTCATACAGGTTTGTGTTTAATAATTGTTTTGCTGTTCAATTTTTAAACAGGGTTTTTATTTTTAAAGATTAGACACTTTTTCTAGATGGATTTGACCGAAAACTTATGGCCTTCAAATGAAATTTTTCAGCATTAGCATTGAAATAAACAGGTCACAAATGACCTTTGTCCTCGTTCGTTTGAGGAAATCTTAATCACCACATTGAGTACCAGAGAAATCACATGTTTTCTGCCAGTTTCAAGACAACATGATTTCTTTTAGGGTTATCAGTGTTACCACACCACATCCATTTACGTGGTTACTCGATGGGTCAAAATCCAAATTATCAGCTATGATCAGTTGTAAGACCTTTCTCTGCTTTTTGCCAGTGTCTGCCAGACAGAAACACTTGTAGAGTCATACCGTAAGATCTAGTATTGCTCATGTAGCACTGTTATTTTTTGTATGGTTAAACTTTAACGTTTGGAAACTCCTTGAATCAAATCTTTTTTTTTTTTTTTTGTATCTGAGACTTCTTGTATCATAACCAAAGGTCAATTGCCCTCGAAATATGCAGCTGCACAGCTCAGAAACCACAATATTTCTACAACACAATCACGGCAATATAGACAACACTAGGAAAGGACTAAATATTGTTGTGTACGCAAGACTTTTAGTCATTAGATCAAGCAATAGCCTCAGTAGCCTTTAAATGTTCCTGATATTTTTAAAAGTACAATCTGCAGTACTTTTATCGCAGGATTCATTTAAATGACTTTTAATATCAAACTTTTCTGTCATTTTGTATTGGACAATAATCCTGTTTTGTCTGTGACTTGAACACTTTGTTTACAGGACAGATAGCAGTTTAGATTGACAACGTGTTGGCCTCATTTTTACATAAACCCATTTTCTGGAGGCGACAGGAAGTGGGTTGTAATAGGTTACCACTTGTTTTTGTTTTTTAGATTGAAGGTACATGCTGAGAGAGGACTTTTTCATTTCATATTTACCTGCACTTCTTGCGAATAGTCTGCAAGCAATGCGTGAATATCTAAAAGAGAAAGAAACATGGCAAAACATTTTTAGTGATTTTAGTGGAAACATGTAAAATATTAACAATAATAATCAATAATAATGATTATTATTTCTATAAAAACTTTAATGCATTAAACCGAATCAACTTTAACCTCTAATATCTGTTTTGTTGTCGTTATACATTTTGTGACATGTCTCCTTTTTTCAGGCATGAGTTTCATTCCAACTACCAAAATGTTTGCAATGTTTCGTTTCAGTCAAACCCACAACCTCTGTCTGCTTTGGTTTCTCTTGTTTTGACCTAAATAAAGTGCTGACTGTTCTCCTTTAAGATGCAAAACTTGATGTAACTGCTATTACAGTTACGTATGGTAAAGAGTGGTGGTCCTCAACTGGTGGGTGGTAATCCAAAAACGGGTTTGTTCAAATCCAGTTGCAGATAGCAGCAAGAAAACTGATTGATTAATGAATCATATCATATAGGACACCAAAACGCTTCTTTTTGTTGCTGACGTCAAAGACCACATCAAATCAAATTACAGTATTTTCTCGTAAATTTAACCTCTCTTGGTTATTTTCAAAACAGTGAGGATAAATTTCAAATATTTCATAGTTGATTGTAAGGACTGTACTTTTGTAGGCTAAACAGTTTTGATTCTGTCTTGGGTTACCACTTGTCTAAAGTTAAAGTATAGGTCCTGCTGAAGTTGACAGTTTTATTGTCAAAGTTACTTGACACGAGTACTTTTTAAAATCTATTAACCATTGGTTCCAACCAACTGCCATATGCGCATGGGTTACAATGCACTTGCATTATATGGACTTCTTCTTAAAAATCGTTGTTTATCTGAAAAAGTCAGAAAGTCATACATCTGGGATGTAATGCCAGTGAGTAGCCTAAATGATAAATTGGCTATTGGTAATTTTTGGTGATCTTACACTCCAGTAGGCTACCACATAATGTACCCAGTCACTATACTGTGTTACCGATTCTGCAACAGAAACTACTCAAAGTATAGACATATTCTGTATATTATATACTTGTGCATTTTCTATAGTGAGCAATTCATGTATATTGAGAATACTGTGCATTACATGTATACTGTGCAGTTTGAGGATTCTTGTCTTTCCTGTCACAACATAACCACATCCAAGACTTTCACTTTCACAGCTGAGTGCTGTAGTGACAATAATGTCAGTTGAATTGAATTAATTATTTGAGTTATCATTATTTTCAATTAAATAAATTCAACTTGTTTTGTAAAAGTCACAATTGGTAATTGTTAAAAATGTATTTCCTATTTTAAATATTGGATTATAATGTTCAGCTAAATAAAATTATGCTCAAGATAAAACAAGTGGCAAAAAAAAAAACATATTTGTGTAAAATATAGATTCTAATACCCTTGAAAATGTATACCATATGACTGCAAGCCGCATGATTGTGATTGCCATATTTTGAATTCTTCGTAATTAAGTGAGCATTGTGATGGTCTATGTGTATATGCTAACAATGGGTAGTATGTCAGCCAGGCTTGCCAACTTAGATTACATGGTTGGAGTAAGAATTTTATGATGGGTGAATATATTAGACACATGTATGATACTAGTATTGTCTTTAATGTGTAAACATCACAACCTAATCAGACCCTACACTGTAAAAAAAAAAAAAGTTGAGCCAACTTAAAATTTTAAGGCAACCAGCTTCAGCAGATTTTTTGAGTTTGCTCAACTTATTTTTGTGGGAGATTCTCAAATTTTTGTTGTATAAACTTAAAACGACAAGTTGAGAAAACTAAAAAATCTGCTAAAGCTGGTTGCCTTAAAATTTTAAGTTGGCTCAACTTTTTTTTTTTACAGTGGACAATTTTTGGAAAATGGCATTTTTTTGTCCTCATTTAGCATTATCAGTAACAAACGCATATTCTCCCAGAGCATTGTATATTATATTATATTACCGTATTGTCCCGAATATAAGACGATGTTTTTTTCTTGGAAATACATCTGGAAAAACGCGGTCGTCTTATATTGACATTATATTGACATTTCTAGACTTTGACATGTCAGTAATACACCCACAACAATAGGTGGCGCCAAAAACGCATATAACGAGTGTGCCGTGAAATATGTAATGCATGTGTGTTGTAAAGTCAAAGTCGTGACTGTTATGTTAGCCTGATGGGACCAAACTTCCTCTGTAAGTGATTTTAAAACATAAGACTATACCCACATTTGAAGACTACAATAAGATTTCACTTCTACTGTTAATACAATTTTGGTAGGCTACTATGAGATGGATAGCCTAAATGTTATATAATTCAGATGGGCTACCTGTTATTTCAGTGGTATATCAAAAAGTGTATATTTTTCAATGTCATTGTTGGTACATTTTACCAGTATTTACCATACTTTCAAAACAAAAATTTAAATAGGAAAAATATGCAATTTGAAAATAATTTAAGAAAAAAATGTTTTACAGAGAGAAAAACAAACAAACAAACAAACAAAAAAACAAGATTTGGTCAGGGTCGTCTTATATTCGGGACAATACGGTATATTATATTAGGCTATATTATATTATATACCTCCCTAGACTTTAATTTTCTCTGGCGTTTGATCTTTCAAGCAGACAAATACTGCTCCTGAGAGCTTAAGTAGTAGTATAAGTTAAATGCAGATTAAAAAAATAACACTCCTATCTTTATATCTCTCAAATGAGATATGAAGCCGCTTACAGTAGATTCTCACTCGCATTTGTAAACAACACAACATTGACAACGACTCCACTCCAGTTCAAGAAGCTGTCAATTAAAACCTCGCCAGCCGCTGCCCTCACGAATGATTTGCGCCAGAATGGCGAACGAAAAATCAGGGAGAGTAAACAAAAGCTTCAGAAGCCTAAATGTAAATTCTGACAGCGCATTTGTAAGTAGAGAGATGAGCGAAAACAGTTAGTGAAGCAGGCCGTGTATTTACGAAGTCAAAATTTGGCATGCTATAAAGACAACTTTTATTATTAATTTTCTAAATAGAAGTTACCTCCGAAATTAAAGGCACAAATCTGATTCCATTAAAGGGGTGGAGCTGACACGTGGAAAGGAAGCAAAGGAAACACACATAAGAAATGACAAGCACCGTCTCTGTGCGTCTACCACTCTATCTCTTCCTCTCACCTCTGAAAGTACCACTGTGAGCTGTCACTTGTCAGTAAACGTGTGTGAGTAATGAAGACGTGAGTGATCTATGCCTGTACTGCTGGATCAGAGATGGCGGATGTTTTATGGATGCTGTTTGTTGTGTCCTGTCCTTTGGTTCTGTCAGAGAGTGGAGATTATGGTGGTGAGTATTCTGAGAACTGAGACTGTAAATAATAAACTGAGAATCCATAGATTGTTATTATTTTTCACTTTTTAAAATATGTTTTCAATGGGAGTGGTAATTATAAGTTGTTTAGTCTTTAATAAAATCGCTGGCAATAATGACAGTAAATGTTGCGTAGTGATGTATGATTATGATCATAAAGAGTTATACTCCTTTGGGGGTAAATGCATGTGAAGCGATCGTTTAGGCTAGTTTTCATTGAAGCACACTAACATAAGGTGGTGACTAGAAAAAAAATGTCTTTTTTCCCCCTCTTGGTTCCTTTTAGATTCTTTAGATGATGTGCCCTGCACGTCTACTATGACCCTGAGTCAAAGTAACCTCATCTGCTCGCTCGACGAACCCACTGAGGAGTTCAAATTCCTGACACTCTGGTATTTCATTAGACATATTTAATGTAAATTGATGTAGAATATCTGTCAGTAACTTAATAAAAAAGGTTTCTGTCACTAGAGGGTTTGAATGTATTGTGAATCAATCTTTGCTTAAAGCACTAATGTTGAATAAAATGGAAATAAGAGATTGTTGTTGTTGTTTGTTTTTCTCCTATTTAGCAAAATGGAAGGTTCGGGAAAAAAGTGTATAAATGGTACTAAAAGACCACGAGACATTATTTTTGAGAATTTGATCGTTACAGCAAAATATGAGCTATACTTAGGAAATGAGGTCATCAAAAAAGACATCGACCTGTCAAAAATCGGCAAGTCTATCTATCTATCTATCTATCTATCTATCTATCTATCTATCTATCTATCTATCTATCTATCTGTCTGTCTGTCTGTGTGTCTATCTAATCTGTTTTTGTCTTTGCAGTCAAAATCCCAGCTCCTGAAATGAAGCGTGCCACTTACATGGAAGACACAGATGAAGTTTTCATATGGTTTAACCACAGTCACGGATATGTTAAAGCCCCTCGATTCCAATTGGAAATCTGGAGGGACAAACCTGCAGACAAGGTGTTTCTCACAACAATTTGTTGGTTTGACTTGACCGTCCCTAAATAAAGTCCATTTTGAGTTCTTTTAACAAATAAACAACTCCTATGTTTTCTTTCTCCACAGCCCATCAGACCCGTTATAGATTATTTGAACTTCAGTATCAGCAGGGACAGACTTGTTGGAGATGGTGTTTACTACACACGTGTTAGAGCAAAACCTTGCAACTATTTTGATGGCGACTGGAGTGAGTGGAGTTCAAATGCCAGTTTCACTATAAAAAGTGAGTGGATCTGATTGGAGATCAGATGTCTGTTACATGAGAAGATACTACTATGTTTAGTATGACAAACACTCCTTTTTGTACTCATTATTGGGAAGGAGAAGAGTCAAATAGCTTTAGGATTAAGAAAATGTATAAAAATGCATTTTAACCATTATTAATCATGTCTGATAAATTGTGATGCTATAAATGATAAAACAGGTTCTACAGTTCCTACCACAGAAAAGAATTTTCCAATGGTTGGTTTTATCATCACTTTCTTTGTCATTCTGGTGCTCATCATCTGTTTGGGGACCTTGCGATGGAGAGCACAGTGAGTGTTTTACCTCATTTAAAAAACCCACAAAAAGCTGTTTTTTTTTATAACACATATAATGTTCTCTCATCCAGCATAAAAGACTACATTACACCAAATATCCCACACCCGAAGGCAACTCTTGCACAGATGCACAGGGTAATTCAATTTCTCATGAGTCTGGTTGCTTCTTTGGTGTTCTGCAAGATTAAACACGTGAGACTCAGCGTCTTCATACAGGCTGTTTTTATGTTTTCAGGGCCTTCCTTTCACTTTCAGTCCTGAGATATTCAGTGACGTCTTCATACACCGTGTGGATTACGTTGATGAAAAGCCATCTTCTCCTGAGCTTCAGGATGGCCTGGATGAGCGCCGCTACAGTCAAGCCAGTTCCTCAAGAACATCAGTGAGTGAAATGGACATGAAAGCTGATGAATGTCTTCCAAGAGAGCAGTCCCACCTTAAAATTAGACTGTTAGACGAATCAGATTTGTTGAAAGAAAGCGAACATGGCAGCTCTCAGAGCGTAATGGCCCCTCGACGAGAATGTAAAGACGAAGCCTATGTCACTATGTCCAGTCTCTTTAAAACGCAATGAAGAGACCGTCTCAAAGCAGTCTTTGATTTTACAGATCCTTGGTTTGTATATGATAAAGAGTTAACTGAGATTTTATGATGCATTTAATAACCTGTTACATATATAAGAGGCGCTTTGACATGTCACTAGTCATGTCCGGTTTGTCCGGCTCTGATGCTAACCAAGTTTGTACATATAGCAGTCATCCACAGGTTTCATTTTCAACCAAGCACCATGCACAGCTGTGGTCTCCATTTTGGTAGCCAATTTCCTTCTGAATGTTTCAGAAACACAGGCATTAAGAGTGATAAGAAATCGAGAAATCCACATTTCTGAAGTCATCACACACATACTCGGACCTCATGTAACTGCTGCTAGCCTCAGTATCCTCTGCCAGACATTTACCTATGTATATTACTTTCATCCATAAATATGGCTGAGTAAAGCTGAGAGGTTTAGGTTCTGTTAACCTCACGCACAACTAATACATACAGTTCAAGTGGCACTTTTTTAGTTGTCAGAGGATTTATTTATATTTCTATGTATATTAAAAAAACAACCGCTTGTAATGCTAATTTTGTAATGCAATTCAGTTGTAGCCTATATATAGTAATCTATATTAAAATGTGTAATAAAGAATGTATAAAAAAAAAACATCAGTCCATATAAACGTAGAATCTGAAGAGACTTCTAATTTTTATAACCATTATTAAACATTTCTTAAATGAGTCGCATTTTGTAAAATAGCATCTGCCATAGCATGCATAAATAAATTTGAATTACAAGACTTTCATGCATCATATATACCACACTGGTTTCAGCACAAATATGACGCAGCGATTTACCCTAAAAACAGTTACCACTGACCAAGCTCACATTTTACACACAATTTAAGCTTCTACAGTACTTCTATTATTTGATTTTCCAGATTCATTATTAATATCCTTAAATCACATTTCAGTTGTGTCAGGTTTATGAAGACTAACTTGCTTTGATTTCACAAGCATTATCAATTGGTTTAAAAGCATAACCCCTCATAACTTCCATGCATTTTTCATCATTAAAATAAAATATACATCATTGTCAATAGAAGCACTGACTCCACTGTAATAGTTCCAGAATTCATCTTTTGTCACCTGTAAATGGAAAAGAGAAAATAATGTTATAAAACAAACTGGTAGCCCTTTCAGAGACCCTCATCACCAAAACCACAAAGCAGAAGGATAATCCCAACCCGGAAAGAAAGAGAACAATTTTGGAGTCAATTAATAACAAAAATCATTTGTATTTGAATTTTTGAGTGTTTCTCACAGAAATATGAACAGGTGCAAAGACAGCTTTCAATAGCCAAATAAAGAGGATGCATACAATCATACGACTCAGGCAACAATACCACACCACCTGCATTTGTTAGATGGTGTGGCTGATTCTGGAATAAAACAATACATTCACCAGTGCAGCTGCTTGTCTTCGGTGAGAAACACTGTGTGCAATAATTAATTGGTTGATTTTTTTTGATCATGTGTGGAAGATTCCCAAAACACCAACGTTAATAGTTGTTAGACACCAAAGGTAAATTGGCACCTTATTTTAGACTCAACCCTGTCAAAACTGTGCTAAAAATGTTTGTATACTTTTTATAAACTTTAATATACATATTAAAGTTTATCACAAAATCTATTATGAAATGTTTAACAGAGTCATGACAGGGTCAAGACATACTTTTGCTGAAGGTTGACTGTCTTTGTTCTTTACCCAAAATAGTTTAGTCAAGCTTCCATGCATTTTTCATCATTAATATAAAGTAGATATCTGTGTCAATGGATGCGCTCACGCCGGAGTAGTAGTTCAAAAACTCCTCTTTTGTGACCTGATGTGTGAAGACATAGCATTATCAAAGAGAACACTGCAGAAAATGACTTGTAATGATGCCATCGGGGGAACTTTGAGATTGCAAATGCTTAAAACCAAAGATCTTGTTCAGTCTGTGTACTATTAATACACTGTTATACTTGATACCGCATGTTTTAGATAAAAAAGAATGTTTTTCAGCATCTTCATACCTTCCCATCCTTGTCATCTGGAGAGTCAAAACTGTCCAGGAATTTGCGGAATACTTGGTCTTCGTTCCACTCGCCGTTTCTGTATTTGGGGTGATGTTTGACATTGTATACTCCTCTCAGATCCTCGATTGTAATCACACCATCTCCGGTCTTATCCAGCTTTTTGAATGCCTGTTGCACCACCTCCTTTCTGGCATTAGACATGGGTGGCTGCAATCACATGAATGAAAATAACAACATGAACATGAGCACTAAACTGGGGCCTGTACCATGAAGCCGGATTAGCTGGCTAGCCAGGTAAGTTTCAGTGTAGTTTGCACCAATCCTGGGTTTTAGGTACCATGAAAGTGGCTTGGCTTTTAGCTGCGTTCATTGCCATAGTAACTTGCACTCCACGGCAGGTTATGTTCTGTGTTAGAGATCTCAAACTGAAATTGGACCAATCAGATGTGAGCAAAGTGACATGTGTCTGACACAAAAAAAGTCACTTCCCCAGTTTCTCTTCCTACAAATTAAAGGTCACTATGTAGTAGGCTACCTTAAAAACAAAATTGTCTGGCTTTAATGATAATTAAAATTTACATATGATTAGCTAGCCTCAGTATCCTCTGCCAGACATTTACCTATGTATATTACTTTCATCCATAAATATGGCTGAGTAAAGCTGAGAGGTTTAGGTTCTGTTAACCTCACGCACAACTAATACATACAGTTCAAGTGGCACTTTTTTAGTTGTCGGAGGATTTATTTATATTTCTATGTATATTAAAAAAACAACCGCTTGTAATGCTAATTTTGTAATGCAGTTCAGTTGTAGCCTATATATAGTAATCTATATTAAAATGTGTAATAAAGAATGTATAAAAAAAAAAAAACATCAGTCCATATAAACGTAGAATCTGAAGAGACTTCTAATTTTTATAACCATTATTAAACATTTCTTAAATGAGTCACATTTTGTAAAATAGCATCTGCCATAGCATGCATAAATAAATTTGAATTACAAGACTTTCATGCATCATATATACCACACTGGTTTCAGCACAAATATGACGCAGCGATTTACCCTAAAAACAGTTACCACTGACCAAGCTCACATTTTACACACAATTTAAGCTTCTACAGTACTTCTATTATTTGATTTTCCAGATTCATTATTAATATCCTTAAATCACATTTCAGTTGTGTCAGGTTTATGAAGACTAACTTGCTTTGATTTCACAAGCATTATCAATTGGTTTAAAAGCATAACCCCTCATAACTTCCATGCATTTTTCATCATTAAAATAAAATATACATCATTGTCAATAGAAGCACTGACTCCACTGTAATAGTTCCAGAATTCATCTTTTGTCACCTGTAAATGGAAAAGAGAAAATTTATATATAATTATAATATGATTTATATTATTATTACTCCATTACACACAAGCACTTTTAGTTTAACAATTATTATAAAGCATTTATTTTAAATGAATATTAATATATACAGATCATATGTAATATAAATAAGTGGTAGAATCAATAGATAATGCTTTAAAAATGGCTACATGTGACCTTACATGTTTGAGTCTCTATCGCTATATATTATCAACTATATAAACTAACTTCACAAGTTTCACTTGTGACTGCACTGATCGAGCAAGATCATTTCGTTTATTTGTCCTCTTTCATGGACAAGTACTTCAGTGGAAATGCGTTTAAATTCCTCATATTCTTTAATCTCTTAACCTTTAACAAAAGAGTTTTGAATCTCGCTGGCTTTCTTGCGAGAAGTAAATCACTCTTGCTCTGTGTTGTGATTGGCTGTTCACTGCTGAAGTCACACATTCATGTGCAAGCGCTCCATTAACTCAGGATCAAGCCTGAGTTGACAGAAAGTTGATGATCAGCTTCATGGTACCAACAAAGCCAGATTGGAGTGGTTTGGTTTTGTCAACTCAAAACTTATCCTATAACTCTGAATTTGTTCATCTATCATCATGGTACAGGCCCCTGGTCTAAAGAAAACACAACACCATTTAAGTGTGTTTACCCTCAGAGTGATAAGAAACTCGTCAAAATCAATTAATCCACTGCCATCCCTGTCAAATTGTTGAAAAAGTTTCATGGCCTCTTCTTTCTCAATGAGCACACCATAATCACTCAGGCCTTTCAGGAACTCTTTCATGTCCAGTGTGCGACTGTTATCATCATCCATGATCCTAAAAGTCCTGAGAACATCAGACTGTAGTCAAATATCTGCACTTCAGTCTATATAAAGCAACACATATAATGCATACAGTACCTGCCCAGTCCCTTGATTCCTGCAGACCCTCGTGCCAAACACTGTAGCCTCAGACGTTCAATGGGGTCTTCACAATTCGCCAGCTGCTTCTTGGCACTGATTGCCATCTCTCGGTCATGCCGCGATGTACCTGCCATCCTACACCTATCTGATCTAAAGGTGACGAGTGATTTTTAGGCCTTTATCCGTTTATTTGGCAACACTGGTTCTTTACTGGCATCCGTGGTTCTATAAAGAACCTTTAACATTCATGGAACCTTTCCATTGCACAAAAGGTTCTGGATAGTAGAACAAGCTTATTTAGAATTTTAAAATGTTTTTCACTCTTTTAAAAACTGTTTACTGAAAGATTCTTTAGGAAACCAAAAATTGTTCTTCTACTGTAGGGAATGACTACGAAACCCTCTGTTGTGTAGTTGAAGCATAATGTGTTTAAGGAAATTGTTCAAATTTATATAAAGGTGTAATGAAAGTGTATATCTTAGATCATGTAACTGGTTGCCATTCCTTTGAAGTTTTTCCACCTTTTTCTTTGACTAGCTCATTTTTAAATTATGTTGTGTGACAAAATGAATTCTAAAACTAGAATTACTCTATGTAGTCTCTGAGTATGAGCTCATAAAAACGGCATGCATTGTAATTATAATATGTTATAGTAATTCAACTTTAATACACAGTTATTAGCTATGAGCTGACTGAGTAATTCTAATCGTGGACTACTAACCATGGAGTAAGGAAACAGGCTCTTAAACTGCTGTAATTCAGTAAACAGCACATGACGCCACAATATAAAGGCTTTATTTATCCGTAATAATCTATTCGTTGCATACTCACGTAGAGAAGTGAAACAAAACGATGATTAATATGTTGAAACCACCTGGATTTCCTTAGCGCTGCTTTGCTCTTTCCTGTTTTAGTGTTCAGTGTTTCCATAGTGACCAGTTCTTGTATTTGATTGGTCATTCTCGCTTCAGGTGTTTGATCAGGCGATTAGAACGCGATGTTGGACCTTCCGCTGTTGTTCAAGTTTACTGGTTGTGGTTTAACAGCAAGACGGTACAAAAACACCAGCTAAACAAATGACTGAATATGAAACAAACAACTGCGAGGCGTGCATGACAACAGTTGATTTCTCAATTGTTCGAGGATGTTTGTGTAACGTTAAATACCTTCACGTTTGGAGACAAACAGAATAGAAAGTTCCTGAGAGGTAACGAAACCATAGATATTAACTTTAAATACACAATATTAACGAACAGAAGTTAATACGATTTAATCAGTCATTTATTAATAATTGCAAGATTACATATGTGTCTATTTGGATGTACCACAATTCACTTACACCAAATATACAAATCAACAGATTCCAGCATTAGATTCCAGTTGGCCTTCATCAATACACTACTTGAGGACTGACCATATCAAAAAGATTACACCTCATTGGCAACAAAATCTTCATATATACACAGTAGATATGAATAATTATCAGCAAACCAAAAGGTATGAACCAAAAAACACAAAACAAGGCCCTCTTATTTAAACTTGAAGGGCTAAATTTGCTATGAAAATACATTAATTCAAGATGAAACCATGATGCTTAGCATTTGTGGAGAGAACAGACATACCGTGTTTGTCGTGAAATATACATTACTCATAGCTGCTACTGTATACACTTCCTGTGAGAAACAAGACTCCTCTGCATATTCAGCAGAATACCATGCAAAGATATGCTTGATGACTGTGTGTACAATGAGAATTTTATATATTAAAAAAATGTGATTCCCTCACATCTTGCCATGCACTCACTAGCCTTGTTTTAGAAGCTTATGTAGTTGCTAACCAGTTTGCTTCAAGACATTCATATACTGACGGTCTGTTTTCTATAAGAAAACTGCGCTTGTGATAAAGAGATGCTTATAAGTCTGGAAAACCAGCACATAAGTACTTTTTGTAATCCATTTAACCTGACCACAACAGAATGTGTCCTTAAAGCTATTTTAACAGCCTTGCCTATTCTGAATAAGTGACATACATGCCAGTGCAAATAAAAAATGGCCTATCAGACATCCATCCACAAGACTAGAGCTAAAATAATGTAACAAATATAACTTCATTATAAACAAGTTAGAAACAGCTGAGTAACAGCCATCTGAAACAAGCAAAGAATGTGTCCAAAATATATAAATAACACAGTTTAAGTACCAAATTAAATGTGTGAAAATAAATATTAGACTTAAAGTTAATATATTTTCTTCATTCATTAAAAAAGTTAAAAGAACAGTTTCATGGATGGAATTTTAAGATGAATTTCACTATATACATGTGTGCATACATGTGCATATACATATAAGTGTACATACAAGTGCATACATATGTGTGTGTATATATATATATATATATATATATATATATATATATATGGGTAGTTGACGTATCAATGTATCCTATGGTGTGACGGAGAAATGAAAAAAAAAAGAAATAACTTAATTCTAACCTCTAACATTGAAGATAAACCTCTCTCATGCTATTTCTAACTCTAAGAATGAAGATACATTTTTCTCATGTTATTTGCATGTTAAGTTTTTTCCTACATTTTTGGTATGTCACACCGTAGGACACAGTCCAATTTTTATTTGTCAGCTACCCATATATATATATATATATATATATATATATATATATATACACGTGTGTGTGTGTGTGTGTGTGTGTGTGCATTCAGTAGGGGAAAAAATTATTTGATCCCCTGCTGATTTTGCACGTTTGCCCACTCACAAAGAAATGATCAGTTTATAATTTTAATGGTAGGTTTATTTGAACAGCGAGAGACAAAATAACAATAAAAAAATCCAGAAAAACGCATTTCAAAAAAGTTATAAATTGATTTGCATTTTAATGAGTCAAATAAGTATTTGACCCCTTCGCAAAACATGACTTAGTACTTGGTGGCAAAACCCAGACGTCAGAGGTCAGACGTTTCTTGTAGTTGGCCACCAGGTTTGCACACATCTCAGGAGGGATTTTGTCCCACTCCTCTTTGCAGATCCTCTCCAAGTCATTAAGGTTTTGAGGCTGATGTTTGGAAACTCGAACCTTCAGCTCCCTCCACAGATTTTCTATGGGATTAAGGTCTGGAGACTGGCAGCCGCTCCAGGACCTTAATGTGCTTCTTCTTAAGCCACTCCTTTGTTGCCTCGGCCGTGTGTTTTCACTCATTCACTCATTAAAATGCAAATCAATTTATAACTTTTTTTAAATGCGTTTTTCTGGATTTTTTTGTTGTTATTCAGTCTCTAACTGTTCAAATAAACCTACCATTACAATTATAGACTGATCATTTCTTTATCAGTGGGCAAACGTACAAATCAGCAGGGGATCAAATAATTTTTCCCCCACTGTATACACTTTTTTTTTTTTTTTGCCTCCCACATGAACTACTGGAAAGCCATTACACTTTGAAAGGTTAAATATGAGTGTTATTTTAACTGCAGATTTCTAATCCCTCAATCCTAAAAACAATCTCTCTGGCTCTATATCAAAACAGTTACAAATAATAATAAAAAAAAAAAAACTGCACAGTATTCTGTAAGACAGCCTATATCTAGACCCATAAAATATCTATTCACAATAACAACGAACACAAATTGGCCACATTGATGTCAGCTCATATTTACTTGACTGATGTAAACACCCAGGTACATTACCTGATACCTATCAGCAGTAAATGATGAGAAACAGTGTGTTGATCTAAATCTTCCCCATCTGTACTACCTTTCATGACTCAGTGCTCGACTGTTCAGCATTAACTTTGACTCATTTCTTGAAGAAACATTTCCTATATGTCTCAAGTAGCAGTCTGACTGCCTGGCACTTCAAAATAAGTGTGTGTATTTTTCTGTATCTGTGTGTTTATCAGGACGCATGCAGATGACTACACTGCATTACAGGATAGAGGAATGTTTAAAATGAGAGGGACAGACCACACCTGTAGAGATGAGTGTTTTAGAGGTAAAAGTCAGCTTATTTTCTCATGACAGTGTTTTTGACCAAAGTTAGAAACATCAAACATCATCAAAGATTCGGCTTCGAGAAGACGACATTGAGAGGTACCTTCCACCGGCATGTCTGTGGGGGAAGGAAACAAAGGAGTGAGTGCATGCAGTACAGGAAGAAAAAAAACCCTCATGACAATAGAGTGATTTTTGTTGGCCAAACTCCAGAAACGAGTTAGCAATTTAGCACTTCTGGTTTCATCATCCCAAAGCACTGGTTTTTTTGGTAAATGCCTGTAATAATTCTGTGGTTAACACAAGTTCAAGAAATTTTAAAATTGTATAAAATCAATGATACATAATTATATTGTCATGATGAACAAAACGTGTAAGAATCATAAGCTTTTGTTGGTCACAGAACTTATTTTCTGCAATCATCCAAAAGTCAATTTGTCGAGGGAACCAGGGTGAAGCTAACTTTCCTGATGGCCAACAAAAATATTTCATTACTGCAGCACTCAAAAAACTCAGACTAACCTGCCAGGTTCAGATTGCAAAGGGTCATCATTGAGTGTTTCAGCATTAAAGTCCAACGGCTCGGCGTCCTGCAACAACTCAATGCTGTCTCGTCCTGTCTGGCTGCTGCTACGGGTGTACTTGGCCTCTGTGTATAAAAATGAAGGGATAAATACAACTGCTTCTTTGCAAAATTCACTTAACAAGTCCTCTATAGGAAAACTACAGGACACATGTCTTATTGGGCATTAAACATACGCCGGTTTGTGTTTGAATTTAGGGTTTCGCCATAGTTGGTTTCCTTCATCTCGGACATGGACATCCGGTTTCTAGCAGCAATCTCATCTCGTTGTGCATAACGCTCTCTCCATTCCTGTCATATACATATAATCATATAACTGTAATATGTATCATTAGAGTAATTGGATGTATATATCACTCTGTACTATTTATAACTCACTCTTCGTCTGTTCTCCCCATCTTCTATTCTTTGGCGTTTTCTTCTTTCTATGCAAAAAACAACAAAATAAGTCAGATACATGTCCTCGTTTAATACCGGATGGGACCATGTTAAATGTTAATGTCAGTGTCAGCGGTAACTACCCACTGACGCATTGAGGTTTTCACCACTTCTGAAAATAGAGATGTAGCAATGAGCAAAAGTGATTTCTGTCTGAATCAATATTTATTTCTGCATCACATCTAACCATAGCAACGATAGGAGATAGCGTCACTTTATTTTTATACTACCAGTAAAAACAGTTCACATTACTTTTTTTTTCCTTTTCATTTTTGAAATTAGTCTTTTAGACAAGTATAAATTGGGCCTGTGTGTAAATTTCTTTACAAAATGTAAAGAATAACATTTAATTATATGATTCTCTTAAATTCTAGTTTATGTATTTAATGTAATAGTGTATGTATATATATATATGTGACCCTGGACCACAAAACCAGTCTTAAGTCGCTGGGGTATATTTGTAGCAATAGCCTACACATTGTATGGGTCAAAATGATCGATTTTTCTTTTATGCCAAAAATCATTAGGATATTAAGTAAAGATCATGTTCCATGAAGATATTTATTAAATTTCTTACCGTAAATGTATCAAAACTTAATTTTTGATTAGTAATATGCATTGCTAAGAACTTCATTTGGACAACTTTAAAGGCGATTTTCTCAATATTTGTATTTTTTTGCACCCTCAGATTGCAGATTTTCAAATAGTTGTATCTCAGCCAAATATTGTCCGATCCTAACAAACCATACATCAATGGAATACTTATTTATTCAGCTTTCAGATTATGTATAAATCTCAATTTTAAAAAATTGACACTTAATTGACACTTAAAAATTGACACCCTGGTTTTGTCGTGCATGGTCACATATATATATATATATATATATATATATATAGTTTATTTTAATCTACAAATATAAACAAATCACCTCTGCGCAGGAGTTCTCTGCCTTCATCTATGAGGTCAGAGGTCATTTCATTGTCTCCCATGAACTGCTGGAAACCCAGGAGGTTCAGGCAACGTGTTCCAAGACTGCACAGAAATCAGTCAGAAACTACAGCATAACATTTGACACATAATATCCATCATGAGACTCTTCTGTCTGATGATTTATAGAAAATATTAGACAAACCTGAAGTATGTAGCAATGCAGAGAATGACGATCAGCATGGGGTAATAGATGTAGAAGCCGTTGGCAATGAAGGACAGGACACGCATGGAACCCATGATCTACAACATAACATTGATGTTTATTAGTAATTAGACATTTCAAAATAATGCTCTAAATATTTGATCAGCTGTACTATTAGAGTCTCACATATTAAAATAATTCTGTACATTTCAGATAATGCTAAAAACCTCACAGAGGTGTATGCTGTCTGCTCCTTTGCTTGGTGGGATATGGCAGAATCCATGTGAATCAGTCCCAGGAAGTTTAGACAAAGCGGGGGAGTCAAGCGGCAAAAAAGCCTAGTAAACAACACATAGGTTTTTGTGGTTTATCAGAGAAAAAATTAGGGATGCACCGAAATTAAAATTCTTGGCCGAAGCCGAACAAAATGGAACACTGGGCCGAAGGCCGAAGACCGAACATGGTTTTTCGCATTCTTTTTCCCCAGGCCTGTTTTTCCATTTTTTTTATTTATTTTTTTTGTCACCACTGCATAAATTAAATATCCAAAATGTGCTTTTTACTGTTTTGTCCTGCTTTTCAAAATAAATAAATAAATTACAAAACAACAATTTAAAAATATTTACTTAACACTGAACATTTTTTTAACATTCTATCAGACATTATACCAACAAAGCAAAATTTAACTAAAAATTAATAAGTTACTAAAATAATATTTTTGGGCCATTTTTGAGACCTCCTTCTTGAATCAGGCATGTATTTTTTTACTGTACAAATAAATGCAGCCTTGCTGAGCAGAAGAGAATTCTTTTAAAACATACTACAGATCCCAATTTGAACACTATTGTGAATGTTATAATAAATGTATAGAGCTGTTGTAGGGTAATTATTATTATTTTTATTTTACTTTACAGAACAACAGTAAAATTACAATACTAACATTTATGAATGTTGATGGAGTTGTTGCTTTTTCTTAGACTTTATTTTGGCAGAAACCCGCTGGAAGATTTTAGTGCTTCTTTTTGTTGACAACAGCATGCAGATATTTAAATGATTCTCATTACGAATTTGGGAAGATGTTTGTAGCACTTATCACATTGTCATGTGTCTTTAAAAAAAAAATGTTACTGAGCAAAAGACGAGTAGGCTACAGTGTTTTAACGCAGATGTTCCTCGCGCTTTGGACTTTGAACCCTGGCACCGCGAGCTCGTGCAGCGCTGTTTGAATACATGCAATCCCTGCTTGTATTAGAAAACATAACATTCTGCAGTTTATTTACTAATCAGTTGAGGCTATTTCGCGATTTCAATCATCATAGTAACCAGCATCAACCACCTCTTCCTCTTCTCATCGGAGACATGAGATGCAGCGCTAAGCATCTAACTGTCGGTGCTTCGTGCTTGGAATTATTATTTTAACTGTCTTTCTCTGACAGTTTTAAATACTTTCACACTGCAGACGTGTTTGCTGCATTAGTGCGCGCCTCTATTTGATCGCGTCACGTCATTGTTCGGTACAATTTATTCGGTCTTTTCGCTTATTCGGCCGAACACCGAAAGAGATTTTTTTGCTATTTTCGGCCGAACAATTTCGGTTGCCGAACATTCGGTGCATCCCTAGAAAAAATTAAGGGTAGAGTTCACTGACAATACAGTTCAGTTTAATTCACTGAATGCTGCTATCTGTGAAACATACATGCCGCTGAACTGCAGGCTGTAAGCGTCAGTTTGGTGATGTGAGGCCAGGTAGTAGTAGTTGAAGACTCGGATGCGAAACACAGTGGAGTAGACGCAGGTGCAGAGGAAAAAGATGGTAATGAAGCACGCCATCTACAGGACAAAATGACAATATTGGGTTGTTTTAGAAATGCCACAGGCAAAACCAGATCATACTGTGTCAGTAAGCTCTTAGTTTTGGTGTATTGCAGGAGTCGGTAACATTTTTGACACAAAGTGAATAAAATAAATGAATTGATCAGAATCAGAATGAGCCTTATTGCCAAGTATGCTTACACATACAAGGAGTCTGTCTTGGTGACAAGCTTCCAGTGCACAGAATAACAGCAACAAGACAAAATAAATAACTGAATAAAAATAAATACATATAAAAACACAAAATATACAAATTCGACAACAAACAACGTATGTACTTAATCGGACAATCTACAATTAAAAAAAATAAAATGTTAAAATCATTTTCATTTAATCACAACTTAAATAGAAGTGATTTTTCAAACTTAATATGTTTACATTTACTTCTAATTAAAATCTTTTAAAAGGATGCATTAAATTGATCAAAAGAAAATCTTTTATAATTACATTTTTTATAAACGATTTGTATATAAAAAAAACTGTCCCTTTAAGGATCATGTTATACTGAAGGCTGAAGTAATGGCTGCTGAAAATTCAGTTTTGCTATCACAGGAATAAATTACAAGTTATAAAATGTATTAAAATAGAAAACACTTATTTGAAATAGTAATAATATTTTACAATAATACTGTTTTTACTGTATTTTTGATCAAATAAATGCAGGCTTATTGAGCATTAGAGACTCCTATTTAAAAAAAAGTTATATCTTACAACTCCAAATTTTTTAATACTACTGTACATAATTGAATTTATTGACATTATGTACCCCCATATTATATATATACAGATAGATAGATAGATATAATTAGATCTTCTTTGATTCAGTAAAGACCTAGAACCAAAAAGAACACATGTATATTTTAATCAGAGATTTTCCTAGATTAGAACCCTAAGCTCAAGCAGACTCACCTCAATGTACAGGTAGTTGTAATCCCTCTCAGCAAGCTGGATAAACACAGCAAAGAGTGACAGAACGGGACGAGTACTGAAGAAAGTGCACTCGGACCAAACCACAGCCACCGAAAAGAGCGACAGAACCACAGACAGAACACGGTAAAACCACTGCTTAAGCAAACACTCCCAGTACCACTCTGATGAAGAAAACAAAAGAAGTAAAGGCAGGGTCAACACTGACATTTGTTTCAAATACATCATATCCACATCTATTAGAGCACTTACCCACTGAGGGAGTATAAATGTAGCGTCTGAACCAGCCTACAGGTTCTGGAGGGGCAAAGCTGTGAACGAACTGCCGAGAGGTGCTGGTTTCGTTCTTGGCAACGTCCTCGAGATGGAAAGCCTGTTCCAGCAATATCTGCCACTGAACGCGGGTGCGATTGTGTCGCTGCACGGCGTAAATCACCTGAGAAACTTGCTGTTAGTATTATTTCAGAGCAAAATTCATAAAACACTTGAGCATTACCTGCTTGTGTAGTTTGGAAAGGCTTCTTTCAGTAGGATATGCGTTTTGTTTATCATCAAAATCCTCAAAGTCATCCATGTTCCTGCCCATTTTCTCCTGATATTCAACTGGACACTAAAAACAATTAGCAGATTTCTATTAAAAAGAGTGGCATGATTACTTCAAATCACATAAACACATAAAAAAAAGCACCAGAAGCTTGCTATCATGTTGTCTTCTCACCTTTCGGAGAATGGTGTCCACGTTCTTCCTCAATGGATGATTATATTTGATTGATTCATTGATTTTTCTCACTTCCTATGATAAAAATACAAACATCTAAGACAAAACCTTGGCTGATTGGACTCGGATCTGACATTATCTTTCAAAAACCAGCTCATCTGGGCTCATATAGTGTGAACAGATATTTGTTTACAGTATATAAACACGCATGGCTTTCACCTCCATGACATCTTCTAGGTTCTCCTCTGAATCTGCCTTCTCTGTCATGAGCTTGGCCGCTTTGAAGTAAGTCTTGATGAGGAGGTGACCCTGGTGCGAGGCCTCCCAGTACGAGCGAGGGATCTCGACCAGGCCGTAGCCCAACAGCAACACTAGAAGAAACAGACCCCAAGTGTTGGCCGCAGTGATGCCGATGGTTTGCAGCTCATACCTGATACAGAAAAGAAGAGTCAGTATGAACAGAACTTTGTGACAACAATGGAAAAATATTCTGGACTGGTTTACAGACCAGGAGAGGTGCCACTCAGGATGCACAGCCACGTAAATGAGAAGAGAGCCGAAGATGAAAAGGTATGTGCCATAATAGATGGCATTCTCAATGAGGGCCGTCTTGATCTTTCCAGTAATGGAGAATCCTCCAGAACGAGCATACGACTGCATGAATGGCAGAAGGAGCCTTGAATAATAAACACTGTAATTAATCACTATTCTTACAGGTATAATACAGCATAGTTATTGATGCATTATTTAAACCAATGGTCCACAGAAAATTTGTGAGAGAAAAAATATTTACTGTGAAAAGAAATGTAGAAATAAAAAATAAATAAATTAGAAATGTTTCTCTTTAGGCTTATATATCTAAACTTACAAATAATATTTTGACAATATTTCAATAATTTCATTCAGCTTTAATACAATATAAATGCAATGTAAACATTTAAAACAGCCAAATTATTATTATTTTTTTATCAAACTTTTAAAAATTATTACAAAAATAATTACAATTAAATTTTTAAAAAATATTACAATTAATAATTACAAAAATTATTGGTATATTTTATTTTATTTTTTGGAAGGGACACTTTACTTTGGGGTCCGTGGCATTATTATTAAATATTAGTATTACTTCTAAACAAACAAAATAAGAAATATTACTAGCATAACATTTTACTATGAAATAAAAAAACAGGAAAAATAATAATAAAACTATTAATAATCATCATAACATTTATATTGAATATAATATATATATATATATATATATATATATATGTTTTTACGTACAAATGTAAAATTACAATACTAATTTTCACAACTATGTTATTTCCTTCATTTTTGCCCTGTCCAAATACCCACATTTGTGGTCTTTGCACTTGACCACTTATATGACGCATTTCCTGTATTTGGCCCAAGTGTTCAAGTGAGCACGAAGACCACAAGTGCTACCTGATGGGACACAAATATACTGTTGTAAAAATGCAATATTTACAGAGCTTTATTTTTATTTTCAATGCTTTGCATTTTAAAATAAACTTCTAAATGTCTGTTCAGTAGTCCTATAACAGATGACAATTTCATTTGTGGTGCTTCTAATTAAGTGATAAAAAGTTGTTGCACAAAATAAATATACTCATCTTTGCACTAATAAAATTATATGTCTCTAATTAAATATCTAATTATTATTCATATTTAACTTACACTGGAGAGTTTTCCGTGACCTCTTGCGAGATCTTGGCAAAAAGTCTCATAATTTATTTCCAGAACATGATGGGATACACTAAGCCTAGAATACGGCTCTGTAGCCAAGTGTGGGTTTAGTGTGTGTTGAGGGCACCGCGCTTTGGCGTTTTTAAGAACTGGGCCAGTCTTGCACACTTGCTTCCTGTCAAGTGCGTGCACTCTCAAGTGGCCAAGACCGCAAGTGTGGGTAGTTGGACAGGGAAATTCAAACTTTAACCCTTGTGCGACCATTTTTGTCCTTTTCAGTTTAGTTTTTTGATCATTTTGCCCGTGTTATTGCCAGCTGCATAAATTTTGACACAGGTGTATATTTAATTGTACTATTTCACCCCCATTTCCTTTAATAAATCTATTTTGCACTAGGTACAAAAAAATAGTTCCTCTCAGGACCTTAAGGACAAAAATATCCCCATTGAAACCCATTAAAACTGCTATTTTTAATCACAGTGCCATTTAACTGTAAAATTATGCAATTTTTGTTAATAGGATTTCATTCTGTTGGCAAGGCTTCAAAATGTAATTTTTTTTTTACTATTTTTTTACCAGGTGGTGCCATTTTTTTCAGGTTTGGCCTATAAAGCAAATACTCGCTTTATTCCTGTTTTCTGCTTCTGCATATTATAGAGCCAATTGGATAAATAATGCAGCTATAATTGTGTGGGAGTGTTGGTATGGATGTCAGAGTGTGGTTTGCATGCGTGTCATAAAAAAAAATTGTGTGTGTGTGCGCTTGTAATATTTGAGAGAGAAAAACTACTGCAAATCACAAATCCAACCACTGTGTGTACCAGCGTAGTTTTGCTGGCATCTAATGGGGAAAATTTGGTACTACGCCCAAACAAAATCTTACTGAAAGCTAATTTTTTGAGATATCAACATCAAATTTGGAAACCAACTTGTTTAGATTTATGGCTTTGATTTTCTAGCAGGTTTAGAGTTCAACTTGTTTCATAAAATATATATTTTACATAATATATTGTCCATAAATCATTTTCATAAACTTAAACCTCTATAACTTTTTTTTGGTTTCACTTTTTAAAATTTTTTTTACTTCAACAATAATCTGCCATGGGTTTTCTTTAAAATGAGACCAAACTTAAGTCTGTGCTCCCAAGCTTCAAATTTTTATGACAGCTTTTTGACATGGACATTTGTCCACTATGGACCTATGTGTAACTT
Source organism: Onychostoma macrolepis (assembly GCF_012432095.1). Classification (NCBI taxonomy): domain Eukaryota; kingdom Metazoa; phylum Chordata; class Actinopteri; order Cypriniformes; family Cyprinidae; genus Onychostoma; species Onychostoma macrolepis. The sequence continues at coordinate 15,838,039 of NC_081175.1, forward strand.
TTTTTTATTGACGCACAAGGGTTAAAACACCAAGCTTATTTTTGATGGTAATCCAGGAGCCTTTAAAGCTTATTTTCTGTTGACCGTTTGAGAAGATGGTCGGTGCATGTTGTTTTTTCAAATGCATGTTAAAAGTGACCCAAACTTGGAGCACAAGCAGAGATGAGCTAATGTTGTAGAACAGCATTTAATGAGAACTGAGCTGCTCAGAGAAACCTGAAAAAAAAGAGATCATAAGCTGCTCATGTGTAAATGAACACAGTGCCACAATTCACTCTGAAAAAAGCAGCACATACATTCATTAAATTAAATCGCAGCCTTTACAATATCTCTTTTTGATAATTTATCTAAACAATCTAGCAAACAATTAATCTTGCAGCCCTACAACAGACTTGTGTAGTAACAGTGAGATTTCAGATTTAAGACGCCGTTATCAAGTTTGAAAAGGACAAAGCTTTCTCACCACGTAAGACACTGTGAGGTCCAATAAACAACCCTCCAGAACACGGGCATGATGCCATCTGGAATGTAGCTCCATGGTTTATAGCACACACTTTGGGTGCTTTGGAAAAAGGGACAGAATATAAGTTCACAAACATGCCACCTGAAGCTTTTTCATTTTAGCTTTATAACTACACCATAAGTGTATATAGTTTGCGTGTGATAAATAACGCCTTCAGTGTCCTTGCGGTAAATTAGTTCTAAAAAAGTTAATTATTGTAAAACGATAATTTAATTTTCATTAAAATGGCTTATAGAAATAGTTGCTGCCTAGACAAAAAATGCACAGTACACATTAAAATTAGTATCAAGTAAGCGTATATGTTTCAGAAATGTAGACTTCTACAAGTTAAATGTGTAATAAAAAAAGATGCTTGGAAAAAATTAGTGCTTTGATTCCGCGAAGGCAAAGCCAGTCCTGTCAAAGTCCCTTTCAAGGATGTCTATAATCTTTGGTCCTGAAGAGGGAGCCTTCTGCTTAAAAATGCGTTTCACCTGACAGAAGAACTAGAGGCCATTTAGCTTGAACAGAAGTGAATGGCCAGAAGCCATATATATAAACTATAGGCTATATATATAATATCTATATACTATATATCTAATTTACCTATATCCTAATCCTATATATATATATATATATGTGTGTGTGTGTGTGTGTGTGTGTGTATTATATATTATATAATATAGTATATGTAAATCATTTATATTGTCAAGGATCCAGAAATATTAAATCTAAGGCGCATGCTCAGTAAAGAGTAAACAAACAAGCGAAAATGGCGATTGGCTTTTTAAATGGAAGGCGGGACTTTCAGTCTCTATCAAAAATGCGATTAGCCCTTTTAGCTGCAGGGCGGGACTACACTGCGATTTTCACGAGAGGAAAATCTCCACCTTTTGTCATTTCTCTGCTTATAGTTTCGCGGCACTTGATGTCCAAAAGCACGACCGCTCGCGTGATACAAGAACTTGTCGGGACAGATGAACACAGTTGTTTGAGAAAACAAATGTACCAGTACTTGGGGTGAACTGTTTGCCTCGATTTTATTTTTGGCGTCCTCAAGGTAAGATTTGTCGATCAATATGAGCCGTTCCATGCGAGTTTGAAACACTACAGTATGGTGTGGCGATTTCATGAATTAATGCCAGGGGTTTCACCTACGGGTCCATAGTTTTGTCTTTTCACAATCATGGCTGATGGCTCATTTATGAATGAATGAGTTTGACGCGATTGTTTATTGGTTCTCCAGATTAGACAATATTCTGAGTTCGTGTCGTTTGTAAACGTTACTGTAACTGTATTGGTATTGTATTGTCATAGTGCTAGTAGTAGTGGTATTATGTAAGTCGTACGTACTTTTACATTTTACTAACAATAACTCATGTTGTAAATAGCTCTAACATATACTAAAACACAAAAGTATGTGGACACCCTCATGTCAGGTTTGGACAACCCAGTAATTACAGTAAAAAAAAATTAAATTAAAATTTTTTTTAAAAAAAGTGCTAAACCATACAATGACATTCCCGAGAATTCTATGCTTCCAACTTAGTTGCAGCAGGTTAGGGAGGGTCTTTTCTGTTCCTGCATGACAATGTCCTTGTGCACAAAGTGAGGCCCATATAGAAATTATTATTTACTGAGTTTGCTGTGAAAGAACTTGACAAAGCCAGACCTAAAGTCTGCTGAACACATTTGGAAAGAACTATAACTCCACCAAACAAAACCGAACCCCGTTGACTTTCATTTTGCACTCATAAAACCTTTTTCAAGACAAAATATTTTAGAATACCTAGGTGAGTAAATTATAAAATACATTTCATTTTTGGATGAAGTATCCCTTTAATGCTAAAAGCCACAGGGTTATTATCATTCTGGAACAGAAAAGGTCCCGCCTCAAAATAAATTTGGAAGCACACAATTCTCTAGAATATAATTACATTGTGTTGCATTAACATTTGCTTTCATTGGAACTACTGGTACAGCCAAACCTGTTAATGTTAAGGGATGTCCATGTACTTTTGGCCATTTAGTGTATGTGGACATCTCCAGCTCTGACTGCTCCAGTGATTTTTGTCATTGTTGTGTTTTTAACTTCCAGTATGTTGGAGCTTTCAGTAACACTCTATTTTACAGTGTCCTTGTTACACATTACACATACTTATTATAGTAATAACAGTAAATTATCCATAATTACAAGCAGCTAATCCTAAACCAAATTCTAATCCTAACAATAATTATAAAAGTACATGTTAATTAATATTACTTAGTACTTAAATGAGTAATTACACTGTAATAAGGCCATCTTAAAATAAATAATGTAACATAGAAGTTGTTGTATTGTTTTATTTTCATATATCAGCAATGTTATTTGCAGTACTACCACAAATAGAAAAAAAACCCCATGATGCCTTTTCTTTGGGTATCATCTTTTTTTCTAGTGATGCACCTGAACTTCAGTAACTGAAAATATGAAAAAAATAAATAAATAAATTGATTGTTGAACAAAACAATGACATTTAATTAGCACTACTCCAATGGCAGCATCTATTTCATGCATACCTTGGATAAACTACAAGTTATCACATGTCAGGAGTTCTACACACTTTACCGTGACAAAAAAAAATGATGCTAGGAGCAATATAGAAAAATTGCTTGTCTAAAATATTGAGAGGCAGTCTATTGTCGAAAAACTTCACTATAACTATATATTTTTGGCTAAATGGAAACATTAAGTTTGGTTTTCTATCAAAAAAATAAATAAAAAATCATATTGAAACATTACTAATGTTTCTATTTATTTTGATCCTGATCCTCCTGGACAGCCCAGCCCTCATCACAAATGGAAACACAAGCAGTCGAAAAGCTTCCTGATCCTCCTGAAGTAGTAAGTCAAATGATGCCATTTTGCAGAATGACAAAAACAGCTGCATGTTCACCTCATTTCTCTGGCTTTCTCCAACAGGTTTTACTTCCGGAAGGTTGGAAGCAGATGCTGCCAAAAGAGCAGCATCTCTGGGTCAGTAAGACCCTCTTCAGCAGAGATGCACATGGGAAGTTAAAGCTGACTGAACCTCTGCAGCTGTGGTGGTCACCTCCAGGACCCCAGTTGTTGTATTTGCAGCTTCCTCCTTTTCCTGACCCGTTCTTTCACAGCAGGCTGTTCCTATGGATGCCCTGCCGCATGTGGGCGTACAGGCTGCCGTGCACGAAGCCCAACTGCCGTCGTCTCGGCAATCATTTGAGGCCTTGCGGACTGTACAACACCGTCCGGAGGGTTTTGGACATGAGCGGGTGGTATTTCATGGTCACGGAGTACCTGGAGTGCTGTTCCTGCAGGAAAAAGGTGGCAGGCTGGTCGCAAGATATTCTGGATCAGTTGGATCCCATCCATCGTGAGAAATTCCCAGCAGTGTTGACTTACAGGTTAGCAGTGTCGTTTGACAGTCAAGATATTGTAACTATTAGTTTGATTTTGGGTTGCGTCTTGTGTTCAAAGGTTGTCTTGCGATAAGGAGCTTGTTAGACTGATGCGGAGCCAGACACCAGGGAAGAGTGCGATGTCGCTGTATCGGCACCTTTGTGTGCGGCACAAAGAGCAGTGGATGGCTCAGTCTGCAGAGTATCTCTCTGTACTGGACAAGTTTCAAGATCTCAGCGCTGTCACTGTCAGGCTGCCGCAGATGATGCCACTGCCTTCTCCATCGGTGCTGTTGACGGTACATGCAAAGGATGTACTGACACGGCTCGGAGAAATGAAGGCCAGAGTCACTTCCATCTACGGCTCCATCCTGAAAATGGTCTCCACCAAGAAGGTGAGCAGACACAACTACATTTTATGCATTTAAGTATTTGGATTAATACATGCATTACCATTCAAAAGTTAAAAATGTCTTTTATGCTCACGAAAATGTATACAACATCTGAAAGCTGAATAAGTAAGCTTTCCATTGATGTATGGTATAGGACAATATTTGGCCAAGATACAACTATTTCAAAATAGGTGCAAAAAAATAATAAAAAAATCGAAATATTGAGAAAATCACTTTTAAAATTGTCCAAATGAAGTTATTAGCAATGCATATTACTGATCAAAAATTAAGTTTTGATATCTTTACAGTAGGAAATTTACAAAATATCTTCATGGAACGTGATCTTTACTTAATATCCTAATGATTTTTTGGCATAAAAGAAAAATCAATAATTTTGACCCATACAGTGTATTGTTGGCTATTGCTACAAATATACCTGTGCTACTTATGACTGGCATTGTGGTACGGGGTCACATATAATTTCCTGTTTTTTGCATGTTGGTTTGACCACATAACTTGTTCAACAACGTAACTGTTAAAATAGCAGTTTTGTTAAAATACTGAACAAGATAATACAGTTTAATTATTTTAAATATAATAATTATTTCATTATTATATTGAAGCTTTTCTGTCTCACCAAAAATACTAAGATTAATTTTATTCCATAATAAAAGAGGTCTATTTGAATCATAATATTTATGAATTGAATTTTGAATGTATTTTTGAATAAATATATATAGTTTATATAAATCATCAAATTTTTTTTGCATTTACCATTTTTCATCCATCTTTAGGTCACTAAGAAACACGATTCAGCTGTGTGGTCCACAAACGTGGGGAATGAGAATGGGCAGGTCTTAATATGTGTCCTGACACAAACAGTGGACGAGGGCCTGCTTCCAATGTGCTCCGGCTTGATGGAACGTTACCGGCGAGCCGGAAAGCCTCCTCCACAAGTCCTCTATGTGGACCGGGACTGTTGTTCCACTACAGGCAAAAGCAAAGTGGGAGCCATGTTCCATGAGTGGGACCAGCTGGTCGTCAGACTGGACGCATGGCAGTTTATGATGCGGTTTACAGCAGGCGTCACTTTAGAAAGCCACCCACTGTACGGCCCCTTCATGGGACGGCTCTTCTCCTGTATCTTTGAGTGGGATGCTGAGGATTTAAAAAGACTACAAGAAGCCAAACAACTGGAGCTGCGACAAACTAAAGATGTCAAAGCATCCAACAATCCCACGGCTGAAGAGTTAGTACGGCACTGTCGCCACCAGACGCGTGAGTCTCAGGTGATCAAGCAGCTCATTCAACAGCTGTTAAAGGACTTCATGGGGGCTACAGACTTCATGGGCAACAAACTGTTGGACCAGGAGAGGATGGAGGAAATCTGGCAAGCCCAACAGTGCCATCTTTTATGCATTCAGGACCCTCCAGGAGTACAGCTTTACACAAAGATTGGAGAGGTGACCAGAGGAGGGCTCATTCTGCCCCTGTATCACTGTGCACGTGGCGTAGGATCCCTCGAATCATTCCATCAGCATCTGAACCGCTTCATTCCAGGTTTGTAAGACCCATAAATAATGAGTTATATTTGTAAAATTTGAAATGATTTTTTACCTACTCTTTTTCTCTTCTTTAAGGTACAAGTACAAATGACTTGCACTTCCATATTTACCTGCTAGAAGGAGTAGTGCAGTGGAACGAGGCCCGATCTGTTGCTGTTGATGAAGCCAGTCCACTGCAGCACTATGTAAACCGTCTAAGCCAGAAGTTTTTAGGCCATAAACTGGTTGAGGATCACAACAGCCCAGGAGAGTACACTGGTAATGCATTGCATGTCTTTCTTTTTTTTTGTTTTGATAAAAATTCTTCTTAACAATTAGTGTTTATTTAGATCGTGTTTTTTTTTTTTTTTTGCTTAAATACTTAACCAATGAATTTTTTATGACATACTGTTTGCACAGGTGAGCTCATAGGAGTGGAGTATCTCTATTCTGAAACCAACAGAGTGTTGGAGGTCGACTATCTTATGGATCCCGATGCTCCTGATGGGAGTGATGAGCATCTGGAGGGAGACCTGGAATATGAGGATTCGGACTTTGATGACCTCAAATCACCACAGTTCTTGGAGCTCAGCCTCAAACTACTTCAGCCCATACAATATCAGGCAGCGCTTCTGCAATCACCTTCCTCAGGCCTCTCAACATCGCAGCCGGATCCAATCGTGTCTTCCACATCTGGGCCAATAAAGGATGAGCCTACCACTGCAGACCAGTTCACGCCTCAGGGCATCTCACAGGAGGATGATAATGTAAGTGGTGTTCACTAAAAAAGGTTCTAATACTTTACAATAAGATTCCATTTGTTATTGTTGTTAACAAAAACGAACAAAGCATTTATTTTTGAATACATTCACAAATAATGCAATTATTAAAAAGTTGTATATTTAATATTAGTTAATGGACATGAACTAAAAATGAACATTTGTATTTTTATTAACTAACATTAACAAGGAATAATAAATACTGTAACAAATATATTGCTTACTGTTAGTTAATGCATTAATGTTAATTTAACAGGCCTTATTTTAAAATGTAACCAATTTTTCTGCCTTGTGTTTGTGTTTATATATTTATAAAGACATTTTTGTAATAGGAAATACTCTATTTTTCTCAGGAAAAGTGCGTGGGGCCTGATGGTGTTCCTGGGTATGACCATGTTATTAACCTGGCCAACAGTCTGGTTGAGCTTAGAAATCATGGATTTGTCACACAGCGAAAGGTGGAGGAGATTGTCGCCCTGTGGGATAAGCTGTCAGAGCATGACAAATGTGGTGTTGTCCACCTGGCCCGAGCCGAAGACAGACTGTGCTTAAACAACAGTCATAGCGATAACTTTGTGACTCCATGCATTGATGGTCTAAAAAGGTACGTGTGCCAGAAAATTACATAAATGTTCTTGTTTAATCTCTACTGAAATTCCTTAGAAATAACCTGTGTTCCCTTTTCCATGGAATTGCTACAATGTCAGCCGTCTTGTCACAGCCATTTGCCTCGCTCTCAGCCACATCCACCCTGCTGGTCAGACCATCGCTGGTTTCAGGGTCAACAGATGGGCTGCCGTCCTCCACGACTACAACATGATCAGGGACATCGTCCAGGACAGCGCTGCCATCTCGACCCGGACACAGATACAGCTGCTTGAGATAAACCAGCGGACACTGTGCCAGTGGTAATTGATTATTAATATGCAGCTGTATATTAATTATAATTACATAGATATTAAATACTGTATCATGTTTTCTGTACACAGGTACAATGCCAGGAAACAGAGGCAAGAACAGTTGGTTTTACACCAGTGCACTGACAACATGAAGGCATCTGAGCCTCTATTTCCTGTACAACACAATGTTCCAGAGCCCTTTCGACACGGACATGTAGGCGATGTAATTAAAGTAGTGATCGGGGGTCCCGAGCTCTTTCAAACAGACCCAGAACAAAGAGCTGCTGCCACCGGGCCCCCTAGTCCAAAGGTGCCTAGGACCACTGCTTGGCGACGGAGGAAGGCAGAGGAAGAGGCAGCCCAGCGGGGGTTACCCTTGAAGAGGCCTTGCGAACAGTATGTTTGTAAAAAGTGTGGCAAACCAAAGACAAAAGAATTCGGTCATAGCCAGTTCCTGGCGTTCACTTTTGTGCCAAAGCCTCTGGAAAGACTGTAGAGCAGTGGATGGAGGAGATGAGGAGGGCAAAGTGAGCTGATATGGACATTTTCTAGCAAAAAAAAAAAATATATATATATATAAATTTTTCTTTTTGTTTTTATTTGTAGTTTCCATTGTTTTTATATACTTTGTAAATACTTTGATAGTACTCTTTAGGTAATTATTTATAGTTTTTCACTTAATTTGTCTTTTGTGAAATGGCAATAAAGGCCTTTTTATTCTCATCACAGTGGACATTCATTTTTTTAAATGAACAGTTTTAACATTATTGAAGTTGGTTTTAATTTCATAATTTGCTATAATTGTGTGTACAATCATGAAAATAGCTTTTAACACTAACATTCACAGAAATTTTACACATACTTGTCTTAAATAATGTTTTGTGAACTGCATTAGGTGTTAACATGAGATTGCACTGGGAACACAGGACTCTCTCATGTGTTATATATATATATATATGATATCTCTACCTAGAGAGCATAGAACCTGGGAACACAGGAATGACTTCACAGCCAAAGTCAAACAACTTCACCTGCAAGGTTGCTGTATTAATGCGCCATGTATATCACTGGTAAACACCATGATCAATATAGCACTCTGCAGCCTTCATGGCCTGGAGAATTATTACATGTGCATGATTTTGTTACAGGGGACCTCGGTTTTGCCTAAACTATCAAGTAGTCGTTTCTTTGTCCTCTACATTATTGTTTATAAAACAGAAAGGTTCTGTTTGGTGCTTTAAAACTAAATGTACAATCATTGCAATTTTCAAACTTACCATATAATTGTATTTGGTACATTATTATTGTGTTATACTCTGCGACAAAACAATTTTGTGAAAAATTACCTCTCTAATCTTTTCATAGAAGGAGCTGGATCCATCATGTCAGAGGTTGTTTAACATCTTGCTGTTTCTTGATTTAAAATTACTAAATGTAATGTTGTTCAAAAGACCTTTAAGCCTCGTTATAGTTCTAAACGTTTCACAAGACTTTACAGCTTTGTTTCTTTGGCCTCCCTCAGCCAAGAAGCTGGGGGATCCTAGATTCGTCACCATGTTTCACATAATACACACAACATTTAATCTAAGGGGATAGTAGTTTTATAAGTTTCTCTTAATTTAAAAAGTAACTGTGACTTTCTCATTTCTTCATTCCCTCACATTCTCATTTACAGTAAGAAACCTTACACAATATGTACCTTTATGTATAGCTTATTGCGTCACCGTTCCACTATCGGCCGTTCCCCGTCACATGCTCGTTTACAGTAAGAAAACGTATTTGTATTGTTCTGTAACTGTTCGGTACTGCTGCAAAAAGACAAAAGGCAAATAAAACTCTGAGAAACATGTTTAACTGTGTTTTTCTGATATTAAGTGGAAAACGACCTGGTCAAATCCTTACAAATTTTGTATTTTGAAGTTAAAGAGGTGCATTTCAAAATACTTCACAAAATTTACCCATGTAAAGCAGCTCTGTCTAAATTCATGGACATTGACAACACTTGCAGTTTCTGTAACACGCATGAGGAAGACTTGTCATTTGTTTTATAATTGTGATTTGTCGCTTAGATTTTGGTCTGATGTGTGCCTTTCTGTTTCTGCAAAAGAATGTTAATTATATGCCATCTTTAAAAGACGTTATTTGTACTCATTCACACAAAAGTAAAATGATTCAGTATGTCGTTAACTTTTACATTTTGCAAGGTAAATATTATATTCATGAACAGAAATTTGCGAAATGCACACCAAAATGTAATTTGAAGAAGTCTCCAACGCAAATTAATAACAAAAAGAATGACATTGTTGGATTACATGGAGAAATTTTTTCTGGTATAGCTCCCCCCCTGCAATCTTTGAATAGGAAGAAATCTATTCAATGAATCTCTGAAAAAGGAAGAAAATTTGAACTATAGTTGTTTCTATGTTTTTTAAATTTATTTTATTCCTTTTTTTTTTTTAAATGTTTTATTTTGTTTTTCCTATGTGGTTATTTGTTTATTTTATTTATTTTTCTCCTCTGAAACACTGTTCTACAGTTTAAGATTGCGGTTATATTTTTGTAATGTTCAATCATTCTTCAATAAAAAGAAGAAAAACACAAACACAGAATGCACTTTTGTGTTGACAAAGATGCGATGCGGGAAGTGGAATAGGAAAAACATGCAAGATGATGGGATTGAACTTTTAACTTGAGAGAAGAAAAAGAGGGAGAGAGGGCAGAGCCCCAAAAAGAGAGCTTATTGTTGCCTATAATACATTAGATTAATTAAATTACTATTAGTACTGCTAGATGTTAGAACTAATGTTAAGCATTAGGAACACAGATGTTAAAGTATGGGATTTTCAGAATAATCAAATATCTAAATTAATAATCGATATTTGTGATCAGTTTTTAATTAAGAATATTGCCTAAACGTAATGATCACTTGAAATTGGAGTCAGATTGAACACGGAGCTAGACTAAAATTGAAACTAAATCCTGATAAATTCAGAAGCGCAAGTAAAAGATGCATTAAACCTTCGACCAGGCCGATGGATTCCGTTTTTTGGGCTTGCTGGTGGATCCTTACATATTTGGGGCCCTATCATACACCCGGCGCAAGTGTTTTTGCTAGTTTCAGCCAGACGCAGTTCTCATTTTCCTGTCCTGCGCCGCGTTGTTTAAATAGCAAATGCATTTGCGCCCATTTATGCGCCCATGCTGGTCTAAAAAAGAGTTTTGTTCAGGCTCATTGTTGGCGCGTTGCTATTTTGAGGAACTGAAAATAGACTGTGCCATAGACCAACTTAAACCCGGTCTAAAGTCAATGGTGCAATTATTATTATTTTTTGTTATTTTAAGAGAAAATGCCTCTATGCCAAATATTAGAAATTAAAGGATTACAGTGTAAAAGAATATTATTGTGTAGGCTACATAAATCTAAAATTTCATAATGGATAGTCATTGCGTGTATCAGAATTAGCCTATTTGCTCGCGCATGAGCAGATCCGTTTGCTCTCTGGAGATGTGTTCAAGGGAATGGGAGATGAGACTCTGGTTTATTGCACGTTATGCCCAAAAAACACACCCATTACTCATTAAGAGAATAGGGACAACCCTTTTAGACCACGCGCCGGGAGTGTTTTTCCCGTCGTTATACTAGCAAAAGTGGATTCGGAAACGCCCTAAGTTCATCTGCGCCGTGCGTTTTAGACCATGCGCTTAGAGGTCGTTAAAATAGGGCCCTTGATGTTTTGTACTGTGTCTAGTGCAAAAAGCCTGCAGTACGCAGGTCCGCCGCTGGATGGCAGCATTGCACTGGCAGTCTCGCGCTAGAGCGGCTCACACAGTAGAGTTTACACATTCAACGCGAATTTAAAGAAGTTATAGTAACGTTACCAGAGACGGCTTTTCTGAGCAAAACAAATGTTGTAAGTATTCACAGTGATTGCATTTATCATCCTGATGTTTCTTTAGACGATTTAATGTACCATATTTACTCTGAGAGTTGTTAATGTGTTAGCATCGGTAATGATAACTGAATCTTCGTTATCCAAATTTGCGTCGTTTTCTTTGGCCGTTTGTACCTGAAAACGCAGAGCGAAAACTAGAATTAAAACACGTATTTTAATTTAAAACTAAATTGCCACTAAAATCTGGCGTTACTGAATAAATGGTATCGTATGTTGCTTCATAATTGATCGCTCTTTTTCTGTCAGGTAAATTAATCTACCTTTCTGTCTTTGAGTAGGCTAACGTTAGTGTGTGCGTCACATAACGTTATCAGATTGTAAACAAGAATCACATCTTAAAAGTCAGTTTAAAAAAAGAAAAGAAAAATGTATTAAACTATGCTATAGATTTGCTCGACTGTAGTGCCAACTCGTTGATGTGTATTGATAAACTCAAGGACTTAAATATGCAAATTCGACTGGATGCCATATTATTTATTTATCTAACCGTCACATTACACATTCTTGTCCATTTGTCTGCATTAGTATTGTCTTTGAAAAGAAAACAAAAACATACAGGACCTAATAAAAAGTGTAAGTTTGATATTTCTGAGACTTCATTCATTTGAAATTACCACTGTTTTCGCTGCTTTTTGTTATTGGATTGATTATAGTATTTATAAACAATTATTTCTAATTTTAATATATAATTTTGTTTAAAAGTAACATAATAACCATCATTCTTACGTTTATGTTATATATGGCAAATTAAGAAGAGTCAAAGGTATGTTTCTTTGGACCAAATATTTACACCAAAGCAGCTCAAATCATAATTTGTACCCTACAAAAAGGAAAATAGGAAGGACAACAGGGAAGGAGAGGGAATGCGCTTCCATGCATATCAAACACCGAAAGACCAATAGAACATTCTTGGCATTATCATAATTCTAAGATCTTAAAATAATGCAATCAAGGTTTTTAAAGTATATCACCACCTGAGATTAGATTAACAAAATCTCAGTCACACTCTTAAGGACATTGTTATATTCATATAATCATTTTGTAGTGTCTCTATGACCATGCATACAGAGTTGGTTATTTTTTGTTACATTTTTTTTTAGGAAACAGACAGAGAATTGTCTGCGTCTATGAACTGTAATTTCTTTCAAATTCTTCTTTTAGGTCACGTTACTGGTTCTGCTGTTGGTGCAGATGTGTGGACTCAGCCTCACTTGCTCATGTACATGTCCACGGCATTTCAGCTTTATCTTGGGGGATGGTCTGGTGCAGTAGAACAAAGCCTTTGCAGATGTCACATGAAAACTTGCAAAGCCACAGGTTTCTAGGCCACAAACTACAGGTGCTGGTCATATAATTAGAATATCATCAAAAAGTTGATTGATTTCACTAATTCCATTCAAAAAGTGAAACTTGTATATTATATTCATTCATTACACACAGACTGATATATTTCAAATGTTTATTTCTTTTAATTTTAATGATTATAACTGACAACTAAGGAAAATTAGAATATTGTGAAAAGGTTCAATATTGAAGACACCTGGTGCCACACTCTAATCAGCTAATTAACTCAAAACACCTGCAAAGGCCTTTAAATGGTCTCTCAGTCTAGTTCTGTAGGCTACACAATCATGGGGAAGACTGCTGACTTGACAATTGTCCAAAAGATGACCGTTGACACGTTGCACAAGGAGGGCAAGACACAAAAGGTCATTGCAAAAGAGGCTGGCTGTTCACAGAGCTCTGTGTCCAAGCACATTAATAGAGAGGCGAAGGGAAGGAAAATATGTGGTAGAAAAAAGTGTACAAGCAATAGGGATAACCGCACCCTGGAGAGGATTGTGAAACAAAACCCATTCAAAAATGTGGGGGAGATTCACAAAGAGTGGACTGCAGCTGGAGTCAGTGCTTCCACTACGCACAGATGTATGCAAGACATGGGTTTCAGCTGTCGCCTTCCTTGTGTCAAGCCACTCTTGAACAGACAGCGTCAGAAGCGTCTCGCCTGGGCTAAAGACAAAAAGGACTGGACTGCTGCTGAGTGGTCCAAAGTTATGTTTTCTGATGAAAGTAAATTTTGCATTTCCTTTGGAAATCAGGTTCCCAGAGTCTGGAGGCAGAGAGGAGAGGCACACAATCCACGTTGCTTGAGGTCCAGTGTAAAGTTTCCACAGTCAGTGATGGTTTGGGGTGCCATGTCATCTGCTGGTGTTGGTCCACTGTGTTTTCTGAGGTCCAAGGTCAACGCAGCCGTATACCAGGAAGTTTTAGAGCACTTCATGCTTCCTGCTGCTGACCAACTTTATGGAGATGCAGATTTCATTTTCCAACAGGACTTGGCACCTGCACACCGTGCCAAAGCAACCAGTATCTGCTTTAAGGACCATGGTATCCCTGTTCTTAATTGGCCAGCAAACTCGCCTGACCTTAACCCCATAGAAAATCTATGGGGTATTGTGAAGAGGAAGATGCGATATGCCAGACCCAACAATGCAGAAGAGCTGAAGGCCACTATCAGAGCAACCTGGGCTCTCATAACACCTGAGCAGTGCCACAGACTGATCGACTCCATGCCACGCCGCATTGCTGCAGTAATTCAGGCAAAAGGAGCCCCAACTAAGTATTGAGTGCTGTACATGCTCATACTTTTCATGTTCATACTTTTCAGTTGGCCAAGATTTCTAAAAATCCTTTCTTTGTATTGGTCTTAAGTAATATTCTAATTTTCTGAGATACTGAATTTGGGATTTTCCTTAGTTGTCAGTTATAATCATCAAAATTAAAAGAAATAAACATTTGAAATATATCAGTCTGTGTGTAATGAATGAATATAATATACAAGTTTCACTTTTTGAATGGAATTAGTGAAATAAGTCAACTTTTTGATGATATTCTAATTATATGACCAGCACCTGTATAAGGATTACACTACTGTGGTAAACTGCATGGATAATACATTTACACATCTCTATTTCTCTAAGTTGGTAACAAGTTAGTATATAAGGACTATCATTTTGGCAATTTAGTTACCCACTTCTTAGCACCCTACATAAAAAAGACAATCATGTTTGAGGCATGATTGTATTTTATCTGTTGTAAAATATGAATGTCTTTCAAAGTAATGTAAACCATTATTTTACTCATAAATTGCCCAAAATAAATAAATAAAATGCCAGAGGAAATGCATTTCTTGACAAATGCTAATTCTCTTCCAGATTTGGACTACAAATAGCTTTTGTAGAAAAGCTTTTGTTTAAGCTTGCATGGATTGCATGGTTTACATTTTCTTAAAATTATAATCTTTTTTGAATTTTACGTTTGTGATGAAAATAATTTAATTTTTGCCTGTCTTGTCATGAATGTCTCCAAGTTTGGATGTGTAGAGTCGTATGGTATGGTGTCCTCCACAGTAGAGGGCGGTAAGTCGATACCCCTCCATCACGCTCTGTCAGGAATACGTCACTACCGGCGACCTGCATTGTAGCCAATGGCATCGCGGCAGGACAGCGGTCCAGAGGCAGGTTTAAATGCGCCGCCAGCCTGCGAGCTGCACAGGAGAAGCCTTGCTGCGTTGGAAAGTTTGCAGAAGTGAATAATTCTAATAACGTAGCAAAGTCAGGATGTCGAACGAAAGGTAAGTATTATTTGTATTTTACATTGCACATATTTTCTTTAAATTTTGTTACGTAAGTGTGTTTTTGTGTAAGTTAACATTACTACATTTGGATTCTCCCTCCACTTTGGTGTGTTTAGTAAGTTTTATAACTTGTTGGTGTGTTTAAAAAACAAAAACAAAAAAACACTGTACACAATAATAAACTTTTTTTGTTAAAACATGACTTTAGATCGGTTGTGCAAAGATCTGCAGCACAAATTTTTAAAAATGCGTTTAGTCGAATGTGGCTGTTGGCGCGCGCTATCGTGTTGTGAAGCGCGAGGACGTTTTTTTCTCTAATCGTTTATTTATGTAAGCAAATCTAAATTTTGCAAGTTCTTTAAATCTTTTGAATGGATTCATTGGTTAATATATCGTTTTGATTTTCGAAAATACACGTTATTATAGAGGCTATTTTTGGTGTAGACATAACTCGCGACAAATGGCGGGCATCACAGAACTTGTGAAGTGAGCTCGCAGTTTACACTATACAAGCTATCAAAAACCCTTATAATTGCGTTGATGTGTTATTAGCCATTGCATATTGTGTTGTGAGAAGTTATGTTATTTCTCTTTAAAACTGTTGTATGTTGAACTTACGTAATGAGGACTGTTTATCCTTCGGTTTGGGAGATCGCAGTCGTTAGTTTCTGCTGTTATACCTTTATATATCCTTATAACAACACAAAATGGTGGTATTGCTGGTGTCTAAATGTTTTCCTTGTTTTTATGTAACGTTAGACCGTTTAAAGAACTGAGTGAGAATTTGGAGGGATCCCTGTGCAGGCCTCAGAAGAGTAAATGGAAAAGGCGGCCCTCCTGCAGTGGGGGTCTAGACACAGAAAACACACCAAACGAGCTCATCCAGCAGTGGTCACCCCCGCACAAAAAGATCCTGACTTCTGCTAAAGGGAAAGAAAATGAGGAAAACACATTTGTTCTTGCCAGACGTCCCAGGAAAAGAAGAGAATCATCAGGTTTGTGACTGAGAAGTTGAACCATATAAAGCCTACTGTGTTTTTTTTTTTTTTTGATGCATGCTTTTCTTATCCGCACATAATTATTCAGAAATATCATTTTTAAAAAGACAATATGATACATCAGGCTTTTGGGGACTGTTTATTTCTACATCTCTCACTTATGTTGTTTTGCATTTATGTTTTGCCTCCACAATAAAAACTACAGAGCTTTTGTCATAAACCAAGTGTTTAAATATCTTACTAAGACACATTATTGGATGATATAAATGTTGTCACACTATATTTATGTTAATAGTCTGTTGAAAAATCTCATTGTTTTACATAACCGACTTACTTTTTTAGCACCAAATTACATAAATTTAGTTTATTTAGAGCCTCTGAATATAATTCAAGTCTGAGATCCATATTTTAACTCTATTATACTACATGAGCCATAAAAGCCTAATGTATCAAATAGTGTGTAACAAAATACACACATTTTTAAAACACGTTTTCTTTTACCTTTTTCTATTAATATTTTAATAAAAATAATAGAGCTGTAAAGGTAAATGGCACATAGTTGCATGAACAAACAACTTAGCAATACCTTGTAAACTCCCATTTTGGGGTCCACTTACTGTTTCTTCACAAAATTAAGTTGAATTTTATTATTGTAATTACTTATGAGATGTACATGGACTTGTATGGGCAGAATAGAGCCTAATTTGTTAACTTGTTCCTCCCTCAGCTGGCTTGTGTTGGGACAGTCTGCCTGATGAGCTGTTGCTGGGAATCCTGTCTCATCTCTCACTGCAAGATCTCCTCCGGACGTCACGGGTCTGCAAGCGCTGGCATCGTTTAGGGTGAGCTCTTCATACACTATTACAAAGTTGGAGTTTGGAAGACCACTGATCACCTGCGATGGAAATAATAAAGGGCAAAACTCTGCATTTGCAGGTTTGATGAGTCTCTGTGGCAAAGTGTGGACCTGGTGGGAAAGGCTCAGTTAGATGCAGAGCTTGGGCAGATCCTCTCAGCTGGAACCTTGAGGTTGCGCTGTCCACACACCTGCATCAGTCAACCCAGTTTTAAAAGTGCACAGTGAGTAATTTGTGTTTTCACAGTGCCACAGTAAAGTCATATTGTGTAAGTGCTGCTGTTGTTACGGTCTTTCTTTTGTAAATGTAGTGCATTTTGAATTACAGGAAACTTCGTATCCAGCATCTGGATTTATCAAACTGCACAGTGGAGATGTCTGTTCTTGAAGACGTCCTGTCTCGCTGCAAACATCTACAGAATCTTAGTCTCGAAGGATTGGTGCTCTCTGATAGCATTATTCAGTAAGTGATTGTCAAAAACAGATTTCACACTACAACATAACTAGATTTTTTTTTTTTTTAATTAAGTGGCACACATTGACCAATCCAAAAGGGGTTTTATTAACAACGAATCAAACAGCATTTTGTTTTTTTGTTCAAAGATATGAAGAAAACTATTCTTGCTGTTGCCAATTTTCCTGTGCTCTGTCAATCTAACAAGTAGATCTTACCAGATTGTCTTCCAAGCTGTCATGTTTCGATTTATGTATTTTATGTAGAAATGACACACTTTATATAGAAATGTGTGTATGTATGTGTGTGTATGTATATATATATATATATATATATTTATATTTATATTTTTATTGTCATTAGCCACTGGTAACAATCAGACTCCTTCAGAATGTAAAGCTGCAAATTTAATTGTATATCTTTTTTGCAAATTTAAATATGAAAATATGAAGACCTTAACCTGTGTTTTGCTCTCTTGCAGTTCTCTGGATCAAAATACTGAAATTGTCCGACTGAATTTGTGTGGCTGTTCTGGCTTCTCTCCTGAATCTCTGGCTGAGATGCTAAAATCTTGCACTCGGTAAGAAACTTTGTATACCAAAAAAGTAATAATAATTGTGGTCTTGAGAAAAATGTTTCCACAGAAATACGCAACGGTGAGTGTTTACAACAATGATAAGCAATGTTTCTTGATCACCAAATCAGCATATTAGAATGATTTCTGAAGGATCATGTGACACTGAAGGCTGCTGAAAATTCAGATTTGCCATTATAAGAATAAATTACTTTATAAAATGTTCAAGTATAATTCAGTTCTTTTTAATTGTAATAAAATTTCAGTTTTACTGTTTTTCTTTCATTTTTTGCTGCATTTGATCAAATAAGCGCAGCCTTGATAGGTATTCAAGACTTTCAAAAACACAATCTTACCAGCTTTTAAATGTTGGTGTACATCCAAAGACAACTCGTTTCTTAATTATTATGCTTGATGATAATGTATTCATCTTCAGAAATGTCAGAACAAGTTGTTTTTGCTGTCTTTATATGAATTATATGAGTCATATTATGCCATCTTTTAAAGCCCATAATTTTCTTTCTTTCCCCAGAATTGAAGAAATGAATGTGTCATGGTGTGACTTCAATAATCTCCATGTTCAAGCTATTGCTAATGACATTCCCTCCAGCATCACTCAACTGAACATAAGTGGTTACAGACAAAACCTCACCATGGAAGGTAAGGAAAGCAAGGAGTTCAGATTTATGTAAATGCATTTGTAACCATTTCATGCACCAACAATTTATTCTTTTCAGATGTGAAAGCTATAGTAAATAGATGTCCAAACCTCACAAATCTAGATTTGAGGTAAGTTCCAAACTGAGGAAGTTGTAGGTCAGATGCCTAATAGCAAACAGCAGGAGGTTCACATTTAGTCATGTGTTTTTATCATTCCAGTGATAGCGTGCTTGTGACAACAGACAGTTTCCCAGTCCTGCAGCAACTTTCCTCCTTGAGACATCTGGCACTGAGCCGCTGTTATCAGATCCACCCAGCTTCACTCATGTAAGAGAGTGGTTGAATTCAGAAAGAAAAGACAAACGTGAACACTTTTGGTCTGTATTTAGTGTCTGCTTACAAACCCTAAATATTCTTTCTCTTTTTCTCTACAGTGACTTTGAAAAGTTTCTCAATTTGCAGACCCTGGAGGTCTTCGGGCTCATACAGGACAGCTACCTGCCCATTCTTTGTAAAGGTCTACCGCACATACAGATCAACACACAGCCTTTCTCCACTGTGGCACGTCCCACCTCGGCATCAAGAAAGGATCGCACACTTTGGGGAATGCACTGCCGTCTTGTGTACAAACATTGATGTTTTTAATTCAAGATGATTACAAGGGTAAACCAAATTGTAAAATAGCTTTTATAAGAGTCAGTTGTGCCCAATTTGAGTTATTTGTGATTTTAAAAATGTCTTAAACATCACTGGTAAGTCCTCGTTTTATATTGTAAAAGTTTCAATTTTGTGAAGATGACAATTGTGTTGAGGTCCTGACAATCTTGAATTGAGTGGTGTTCTTGTTACGTTGCCGCAAAGGTCACAAAATAAGAGATGAAGAGTGGACAGGCTGGTTAGTGGTATATTTTAACTTTAAATATTTCGTACCAATAGCTAATTTTGAAAATGGTGAGTTTAACTGAATGGTTGTTACTTCAGGTGAAATCTAGAATAATAATGCTAGGTTCTGTTTGTCACTCAAGATGTTTTCCTGCCATGATCAAGTACATTTCCAGGTTTATTATAGGATTATCAAAGTTTAGTAATAAGACAATGGTTTTGTACTTATTTTATACTGTTCCCAAATCATTTTGCCATACAGAAGCATTAAACCTGGTGCTTTTAGTGCAAAGAAACTAATGTGAATCTCTTCCACTTTTCTGTCCAGTTTTAATATTGGAAAACTTGAATTTTGTACAACTTCGGTTGTCACTATACATGTATTTTAATGAATTGTTTACGTTGGCTGAACTGTAAATAAATGTATTGCGTTTTATTTAAAGTCATCCCCATGTGAATTTTTCATTTTCTGTACATTACATTGTGATGTTTGTCACAAAATGCTACTCTCCAAATAAATTTAAACGTTACAAAAAAGAATGCAGATATTTTAAAGCACCAAGGATCCTGAAAATGCTTTTCCAAATGTATGGCATGTTTTAAACCAGTGCTTGCATCCAAACTTTTGCCCTATTGTGTACTTCTAAAATATCAAGTATTTGTCAGGTTGCAGTTTCAGAAATGTTTGATCTCTACATTTACAAAATACTTCTGTGCATGTTTGGCACAACGGTATTCAAAAAAAGTTTGAGTACTACATGTGCTTAAACATGAATCTGAAACCCATTTCTAGAACATTATACACCAAACAGATGTGACCATATAATGCTGGTATATCTGGGAGAAAGTGTTTTAATGTTACTTCTGAAGGCTGCAACCAAGAGGGTCATTTAAATAAGTACAGACTACAGCAGTGTGAAATCCTGATATATATATATCATTTATATGAGTATAAATGAACATTTCATCTGCAAACCTTGTCATCCCTTAAAACTCAGTGCTTAAAGAACCTGCTTTAAAGACCATTATTCAGTCCTCAATAAATAAAAAGTTTGATGTATCAAAGGATTTAATCAAGAATGACAGTTCGCAACAGGTCCTCCTCATTTAAGCTGATTGTAGCAATGGCACCATCATTAAACTCGAAGGATGTCCCACCATCCACCACCATGCAGGCATCCCAACACCTCGAGCGGACACAAACCCTACCGAAAACAACAAGAGCATGAGCACTGCCGGTTTTCACAGCATTTTCATCAGTTTTCAGCTTGCAGCCTTTGGCCAAAATCATGGAGAAATAGTTACTGCATTTGATATTAGGAACTAACAGCATTTATGATTAAACATGTTTTTATAAACCATGATTAATATTATACCATTATTACTTATCTAATCATTTACCAAGACAGTTGTGAGAAGATGGAAAATAAAACTCACTTTTTGGCAAAACCTCTTTGTTGGCTACTGGAAAATACTCTGTTGACTATCGGCTCTCTTATACTGAAGAAAAGTTTGTCCTCCTCTGGGCTGAAGATCAGCGACTCGTTGTATGTTTCAGTGACTGAACACAAAATAGGGACCGATTATTTAATGTGCAGAATTAAAACAATGAAAAGTCATTTTAAAATACAAACATAGTAAGAGACCACTTATTTAAAATGCTGAATATTCATTTTATAAATTTTAACGGAATTACAACAATGACAAAGTCATTTTAAAATACAAATGATATATTTCAGCCACTGAACATAAAATAGGAGCCAATTATTTAAATTGCAGATCAAAATTTAAATAATTGAAAAAATTGACATTTTAAAATACAAATGATAAATTTCAGTCACTCAACACAAATATAGGAAACAGTTATTTAAATTGCAGAATATGAATTGTATAAATGAACAGAATTGTAAAAAAAAAAAAAAAATCATTTTAAAATACAAATGACCCTATTATTTATACTTGTACGAAGAATTTTTTTTTTTTTTTTAACTCACCACTCTCAATGAACTCCCGATTTAGAGGAACATCCAAACCTGTTTTTAATTTACCTAAGATACAGAAAAGATGAAGATCATGTTTGTAGCAGCTGACGATTATAAACTGTTCTATCATAGAACATAAGTAATGCAGAACATATTTAACATATATAACTTTTGTTTTTGTGTTTCTAACCTATTCTGAGGACATCCTCCACTGCCTGCTCGACGAGCTTATTAATATTGTAGGACCTGGACAAAGGAACAAAAATGATTTGGTAATCTCTTGACTTTTTTATGAGGTGTTGTAAGACCACTTGAGTAAAACAGCGCTCAGACTCACCAGGCTTTAGATCCAGTTCCAGTGCAAATGCTAAGCCCTGAGCTCTTCTGCTTCTCCCACGGCCCGTCATCGATGGAGATTTCGTAGTATGAAGCCCTATGAAGCGAGAGGGTAAGATGGGGTTTGAAGGATTTATACTTCAACCTGTGGCAAACAGAAATCCACAAGTAAGGGGAGATGGGGGGGGGTGCATGGAGTGAAGGAGGACAAGTGGTTGAGGAAATGTTCGTGGGGTGCGACTGGTTCAACAACGTCACAGAATGGTGGGCAGGGGCATATACCTGGAGGACAGGGACTCCCCGATGAAGATCTCATTGAGCCCTCGGACAGGCAGTAGGTGAGGCCTTTCAGAACTGTCGTGTGTCGTACCTGTCACAAAAATATGATAGCGTTGTTATCTTTCTGTAGAACACAGAATACTCAAACATGTTCAGAGTAAAATGTTCTTACAAAGTAATCAAAGCTGGGTGCAGTGTTACTGCCCTTAAAGGAACAGTTCACCTCAAAATTGAACATTTTGTCATCATTTCCTCACCCTCATGTAATTTCAAATCTGTATAAGTTTCTTTCTAATTATGTTGAACATAAAAGAAGATATTTTGAAGAATGCTGGTAATCAAACAGTTGATGGACCCCATTGATTTCCATAGTATTTCTTTCACTACTATTGAAGTCAATAGGGACCAAAATCTGTTTGGTTTTGAAAATTCTTTAAAATATCTTCTTTTGTGTTCAACATAAGAAAGAAACTTATACTGGTTTGGAATGACATGAGGGTGAAGAAATGATGACAATTTTCATTTCTGAGGTGAACTATCCCTTTAACATAAAACTAAACAGAAGTGAAAACGTGCTTGTTAACAAATAAACAAATAACCTAACCAGGAAAATGACTCCAGAATGTAAAATAAGTTAACATTTGTAAAACTTTTGATACATGCTATTTTATAAAACTATTATGAAACGATGCAGGTGCACTAAACATGAAAATGCCAGTAGATTTATATTTAAAAAAAACACCAAAAATGAAAGAAATAAAAATGAAAATTCAATATAACTATAATAATTCTGATTATATACACACACACACACACACACACACATATACATACACATATATATACACATATATATATATATATATATATATATATATATATATATATATATATATATATATACACTCTCTCTCTCTATATATATATATATATATATATATATATATATATATATATATATATATATATATATATATATATATATATATATATATATATATATATATATATATATATATATATATATATATATAGTTTTTATACATTTTTCAGTCTGTTAATTTAATTTTAATTTCCACAAAATAAAAGCCCATGTCCACCAACACTAATACAGTAATGAAAATAAGCACAGCATATTTAATTATATATATTTTTATATTTAATATTTAATTATAATATTTTATAATATTTTTTATTTCTATTATATTTTATGCAATTTAGCATGTTTCCATCAAAAAATTATAAAAAAACAAAACAAACATTCTCATTATTGTAATACAGTAATAAAATGAATCTTTTCTCCTTTTTTTTTGCTGTGAAACATGACCTAGAAATTCTTCGAGATTATTTGTGAGATTCAAAAGAGCAGCAGAGAGTGGTGTTATATTGAGATTGCAATGTATACAACATGATTCGTACTGCTCTGAGTGTCTGTGGTGATGCGGTGCGCCTTGCTGTGCTGCTCGAGGCTCAGCT
The DNA here is from genome assembly GCF_012432095.1 of Onychostoma macrolepis. Classification (NCBI taxonomy): domain Eukaryota; kingdom Metazoa; phylum Chordata; class Actinopteri; order Cypriniformes; family Cyprinidae; genus Onychostoma; species Onychostoma macrolepis. Next base: position 15,861,659 of record NC_081175.1, read on the forward strand.
GCAGCTCATGCAGGTCCACTGGAGTCGGGTTGATCCCGGTGCCCTCCAAGTACATCCGGATGCGCTGACGCCACTGCCACCTAGCGAAGATAGTTACTTTTTTTTTTTAAAAGAGAAAGGAAAGACATAGAGTGGTACATCATAGAACATTAACATAAACATTTAATCATTTTATATAGTTGGTTGGGGTGGATTTTATTTGTATGCAATGTACTAATCATCACAATTAATAGATTTAATTCAATTATATTCAACTATAATTTTAGTGGACAAATTTCTGTCTTGACACAAACACAAAAAAAGTCCCTAGCCTTGAATGCGGCTTAATGGAGGATTTGGCTTTCTGAGCTGCCAAGCACCTCCCCACAAGAGGAAAACCAATCCTTGTCCCATAAGAAACAGTAACATTAGCTTTCCAGTGAGGTACACAGTCTATATCAAACTTGTTTTTAATAAGAATTGCTCACTTGAACTAGAACTTCTTTACAAGAGGGCAAAGTACTTTTGCTAAGTGCTTCTGCAAGAGGTGTGGAAGAAAACAACTGACTGCAAATTGAATTACACAGCAAATTGGATTACTGCAGACCGTAAGCAACAGTAAACAAGAGGTACCCACCTGAACTCACCCTTCCTGAGTTTCTGTAAGGCCTCAGAAAAGGCATGTGTATAGTGCACAGGTAAACACAGGTGACCCTCTGACCTACAAAAACACAGCTACATTATATATTTATAAAACAAACAAGAAATGTCAACTCATTATAGGATAGTTTATTACCTTTCTGGGTCTGTATTGACCCCCAATACAGGTTTATTCTTATCATACACTTTACTGGCAACTAGTAGCATGGTGCCATCACCTATGACATAAACAAAGCTGTTAGAATTTGACAAAAGAGAAAAGCAGCACATGAAATTTCTCATGTGTCAGCTGGTGTACAGTTAAAACGATCAAACATAAAAAGCAAATCCTGAGTTTTACCTCCAGCAGAGATGATGGCATCAGCCCATCGTACTGTGTCCTCATCATACTCGCCTCTTTTGACAATGCGCACCTCAATCCCTTCTTTCCTACAAAGATGAAAGAAGCATGGTTTTGAAAATTGTTAGACAAATACTGTCAGAGTTTCCATTTCTGATTATCATCTTACTGTAGGCTGTCCACAATCTGTCCAACATTGAAGGTGTGTATATTGTGTCTCTCCAGAAGCCCATTGTAACTGGATCCTTTCAAGGCAAGCTGTGATGACAAGTAGAAGACAGATTACATACCATAAACAGTGCATTGCTTCTTAAAAACAAACACTGACACATTGTGTATAATGGGGTGTTAGTTGGATTTGGACTCTGTACAATTTTACTGCAGGCATTGTTGGTGGCCTTTTAAATACTTCAGCCCATTTTGCTTGCTGCTGAATTGAACTGACAATAGCACCAGTAGAGAATGAAGGTAAAATATTAACTGACTTTGTTCTTTTATTGAGAAATATACATTTTTCTATAAAACAGAGTCAGTCATTATGGTAAAACAGTAGTGAAGTCAAAAGTATTAGATAAAATGATAGACATCCAAATACAGATATAAGTATTTTTTATGAACATAGATAGAGGGAGGGGTGAAGCAAGAGAGAGCATAATTCTTCCCAATTATGGAAATTTGTACACAATTTATAAACATAATCACACCACACAGAATAGAATGCAATGGTCAGGATTCACAAAGTAAAATTCCTATTCATTTTCTCCATATGGGTATTAATTTTCAAGATAACTTGCAAACTTATAATGACAGATCTACTGTGAGCTAAGAGGTTGTTAACCGATGGTACTGAAGCCATCAGCCTGCATTATTTCAACTTCTTATTTTAAAAAAATCAGTGGAATTTGGGAGAAATACATTACCCATAATTCTGCAAATAAATTTCCACCATTCTGAGAAACGCAACAAGCAAAATTGTACCAAAATAAATAAATCTTTAGTGGTTGTCCACTCCCATGGAGCATAACAAATGAGTAATCTAAAAATAAAGTCAAAAGTCTGTGGTTAACATCACCTTAAGAGACTTTACGTCTATTTTAATACAGCACCCGCCTTAAAAGCACAACAAGATAAACCGGTAACTTATATCTGATCAATGCGCAGAGATTAACAGATGTATTCACCTCTTCACAAGGATCTGCTTACCAGCTGTTTGAGATCCTCCTCCGACAGTCCCGCATAGCGATATCTCTGCTGCTCGAATTCATATCGTGTGGTTTTAGTCACAACAGCCACCTTCGCCGGTTTGAAGCCACGTTCAGCTTGCGAAGCAACTTTACACACGGCGGTCTGATGAAAACACAGACGACTACAATAGCTCCCAGTGAAACCCGCCACTAGTGGATTTCCATAGGAAAGGGATTTTCTTAAAGCTCGGGATAGCATTCTACTACCGCTAAATAATATTGGAAAAATGACCAGAAACCAAAAGAATGAATTACACCATGAAAACTTTCAGTCATTAAGGGCTTGAATCGTGTCCTGTTCAGATAGACAGACAGAACCACCAGTCAAAACAACTAAAGTTACCACAAGCAATTCATTAAAATGGCTTAGCGGGCTTCAAAATGCTGCACGAGCTTGGCAAAGAAAATAAAAGCAATGTAAACTCTACTAAACACACAAGACTGATTTATATATATGGGGTCGTAAGGTGTTAATGTAGTTAATGGAACCAGAAGCATTCAGTGACTGACAGGTCACCTGCTAACAATGGCAAAGCACCTAATCTTACTTTCTAAACCTATGACTAGAGCAGCTAAGGCTGTGATCTGACTAGCAGGTTATCACCTGCTGGCTGCGTAGTGTTGGAAGCACAGGTCACATTTGCTAGCTGATTACAGCTGTCAGTTTTAGCATGTCAAACTGGCCACCAACTCTACCTCTCCGAGCGCGGTGACCGATCACATCCCCGTCTATCTGCCTTCAGACATCTGATCGACGGAGAGCGCGAGACTAAGCGATCTACGGAAACCTGACGTTTAGCGTCTGCCTTAATACAAAACTTCAAATCACAAACTTGAGGCTAATAAAAACATCAGATCCCACACTCACACATGCCGCCATCTTTAAAGCACGTAGCGCTGACTCGGTGGGCGTGGCTTTTAGTGTGCTAGTGTGCCCATTCTGTACTTGCTCCCAGTGTGGAGTTTAGATATCTATCTATCTCAGCCTTTTACACGTTTACCCCGAGGCTTCTAGAATCAGATAACCATTTTACGGCAATACACCGTGCATTTAATAAAGTAATTCCAATAATTAAACTCATGATATTGTTGGCTTTTCCATAGTTGTTGACACTATAATTGTTTTTTTTTGTATTGATTTAAAAAAATGCTTCATGACATGTAACATAAATTCTTCAAACTCTATACTCTATTTATTATAGCAGTGTTATAATTTATGCTGAACTCTAAGTTGTGTAACGTACCCCAGCTCTTTTCATACAACAGGCCTATAATTGTGTTTATTGTTCAAGCTAAAAAAAATAAAAAAGTGTAATTGCTGATGAATTAGGTGGGGATTGTGTGTTATGAACTGTAGCCTATCTTGTATCTTGAGTTTGAAACTTGAGTTTGAAATTCAAAGTGTCAAATGAAGTGGACGGAAAGTTCTGGAAGGCAAGCTCTCTGGTTCTAAAAACTTCTTGTTTAGATTAGTTAGTGGTACCTTGGATTACTGCCCAACAGGATGGACGATAGTTCTTGCCAACGACAGTGAACTACATTGAACCCTGAGCATGCAGACAGTTTCTAAATCTAACCCAACCAGTAGCCTTTCGCATTTGACAGTGACTTACAGGATGCGCAAATAATTGCTATCAGGAATTTCTATTTTTATTTAGACTTATAGGCTACTTACGTTGCATTCGATTTACTTATAATAGACCAATATATTTGTTTATTAAAATTCTCAAATTGCTAAATTGATTATTCATATTGATTTATCAATTTATTAAAAATGTGTCTCATTGCATCATATATATCAGTAGTTTTCTGCAGTTTTCATTGAGACTAGTAAACAACCAGTCAAAAATGTACGCGCGCGAGGAAAGTGCAAAGCGGCCCCTCTTGTTATGCAAATGTATTTACATTTAACAGAAGCTGAAGCGTAATAACGTAATAACGCACTGAAAATCTAATCTAGAGCTCGATATTTTTTGCGCTCTCGTCTGCGGAGCCACACAGTAACGTTACAGCTGGAAACAGACCGTCCGGTGAAGAAGCGACGGGGAGTATTTCCTTTCTCTTGAGAAAAGCGGACACGGACGGAGACACCGGCGCGCTCGGCTCTGACTTGACGGCGACCGGCTTCACTTATTCGGTGAGATATTGGGCTTCTTATCCTTCTTATACAATTTTGAGACGATTACCATAGGTGAGGAGCGATTATGTTAAGTAAACAAGTTTGTTGGCTAGTGTCACCGTGATTTCCTTTCTGAAAGTGGATGAATAGATCGGGATGTGGGATATAGGCTATCGCTGTATGATCAGCCTACTTTTTCTGTTTAAAAGCCGGTGTTTTAAATATTTGTAATCTACTTCTTTCCAGTAAAATGTTGTGATTAAGGCGTTACACTGCAATGAGCCATGCACAAAAAACTGAACAAAATATTTTCACTGAAAAACACAAAAGCTGACCGCAGCCAGTCAGAAAACACAAGCCAACTCTCTGCCAAAGTGAACGAATAGCAATTAAGCTATTATTTATATTATAGTTTATTTATTTAGTAAAATTCCATTATTATTATTATTATTTTACCAGAATGAGGGTCCAAGTGTTGTACAATCAGCCTTATGTAATTAAATTGAATTCAAATTGCACAATTGGAAACAACACTGCATGAAATATAGCTGAAGACATTGACATATGACATTTTATAATATACAGCACTGGTTATTAGCAACATCATCTCAATGCCTTAAACATAATCTGTAAAATTATTAAGGGATGAAAGTAATTATATTATTTATATGTTGACAGAACCCTCATTCGTCATACTTATGGGCACAACACAGACCGAGGTAACCCAGCTGAAGTTGGGAAAGCTGAAAGTGGCACGCCAGAGGTTGCTACAACGTTATAAGCACAAGACATTTGTTTCCTGTCTAGCTGGACTCTACGGATGCCAGTGGAGACGTTACCAGCTCACACATGCTCAGCCTGGACACCTCTGCTGCTCTAAGGTGCTCTCATTTGAATTTATAATGCACATGCCGAGATCATTTAAAATTAAGCTGTTAAATTTAAGCAAATTAACCTGATCAAAGCAAATATTCACTGTTACAGTAAAAGGAGATATACATTGATACAAAAAGAGTACTTTGCTTTTTTCCGTACAAAAATTCTATACTAGGTTTTGTGTCCTTATACTGTATTCCCGTATGTGATTATTATAGTAATATTTAGGTCAGTTTGAAAATGCATTGATAGTAAGCCAGATATTTATGGGTTATATAATGGCTTAAAAAGGCTTATCTGTTTTTAATCTTGCAGCTGGAGTTTGGGAGTGTTGCTCTGATCGTTCTGACCTTTTGTCTCAGTCTGGTGTTCCTGTACTTCTGGGGTGAAGCTCGGAATGACTATAATGACTTTGACTGGTTTGTGTCAAACATAAAAGATACATTTTACATATTTGATTGACCTCCATTGTTCATTTTAAGTTGTTTCAATCTGGAAAATTTCTTTAATAGTTGAATAGACATAACAACAATGGCACATATAATTTTTTTTAAAGATATCTCAAGGTAGCTTAACTTGAATACACTAAAGTAACGTTTCTTCTGCTTCACCTCCAGGTTTAATTTTGGTAATCTGGGTTTCTGGTTTCCATGGTCCATGGTTTTGTTGATTCTTGCTGTTTTTTTGTTCACTTATGCTGCTGTTCTGCTGGTATGTGCTTTAAGAATGTTCATTCTCATAACCATTGTTTTAATCTTTTTTTTATTAGAAAACCCCACAGTTAAGAAATCAATATTATAGATTAATGTTCTCCATTGTGACAGATTAAATGTACTTTTCTTTTGCTTTTATGCTTAAAGTCTCCTTAACAAGTTACTAAAATGTCCAATAATTTGCTGGTATAAAATGTGCTTACATTCACAGCTGCTGGCAGTTTGTCTTCTCTCTGAAGGCCAGAGGTTATATTTACATTGGTGTCACAAGGTAATTTCATCCACATCTCATCTATGTAACAAATGAAATCTGAGTCTGAGAATTGATGGTATCTCTTTTGATAGATTGGGATATCAGTGACTTTGATTCTCTCCATTGTGGCCTCATCTGTTCTCACAGATTTATGGAGCAAGGAGTGGATGACTGTACTTTTATCTTTTCAGGCATGTTTACTATCAAATGTCTTTCGTATACCTACAGTGGGGCAAAAAAGTATTTAGTCAGCCACCAATTGTGCAAGTTCTCCCACTTAAAAAGATGAGAGAGGCCTGTAATTTTCATCATAGGTATACCTCAACTATGAGAGACAAAATGAGAAAACAAAATCCAGAAAATCACATTGTAGTATTTTTAAAGAATTTATTTGCAAATTATGGTGGAAAATAAGTATTTGGTCAATAACAAAATTTAATCTCAATACTTTGTTATATACCCTTTGTTGGCAATGACAGAGGTCAAACGTTTTCTGTAAGTCTTCACAAGGTTTTCACACACTGTTGCTGGTATTTTGGCCCATTCCTCCATGCAGATCTCCTCTAGAGCAGTAATGTTTTGGGGCTGTCGCTGGGCAACACGGACTTTCAACTCCCTCCAAAGATTTTCGATGGGGTTGAGATCTGGAGACTGGCTAGGCCACTCCAGGACCTTGAAATGCTTCTTACGAAGCCACGCCTTCATTGCCCGGGCGGTGTGTTTGGGATCATTGTCATGCTGAAAGACCCAGCCACGTTTCATCTTCAATGCCCTTGCTGATGGAAGGAGGTTTTCACTCAAAATCTCACGATACATGGCCCCATTCATTCTTTCATTTACATGGATCAGTCGTCCTGGTCCCTTTGCAGAAAAACAGCCCCAAAGCATGATTTTTCCACCCCCATGCTTCACAGTAGGTATGGTGTTCTTTGGATGCAACTCAGCATTCTTTCTCCTCCAAACACGACAAGTTGAGTTTATTTTGGTTTCATCTGACCATATGACATTCTCCCAATCCTCTTCTGGATCATCCAAATGCTCTCTAGCAAACTTCAGACGGGCCCGGACATGTACTGGCTAAAGCAGGGGGACACGTCTGGCACTGCAGGATTTGAGGCCTTTGTTACTTTGGTCCCAGCTCTCTGCAGGTCATTCACTAGGTCCCCCCGTGTGGTTCTGGGATTTTTGCTCACAGTTCTTGTGATCATTTTGACCCCACGGGTGAGATCTTCGTGGAGCCCCAGATCGAGGAGATTATCAGTGGTCTTGTATGTCTTCCATTTTCTAATAATTGCTCCCACAGTTGATTTCTTCACACCAAGCTGCCTACCTATTGCAGATTCAGTCTTCCCAGCCTGGTGCAGGTCTACAATTTTGTTTCTGGTGTCCTTTGACAGCTCTTTGGTGTTGGCCATGGTGGAGTTTGGAGTTGGACTGTTTGAGGTTGTGGACAGGTGTCTTTTATACTGATAACGAGTTCAAACAGATGCCATTAATACAGGTAACGAGTGGAGGACAGAGGAGCCTCTTAAAGAAGAAGTTACAGGTCTGTGAGAGCCAGAAATCTTGCTTGTTTGTAGGTGACCAAATACTTATTTTACAGAGGAATTTACCAATAAATTCTTTAAAAATCCTACAATGTGATTTTCTGGATTTTTTTTTTCTCATTTTGTCTCTCATAGTTGAGGTATACCTATGATGAAAATTACAGGCCTCTCTCATCTTTTTAAGTGGGAGAACTTGCACAATTGGTGGCTGACTAAATACTTTTTTTGCCCCACTGTATATAATATTGATACTGGAGCACAACTGTGACATTTAATGTTCTCCATTCCTATTTGTCAGGTAACGGCTCCATATCTACACATAGGTGGTGTAGTTTTAATGACTCTGTTATCTTGGCCAATAGCCTTGCATGTCTTCCGTATCAGTATGAGAGGTAAGGATGAGTTTTTAGTATTTCCAATATCCAAAATAAATATACTTTTTACTTTTTTTGCACCACCCTGATGCATCTTATGTCACAGAAAGTGCATATTCTTACAGTGAATTCTCTGCCTGTGTCTGTTTCAGTGAGACGGATGGCCATCATGGTGCTGTATATAACTGTCCTAGTGACTCTGTACCTGGTTCCTCTGGGCATGTACTCCCCCTGCATTAAAGAGAGGAGCACTCTGGGATCAGCTCCTGCTTTAATTGGACACAGAGGAGCACCAATGGTACACTTCATTATTCTTCTTAGATTTTTCAGGTTCAAGCACCAACCTTTGAATATTATTTTTTTTCTGTATTAACATACTTTTTTCATTTCTAGTTTAAGCAAGATACCCCAGGTGAATAGGGTAAAAAAAATGGATATCACCATACTTGTCAGTTTTGCATTAAGAATTGCAAACATTTATTACAAGTTTTTGGAAATGTTATGTTTAAAAATGCAAATTAGGAATTATCTTATTAAATGTGCACTTATTTATATACATTTCCAGAACAGATATCTGAACATTGGATAAAGCCAGGTTCAAAATTTGTATTACATTTTCATAACATGTTAAAGGTTATTTCAGTGGGGATTTGGGATATCTTCCTTTATCGCACCATAAATTAGAAAATACTGTCAACAACCACGAAAATTTATATTGTTAAAATTGATATTGACAAACCCCTGTGTAAAAACCTTCAGAATATACATAGAAGTAAAACTATAAAAATCTGGCTTATGTAAAAGTGCTGCTGAAGTGGGGACTTATGGCTCTAATTTTGAGAAAACAGCCTTGTAAAGTATGTATTGTAACTGAAATCTAAAGATGCATAAGTGTAATAAAATAAATACATTCCACTTCTTTCCACTAGTATGAAAAACACAAAATCTCTAAATTGACCAATGCATGAAAAAAACCTACGTGTTAGTATTTCTCAAACAATTATATCAAAATAGCAACTCGTTTCTTGTCTCTCAGCTTGCCCCCGAAAACACCTATATGTCTTTTGAGAGGGCATTGGCAGCTGGAGCAGATGGTCTGGAGACCGATGTCACTATCAGGTCACTTCTTTAACTCCAAAGAAGGCCTAATTTATTAATAATGGATCTATATTCGGTCAAAAAAACTCTTCTATAACATTGTTTTGTCTCTTGCTGCAGTTACGATGGAGTTCCTTTCCTCATGCATGATAAGAACCTACGCAGGACAACTGATGTAAAAGACGTGTTCCCAAACTGGACACGCACCTCACCTGCCATGTTTACTTGGAGAGAACTGCAGAGTCTCAATGCTGGATCCTGGTTCTTCTCTGTAAGATTGCAGAATGCTTTTTGTACTCCTGAAAAATTAGTTGTTACCTAACAGTAAACATTTCCCGCTCAGCAAGACCCCTTTGGAACAGCTTCATCTCTGAGCCCAGATGAGCGTTTGCAAGCTCAGGATCAGACTGTGTGCACACTGAGGGACTTCCTGGATCTGGCTGCTCAACATGGGAAACTAGTGATCTTTGATCTGTATCGGCCGCCCAGGAGTCACCCTTATAGAGATGCCTGGATATCCCGCACCCTGGATGTCATCCATAATGAGTCATCCATTCACTCCAGTCAGGTGTGCCATTACACTGTTACATTTTGGGGTTAACTCTGATAAATCAATCAATCTAAGAGCCCTTTCTTATAAATAAAAGTTTAAAAAGTTATGCTCTTGTGTAGATTGTGGTCTTTATGAAGTTTGTTATAAATTCTATATTGTACGTCTATTGTGTTTTTACCTAGGTATTGTGGTTGCCTCCAGAACTCAGAGAGTTTGTACAAGAAATCGACCCAGAGTTACAGCAGACGACAGCCGAACAAGCACCAGTGGAGGACCTTCAGCTCAGACACATATCCAGACTCAACATCCATTACAGCTCCATGTCAGAGAAAGAAATCAGGTTCAGTGGATGAGCTATATATATAATTATGGAATGAAGTGTGGAAAAAATATTCAAATATTTTTCTCTTATTAAATTATGTTTTTAGTATCATTTATAAATATTGTATATGCATTTTTATATTTGTAAATTAATAAATTGCATAAGCAAGGATGCATTAAATTAATTCAAATTTATAAAAATTGAAAGACATTTATAATAAATTCAATTGGAATACTTTTTCACAATATTACAGTTTTAATGACCAAATAGTGCTGGGTGATATAACGGTTCAAACAGTGTACCGGTTTGAATTATGCACACGGTATGAATTTTTTAAAAACCAGCATACTGTACAATTATATAAATGTATCTCTGAGGGGAACTGACTTCTTCAGAAAAATTTAGATGGTATTTTCTTTTCATCTTTTCACCTCCATATAATGCAGATGTGTGGATTTGTTTACAGCTGTAAACAAGGAAATGCTATATCGCTGTTGTTTCATAAGTGCCACCTGCTGTCAGTGAGTGAATTTGCGTTCTAATTCTGCCCTAATGCTGTTTTTGTTTCGTGCAGGCATATTTTATGTAACATAATTTCACAAAGCTAAGGTCAGACCATTCTGTTTTTGCTTCAGATTTAGAAATTATAAAATCTAATTTACGTCAAGAATAGCTCATGCTATATGTAGCATGTTTGTTTGGATCATGATTAAAATGCAGTAGTTCTGCAACTGTTTCATGCTTTCTGATTCATATAAAAGGAACACAGGGAAAAACCGTGATAAACCGTGAAACTGTCAGAATCCTAAAAAAACGTGATACCAGCACTAATCCTACATGATCAAATAAATCCATCCTATAATGTGTGTGTATATATATATACAGTGCCCTCCACTAATATTGGCACCCTTGGTAAATATGAGCAAAGGCGGCTGTGAAAATAATTCTGCATTGTTTATCCTTTTTATCTTTCATTCAAAAAATTCACAAAATTCCAACCTATCATTGAAGTAAAACAATTGAATGTGGGGGGGAAATCTCATTGTGAAATAAATGCTTTCTCTAGTTCATGTTGGCCACAATTATTGGCACCCAATTATTGCAACGTCCTTTTGCCAAGATAACAGCTCTGAGGTTTCTCCTATAATGCCTGATGAGGTTAGAGAACACCTGACAAGAGATCAGAGACCATTCCTTCATCCAGAATCCCTCCAGACCCTTTAGATTCACAGCTCCATGTTGGTGCTTCTTCTCTTCAGTTCACCACTCATTTTCTATAGGGTTCAGGTCAGAGGACTGGAATGGCCAGCAGAAGCTTGGTTTTGTGCTCAGTGACCCATTTTTGTGTTGTTTTTGAGGTTTGTGTTTGGATTATTGTACGGTTAGAACATCCAAACATGGCCCATTATAAGATTTCTAACAGAGTCAGTCACTTATTGATTTTTTATCTGTTGGTATTTGATAGAATCCATGATGCCATGTGTCTAAACAAGATGTCCAGGACCTCCTGCAGAAATATAGGCCCACAACATCAAAAATACAGCAGTATATTTCATTGTACTCATGGGGTACTTTTTATCCCTGTGTTCACCAAACCCATCTTGAGTGTTTGCTGCTAAAAACCTCATTTTTCAATTTCATCTGACCATAGAAGCCCGTGCCATTTGAAGTTCTAGTCGTGTCTGATAACTGAATATGCTGGAGTTTGTTTTTGGATTTGGAATTTTTCTTGAAACCCTCCCAAACAACATATGGTGATGTAAGGGCTGTTTGACAATTTTGTTTTAAGGTTTTCTGACCCCGAGACTCAACTATTTTCTGCAATTCTCCAGCTGTGGTCCTTGGAGAGTCTTTAGCCACTCAAACTCTCCTTCTCACCGTGCATTAGGACGATATAGACACACGTCCTCTTCCAGGCAGTTTCGTAACATTTTATGTTGATTGGAAATTCTTAATTATTTCCCTGATGGTGGAAATGGGAATTTTCACTGCTCTAGAAGCCACTTCACTAATTTGTGAAGCTCAGTTATCTTTTGATGCACATCAGAAGTATATTCTTTGGTTTTTCTCATTGTGATGGATGATTAAGGGAATTTGGGCTTTGTGTTCCTCATATTTATAATCCTGTGGAACAGGAAGTAATGGCTGGACAATTTCATGCTTCTAGTCACCCTGGTGTGCTAAAAATGTAAATATGAATGGGAATATACTTCAGAGATATTTTACTCATAAGAATTTCTAGGGGTGCCAATAATTGTGGCCAACATTCATTGGAGAAAAAACATTTATTTTATCATGAGATTCTCTTCCCACTTTCAATAGTTTTACTTCAATGATGGGTAAGAATTTTTGAGTGAAAGATCAAAAGGATAAACAATGCAGATTTATTTTCACAGCCGCCTTTGCTCATATGTATCAAGGGTGCCAATATTAGTGGAGGGCACTGTATATATATATATATATATATATATATATATACATACAGTGAGGAAAATAAGTATTTGAACACCCTGCTATTTTGCAAGTTCTCCCACTTAGAAATCATGGAGGGTCTGAAATTGTCATCGAGGTGCATGTCCACTGTGAGAGAGATAATCTAAAAAAAAATCCAGAAATCACAATGTATGATTTTTAACTATTTATTTGTATGATACAGCTGCAAATAAGTATTTGAACACCTGTCTATCAGCTAGAATTCTGACCCTCAAAGACCTGTTAGTCTGCCTTTAAAATGTCCACCTCCACTCCATTTATTATCCTAAATTAGATGCACCTGTTTGAGGTCGTTAGCTGCATAAAGACACCTGTCCACCCCATACAATCAGTAAGAATCCAACTACTAACATGGCCAAGACCAAAGAGCTGTCCAAAGACACTAGAGACAAAATTGTACACCTCCACAAGGCTGGAAAGGGCTACGGGAAATTACCAAGCAGCTTGGTGAAAAAGGTCCACTGTTGGAGCAATCATTAGAAAATGGAAGAAGCTAAACATGACTGTCAATCTCCCTCGGACTGGGGCTCCATGCAAGATCTCACCTCGTGGGGTCTCAATGATCCTAAGAAAGGTGAGAAATCAGCCCAGATCTACACGGGAGGAGCTGGTCAATGACCTGAAAAGAGCTGGGACCACCGTTTCCAAGGTTACTGTTGGTAATACACTAAGGCGTCATGGTTTGAAATCATGCATGACACGGAAGGTTCCCCTGCTTAAACCAGCACATGTCCAGCCCGACTTAAGTTTGCCAATGACCATTTGGATGATCCAGAGGAGTCATGGGAGAAAGTCATGTGGTCAGATGAGACCAAAATAGAACTTTTGGTCATAATTCCACTAAACGTGTTTGGAGGAAGAAGAATGATGAGTACCATCCCAAGAACACCATCCCTACTGTGAAGCATGGGGTGGTAGCATCATGCTTTGGGGTGTTTTTCTGCACATGGGACAGGCGACTGCACTGTATTAAGGAGAGGATGACCGGGGCCATGTATTGCGAGATTTTGGGGAACAACCTCCTTCCCTCAGTTAGAGCATTGAAGATGGGTCGAGGCTGGGTCTTCCAACATGACAATGACCAAGCACACAGCCAGGATAACCAAGGAGTGGCTCTGTAAGAAGCATATCAAGGTTCTGGCGTGGCCTAGCCAGTCTCCAGACCTAAACCCAATAGAGAATCTTTGGAGGAGCTCAAACTCCGTGTTTCTCAGCGACAGGCCAGAAACCTGACTGATCTAGAGAAGATCTGTGTGGAGGTGGGCCAAAATCCCTCCTGCAGTGTGTGCAAACCTGGTGAAAAACTACAGGAAACGTTTGACCTCTGTAATTGCAAACAAAGGCTACTGTACCAAATATTAACATTGATTTTCTCAGGTGTTCAAATACTTATTTGCAGCTGTATCATACAAATAAATAGTTAAAAAATCATACATTGTGATTTCTGGATTTTTTTTTTTTTAGATTATGTCTCTCACAGTGGACATGCACCTACAATGACAATTTCAGACCCCTCCATGATTACTAAGTGGGAGAACTTGCAAAATAGCAGGGTGTTCAAATACTTATTTTCCTCACTGTATATATACACACACACTTCCCTCCAAAAGTATTGGTAGTGAGGCCAATTCCTTTATTTTTGCTGTAGGCTGAAAACATTTGGGCTTGTCATCAAAAGATAAATGTGAGACAAGAGATCAACATTTCAGCTTTTATTTCCAGGTACTTTCATCTGGATCTGATACACAACTTAGAAGATAGCACCTTTTGTCTGAACCCACTCATTGCTCATGTGACCAAAAGTATTGGAACAGATTGACAAACTAGATTAACCCTTATAAAGGCTTCATTTCCTGTTTACACTACCGGTATTTGGGGTCAATATGACCCCAAAATTGAAAGAGTAATCGTAAAAAAATTATACATTTTTAATCATACAAATAATATATCATTTTTTTTGTTAACTTCTCATCTATACATTAATGCTGTGTTTTTGGAGATATGAAGTACTTTTGTACCTGTTTACCACAAAAATTCTCAACTACATCATTAGCTTGCATGTGAAATATTAAATTATTATGAATAAATCTCTTAAATGATGATCTAAATTGAATTTAAATCGTTTCTGGATATTGATCTAGGTGTTAGGTATGCAATTCTGCCATCTGGTGGTTAGAAAAAAACTTGTAGAAGTCACAGTTTTTGAAAGAATAGTGTAATGACCATATATATCCAGCAGAGGCCCATAGAGAGCCATTCATTTGTCTGGAAGTGGTCAACTGCTCCTCTCACAACTTTTCTGATATATATTTTGTAAGTATATATTGAAACATTATAAAATACATTACAATACATATTTTTGCCAAAGTTTAGAATTTGTTTTTGTTGTTTGATGTATTTTGAAGAGCCCGCTTTTGCAATAATGCCACATAAATTTGCAGAAATGCCACACAAGTTGTCACGAAAACGTGATTGCAGGTACATATTTATTTCAATCTAAAAAGTAAAATAAAAATCTTTTTTTTTTACATAAATGTAAATAAAACCAAAAAAAAAAAAACCCTAAACTAAGCTAAAAAACAACAACTGCAATAAGCAGATATGAATGGTGGGTATGTGTGTAAGAGAGAGTGTGTGTGTTCGTGTGTGTGTCTGTGTGTGGAGGGAGACACACGCATATGTGAGTGAGTATGCTCGTTCCACATTGCATTTGTGCTCTAGTATCCGGCTTTAATTTTTTTGTGTGGACATTTTCAGATTTATGCAGAATTTATTGATTTTATTTGCCAATTTCTATAAAAAATGCTCTTTGTTACAGTCACACGTGTGTTTTTGTGTGTGTGTGTGCGCGTGTGCATGTGAGTGAGTATGTCTTTTCTACATTGCATTTGTGATCTAGTACCAGGCCTTCATTTCTGTGTGAAAATTTTCAGACTTTTGCTGGATATATTATTATTTTTTGACAAATTAAAAAAAAATATATAGGTTTTTTTCGCATTTCCCATTCATTTTCAATTGGGGTCATATTGACCCCAAAGACCTTATTAGGTAAAAAAAAATTACATACCTTCAGAACAACCGAATCAAGCCCATTTTTTTTTTATGTGAATACAGATAGAAAATGTTGAAAAGTAACAAAATCTTATTCCACTGAGATGAAGGGAAACATATTTTTTAACTAAAGAAAAGTCGACTGGGGTCATACTGACCCCAAAGAAAGGATTAGGGTTAAAGTGAATAAGACTTAATATTTAGTTCAATCTTTTGCTTGCAATAACTGCATCAAGCCTGTGACCCATTGACATCAACTTTTGCATTCTTCTTTTGTAATACTTTTCCAGGTTTTCACTGCAGCCTCTTTCAATTTTGGTGGGTTACTCCCTTCAGTCTCTTCTTTAGCAGGTAAAATGCATACTCTATAAGGTTTAGGTCTGGAGATTGACTTGGCCAGTCTAAAACCTTCCACTTCTTGCAACTGATGACCTCCTTTGTTGCTTTGGCACTATGTTTTGGGTCATTATAAGGATATCCCAATCCGGTTGGTTGCATCTTTCTGTAAACTGGCAGACAAAATGTTTCTGTAGACTTCTGAGTTCATCATCAATTAAGATTAATGAGCCCGTCCCAGAAGAAGCAATGCAAGCCCAAGCCATGACATTACCTCCACTGGGTTTCAGATGAGCTTGTATGTTTGGGATCACGAGCAGATCCTTTTTTGCACAAACTTTTGCCTTTCCATCACTTTGGTAAAGGTTAATCTACAGAGCCCGGGAAGTCACCTGTAGGAGAGAGAGAGAGAGAGAGAGAGAAAAAAAAGGCTCGTCTCCTATTCTTCGTGCTAATGAGTGGTTTGCATCTTCTGGTGTAGCCTCTGTACTTTTGTTCATGAAGTCTTCTGTGAACAGTAGATTGTGATACCTTCACTCCTGCCCACTGGAGGTTGTTGCTGATGTCATTAACGGTTGTTTTAGGGTCTTTCTTTACAGCTATCGTCAACTGTTGATGTTTTCCTTGGTCTACCTGTTTGAGGTCTGTTACTTAGTACACCAGTGGTTTCTTTCTTCTTTAGGACATTCCAAACTACTGGCTATGGCCAATGTTTGTGCAATGGCTCTCATTGATTTTCCATCTTCTCTCAGCTTCACAATTGCTTGTTTTTCACCCATAGACAGCTCTCTGGATTTCATGTGGGTTACACGTCTAACTAGGGTTGTCACGATACCATAAAAATGTCTTACGATACTATACCAGCTGAAGTATCACGATACCAAGTAGTATCATGATACTATGCAGTATTGTGTTAATTCAAAATTCAATTCTACAAAATGAATCAAAATTTAATAAATAAATAGATGTAAGTGAAAACAGACAATATTATTCTCTGAATACTTAATGTGAATGAATGACTGGCTATTGTTTTCCATGAAATAATCTAAACAAAACTCATCTCAGCACTGCACAGAAGCTGCATGAAGTGACATTTAGATGTGGCATTTATACATAATTGCATAAATAATGTTATGAGATTAGTGTTTTAAATACTAAATTCTGAATATAGAAATATGTTGGAAAATAATGTAATATGCCTACTTTTAGATGGGAAACTTAAAACGGCCAGCAGGTGGCAGAAGTTCGTGATTGAATCACTGAGTCATTCAAACGATTCTTTCAAAAAGGCTGAATCCTTCAGGAGCGAATCAAATGACTGTTTTTATGAATGGCTCAGTGAATCAGTGATTCGCCCAAACCAACGCGGATTTGGATTCGAACACAAACAAAACAAAAACAGCACTCTTGCTCGTGTCGTATTGTCAGGAGCATTTTTTTTGCTCGCATATCTTGAAATTTCCGAGTTAGCAGCATGTATATTAAAACATAACATTATGAATTAATTAAAAAAAAAATATATAATGATTGATAAGAACCAAGTGCAAAGCCGCTATGCTGATGAATGGATTTGCGTTCGTGATTGCAAGATGCTTCCAGAAACGAACTATTACACCTGTTCTAGAAGTGGTCAAATTAATTAAACTGTGAGAATACTTTCTTGTAAGATATTATGATGTTGAATAAGTGATGCTTGAGCTGCTGTTTTTTAAAATGAGATAAGATGGTCTGAATCAGACCCTTTCTTCTGATAAACTGCAGCATGAACAACGACGTGCAAGTGCGACTTTTCATTGCAAACTGAACTGAAGCATCGGGAAACACTCAATACCATATAATGCGTATACACAAAGCACAGCAGAAAGACATTTGGCAATCAACTTGTAATGTTTCTGCTGGCATGAATGTTCAAATGAACGTTTTAAACAGTGTTCTTGCCGTGCATACAACATATCTTACGGTACCGTATGGACGATACTACCGTTTAAAAAATGCAATGGCACCGCGGGTATTTTTAAGCTTTAGTATCGCGATACTACCGTAGTACCGGTGTATAGTGCAACCCTACGTCTAACTATAAATGCAGTCTGCACAGGCAAAACCCAAATCTGAAACTGAGCGCAGACATTCAGTTCTATTTATTGTTTGAATAATCAATGTAGGACACACCTGTCAGTCACATGTTCCAATACTTTTTGTCACATGAGCAATGGGTGGGTTCAAACAAAAGGTGCTATCCTCTAAGTCAGGCATCCTCAAATCTGGCCCACTCCTGCAGAGTTTAGCTCTAACCCTAATCAAGCACACCTGAGCATGCTAAGCAGAGTCTTCAAGAGGTAGGTGAGTTTGATCAGGGTTGGAGCTAAACTCTGCAGCAGATTGGCCCTACAGGGAAAGATTTGAGGAAATGTTATGTATTTTGGAAAGTTTTGTATCAGATCCAGATAAAAATACCTGGAAATAAAAGATGAAATGTTGATCTCTTGTCTCATATTCATCTCTTGATGTCAAACCCAAATGTGTTTAGTCTACAGCAAAAATAAAGGAATTGGCCTCACTGTTCCAATACTTTTGGAGGTGAGTGCATGTATATATACAGTATATATATATATATATATATATATACATATATAAAATGTATTGGTATAAAGTGTGTGATTTTTATTGATTACAGAAAATACGCTGCTGCTAACATCAGCACCAACCTGTACGTGATCAGCGAGCCGTGGCTGTATTCTCTTGCCTGGTGTGCAGGGGCTCATTCTGTCGCCACTAATGCTGTTCACATCCTCAAGAACCTGCAAAGACCGCTCTTTCTAATGGTAAATGACACACATCTACAGTTCTCAGGGATTTTTTCATCCTGTTATTGGAGTTTTTTCCTGTGGCTTTCCTCTCTATCTCTCCCAGACCCCGGATGAGTACAGGCTTATGTGGACTCTTACCGACATCATTTCCCTTATTCTTGTCATGATTATCTTTGGGTTTCACTGGTGAGTCTAAACACAGAATTGACCACATCTCACTGTGACAGTGAACATGTAGCTGCAGTTTAAAATCACTCTGTACTCCATACAGAAGACACAATGTAGGCTGTCAATGGTGATGTTTGCAGGTGGAGGGAGCGTGGCTTGGCTCTCAGTGTGGACAGCAGTTCAGTACATGAAAATGGGTCCTACAGACAGTTCAGGACAGGTAAGAGGCATTTACTCTTTTAAATCACCAAATAATTGAATAATTAAATGAATAGTTTACCCCAAACATAAAAAGTTGCTGTAAATTAACTCATCCAAGATGTAGATAAGTTTGTTTTTTCATCGGAAAACTTACATCAGAATTGCATCACTTGCTCACCAATGGATCCTCTGCAGTGAATGGGTGCCGTCAGATTGAGAGTCCGAACAGCTGATAAAAAAAATCACAATAATCCACAAGTAATCCATATGACTCCAGTCCGTCAATTAGCATCTTGTGAATTGAAAAGCTGCATGTTTGTAAGAAGCAAATCCATCATTAAAGCGGTTAACTTTTGGACAAAATATAAGTTGTCCAAAATCCATAATGACAGTGAAAAAATCCATCCCCTGTTGTCCTCTCACATAACAATCCACTGGCATATTTGTTTAGAACTGTTTTTGACTGCACTTGTAAATGGTGCTTAATCTATGCATATTTCTCTCCTGATTCAGAGGAGACGACTTTTTCACTGGAGGAAGCAATATTATGGACTTTTAGTCGAAAGCAGTAGTTTTAAGTTGAAATGATGGATTTGTGTCTTACAAACACACAGACATTAATTGATGGACTGTAGTCATATGTATTACTTGTCCATTAATGTGAGGCTTTAATCAGCTGTTTGGAGTCTCATTTTGATGGCACCCATTCACTGCAGAGGCTCTATCAGTGAGCGAGTGATGTAATGCTAAATTTTGGATGGGCCCAGGGTAGATTTTCATTTTTGGGTGAACTATACCTTTAATCTGAATCATCAAGACCATTACGCTGATCATGTTTCATATTCCCATGAACAGAGGTGAATGATGTGTGGTCTTTGTCCAACATGAGTGACTCTGACAAGCAGGAACCATCTCTTTGAAGTGCCTGATGAAGTGTGTTGGTTCATATCTAACCCTACTTACTAAATCTTTAACTGATGTTCAGTTCAGCCACTATAAACCACTGTTTATGTGGTACATTGAAATCACCCTTACATTTTATAAATTGTAAGTGTTTGGTCACAAAATGACAGATAAGTGAGCTGTTCTAACGCGATGCAATGGGATACAAATGCTAAATTCTAGTGACTATTCTTGCACCTCAGATTTTATATTGTCATTTGAGTTATTGCCTTTCACATGCCCCAGGTTTTATCATTGCTACTGTAAAGGTTTCCATTTCAAGCATGAATGGAAATATTTGTCATGTCGATGAAACTGATGTTTCCTTCACTGAAATATTAGTGGATCCATTGGTTTTATGTTTCATCTTAAGTGGTATTTAAAATCCATGCCATGGTTTTGGCTGAATCATTACTCCCAGCCAGGAGCTTAATATTGTAAGAACCCAAGAAGTCATAAATCATTTCTGTTTTGTCCTTTTTGTCTCGTTCTAATTTTTCATCGTGTCTAATTGATCATTGTGTAATCATTTTTTGGTTATTGCAGTGTCATGATTGCCTGGAATCATGATGCTTTTAATCTTAAGTTTTCAATTTTTAAACTCATGTTTGTTTTATTTGCATAATTTTTCTTAAAATGTTAAGACCGTTACAATTTTGTTTATTTAATTACTTGAATAAATCTTGTGTCTGATTAAATTCTGTCGAGAGCATATTGTTTTACTTTGAGTTTTGCAAGAAACAAAATTTTAAACAAACTACAAATAGCGTTAAAGTAAACCTATTAAAAATCCTTTTCGTTCATTGAAATAAAGCAAAATAAAATATAAATGAAAAATAATTGAAACTGTATTAAAATGACTAAAGTATTAAAGCTGAAGCTGAAGTATTAAAATGACTAAAATTAAAACTGAAATACAAAAATAGTTAAATCAAAAAAAAAAAAAGACAAAAACAAAAATAAATTAGCCTAATAAATACTATAATAATATATAAGCAATATTAAAATAACACTGACTACAAAATTTGACAGTCATTCAGTACTAAATAAAGGGGTTCATGTCACACGTGTTGCATTCAAAGGATCTAATTGTCATTTGATTGATCATGTGATCATAAATCATTAATCAAAGATTATAACAAATGTGTCATGAATTTCATTAAAATATGTTGTTTTATTTATAAACAGCAGCTTTCAATACAAGAAAATTGGAATGACCAGAATTACAAACTACAAATACATACATTCTAAAAAAAAACAATAAATAAATTGGATAATGCCTAAAGATGTCGTCTAAATATCTCGTATAGAAATTATAATGATTGTAGTCATATAACTGATCCATTAAATACATTTTAATACACATCTCTGAAATACCTGGTCAACCATTTACAAAGGTAATAAAGAAATACTATTCAGAAAAAATTAGAATATCTTCATAGACTGAATTAAATTTTGTTGACAATGAGTTAGTAAAATTACATTAATGTACCAATCATTGGTGACCTAGAGGTCAAAAATGACCTTAAGGTTATGACCAGGAAGAGAATCTTTTAAGTCGTTAGGCTAAAGGAGCAAAACCAAATTCTGCAACATTTCTAAATATTTATAATGCATTTAATTGGCAAAATGAGATGTGCAAATCATTAACAAATTAAATAACTGAAATCATGAACTTGATCTGACTTTCAATTTGGTATCAGAGTAAAACCATATGAGGGGCTAAAATTTAAAGGCAACAAGTCTTTTTTTGACTGTCAATTTAACATGTTCTTCATTGACATTAAATGAGAAATGCTATAAAATAAATTAAACTCACAATTTACAATTAAGGCTCCAGTATGAAAAAGTAACAACACTAAAAGCAGATTCAGTTTATCTTCATGTATCAAAATTACAGATCTAGGATATAGTGAGAACTGAGTCTGTGTGCTTATAAATAAACAGTGCACTATTACAAGCCTTGGATGTTACTTATTATTTACACGTGAACTGCGCTGCTTGGTCATGGTCGTCAACATCTGACTGATGTAAGACGTGAGAAGATCATCCATCTTGTATCCCTGTGAATGATAACGAAAGCCAATTGATAAAGTAAGCCAAGTATTTATTAAGGAATAGCTGGTGCATTTGTGTCACCAAAGTATATCTGATAACATCACTGTACCATGGTACCACCACAGTATTTTATGTAAGGGGCGACTCACCAGTGAGGTCTCACACAGCAGTTTGCTCCCTCTAACCAGGTTACCAATGGTAATGTGGAAATAGGTATGTCCACTACTCCAGTTAGAGATTTTGGTGAAGGGGTGTGTGCCCAAAATGTCCTGCGGACAGATGATTAAATGCCATTCAAACATTATTCAAAGGTTTTTAACAAAAGGACCTAATAAAAGTTTTGGAGTTTTTGACTCAAAAGAGGAAGAAGGTGTCAAATGGCCACTTTCCATTAGTCTTTACTTACGTTACTGGAAGGTAAGTGTAACAACAACATTTAAATGTGACACAAAACCAGTCATAAGTCGCACGGGTTTATTTGTAGCAAAGGCCAAAAATACATTGTATGGGTCAAAATTATTGATTTTTCTTTTATGCCAAAAATCATTAGGACATTAAATAATATTTTTGATTAGTAATATGCATTGCTAAGGACTTCATTTGGACAAGTTTAAAGGTGATTTTCTCAATATTTAGATTTTTTTGCACCCTCAGATTACAGATTTTCAAATAGTTGTATCTCGGCCAAATAGTGTCCTATCCTAACAAACCATACATCATTGGGAAGCTTATTTATTCAGATTTCAGATGAAAAATTGACCCTTATGACTGGATTTGTGGTCTAGGGTTACAAATATGAATGCTAAAATAAAATACACTACCGGACAAAAGTTTGGGGTCAGTAAGTTTTTTTAGTAAAAATATACATTTATTCAGCAAAGACGGATTAAACTGATTTTTTTACATTGTTACAAAAAGATTCTATGTCAAATAAATGCTGTTCTTTTGAACTTTATATTAATCACAGAATCCTAAAATAAAAAAAATAAATAAAAAATCTATTACAGTTTCCACAAAAAATATAAAGCAGCAACTATTTTCAACATAAAAATAAGAAATGTTTCTTGAGCACCAAATCAGCATATTAGAATGATGTGATACTGAATACTGGAGTAATGGCTGCTGAAAATTCAAAAATAATATTTTAAAATGTATTAAAATAGAAAACAAACAAATAAATGCAGCCTTGGGAAGCACGAGAAACATTAGAAAAACTTACCAAGCCCAAACTAGGCCAAAATTAGATTATATTAAATCTTCCATTTACATACATTGTTCTGTGTAAACCTACCTTTGTTTTTGGGTCAATGAGAGTAACACCATGCTTGTTGATAGCTATCAAGAGGACTTCTGGGAAATTTGGATCTGAGGATTGCTGTGGGTAAATATCAAACATTATCAAAGCACATCAGTTCATTTCACAAAGAATGACAAATCAATTTCTAGAATCGAGGACAATGTAGCTTTGTTTGCTCGGCATTTAGTTATTTCAACACTGCATCATAATTTGACAAACTTGCCTTGACTTCAAAAAATGCAGATCCGAAAGTAGGCCACTTGTAAATGATTTCCAGAAACATCTGTTTTGCCTCCTCTCGAGATTTCCCTGCATGTTTATTGAAGTATGTAACGACAGGCTGCAGAAGAAACAAAGACACACCCACTGCATTAACTTCTCATAAATGAATGTATGAAGCAGGACTAGTGTTGCTCACTTACCCGTTTCCAGTCGTCGGGCGACAGCTGATGCATCATGTCCTGAGGAACCAGCTCCTTCAGCATCTTGGTGAAGTTATGAAACTGTGATTTGTCCTCCTCGAACCTCACTCTGTAAATGAGCGCGGCCAGCTGGAACGCCTCTTCAAGAATGCACTTGTGGTAGCCACGCAGATACTTTGGGAGCTCCTGAAGAAAGTTTAGGAAAATAGCAACCAGAGTTTCACTCAAAGTGTTTGAAAGGGACAAGATTGAGTAGAAAGAAAGAGTTCCCTGCCAATACTTCACTTGTACTGCGTCGCTAGATGCATATGGGGAAAAACTCTTTTTCTCAGAGGACTGAAGACTTATACAATTACGCAGTGTAACCGCATGGCCATTGGTTCGTGCAGTGATATAAAAAATGGACCAATGGCTCATCAGCCATTTTTCCCGCGCCTCTCTCTATTAGATGACAGCATGTCTCTAATAGCATCAGACGCGGAGGAGATGTCGGCCTCTATCGCTGACCCCGCCCCTCCATCGTCTGCTGAGCCCAGCGACTCTAAGCCAAGGATGGATGCTGAACTTTTCCGTATCCTCTCTAAGGCAGTTGAGGAGCTGGGATTGGAGTGGTCTACGCTGGAGGAGCCCACTCGTAGCCGTCTGGACGAATGGTTCCTGCCGGGGCACTGCCAGGCCCCTCGTCAGTGAGCCTCTCCGTTTTTCCCAGAGGTCCACAACAAGCTCACAAAGTTGTGGCGTGCTCCATATTCGGCCCGCCTTTACTCTAACTCTTCTTCTGCTCTCTCCTCAGTGGATGGTGCTGAAGAAAGGGGTTACGAGAGGATGCCCCCTGTCGAGGAAGCCCCCGGCGTCGTCCTGATCCACTGGAAAGGAAGAGGAGGGGGCAAAGTCCCGCAAACACCAGACCACCCCCATAATGCCCTCTGTCATGCCCTCGAGCACTCCGTTCAGTTCTGGGTGCCAGCGGCAGTATGTTCGTTCTAAAAAATGTTGTGAATCATGGGCCCGTTCTAAAAGCGCCCTCACACAGAGCCGCTGTGATAGAAATAAACATTTTCAAAAAGAGAGCAAATTTTCTCTTCCAGTTATGATGGGTGTCGAGTCCCTGCATGGTGACTCACCATTCGAACTAATCCAACCCCTTGCCACACAGGCTGAGGCCTGGAGGGCCATCCCCGGAGTGTATCAGTGGGTTCTAGGGACTATAGAATGAGGATACTCATTCAATATGCTCGAAGACCCCCGCGTTGCAGCGGCGTGGTCTCTACCTCAGTGCACAGCGAGAACGCTCTCATTCTGCGAGCCGAGGTAAAGAATTTGCTGGTGAAAGGAGCCATAGAAACGGTTCCACCAGCTCAGAGCGAGTCAGGCTTCTACAGCCGTTACTTCCTCGTCCCCAAAAAGGATGGCGGCCTGCGGCCCATCCTTGATCTCAGACGCCTGAACTGCACCCTCATGAGACGGCCGTTCAGAATGATTACACTGAAACAGATCCTCTCGCAAATCCGCCCAGGGGACTGGTTCTTTTCATTGGATCTGAAAGATGCTTACTTTCACATCCAGATAGCCCCCCATCACAGACGATTCTTGAGATTCGCCTTCGAGGGAGTGGCTTACCAATACACGGTCCTGCCCCTCGGGCTGTCTCTGGCTCCCCGCACTTTTACGAAGTGCATGGACGCGGCCCTCTCCCCTCTGAGACAGATGGGAATCCGTATCCTGAATTATCTCGTCGACTGGCTCGTGTTAACATAGTCGGAGGACGAGCTGATAGCCCACAGGTCCCTCCTCCTCAGCCACTTAGAGCGCCTGGGACTCAGGATCAATTTTGCCAAGAGCTCTCTGTTCCCCAGCCAATGAATTCCGTTCCTGGGGGCAGTTTTCGAGTTCCACATGAGGGCGACAGTCGCGCCAGATCGTGCACTGGCTATATAGCAGCTCGCGGCTTCCATTAGGAGGGTAGCCTCCTACCCTCTCAAGAAGTTTCAGAGGATGCTGGGCCTCATGTCCTCTGCAGCACCAGTACTTAAGTTGGGCCTACTCAGAATGAGACCCCTTCAGTACCGGCTGAAACCTCGAATTCCACCCCATGCGTGGCGTCATGGATGCATCTGCATCAGGGTGGACCAGGCCTGCGTGATGGCCCTGGCCCCCTGGAAGGACCTACAGTGGTTCGAGCGAGGTGTGACTATGGGATTGGTTTACAGAAGGAAAGTTGTCTCGACAGACACATCCAACACAGGTTGGGGTGCTCTGTGTGACAGCAGACCGACCTTCGGCTCCTGGACGAATGCGGAAGGCCAGCTACACATCAACTGCCTCGAACTGACGGCAGTATGTCGAGCTCTTCAGACCTTCTTGCCAGTCCTGAAGGGACACCATGTGCTTGTCCGGTCAGACAGCATGACAGTGGTGCCATACATAAATCGCCAAGGCGGGCTCACCTCGAAATACCTTTTTGAGATGGTAAAACGCCTCTTGTAGTGGGCACATCTCAACCTGTGTTCATTGAGGGCAGCACATGTGCCCGGCATACTGAACCAAGGATCAGACATGCTTGTTGGAGCAACGTCTCCTCAGAAGAGTGGATGCTCCACCCACAGACGGTGCAGAAAATCTGGGAGATCTTTGGCAAGGCAGAGGTCAATCTCTTCGCCTCAAAAGACAACTCTCACTGCCAAACTTATTTTTCAAAGAACGAGGACGCGTTGGCCCACGAATGGCCCAACCTCCTCCTGTATGCTTTTCCCCCGATTTCCCTGATCCCCCAGGTAGTCAGACAAATCAGGAAGCGCAAGCACAGAGTGCTTCTGGTGGCCCCGCTCTGGAAGAACCATCTCTGGATCTCAGAGCTGTCTCAGTTGCTGACAGCAGCTCCGTGGCCCATTCCCCTGAGGCGGGACCTCCTCTCTCAGGCGAACAGAACGATTTGGCACCCCCAGCCCGAGCTGTGGGCACTGCACCTATGGGCTCTCAACGGGAATCAGTAGATCTCTAAGAAAGCGTTCTGAACACTATCTCACAGGCTAGAGCCCCTTCTACGAGACGCCTATATGCCCTTAATTGGTCGATTTTCGCCACCTGGTGCCCTAAAAGGTTCCCCCTTTGAGCCACTTCAGTCTGCGAGCTTAAAGGCACTGTCGCTGAAAACCGCTCTTCTGCTGGCGCTAGCATCAGTTAAGCGAGCAGGTGACTTGCAGGCTCTCTCAATGAGCCCTGTCTGTCTTGAGTTTGGGCCTAATGACTCCAAAGTCATCCTAAAGCCAAGACATGGGCATGTCCCTAAAGTGCTCTACACTCCGTTTAGAGCCCAGGTTATTGCACTCTTTGCAATTCCTCCTTCTGAGGAGGACCAGGAGTTTAACCTTCTTTGCCCGGTCAGGGCACTGAGAATTTACATCGAACGTTCTGCTTCCTTCAGGCAGTCGGAACAAGACTTTGTATGCTTTTGCGGCTGCACCAAGGGGTCTCCGGCCACAAAGCGGAGGATCTTTCAATGGTTGATTGACGCTATGACACTAGCTTACTCCTCCCTGGGCCTTCAGAGTCCCAAAGGAGTGAGAGCCCATTCTACTTGAGGCGTGGCCTCTTCCTGGGTGTGATCTATTGGTGTGTCCAAAGCAGAGGTCCAAAGACCTCGCCGTCCACCTTTGCCAGGTTTTATAACTTGGATGTTCTGGCCTTGCAGGCCTGGATTTTATCTGCTTAAAGTGGCACACGCCTATCTAAGGCGGTCTAAGTCTCAGGCACTGCCTGATTCTTCAGAGACGCTCTTGGCCCTATTACTAGTGCCGAGGCTGTACATATGACCATTGGAACGATTAACCAAGGCTGGGCTGACCTCAATGAGTTCAGCCCTCTTGCCTCCTGCAGGGCTGACCCTGCGCATAATTGGTCCCACTGAGCCTTTTTGCTCAAGGCCAGTTCATATCAGTCGTTCTTCTTTCATGGCACAACGGGATTGTATTGGTTCCCTATATGCGTCTAACGACGCAGTACGTGTGAAGTATCGGCAGGGAACGTACTCGGTTACTTTCGTAACCTCGGTTCCTTTAGATACGGGAACGAGTACTGCGTTCCGTGCCGTGCCATGACGCTGGACGACTCGGTGTCATCGCTTCAGTCAAATTTGACCTGATATCCTATGGCGAAATGCCCGCTTATATAGCCAGATGGCCCTGCACCGCTGACGAGCCATTGGTTAGTTTTTGTATCACTGCATGAATCAATGGCCGTGCAGTTACACTGCGTGATTGTATAAGTCTTCAGTCCTCGGAGAAAAAGGAGTTTTTCCCCATATGCGTCTAGCGACGCAGTACTCGTTCCCATATCTAAGGGAACCGAGGTTACGAAAGTAACCGAGTATGTTTTCCACCTGGAAGTAATGAAAAATGAAGTCAGCCATGGGATCTTTTCCTGGGACAGTGTTGGTCCATAGTTTCTTCATGAAAAACACTTGGTAGGTCAGTGAAGGCACTGTGCCTGCAGAACCAACAGAAGCATTAACAACTCGCATGTTTACACTCAATATATTGATCATTTTATTGAATACACATAATCACCATCTTTCACAGCTCTGGCTTTTTTGATCCAGTCTGTCAGATGTCGAACAAAGTCAAAGAAGAAATCTCCTTCTGGCACACTGATCACCTGAAACGTTTAACCCAATACTGACACATCAAATAAGACATCTTATATTAAAATACACACACTGACAAATAACTGCTGACTATAGGACATGTGTTTTTAGAAACAGGAGAAGGCTGTAACATAAAAATCACCTCTTGAGTTATTTAGTGTGTCAAACTCACAGAGAACACCTTAATCTCATCTGAACAGATACTTGACAGCTAGGTAGCCTCACCTTGTCAGAAATTTTGACAAACAAGCTGAAGCCTTCAGAAGACTGCAGCATCATTCTGCCAGCGATGTTCAGACAGAAATCTTTGGCTTTTGTGCTCGATTCAACTTCAAAAGCCTAGCAAGAAACAAATAAATAAAACAAAGGATATTTAAAAAATGATAATAATAAAAAAACAGATGCCAGTTATGGGGGGAGTTCATTTTAGCATGTATACAAACAGTAAGGGGCAAAAAGCCTGAGACCACTTGTGTAAATCAGAAAAAACAACATTTTCATTACTTGAACCAAAATTAACGTTATTGAAACACATTAAAATATCATTTTCAGCTCGATGCAAAGGCAACATTTCTCATTTTTAGTTTAAGGACTAAAACAATAAAAAACAAATAAATTAAAATTAATAAATACAAATTAATTACTATATAGTCATATTTTAAAAAACACACAAAAAAAACAAACACAAAATGACTAAAACTAACAAAAATGAAAGTGAAAACAGAACATTTAAAAATAAAATCTAATTCAAATTATTAACAAAACTATCATCAATACTAAAATAAAACTGGTGTAAATGCTTCTATTGCACATCTTATTTCTAATTTAAAACAAGTGTTTTCTTTATAAATTATATTGCCATAACAATTTAACGATTTGAATTAAACAAACAAATTATCTTTTTATATACGCTTTTTTTTTAAATTTTTAGACATGATCAATTGAAATGTGAATATATGTAATATATATACACTCATTGCCAAAAATATTGTCACCCTTGGTAAATATGATCAAAGAAGTCTGTGAAAATTAATCTGTATTGTTGATCCTTTTGATCTTTTATTTAAAAAAATTCACAAAAATCTAACCTTTCATTGGATAATAAAAATTTAAAATGGGGGGAAATATCATTATAAAATAAATGTTTTTCTCAAATGCACATAATTATTGTCACCCCTAGAAATTCTTATGAGTAAAATATCTCTGAAGTATATTCCCATTCATATTCACAATTTTGAGCACTCCAGGGTGATTATGAACATGAAATTATCCAGCCATGGCTTCCTGTTTCACAGAAATATAAATAGGAGGGAAAACAAAGCCCAAATTCCCTTAATCATCCATCACAATGAGAAAAACCAAAGAGTATATTTCTGATGTGCAGCAAAAGATAATTGAGCTTCACAAATTAGTGAAGTGGCTTTAAGAAAAGAGCTAGAGCAGTGAAAATTCCCATTTCCACCATCAGCGCAATAATTAAGAATTTCCAATCAAAATAAAATGTTACGAAACTGCCTGGAAGAGGACGTGTGTCTATATCGTCCTAATGCACGGTGAGAAGGAGAGTTTGAGTGGCTAAAGACTCTCCAAGGACCACAGCTGGAGAATTGCAGAAAATAGTTGAGTCTCGGGTCAGAAAACCTTTAAAAAATTGTCAAACAGCACCTACATCACCACATGTTGTTTGGGAGGGTTTCAAGAAAAATTCTCCTCACTCATCCAAAAACAAACTCCAGCATATTCAGTTATCAGACACGACTGGAACTTCAAATGGGACTGGCTTCTATGGTCAGATGAAACTAAAAAATGAGCTTTTTAGCAGCAAAGACTCAAGATGGGTTTGGTGAACACAGGGATAAAAAATTACCCTGTGTACAATGAAATCTACTGCTGTATTTTTGATGTTGTGGGCCTATATTTCTGCAGGAGGTCCTGGACATCTTGTTTAGACACATGGCATCATGGATTCTATCAAATACCAACAGATAAAAAATCAATAAGTGACTCTCTCTGTTAGAAATCTTATAATGGGCCATGTTTGGATCTTCCAACCGTACAATAATCCAAACACAAACCTCAAAAACAACACAAAAATGGGTCACTGAGCACAAAACCAAGCTTCTGCTGACCTGAACCCTGTAGAAAATGAGTGGTGAACTGAAGAGGAGAAGCAGCAACATGGAGCTGAGAATCTAAAGGGTCTGGAGTGATTCTGGATGAAGGAATGGTCTCTGATCTCTTGTCAGGTGTTTTCTAACCTCATCAGGCATCATAGGAGAAAATTTAGAGCTGTTAAACTGGCAAAGGGAGGTTTCAAAAAGTATTGAATTAAAGGGTGCCGTTAATTATGTCCAATGTGTATTTGAAAAAAACATTTATTTCAATAATGATATTTAACCCCATTTTAAATTTTTATTATCCAATGAAAGGTTAGATTTTTGTGAATTTTTTAAATAAAAGATCAAAAGGATCAACAATACAGATTAATTTTCACAGCCTTCTTTGATCATATTTACCAAGTGTGACAATATTTTTGGCAATGAGTGTATATTGTAGTGCTGTCAAACAATTAATCGCATCCAAAATAAACATTTTTATGTACATAATATATCTGTGTGTACTGTGTATATTTATTATGTCTATATAAATACACACACATACAGTATATATTTTGAAAATGTTTACATGTATTTACATGTATATTATATTCATATAATTTATATTATATATAAATGTAACATTTTTCTTAAATATATACATGCATGGGTGTGTATTTATATATACATAATAAATATACACAGTACACACACATATACTATGCGAACAAAAACTTTTATTTTGGATGCAAATCATGCAATTAATCGTGATTAATTGTTTGACAGCACTAATAGATTGCCGATATATAAAACAATACATTTTAGATATATAAATTTTAGTAAAAAAATAAAAATAATAATATATATATATATATATATATATAAAACAATGAAATGAAATATCAAATATATATATAATAAAATAAAATTTTAATATAAAGGAAAATAACAGCTATATAGTAAATAGTTAAAAAATCTTATATACTTTCAGAATATTGCATTAATATTGCACCCTTTCTTCTACAATTTAATGTTGTTAAAAAAGGGCCAGATTTCAGCTATATTTAAACCAAAAAGGAAATAAATCTCTGGAGTCTTGAGTCTATTCACACTTCATCTCTCTTCTGCCATTTTCTCCAGAAGCACCACATAACTCGGTGCTTAATTGAGGATGCAAATGAGGTCAGAACACAACAGGGCGTTCTCTTCGCTTCCTCATGCATAAATAAACACAGCCGGGCACGAGAGAGAAAGAGAATATTACCCCCATAGGAGGCTGGATACAACATACACTACAGGTAACAGATGCACACCTAGAGTTAACATGAAAACTCTCACCTCATCAGTGTCATCAGGGAAGTACACTTTGTGAAAGATCTGGGTAGTTTTGTGTTGAATGGCCTCTACTTCTACAAGGTGAGGAGGATACTTTCTGGATCCATTTCTGTCCATGAGAAAAAAAATGTTTGAAGAGAATTCCAAGCAACATTGGCGATACATGTTTGTATGTGCTGTGTGGGTTACCGCAAGGCTTTCTGCAGTCTTTGCACGCAGTCTGGGGCGACTGGATGATGCTTTTTAGATTGCAGGAACTTTTGGACATGAGGAAGCAACATGTTACTGGGAGGGAAAAGCCCAGTGCAGAGCCAGAGAAGCTCCCAGCCCTTCTCCTCACTGTATCTGAACACACAGAACTGCTGTCAGCCGACTCAGTAGTCAACAATGATGTTAACATTGTTAACGTAAAGCAGCTTTGGTCATTTGCAAGCTGACCACTAGGGGACAGACTGATACAGATTTATGAGCCAAATGAACTGTTTTTATAGTAATGGGTGTCATTCACTATCTGTGTGTAAATTGTGAACAAATATTTTCATGCTGAAACATAATTTATCAAAATATTTGCATGTATATTTAAGATAAAAATTAAAACCAAATCACATATGCAAAAATAACCTTAGAAACATTTTTAAGAAAATGTTAATATTAACATCTTATAATATGTATAAAATTAAGAGTAAGAATATATATTAGACATTATTTTAAATTATGATTAAAAAGATTAATAATAATAACAACAATAATAGCTGTTGTATAGATAATTTGTTGTATTTATTATATATAATTAAAAATAATTATATATTTACCAAATTATATAAAAATAATATTCTAACATTTATAATAATAATATATTATTATTATTATTATTATTATTATTATTATTATTAATAAAAATATTTTGTTACTTTAAAAACCTAATACCTAAAATAAATAAATATTTAAATAAATAAATAAACAACAGAATGGAATAAACACTGCATCAGCTTCAACTGGGAAAAACCTACTTAACATGATTCTCGGTCAGTTGCTTGATGATCTGACAGAAGATTTCATCCTTCAGAGGTTCAGCTTTTAAAGCTCCCTCAAAGATCTGATCAGTGAGCTCATTGACCGAGCGGCTTCTCTTCGAGGGGTAGTCGCCCATGTACTTCATGATAGGTACGACAGAGTCAAGGGTCAAAATAAGGGAACTGCTGTTATAAAGTTAACACTTATTAACAGTCAAAATGTTATAAAGTTAACACTTTTAGCTGTAGAGGATATCAATGAAGGCCTGGCAGGCATCCTGGGACAGCTCTTCGTGATTGAGGACTTTCTTCAGCAAAGGCTGCTTGAGAGGTTCTCTGGTGCAACACCACAGTTTATCCTTCCCTCTGCCTTTATTGATGATCACACGACTCAGTGTGCTCTTGGAAGGCGGTCTAGAGGATGGAAAGATACCAGAAAATGTAATGAATCCAGAATTCAATCAAAAGGAAGGGAAAGCGATGAAATTAATGTGTACAGTGATAGAATACTATAATATGTGTGGAGCCTGGCACAGGCAAGATATTGTGCAGTTAGATTTTAAAAAAATATGGTGCGGTTAGGGTTAGGTTCAGGTTTAATTAATCCTTGAATGTTATTGGCCAGATGTTGATTCTGATTGGTTTTTGTCTGACTAAGACCCCCCCCTAGTAATATAATAGACCTTTTTTTGTTTGCGCAAAAGTTTTTTTCTCTCAACTTTAAAACAATAGTTTCCATTCGGACACAACAAAAAGGTCATGAAAAGGGTCAAAGACCTGAAGTGATCGTAGGAGAACTCCTCTAGAGTGTACGGCTGAACCTTCTCCCCACTGTCCAGCAGATTCTGATGGGACAAACTAACGGAGTCCTTACGCTGGTCTGGGGACATGGTAATCAACGACTGTAAGAAACAGAAATTAGAAGGTCAAAGTGACTATTCAATATCTCAGGTGTTTCCTGAATGTCAGTACGTGGCATATTTTGATGCAAATGCTTGTGTCTTGAACATGAAAAATGACTTTCCAAGTTAAATACAATACACTGCCAGAAAAAAGTGCTAAAATTGTACCTTATAAGGTACTGCTATGAACCATTTAAGAGTAAATAAGGCACAGTGTTCTAAGTATACAATTAAATGTACTGAATGAAAACTCACCACAATATCATACTGTGGTCTGGTGATGGTGGGCAGCACATAGACGCTGTCTGCAGGGAAGTCTCCTCTTTTTTTGGTTCTATCATTGACCCCGTGAGCCCAACCTGAATTCAGGACCTGCTCTCCAGTGTGCTCATCCAGAAAGATCAGATCTCCCTTTGAGTATCTCAGGAACGAAGAGTCATGTCCAGCTGCAAAAACAAATAGAAACATAAAGTGTTTCTGTACATCTGTTAGATGTTTTATCGATCATGCTGGACCTTCTTGTCTTGAATCAAATACAATGGTTATGTCTTTGGTTTCTAGTGCACATTTATATTGAACTGCTGGCTACATGTGCTCACCAGGGTAATGGCTGTCCACCAAGGCCACCACAAACTTTGACCTAGAACGCAGGCCCTCTAGAAAGATGACAACCAGGTCACGGATGTCTTCGGCATTGTTGGATGTGAAGGTGTACTCATCTCCTTTAATAGTGGCCAGAGTGAAGCTCTGTCCCTGCAGCTTTCCACCTCTGCATCCACACATTAGATCGAGCAAAACTAGTTAAATATAGAAAACACTTACATCAGATGAAGTGGGTTTGGATGAATGTGCTACTGCACCTGCTGCTGGAGACTGCAGTGATCTCTGGGAAAGAAAGGTCCAGAAGGACCTGCTCCTGCTCATCCACAAAGTAGACCCCAGTCCAGTTCACTGCTACTATAACATCATTCTTTGGGAGACTAGGCCCTGCAAATAAACAAAAACAACGACCTGAAAGTTGACTTTTATCACACCCAATCAGATCAATGTCTTATTAATTTTTTAATATGATTTACAGAATAACTTTATAGAACAACAATAATTTCTACCATGGAACACAAATGAAGAAATCTGAACAACATACTAGCCATTTTCTAACCATGCAATTACAACGAATGGAGGCTAAAGCATTAATGCTTCAAAACTGGTATAAAAATATCCAGAAATGGTGACATTTGTGGTTAAAATTGTCAGGATTTTTTTTGTAATAAAATTTTGCATTTTCCTATCTCAAAACCAAGGTACTAAGGCTGTAACCACAACAGTCATTGGAGAACCACCAAAATATTCAGATTACCAACCCAGATCAGTGGGTTTTTCCAGTGGCCAATAGTTAAAATATTATTCCCAATTTAAAGTTATCTTGAAATAATATGTTTGGATAAACTTATTTCTATACTTTTTGAATATACTGGTAGTAGAAACTCCAAATAAAAAATGTGAATATAATAAATACATTATAATAATATAATACAATATGAAAAACACTTAACACTTAATATCTGCCCTTTCATGAGTTCATGAGTGAAGTAGCAACATTAATTTAAACGAATCAATCAAGTCAGACATTCACAAAACTGGTGATTTGGAAAAATGGTGATTTGTTTAAAAATCTGACCGATGACTTTATTTTTATTTTTGGGGTGAACTATTCCCTGTAAGTCTTACCTGAGAATTTGAAGGCCTCATAGAAGCGAGAAAAAAGCAAAGGCCACTTAAATCGAGCGAAATCCACCACCTCCTCCTTCACTCTCTGCGAGTCAAACATCTTCTGTGTGTAGATTCCCTGTGAAGATGCAATCATCAATATCTTGGTCTCAGAGTAGCACATTATCGGCGATTACCTCAGAGACAATTACCTTTGCTCTCGTCACTTGGTTATAAGCATAAAATGTAACAAACTCATGCATTACCACGATCCATAAAATTGATCTCCAGCATTATTAAACATTCATGTCCATCACTTTAGCCTATGAAAGGCAGAAGGATAATTAAAACAGCCTTCACCCTTGATAGAAGGAATATGTGATTAATGTTCCCACAGGAACCGTCAATCAAATTTCAACCTGCTCAGTCCATCAGCCGCTACAAGCTATTGCAGAGTGCTGACCTAAACTACAAATCCATAACATGATAGTAAGGCCAAAAGAACTGTCTCAAATATTCAGGGGCCTGTGATTGCATTCTGTTACGGCAGACTGTAGGTGAGGGTGGGAGACGGTGTGAAGGTCGCCCCCCGGCACACACTTGGATTAGAGAGTTAATCATAGCTGTGAGATTATATTAGCGCTAGGTGGAGATACAGGTACTGCTCTAAAATAATGAGACTGCTGTCCTTGAGAACGCACCGAGAGGTCAGTGAGACACAGCCTGACACAGTAATGAAGACATAGGTGTAGATATGTGCTGTGACTATATGTTCGGTTATAATGAAAAGGCTAATAATAGATTTGTTCAGTTATATGTGCTGTTCTATCATGTAAATGTGAACCCATTCAGGTGGCATCTGTGCCTAAAAAATATAATAAATCCATTTTTTTTTTCCATTTTCCATTTCTCCACCTCAAGCACAAAGTACTAGAGAATTAACCATCACACACATTAGACAAACAAAATATTCACATTACCAAGATTAGTGTGTTTTTCATGGGCTTACTCTTAAAATATTATGCTTATTCTATGCAGTCACACTTTATTTTAACGTCCAATTCTTGCCATTAACAAACCATTAACTATGACTTTTGCCTCAATAAACTCCTAATTTGCTGCTTATTAATATTTAGTAAAGTAGTTGTTAAGTTTAGGTATTGGGTAGGATTAAGGATGTAGAATATGTTCATGCGTACTTTCTAAGTACTAATAAACAGCCAATATGAAAATAATAGGCATGCTAATAAGCAACTAGTTAATAGTGTAAATTGGTCCCTATACTAAAGTGTTACCTAATATAATATAATATAATAATAGAACATTAATATAAAAATATCAAATTTATATAAAAAATTATTAAAACTACATATGTGTACCTTTATGTGAGTTGCTATGATCATTTGAGCCCATTTCTCCACTGTCTTGGAGGGAGTAATTTCTCGGTCTGGTATATAGGATGGAATAAGACTCAGAAGACGATCTGGTAGGACTTCTGACCCATAGTCCACATAGTACTGTTGAGAGGCCAGCTCAGCCAGGTCCTCCTCCTAATACAGCACATGCATACACCTGGTTAACACAAGTCAGCAAACGTTTATAAGGAAATGTGAAATATGTTCACAGCAGCACTCACCCTATCACAACGGTACTCCCCGAATTTGACCCCACGCACGATTTGCTGGTAGATAAGGTTAGTGGCCACGCTGTCCTCCGCAGGGTTGTGCCAGGGCGTGAAGATTTCCTTCCTGAAGAACAGCCTCCAGGGGGCATTGCGCTCCTGAGCGCCCTGCTCTTTAGCATATTGCTCGCACTGTGACACAGCATCCATCACATGATCCTTCCCACTGCCCAGTGATGAAACCTGAGGAGGATGCACATTTTGAGGGTCTTAAACTGGACTGAAAAAATAAGGACACACACTGATCAAAAGTTTAGGGTTTAATTAATTAATACTTCTATTCAGCAAGGATGCATTCAATTAATTAAAAGTGACAGTAAAGACATTTAAAAAGTCAAAAAAATTCCTATTTTAAATATGTGCTGTTCTTTTGAACGTTCTATTAATCAAAACAGTTTTGAACGCTGATAAAAATAATGTTTCCTGAGACCAAATCAGCAAATTAGAATGATTTCTGAAGGATCATATGACACTGAAAACTTGAATAATGGCTACAATAAACTCAGCTTTGCCATCACAGGAATAAATTACATTTTATAATATCTTAAAATATATGTATTAACATACCTTATCAAAAAGAGCAATGTATAAAGAGAAGCCAAAGCGATCCTTCAGGCCGATTTTGTCTGACAGAGCGTTGCAGAGCTCTTCGGCTGTGGTGGCGGAGTCAGTCAGCAGGGTCTTTGTAGTGCCGTCCATGAAGGTCACCGGCAACATGATGGGTTTCTTAGATTTAGTGGCCTGGAGGAGGAAAGAAAAAGAGATCCAGCCAAAAAAATTTATATTTTCCAATGAATTTTCCCAAAAGTGAAATCTAATGGCTTCTGTGGGTCCTAAAATACCTGCAGCTCAAGCCAAGAAGGAGGCTGGGTTCTTGTCTTATTCGCAAATGTTCTTCTCAGTCTCTCCTCGCAATAAGGCGCATAACCAGGTGGGCCGCTGTTAATGAATGTTCGCAGATACTAGAGAAATTGTAGATAAAGAAATGAAATGGTGAAAAAGAGTTAGGCCAGATTTGAATGATACATATTAATTTTTTTGGTTTAGGATCATTAGGAACATTAAAAATGCATGTGATCTTATTTCCTGCGGACTAGCCCAAAAATAGAAAAATAAGTTTTTAGTTTTTTTACTTTGACGAATTTTTCGGAAGGAGCAAAGCAGCCCACACAGAGGGACAGCAGGATCCAGCCACGGGCATGGCTGCTTTTGGATGTATTCTGGCTCAGCTGTTTACAGATTTGACAGTAGATCTCATCTCTGAGAGAGGAAACAAACCCAGATGCAATAGAATTCAGATAAAATGCACGTTCAACAGCTCTAGTATACCAACAATAATGCATT
Source organism: Onychostoma macrolepis (assembly GCF_012432095.1). NCBI lineage: Eukaryota > Metazoa > Chordata > Actinopteri > Cypriniformes > Cyprinidae > Onychostoma > Onychostoma macrolepis. The sequence continues at coordinate 15,900,232 of NC_081175.1, forward strand.
CGCCATGTACTGACCTGAGAGCAGGGCGTAAAATGCCATTGCCAATGATGAAGTGGAGCTTCTCTAAATTGGAGGTGGGTCGGTCTTCCAGCATGCTGTTTGCCTGCAGACTGTAATCGCTGTCGGTTAGCCGTCTGGTCACCTAACAGGGGCAGGAATAGTTTACTTTTATTCAACAAAGAAAACTTATACTGATTTATAATGTAACAAAATATTTTTATTTCAAATAAATATTATTCTTTTAACTTTCTATTGATCAAAGAATCCTGAAAAAAGTACAGTATCATGGTTTTCACAAAAATAACTGTTACAGACCTCCTCTGTGATCTTTGATTTCTTCTTTAATGTGAGGGACACCAGCTTATGCCGTACACTGTTCCTCTTCTGGATGTCAGTAGTGGAACTCTGGAAACAATGAAGAAACTCTTAGATGTCATAGCAGTAACACTTTACAATAAGGTTTAATTTGAACTAATAACTAATTAAATTTAACATTAGCTTTTTCCTTGGGTGTCAATAACTAACAAATAACAAAGAATTGATTTTTCACAGTATTTACTAGTCTAGGTTAATGTTAATTTAGAAATACACTGTTGAGTACAATACAATGTTTGTGTTTTATTATATACAGTAGTTAATAATGATGATGGGAAGATTAATTCTAATTTTCACAACACCCACCACCTCACTTGTCTCACCTCCTCATCCACCTGCAGGGCCTGCAGCTCCCTTTTGTAGGTTCTCTTCCCCAATGTCTCATAGATTTTAGTCATAACTGGAATCTTCTCACTGCCGTCACTAATGCTGATATGATATTTGGGTTCAGGGAGATCTCCCATAAATCTCAAAACAGTGATCCACACAGCCAGAGCAGCCTAAAGACATAAAAAAACCTTATATGGTCAAAGCAGCGTAAATATCAAACAGTAAACCTGTAAACAATAACATGTCTTATTATTAGTATAAATAATACTTTAAAATAAATCAATAAATCAATAAATAAATAATGCATACTAGCTGATCTCCTTCATCCTCATGGAACAGCAGAGGTTGTTTCAGTGGCCGCCGTATATATGTATGTGTGGCATTTCCCTGAAAGTAGGTTGCAGCAAACTTTGCAAACTTATACTCTGACAGGTCTTCCTCTTCATCATCAGGAAGTGGAATAGGTTCATCAATGACTTCCTCAAACTGTCTTGGAACTTTCTCGAGATCCTGTCACATCCAAACAAAATCAAACTAAGATAATGTGAAAGCCAGGCAATGTAAGTTACAGAGATTAATAGTCATAAAGTCCCACACCTCAAACCCTTCTGGTGCTTCACCCTCCAGGTTGGGAAGAGAGTTGGTGCTGCCCAGGAATCCGAACATCTTGTCCACCATGTCAGAGTCGTTGACCGGCTCCTGTTTTTCTCTCTCCATCTGCTCCAGAAGCTCCTTTTTCCTTCGTGTCTCATCCCGCTCTGCCTGCTCTCTCTCCTTCTGCTCTTGGTCGAACTGGGCCAGACGCTCCTGGTGCTTCCTCTCTGCCTCTGCGCGAGCCCTACGTGCCGTCATCTGGTTCCTCAGATGCAACTCTTCAGCCAGACGCTGCTGCTCGGCATCTAACCGTCGCTCCCTCTAAACAGAGAAAGAACAAACTTTATTGCAACACAGTTAAGTATTTGCTTGTCTGAAGGATGGATGGATGGACAGATGGACGGATAGACAGATGGGTGGGTAGATGGATCGACGGATTAATGGATGGATGGATGGATGAATGGATGGATAGACGGATGTATGGATGGGCGGACAGATTGGTGTATGGATGGACTGACGGATGAATGGGTGGGTAGATGGACGGATGAATTTGTGGATGGATGGACTGATGGATGGATGGACGGACAGATTGATGGATGGACAGATGGATGGATGGATGGATGGATGGATGGATGGGTGGATGGACAGATGGGATGGATAGATGGATGGACGGACGGATTGGTAGATGGATGGACTGATGAATTGGTAGATGGATGGATGGGTGGATGGGTGGGTGGATGGATGGATTGATGGATGTACGGGTGGGTAGATGGATGGATGGGTAGGTGGGTGTATGGATGGACGGACGGACTAGTAGATGGATGGATGGATTTATTAATGGATGGATTGATGGACAGAATGATGGATGGATAGATGGGTAGATAGATAGTAGATTTACCTCCAGTCTGAGACGCTTGCACAGTCTACGTGCTATCATTCCTCGTGCATAAGCCTGGATTGTCAGGACCGCATGGAAGCGCTTTGAGAACGTCCGCCGCACCAGGAAGCCACGGCACCAGGCCTGGAGCAGAGTGATGCATGTCCTGGATGCTTGGTACGCTAGGTACAACTTCCGTGACCTATACAAGGCCTGAAGCCGTAAGAAACCTACACGCATCTGAAATGAAAGGATAATTATAATCAGAGAAAACCTCAGTGCATATTACTGTATGTCTGCTTAGGTTTCACTGAGAGCATGCCAACTCACCACAGCGTAGTGCTTTCTGGAGATGTAGCCTCTCCATATTCGCTGGATTAATGTCACAGCCTTTCTAACCCTTAGGAAGTTAGTTCTGGAAAACAAAGATGTTAATTTAAAAACATGTTTTAGATGTCAATTTTTTTGTTTTTTGGCTGCTCTTCTTTTTCTCGTACCTCTCTTTCTGACCTCTCACAGTCTTCTGGATGAGAATGACCTTGTCAGTGATGGTTTTATCTCTTTCAATTTCCAGCTGCATGTCATGATGATCCTACAGCAAGTATAGACCAAGTATACAATTTGTCACAAATATAAAACAAAGCCAAATCTTCAGAAAAATGTTTACTTGTGGCAAACCTTCAGAAAGATTTTTGTCTTTCCTATCTGCCAGTCATCATCTCTCTCTAGAACTGACACAACAATGCGCTGAGAGGTCCCTCGCAGATCTTCCTGTAAGAGGACACAGATTCAGAGCTACTTCCTAACAGCAAATTGTCAGCACTTCTCAAAAAATATCACCAGATGACAAGTGCACAGAAAAAAGCTTTAATAAGAGCTGTCAAGCAAACAACATACTCCAGACCTGCACGTCACATCTGTTGACTGCATTAACACAGTAACACTTTAGACTCGCCTGTTTGAAGGCTGGTTTGACCCCAGGCATAAGAACCCGATAACGGTCCACAAACTCAGCGAATGTGTAGCGTATGGGATATCCAGCTCTGCGTATGCGGATCGTTTCCATCATCCCGGAGTAGCGTAACTGCCTGACACACAGTCCTCTATCAAACATCTGCAGAGGAGAGAATGAGTGCTGGTATTCAGGGCTCAGTAAAATTTTTATCTGCAAAATTAGGATTATATCTTATGTTAAGACAAATTTATCTTATTATTGATTTATACAATATATCAATTTATCTTTTTGTAATAATTAATATTTTCGTAAACTTTAAGCATATATCTAACAAAATGTAACTAGAAAAAAAGTTATAAAAAATATTCTCTGCAAACAACCCTAGTAAAAAAAATAAAAAAAAACTATGCCATAATTTATTGTACCTGAATTTATTGTAATAATTGCACCTGAAGTATACTTGCAATAGTTCCACTTTAGCACGATCAAATATACTCCAGCATATCTTTAGTTGGACTTTAGCACTACCTCCACACAATTAAAGTGCAATAAGCACAAAATTAGTTGTTTCAATTGAGCAGACTTTAAGTATACCAAAAGTAAAATTTCAGGGTATTTTTATTAAGCACATAAACATGTACATGTATTTGTAGAATACTTTCAAATACATTTAATATATTTTTCACGAAGGAAACTCCTTGATATCAATTTTACTTTTAAATGTTACTTGTTTTAATAATTTGTTGATAATTTGACTGGAAAACAAGACAAAAATACTGAAAGAAGAATTTTAGATTTTTTTCTATCCATCCATCCTCAATACCACTTGTCCTATGTAGGATTGTGGTACATGAATGAATGAATGAATAAATGAATGAAACCTTCCATCCATTTGTCCTATGTAGGATTGTTGTAAATAAATAAATAAATAGATAGATAAATAAATACATAAATCCACCCATTCTCTATATCATTTGTCCTATGTAGGGCTATGGTAAAGAAAGAAAGAAAGAAAGAAGGCTGTGGGCCTTCACGTCATCCTCATTGTTGAGCCCTAATCAAATGTTTAAATGATCTGCATCTTATCTTCAAACACATACAAAGACACTGTTTTACTCACCATGGGCTTTTTGAGCTCATTGGGTTTAATACAGCGCACAAAGAAAGGCTGACACACGCTCAGCGTCCTCATGAGCAGCTCGAGCGAGCGCTTAAACTGACTGCTCAGAGTCGGGGAACGCTTCCTTGTCTCCATTCCCTGAAAACACAGAAATTCTCCCATTAACATCACACAGAAATAAATTAAACTCACAAGAGAGGACCTCACACAAAACCACACATCACAAAAGCACATCACACAAAACTACAACAAATACCCATACTATAAACCTCACAAAGACACCAGTTCACCTTTCTGCATGGCCCTTTTTTGGTCCAATCTTTTCTTCTTTCTTTCTTTCCTTTAATAAATGTAATTTTTTCATACTCTCTCCCTCTCTCATCACATTTCTTCGGGATCTTCATTGCTTGCTTGTATCCTTCTCTGTCGATCTCTCTTTTTGCGGTTATTCCATACACTTTCCATGCAAATGCTTTAAGAAGGCATTGTAAAGAAAATCTAGTAGTTTCTCCCTTCCTCAATCTTCACTCAGCGCCAGGAAAAAGAGTAAACGGAATTTCTCTCTCGCAAAAAAAGAAGAAAAAAACTCAAAATAATGCTGAAAAACACCAATGAGAACAAGCCTCATCTAACTTGAAACAGAATCTGTCTGTGATGACTAAAGTTTTTCCTCAATTCATCTGGAGAATAATGCCGCTGTTAGAGCTATTAAATTATTCTGTCAGCCTGCCCTTACCGACTACTTCAACAGAACCCATTTCCAAAAGAGAAGAAAACCACAGGAATGAGTTTTAGTAAGGGACTATTGAGAAAATGTAGTTCAGTAGGAGTCTGAGAGGGACACAAACCACACCATTGATTACCTTTTGAAGGGATGCAGTGGGCTCCAAATAGCCACATAGAAACTGAGGCCAAAAATAAGGTAAAAGATTGAGGGACAGAGTGAGGATAGAAGAGAGAAAGAGAGAGAGACAGAGACAGAATTGAGCCAAGTCTGTTGAGAATCAGCCCAGAAAGATTAGGGCTGACATTACCAGAGAGAGAGAGAGTGAGTTACAGCAGCAGGGTTAGTCAGACTGTTCTGACACTGTCACACAGAGTCATGATAAAGACTCAGGCTAAAGTTGTCTCATTTGTAGCAGTCACTTCTCTCGTACACTTCAAGGGCAATTATACTAGCTTTTAATATGCAACCCTGACATAAACCCGCATGGCCAGCATTTGGCCCTCAGAGATCTGCGGCCTCGCTGGCGTGTCGTGAGCATATTAATGCTGAGCAAATATGGATTCGGTATTGGAAAAGGGCATCACCATAGCAACATCAGCTTGGAAGATCTGCTTGATGAACTTGTTTTTGGACGTGTGCACGAGTTGGATGATGTCACTGTGGAGGCTGTCTCGGTTTTTCTCCAGGAAACCTGAACAATGAACCAGGAGGGGATTAGGTTAACTTTTCAATGGAAACATAAATATTGTCATGGGCTTAAGTACAGTTAGAGCCAAAAGAGTGTGTCATCCTGATGGGGCTTAATGATGCAATAATGACAGACTGATTGTATATTATTCTTGCTTGCTTATCAAGCAGCTATTTAGTAAATAAGGAAAATATAGTCATGAAGTGTCGATCTGAGTTGAAATTAGAGACTGAAAAGTGGAAAATAATTATATTGTATTATTTTAGATACGTACAGAAGTTTAGGGTCTGTAATATAATTTAATATTTTTCAAAGACACCTCTTACGCTTTACCATGGCTGTATTTATTTGAGCAAAAAATCAGTAAAAACAATAATATTGTGAAATATTACAATTTAAAATATCTGTTTTCTAATTTAACATAATTTAAAATGTTATGTATTCCTATATTGGAAAAGCTGAATTTTCAGCAGACATTACTCCAGTCTTCAGTGTCACATGATCCTTCTGAAATTATACTGATATGTTGATACGTTCATATTATTAACAACAATATTATCTTCACTTTGAGAAACTACTGTATTCTCAAGTACAGTGTTTTAGAGATTAGAAACTGAAATTATACATAGAAATTATACATGCATTAGATTCTTTTGTTGTAAAGAGCTATACAAATAAATGTATTATTATTATAACTATTAATATTAACTGTTTAATTCAGTAATGTGTACCTTTAGTTTCATAGTGCACGACTCCAGCAAAGTGCTGAACGCCAAACTGGGTCTCGTGACTGTGCTTAGGAGGGAAGTAGTTGGTATTAAGTTTGTGCTGGGAGTTTAGCTTGTTCAGCATGGTAGCATCTGTTCCCTGCGAAATACAGCATGAAAAGAAACACAGCACACAGTCATGGCTAGATATCCTCTGTTCAACTGAAAAAATAAAAACAATGATGGAAGATAGGCACTCAGAACTGAACCAGCTATGTTCTGTGGTGCTCTATGGAAAGTCCAAACGCACAGCACATCAACAAACTCAAACTTTACCTTTGGGAACTTGCTCTCCTCATCAATAAGGGAAATGATATTCATAGGTTTCATGGCAATCATATCCAAGGCATCCTGGTTGTCGGTGAACTCAATGTGCTGCCAGTTGATATCTTCCAAGTTGTACTCCTCCTGCTCCAGCTTGAAAACGTGGCGAACGAAGAATTGCTGCAGGTTCTCATTTGCAAAGTTGATGCACAGTTGCTCAAAACTACAGCAGGAATTAATAAGATTAGTACCAGTTTGACCAAAAAAGGCTTTTTAGGTGCAAGACCTGAGGCAGACCAGTTGTGTTTGCAGAAATTAAAACAATCTAGAATTTTCTATTTACTAGTACTTACCTGTTAATAGTGAAATTCTCAAAACCGAAGATGTCAAGCAAGCCTATAGACCTGCGAACAGTCTTGCTTTCTGTGGAAGGAGTCCTATAGATGGCAGCATTGATTTTATCCACTATCCACACAAATAACCTGCCATAGATTCCCTGATGGAGACAAAAATCGCCCACTTAGTGGATATTGATGACTTCTGTGACAAATTGAGAATCAAAACTGGGCCGTTTATTGATTTGGAACAATCTCACCTTGACAAAGGCGTCACGGACATCCAGCCCCTGATCCACGCTGAGAGGGGTGGACACACTTTCACCCCTGGTGATCAGTGTACGTGTGGTCAGACAAGTCATGACGTCCTGAGGGTCTACCTGCAGAAAGAACCAGCATAGTTCATTGACAGCCGGCCAATTCAATAACTGGTCAAAGGTAAATATATGACGATATGTAGGCTACATTTAAAAAAAAAAAAAAATACAGAAAGGTTATTGAATGCTTATTCATAGTTATACTACAATATTAATATATTTACTTTATTTACAATACACTGTTAAAATTAATGTTCAGAAATAAATAAGATTTTTTTTTGCACAGCATAGATGTGAAAAATTATTAGTGCAAATTAGGAAAATTGGTTAATTTATTAATTATCAAACTTGACTAATAGGGTCGAATTCAGCTCATTATAATGACCTTGTTGAAAAAAAAAACCTCTTGGTAACACTTTACTTAAAGCCTTTATGTATAATTCATTATAATAGTAGTTTTAATGCATTAATTATGCCTTGTAATGCACCTTATAATGTACAATCTAATGAATAATTGTAACCACAGTTAATACATTATAACACTTATCAAATCATTGTTACACTACTATATTTTAAATTTGGTTTTAATTATTTACAACAAGATATTATGAAATAAAATGCACATTATGAATAATTATAATGCATTATATCCTCTAATAACCTTTGAGAATGCATTATACATTAAGGCTTTAAGTAAAGTGTTGCCAAATATATATATTTTTTTTACATTGAAAGTGTTTGACTAATGCATAAATTATAACATTATTTTCTTACATCTGTCAATTCAAAATCGAATTGATTTATCCAGAATAGTATTGAAAGTCAAATTTAATAATCTACAGAATTTTAAGATCAATAGAAATTTTACAAGCAATAAGATACTACTGGTTTTTTTTTTTTTTTTTTTTACAGTGTAATTAAAATATGGTGCACTCAAAGTGTATTGATTCTCAAATGTCCCTTTCCGACTATGCTTGTGATATTTTATATCTTACCACCAGGGGGCAGAAATAAGCAAAGAAAATGATTTTAAGATACAGCATTGAGCCACAGCCATTTAAATCAAACTGAAAACAGAACAAAGATTGTGGCCAGTGGAAATATGCAGAAAGCCGTAGAAATCATAAAGACTGACAGCAGAGTGCTACCGGCAGGAAGTCTGAACAGACTCGTCACGCTGTGCCACTGTCTACGATAATAACATTAGAATAAAAGTCTGATGCTCACTAATGACTACATTTATCTCAAACTCCCCTCCCTCAACTACACAGATAACGCAGTACCACAGAGCTAATGAGAAAGATGAATCTGAACAAGACAGCAGAAACAAACCCCTTCAAGTAACAGCAGCTTTGAGATGGCAATAAATGGATGCAAAAATGTGATTAAACCAAAGCTAATAGACGTGTACAGAGTTAGTGCAGAGCAATGACCTTTTACTTTATTCACATTCCTTATTCTACACAATTCTTCAGCGGAAAATATTCAGCGAACGTTACCTGACCTTACCTAGGTTGTGTGGTCTATTGGTAAATGTTAACTAAAGCTATTTGAGCATAATTTTAGCAACTCACATTCAAGTCTCGCTCCATTCTAGTAATGAAGTCCCACTTTTTACCATTCACTTCATTTCATAGCTTAAAATAAAGTCTCAGACTAGAATATCTTGTTTCTATGGAAGCTAGATAAAGTTTATAATAAGAAAGCCACATTATGAGATATACATATACACTGTGAGATATAAGGTCATAATTGTGAAATATAAAGTCATAATTACAAGACAAATATTGCTATTGCGAGATATAAAGTGACATTGTGAGATATAAAGTCACAAATATGAGAAACAGAGTTGCAGTTACGAGATGGAAAATGTACAGTTAAGTCAAAATCGCAATAATGCAAAACAGTCACATTGTGAATCACATGAAGTCACAATGTGAAATATAAAGTTGCACATTCGGTGATATAAAGTCACAATTACAATAACTAAAATTGTATAGAAGACAAATTGTGAGATATAAAGTCACAAATATGAGAAATAAATTTGCAGTTATGAGATGGAAAATATACAGTTGAGATATAAAGTCACAATAATGCAAAACAGTCAAATTGTGAGAAAGTCACAATGTGCGATATAAAGTCGCAATTATGATAAATAAAATATCAGTTGTGAGATACAAAGTCAAATTGTTAAATATAGTCACAATAATGTGCAACATTATTACACAAAAAGCCCATTTTGTGATATAAAGTCGCAATTACAATAACTAAAACTATAGGAAGACATATTGTGAGATCAAGGAAGTCACAAAGTCACAAAATCAAGGAAGACTCACTTCGTGAGATATGAAGTCACATATTGTGAGAAATAAAGTTGCAGTTACCTTTTTATTTATTTCTTTTCGTTCTGAGGTGGAAATGAGCATCCATATGTTTCACTCAAACGAATATCACAGTACGGAAATAAAAAATTGGGTTTCAAATGGCCATTTATGTGACTTTATAGCTCTCTCGTGCATTCACATGAACCTCACCTCCAACAGCGTGGCTGCTTTGGCCAGGTCCATTGAGCGAACCACCACACAGGTATCCAGGTTCTTCAGCGTTCGAGCTGTTGGGGCAACACAAATCATATGTGCAATTTAGCTTGTCTGTAACGTCTTGTGGGTGAACAATTATTAAAAATAACATCTTCCATTAACACTATCCACCTTCAAAGCGCAGGTTGCCCATATGCAGGATGGCAGCCAGCAGTTTGGAGATCTCCCAGTTTTCAGTGTCAGTAAACATCAGGACCTTCATGGCTGACAGAATGCTGGAGTACTCCTTCATATCATTCCTCCCCTCACACACTGTACAGTTTCCCTGAATGACAGGCCAAGAGAGAAAGATAGAGTGGACACGTACACGCAAGCCTTTTACACACTCTCTTTGTTCCTCTACTGCCACTAGACAGATATCAACAAGCAAGATATGTTTTCTTGTTATATTAACGGAACAGTTCACTCAAAAATCTGTTATCAAACCTGTATGACTTACTCTTGTTTCAAACCTGTATGACTTATTTTCTTCAATGGAACACAAAAGGAGAAATTTTGAAGAATGTCCTGGCTGCTTGTTTCCACATAATGAAGATGAATGGGAATTGGTGCTGTCAAGCTCCAAAATGACAAAAAGCACTATAAAAGTATCATAAAGCAGTCAATATGACTTCAGAAGACTTGGAATACAATGCACAATTCATATGTGCCACTTATATACAACTTTATGCCATTTAAATTGTCATTGGAGCAAGAGAGACCCAGTTTTTTTTTTTTTAATATTCTTCAGAATAATTACATTTTGTGTTCCACAGAAGAAAATAGGTCATTCAGGTTCAGAACTACATGAGAATTTTCATTGTTGGGTGAACTATTCCTGTAATAGAAAGATCTATTCAAATGCTTTCATAAGGTACAGGAAAATGCATAGAAGTATATTAGTCGTCGGATAAAAATAGGCCCTCACCATAGTAAGATAATTGTAGTCTGTGGCCAGGCCCAGGCCTAATTTAGTCTTCTGATCAGGGCTCATGCCTGCCAGCATACAGTAGAATACATGGTAGTTCCTCTCATTGGCTGCCTGCAAAGACAGTTAAATACAATCACATCACTGACATCACCATAATCAATAGCATGAAAAAGAGACTCGTTCTGCCGATCCTCTCTCACCTGTCTGCAAACTCTTGATTTCTCCAGCAAGTACTGCTCGACCTTTGCCCCCTCGATAGCTCCTCGCTTGTTGAAGTGAATGTCTACGTATTTTCCAAACCGACTGGAGTTGTCATTGCGTATGGTCTTGGCATTACCAAATGCTGTGGGAACAGGGTAAACAAATCTCAATCCCACGGCGTTAGACATTTATTGAACACACAGAAGAACAAAGCCCTTCTGACTTTCATAAATGTTGAACAAATCTGTGAATTCAAGCCTCTTTTTTCAAATCATGAGTTGGAATTTGAATTGAGAATACACTGCAGAAAACATTTTCTAATTTCTCTCTATATATTCACACTTTGAATTTAATTCAAATATTAATATACATTTCTTGCATATTTTTATGTATATATTTTACGCATTTTTAGGTAAATGTGTTCAAAAGTCTGAAAAATCTGTGTGTAACTTTAAGGAACATCACTACCGAACACCTTTTTTCTGCAATTAAGCACACTTTTTTGGAAGTTATTCCATAACATTTAGTTTTTATATGTATACCACTGTTCAGAACTGTGCTAGTTAACCATGTACTGATTGGCATCTTCGAGCTGGGTTCAAAATGATCTAAAATTGTTACTGCCAAAACATTTGGTGGAGTTTCGGTAGTTGACAAAAGACAAAAACAGTGACAAAAGGGAACACATAATCCTCATATTTGGGGGAAATACAATAAAATTGCATTACTTCACTAAAATTTTGTTTATTTTAGTATGTTTTAGAATGTGAGTTAAAATTCTGTAATGTGATGTGGTCACCACTAAAGCATTACTGTCACTTCCGAAAATGTGCAGTCACTACTGAAGTATGGGATGTTTTGTCAAAAATAAATGTTATGATAGTTTTTGGTTCAATGTATTTTCAAACTAATGAATCCTTAACTTTGAAATCAGTAGGATCAACTTTTTGCCTTTTACAAATAAAAATTGTAAACAAATCTCATAAATTACACTTGAAATATTGTTAAATATGCAATTGTTATTGATTTACCTCTGAAAACATTTAAATAAAATAGCAAAAATATATAGATATATATTTACAATGTAGATGTAAGCAAAATCTTAATAGGTCAATATAACCCTTCTTATTAAATTATATTTTACTGTGTTTCTGTAGTGACAAATTTGTGGAGAGGAAAAATATTCCAAAACTTCCTGAAAATACAATATGAGAATTAACTGCACAATTAATAGAAATGTGTACCTTGCTTGGATATTATACAATTTGCATACATACATACAAATATTTTGGAAAAATAATTTTTTTTCAAGACGTTTCCAACTCCAACTTTGGACCAATTCTGTAGAATGGTCATATATGTGCGTGTGTATATTAATTTTACATAAATTTCTTTCATTTTAAATTTCAAACATCACTTATTAATATAATTTCATGCTTTTGAACATGCTACTGTATGAGTGGTACTGTATGAATAATAACTGATGTATGATAACTAATTCACACAGAAAAATGAAAATGAAAAATTATATATTAATTTTATTAATGCATATTATTTTATTATTGTATTAAAAAACTATTGAACTGTATTAAACATGATTTTTATTCCTACTTTCTTAAAATAAAATTCAAATTACAAAAGTTTTATCCTACTAATTTTAAAGGAATATTCAATTCTATTCTGATTGGCGTATCACCCTCCTTTCACAGTACAGTGTAATTAACAAGTGACACAAGTGTTAGTTTATCAACACATTTTGGTAAACAAACAGTCTTAGTTCTGGCTCAAAGCCTGAAGCTTGATCATGAGGCTTATGCATGTGAGAAGCTGGGCATGAATCCATAGGTACTGATAAGGTACAGAAACAAGAGGCGTTAACCCCCTTTCACACTGACAGTGATTAAATTGCTGGAGGTCACAAGCCACTTGAAATCAAGGAAAATCGCCAACTCTCATTAAAAATGGATGATGTCCGGTTGCCTCGTCACTCTACATCACATTCAGTGTGAATGCTCCTTTACTAATAGGGTGAAGAGTAGATCACAGGGCCGTGTTGTGACCTAGCACTGAAGCAGGTAGACGTTATGTCATTAGGGTTAGAGATGATCTGACCTTCTAAGATAGGGTTGGCCTCCAGAACCTGCTGCTCAATCCAGGAGTGTTGGCCGCTGATAGCTGCCAGGAACTGTAAGATGAGTTTGGTGCTCTCCGTCTTCCCAGCTCCAGACTCACCGCTGAACACACATAGTCAACACAGTTATGGGCACTAACCAGTGAATTACATTGAGGTAAAAATAGAAGACACTTAAACTTACCCTAAACCTTTACAGGCTGATTTACCTGATGATGCAGCATTGGTCCTTGTTGTTTCTTTGCATACTGAAGTAGCAGTTGTCTGCAATGCCAAAGATGTGTGGCGGCATCTCTCCTATCTTTTTGTTTGTGTAGAGGCGGATATGATCAGGTGTGTAGATGGGCAGGAGCTGGTATGGATTCACCGCTATCAGGATTGATCCCGTGTACGTCTGAAATACATTATTGTAAACACATAACTGAGTGGTTACAGGGCTCCAGACTAAAAAAATAAACATTTGCAACAATAAGTTAAAATCTAGGCACCGCTGGTGACAATCGGGAGACATTTGCATGTGTAAACACATCTCCTGAGGTGGCGATGTAGTAACGAACACATAGCAACCCGTGATACCTGATTAACAAACTAATGACCTTATGTGTCTGTTCTGAGTCTACTCTTTTTAATAAGTTAGGCAAAAAGATTCACAAAACAGTTTTAAACTTGTTTGCAGTTTGAACCAGACTCGCTCAGTCAGTGAATGACTCATTACTGAAGACACAATTGACTCCCACGAGTCATTTCTGGTTATGAATCATTACATAAAGGAAACTTTCTGAGTAAGATACTGTATAACTTTGTAAAACTATTGTATATTGTATAACCAAACGTTTTTTTAAACACTATACACTATAACACTATATACTTCATCTATGATTTGATCATCATTCTGAATCTGATCCAGATGTAATCTTTTACAAAAACATGATTTCTCAGCTTTTTGTTTCAAATGTTACTTTTTTTTCATGAAACTTGCCCACATTCATTTTTTGATAAAAAAGAATGTATGAAGCTAGAATAAAACATTGACTTTTGTTTAAAAACAGAGGCTCTGTTCTTTCCTTTGACAAAATGCATGTTCATATATTCATACAACAAAATATTCTGGGGGCAATGATTTTTTTTCTAAAAATGATCAAAAATGCTGGCAGTAGTTGGAAACTTAAAAAAATACTGGAAGGGAAGGAGTTAAAATAATTTCCTCAATATGCAGATACAAGTAACTGTATTGATTTTTAAACACTGTATAATCATCTATGACATTTGCATAACATGCTGTAATCATCATGTAACATAGTTTTTCCTGTTCCTCTTTCAAACTGTCAAACTGATGCCATGACAGGTTTTCCATGTTTCAGCTCTTTTGCTCAGTTGCATAACATCAATGAAACATATACCTTTAATACCATCAAAATACAAATTTGGACAAAGCACAGTTTAGGCATTGTGGGTGACAACTGGTGGTCTTTATGAATCAGTCAAACCCATCAATTTACTACAATGATGTGCTTTATACCATCAAGAAAGAGCAAGTGACAAGAAACTGAAGATTGGAAAACCTATGACTTTCTAGTTAGATAAAAAGTAAATAAATCTGAGCAGCTAGAACACATTTCCATACAAATGAATCCTAGCAGTGGTGTACCTCATGAAAAGAGGAATGACCCTAAAATAGGATATTTTGCCTATGCCAAGTAATTGAAATGATTCAAGCATTATTTTAAAAGCCTATGACAAAGTTACAATGCATTAGGTATTCTAGCGGTGAAAATGGCTAAAGGGGATTCATTGATGAAACAAAATAAAAGGTCACATTTCACAAAGCCAATTTTCTGCAGCCTGAAACAAAAACAATGAGCAAAAAAGCTATACCATCTAAGAGACCAAAACAAATCATTCAATCTTTTTACGGAATGAAAACACATGCCCTGATTTCACATTCGGCAAATGTTACAACGAAGGTAAAATGTTTTGGTCTCCATACATTGTACAGTCATAAATCAATGGCAATATTCTAACGACAGTCTATTTTTCTGAATGAACGAGCTTTGGAGCATAAAATCTTTAAAAAATGTATGAATACAGCGACTTAGAATTAATGCTAAGCAGAAACAAGCCAATGCCATCTGAAATTTAAAGTTAACATTTTGCCCATTTTACTTTAATAATCTGATGTAATTCTTTGTGAAAAACATCTTGACATTTGACCTAAATATGAATCTGACTGTTGGTTAACATTATTCTAAAGTCTGTGTGGTCTAAATGTTGCATTTTTTGAAGCAATGTGAGATGTTAAAGGGATAGTTCACCAAAAATGAATTTTACCCCATGATTTACTCACCCTCAAGACATCCTGAGTGTATATGACTTTCTTCTTTCAGACGAATACAATCAGAGTAATATTAAAAAACGTCCTGGCTCTTCCAAGCTTTATAATGACAGTGAATGGGGGTCGAGATTTTCAAGCTCAAAAAACTGCATCCATCCATCATAAAAAAATACTCCACACAGCTCTAGTGGGTTAGGTGTAGCATAAGCTCTGGTGAGAATATGCTAGTCTCACGAGAACCGTGTACAACAGTTAGTGGAAGCTAGAGATTACAGTTTAAAGTTTTTAATATGTATATTTTTCTTACAAAATCTTTACTAACCCCCCAGAGCCGTGTGGAATACTTTTTATGATGGATGGATGCAGTTTTTTGAGCTTCAAAATCTCGACCCCCATTCACTGCCATTATAAAGCTTGGAAGAGCCAGAACATTTTTTAATATTACTCTGATTGTATTCATCTGAAAGAAGAACGTCATATACACTCAGGATGTCTTGAGGGTGAGTAAATCTTAGGGTAATCCAATCATGAAGTTTCCCATGCTGCCTTAGATTCCACAGTAATAAAATGAACATCACCAGACAGAGAAATGTTAAAGGTCACGCTTACATATATGACCCTGTCGTTGTAACGGATCAGGAGATTTCTGAGGATACCAGCTTCATTCAAGTCCCCAAGACGAATCATGTCCTCCACCCCATGAATGGAGGTTGGGTGCATAGGTTTGATGTTTGTAGCATTTTGAAGAGAGATCCGCTGCTCCTACATAAGGGGAAAATACAGACTATTACTAATAAAACTGATAAAAAATTCACAATTCACTTAAAGGGGTCATCGGATGCCCATTTTCCACAAGTTGATATGATTCTTTAGGGTCTTAATGAAAATTCTTAACATACTTTGGTTAAAATTTCTCAATGGTAGTGTAAAACAACACCCTTTTTACCATGTCAAAATCAGCTCTGTTTTCAGCAACCCGTTTTAGTGTATGTTTCTTTAAATGCTAATGAGTTCTGCTCACCCCGCCCCTCTCTTCCATGGGGTGATGAGCCGTTCTCATGAGACTGTTTACTTTAACCTCGGAACTTACTAACTAGCATGTTATTAGGAAAGGTGATTTGCAAAGATTCATAAAAGAACCTTATACTCACTTCTTCTCTGTAGGTGTGGCTGGATCACGAATGATTCGCGTGAACATAAACGCATTTAGGTAGAGTGGGGGCGCATTCACTTCAAAATCAAAGTTAATCCACTGCGTCTTCAGCGGCTCACATGTCGGGAATAAATGATGACTGCTATGTTCATTATTACATCAAACAACAAAACACCTCAATTGCTTAGGAGCCATTCTTGTCTACTCCTGCTCCAGCATTGAAACAATGGCGGACTGATGACAGCTCACTCAGGGCGGGTCTAAGGTAAAACACCGGTGTCAATCAACAGTTGTGGGAGGGGCCTGGGTCTGTGTGACGTCACACAGACTGGCAGCTGAGAATGGCTTGATATGAAAAAGGGAAATGATTTAAGGAGATTAAAAATCCACTGGGTGGATCAGGGGCGGCAAGTACTCATGATTTTTGAGAGGGCATGAGTCGGGGGTGGGGGGGTCTCGTCATGCTTGTCATGTGACAATAGCACTGTATAACTGATATAGGCTTATGTTTTATTTTTTTTAAATTTATTTATTCAAAATATTTTCCAAACGTGTTAACTATATCAGGAAATATCTCAATTCTCAAACATGTGTATGAAAATGCATTTTGCACCTTTATAGATTATGTTATTTGATCTATAATGGGTTGATGGGCAAAGTAGACTAAATGCCTTTCCACACTGAGCACGAAAAAACGAAACGAATATTGGACGCGATGACGCGCTGGAATCCTATGGATGCTTCCACATAGACCGCGAACATTCACGCACCGAAACTGCAAATGTTTTTTTTCCTCCAGTCCGACGAATCTTTTCAGTTTCCCAAAGTGAAAATATGGGCCGTTCAATAAGATTTGAGCTAGGATAACTTGACAGGAGCAGCTGCTGTTACATAAAAGGGTGAGAATGGTGGCGCTGTTTCGAAAACCAATGTAAACAAACAACGAAGAAGAGTATCCCGGATAAGAAAGTGGATGCTGAGTTCTTGTTATCGTTGGTATTTGAGAACAGATTTATTCTCACATGTTCTTCATACAGAATAACATTTCTAATAATTCTCCACTGAATCATGTGATCTGTAGAGCACCGTCTGTTTTCTTCGATGTGCGCGAGTGTAATGAGTCGAGCGCGTTCACTCTAGATCTTCCGTATTAAAAAAAAAAAAATAGAGTGAAACATTTTTCTACCCATAATATGAAAGCAAATAGACATGATTATGACGATATATTTTCTGTATGTTTTGTATGCAGCTATATGCATACATATTTTGTATGCAGTATTTTTTTTATAGCAAAGGATGTTTATGACAAATAGCGTGCAGACGTGAATTAGCAGAAGCGAACATTCGTTTCACGCTCGGTGTGAAAGCACCTTCCGTCGGCGATTCGCCTCGCACTCATAGGCCTTAATGGTGTAATCTATTAACTACACATGATAACCAGACTTTTTACTTAAGTACCAGATATTGGTGTCATGCCATAAAATATTTTTAATACGATTGACATTGTATTATATACTTGATATTGTATAATATTGTAAGTTACTAATTATAACACTTTCAGATACATTTACATTATCAAAGAACATTTTCATTCTCTGATTGGCCATTGCATTCATAAGTTCAACAGCATCGTGTGTGATTGGTTATAATGCAGTGCTTTACAAATGCTCAGCGCCAGCCAGCGAACTCAGATTTGAATTTAGCAGCTGATGATGTGCCGCACTAAATGATCTAATCACACCGGTGTGATTGTATCAAATATAAAAAATATTATTAGGCTATTTTTTTGTCTTTTGGAAGCTGTATTCAAAATCCACTTGGCTCAGAAATCTGAGGGGCCACTTTGAATGGGCATGACGCCTCTGGGGTGGACCTTTATCATTATAGGGTGGTTGTGTACACACACTGCCAACACACATTTCAGTTCAAACAACTTGTAAAAGTGCATGTCGCATCCGATGACCCCTTTAAACCTCCTTTCTGTTCAGTAGATAAAGAACATTTATAGTTTACTAACTGGTCTTTTCTCACATATTGGGCACTATTAAGAGTAGTACACACTGAAAGGCCCACCTTTCCTTCATCATCCAAGACCTGGATATGACCCGAGTCACAGAGTTTGACCACGGCGCCAACAGGGACGTCAAACTCACGGCCTGTTCCGAGGTCCAACCAGACATAGTCCCCCTATGGGACAACCCATCAAAAACCAAATCTTTGTCATTGGAAAAATTCACAAATGATAGCAAAAACAATCATTTAAAGGGATTGTTCACCCAAAAATGAAAATTCTGTCATCCTTTACTCACCCTTCACTTGTTCCAAAGCTGTATGAGTTTCTCTCTTCTGATGAACACAAAAGAAGACATTTTGAAGAATGTTGGTAACCAAACAGCTGATGGTAGCCATTGATTCCATGTTATTAGTTTTCATATTATGGATGTCAATGGCTACTGTCAGCAGTTTGGTTACCAACATTCTTCAAAATATCTTCTTGTGTGTTCGACAAAAGAAAGAAAGGAACTCCAACAGGTTTGGAAAGCATAAATGATGACAGAATTTTCATTTACGGGTGAAAAAGTAAAGAAGTCGAACACTGAGCAAGAGCATAAGAACCTTACCTGTTGCAGAATGACCATGTTTCTGGTTTAGAGTTTTGACATTAGAAGTCACCATGTGAGGGACCTAAACAGGATAAAAACAGAAGGACATAAAAAAATCATTAAAAATTAAATGTAAAATTAGATCAAATTAAAAAAGATCAAAGCAAAGATCAAATAAACCTGCTGTAATGTATGAAATTAAGAAATATATCTATAGGAATGAAACAGACTGTACATGACAGCAAGTTCCACACCCTAAGACTTTGCAATCAATTATTTAAAAAGATATTAAGATCTTTTTAATAAAAGCAAGAACCTGTGAGCCTGTATCAGAATAGCCTAAGTGTACTCTGAAGACACATTTTCTAGAATCTGATCAAAGATTCTCATTGCATCATAAATTTTAAAACTACCCTGTTGGGGCATATTTAAAATTACAATGAAGGAACATTTTCACAATATAGCTTTATCAGAAAGGATACTGATCCCCAGAATATTAAGACCAAAAACATCTTTAACTTTGCAGAGGACAGAATTGCTAATTCTATTAACAATGTGGGTCAAACTACAGAGTAGACACTGCCCCAGACAGACCAGACCAAACATACAGTACATAAAGGTCAGCAGAGCTGTTCCATGGGCTAAAATTTCTGTTTTTAAACACAACTTTATAGAGGAACACAATTCATTAAACACCAGGAATAGGTCAGTGCAGACACAGCACATTAATCCTAAACCCATAAAGTTCATCACTGCTGCTTCTGGGGTGACACTTGTGTATTAGTAAACATTCAAATATTTTAAATTGATGAGTATTGTTCATTACTATTTCCATCTGTGATAACAACAGAGACATTAATAACATTGTTAGTAATGGCAGTTCAGGTTTATATTTAGTATATGACATTTTAAATAAGCCATAAACCTTTTTACAAATAAAAACATAACCAAATGAACAAATAAATGAATAAAAGCTATGTTTCATTTGATACATTTAGATGACCAACAATAGCTTATCGATATTTGTATTCTACTTCTCTGTAAACAACATATCTCTCGTAAGATTTGATTCTTCTCTACTGTACATACACTACCATCCAAAAGTTTGAGTTCAGTAAGAATTATGTTTTCTAAAGAAGTCTCTAAATGTTCTCTAAGGCTGTATTTATTTGATTAAAAAAACAAAAACAAAAAAACAACAACAGTAAAAAGAGTAATATTGTAAAATATTACAATATAAAATAATTGATTTAGTATATTTTCTATTTAATTTTTTAAAATTATATTTTGTTCTTAATTTTCTAATACATTTTCAAACTTAATATATTTTAAAATGAAATGTATTCCTGTGGCAATGCTGACTTTTCTGAGGCCATTATTCCAGTCAATCATTCTAATATGCTAAATTGCTGTTCAAGAAACCATTTCAAGCTTTGTCAAGCTTTTGTACCAAACTGAAAGTTCAAAAGAACAGTATTTATTTGAAAAATATTTTTTTCTAACAATGTCAGTGTCGTTACTGTCACTTTTCAATTCAATTATTCAAATGCAATTACTGTACATGCATCCTTGCTGTATAAAACCATTAATTACTTTTAAATAAACAAAAATACATAAAAATAAAAAATCTTACTTATCCTCAAAGCTGGAACGGTAATGCACTATACATTTCCTCTAAGCGCTACATGACACCCTGAGCAAATTCTCTATCACAGGAAATAATCAGTCAGGTACAGTTGAGGATGCTAGATCAGCCATTGTGGCATCCGACCCTGCAATGAAAACCACAAATCAGGGTTTATTTTAAGATAAGATTGAGACTGTCCACACCTTGGTTGTTAGAAACACATTATCAGTACTACAGGATATCATTCAGAATGCCTTTTAAATAATATACCTCTTGTAGCAACTTCCTGATACCAAATATACTTGATGCATGTATTAACACACTGCTACTGAGGATAATTACACAGCTGTGGAAGTAGATCCAATAATAGTTTTATTCAGGGAGAGCTTCCTAATATCCTAACACACTACATGTCATTACAACCAGCATGAAGCACAGCACATGAAACCCAAAAGACAATGAGCTTCCCTCACTGATTTAAAGGCTAATAGACTGTAGTCTGGAATTAGTCACTTACACTGACAAGAAGAAGCTAATGGATTGAACGTTTCTATGATTGAGAGGCACTGACATAACTGTCCCCATTATAGCATCACTGAAAGAGCCGTCAGGAGTGCAGATAGACAGCTTAGATGAGCCTGTGCACTCTGCTAATTGGCCTGCCGAGTAGGTCAAAGGGACAATTTGCACTGTCAACCCCACACAGATTCATCTCTAAGCTTTTCACCACCGTGATTAAGTAGCAACGTTCAAGAATAACTCTGTAGTCCTTCTCTATATTGGCAGGGTTTTGTGCACCTTTGAATGGTTTTCAAATGCAGTCGAAGGTCTGATCACTAAGAATAATCAATATCAAACCTCAGAAACTTCAAGCCACTGTTGATCTTCGAGCCCTCTTTTGATCAATGAGTGAAAGAACTTGCATTAAAGAAATATATTCCACGTTCTGGGTTCCGTTCAAGTTAAGCTTAGTCCACAGCATTTGTGGCAAATTGCTGATTATCACAGAAATTAATTACCATGTATAACTCCTTTTCTTTTAAGAAGAAGAAAAGATTGGGGTTTTACTTACTATTTCAATAACATAGCCACAAGATGTAAACAATGTGAGTTTTAATTTGAATTGTGTAAAAAAAAAAAAATCGCTTACTGACCCTTTGTGTAAATTTATGTCCAATTTTACAACCTTGTTGCCATCATAATGCAATACCATGATCCCCAAGTACCTAAAATGACTGCAAAAAATTATTTAAACGGCTTTGCAGTGCTAATAAGACACACATTTGAACAGAATGCTAAATTTAAGTGCTTTAAAAAGGATAAGCTTCACATTTCTGCTTTTAAATCATCTAACAACTGGCCCTATTCACTTCCATTGCAAGTTACTTGCTGTAATTAAAGAAAATAACGGTCCAGGCCAAACACACACGGATGGATGAAAGTGACGTGACATACGGCCAAGTATGGTGACCCATACTCGGAATTAGTTCTCTGCATTTAACCCATCCAAAGTGCACACAAACACTGTGAACACACACCCGGAGCAGCATATCATGTTGGGGGTTCGGTGCCTTGCTCAAGGGCACCTCAGTTGTGGTATTGAGGGTGGAGAGAGCGCTGTACATTCACTCCCCCCACCTACAATCCCTGCCGGACTTGAGACTCAAATTCGCAACCTTTGGATTACACGAGTCCGACTCTCTAACCATTAGGCCACGATTTGTTACCACAAATCTGCGTCCAGGGTTAGTACATACTAAATCTCAGGTTAGATGGAGCATGGGGCACATCAGGTGAGATTGTAGATTTCTGACTAACTGCTTGATTTTAGTTAAGTTGTTATACAGTTGCATTAACTATGGGGGGCTAGATAAAATATTATTGGAGTATTAGCATGGTTCAGGCATACTTCATAGTACTAGCCATAACCTCTGGTTATTGTCTCAGCTTTAATTAAGTTGTATGTTGTTATATTAACTATCGGGGGCTAGGTATATGGTACTAGCATAACCTCTGATTATTGTTTGAGCTTTAGTTAAGTTGTACGTAGTTATATAACTATCGGGGGCTAGACAAATAGTACTAGCATAACCTCTGATTATTGTTTGAGCTTTAACTAAGTTGTTACATGGGTGACTGTAGGGGGCTAAACAGAACCACTATTTAAATAATGGTAAGCATGGGCGACCTATTAAATAGTTAGTCATAACCTCTGACTAATGATCAGACTGGAGAGTTTGTGATCGTGGGGTACACGTAACTTACATCGGCTGGCGTGATACACCTTACAATAGTAATCAACGTTAAGCCAAAAAAAGCAGTCAATTTGACCTGGACACAGAATATAACTTTAAAATCAACAAATGGATTAGTTTTATTACATTGTCGTTATTTTTTTTATTATTATTAATATCATGTTAATTTACTTAATTTTATACACACATACTTTATATATACATATACATATACTGATATTTCCTACTGACAAACTACATCAAAAGATGGAAATAACTGACTTAAACCATTTTCAGCTGGTGAAAATACTAGTGTTCTAATAATTTTGGCCACCACTGTATATAAAACTTTTGTATATTGTTTATTAAAGAAGCTTGCTTGGTTTTTGATAATGTCTGTTAATTGTTCTTGTTCATAGAACTATGCTGGCCTGTAACTAATGTAAAAAACAAATATATGTAATGTATACTAGCTTTGTTACTATAAAAATTAAGTTGAAATAACTTGAAATAACAGATTTTGGTCTCAGATTTTCAATTTGGCCTTTTGACCCCACTTTTAGCTCACACAAGAAACAGTTATATTGTCCTGAGTGGACACATCAATATGGCAGATATATTACATAATAGAATAACTGATTCAATGCTCCAGACTCCACAGGGTTAAGCGGAGCAGCACCCATGTGGCCCAGAGCAGGTCAGGTGAGCAGCGGGAGTCTTTAGGAGCTTACACAGATTCCTCTGGATAAGCTCGCCACCAAGCAAACTGTCGTTTGAATATTTCAGCTGAATCATTTCCTTATGCGTAGCTTTGTCTTTCAACACTGCATAACTGATTATTACTTTACCTGCGTCATGAGCAGCCATCATAAACAATACCTGGCTTAGCTGCCTCACAGATCTATTTTTAGAGTTTGATAGGTCCATGTCACTATTATCAGGTTAGATGTGAGAATGTAGTTTAGGGAGTGAGACTGAGGCATGTGTTTCCTCATGGCACACTCAATAAGTAGATTAGCATGGATGTTAATCACATAGATTAAGCACAATATAAATACCAATTCTGGTTTAAAAAATGTGATATTTGTTCATGAAAAACCAAATTTGGAAAAGTGGTACAATGCCTAAATGAATTAATAGTTTGGTATAAATATGTCGGTAGATGCACTTGGCTTTTGCAAATTTGAGTTTTACAAACATTGAGAGACATGCAGTATGTCAGTGTGTCACATGGTCAAACAAAGAACTGCTCTCAGCATTGTCCTCTAAACTGAAATGCACACAGGCTACTTTGAGAAATGATTTCACAAGAAATTATTCACAAGGATACCGACTTGTGGTTAATACAGGCTCAATATACTTTCACATTTTATTCTACATAAATACAAAAAAACATACACACATCAATAATACCCACTTGTGATGTTTTTAAAGCTATTACTTGTCACAGTTTTGTTGTGTTTACAATCATTCTTACAATCTATTTTAACTCAAACTTTCAGGAAAACTTTTTTTTTTAAGTGCACCTATTATGCAAAATTCACTTTTACATGTTGTTTGAACATAATTGTGTGTAGGCAGTGTGTGTACACAACCACCCTATAAAGATAAAAATCCACCTGCTCCTTTTTTTTTTTTAAATACTTTTTTTAATTTTAATTTTTTAAATTTTATTATATTATATTAACAGCATAGACAGCAGTACTGTATATTATGCTGCTGTCACTTAATACACAGATCTAATAAAACATGCAATTTATTTCCAAGATGTTTACCTTTACAGACATAACCAACTGTGTGTATTTGACAGTTTAAGCGCAACAAGACATGAAAGAGAACTTATTTTAGTACTCACATGCCGAGTGACAGCCCCTTTCTGTGCGCGTGCTTCAAGATGTGTGCACTCAGAAAACTCTGTATCAGGAGTTTAAAATGATATGGCTTTAAAACCCATGATTTCAACATGATAGACATGATAATCAAAACCTAACGGATGCTTTGGCGTAGATCGTTTATATCCAACGTTTAGCTCTTCGCAACTGGAGATTGTATTTTGGCCACAAAACTCATAAAAGTCTGTGAAGAAATTCATTTGTGATGATTATCATGATGAACAAAACATGTGAGAATCATAAACTTTTGTTGGTAACAGTATTTTCTGCAGTAATCCAAAAGCCAATGGAAAAATCCTATTGGGTTTTTGTCAAGGGATCCAGGGTGAGGCTACTGCCAAGCTACCCATACTTTTAAGTAATTAAACTAGTTACTAGCTACATTACACTTATTAGTTTTAATAACCGAGTTGAAAACATATTGATAAACCGTAGCATTTAACATTTGGAAATACATAACTGAAAACTAGAGATCACTGCTGAAAATTTACGTAGAAAATTTCCACAAACCGTGTTTTAGTTATTCGCTCCCACACACTGGCAATTTAGAGAACAAAGCATCTGGCAGAAATGAAAACATTCCGCTATATTGTTCTAGCACATAAGAAGAGATTATAGATCTTAAACTGTCTGCCTTTTCTCGCCTAACTACATCTAATCTCACACTTTATGGGATCAGTTTAATGCCAGAAACACATTTTGAGGAGCACTCTGCCATAATTACATTCCACAATGCACTTGTGACTGTTACAAAGAACATTCCTCACATAGGATGCATAGAATTAATACTCTAATTAATGCTCCTGAAATCAGCGAATAGCTTAACAGTGAAACGTTGAATAACCAGTGAACGTGTTCCCTTCATATTGCTCATGCTTTTCTAGACTAATAGGTCAGATGTTTATTTGGCTCGTTTCATAAGTGGTCGTTTGCCCTTGGGCCAAGACTCACTAAAGGTCTTAAATCTTGTGCCCCTCTAAACTCTTAACTGCTTTATCCAGCACCTCAGTAAGTGCCAGAGGCAGATTAACACAGTCACATCCTCTGTGTCTGTCAGCTCAGAGTCTGTGTCAAAGCAGCAGCACGTCAAAATAATTCAATTCTCGCTTTAAGAGGTTTCTTTCCATCCACAAAACTATATAGTTTTACACTTCAAATAAATCTCGAAAAAACTTTATAAGCTTTGAAACTTTTAAAACCAAGAGGAAATTAAATAAATAAATAATGGTTATTTTTTGTCTTGTTTTCCAGTAAATATATCTAAATAGCCTTACATATACAGTATTATAATATATATCCTAACAATATAAACTTACTTGAAGCAAACTTGTGTGATATATTAAGACTATATCTCACTTTACAGGCTGTTTATTCTTATTTGCTAAATTGTAGTCATGAATAAAACTAACATGAATAATCTATTTGCCAACGGGGTAAAAATGACCTGAATTAATAAAAAATAATTAATTAATCTTACATTAATTCCAGATATTTGAATTAAAACAAAACAACAAAAAGCTAATTAAATAAGCTAATTAAAAATTTGTAAATTAAATACAAAAATACAATTTCTCTGCAAACATGTCTAATAATTATTACACAATTTGGCCTCTCCAGTAAATCCATCTAATTTTAAAGATGTTTAGATTTTTTTTACTGGAAAAATTCATCTTAAATTAATTCAAGATATTTGAATTAAAACAAAACTGCAAAAAGCTAATTAAAAAAAAATTAAGTACAATTTCTCTGAAAACATGTCTTATAATTATTACACAATTTGGCTTCTGCAGTAGATCCATCTGATTTTAAAGATATTTAGATATTTTTACTGGAAAACAAGACATAAACACTAAGAAAAAGATGTTAAGGTATCATATCAACCTTATGTTAAGGTATTTCACAACCCTAAAAACCTGTCTCTAATATCTACTGACAGTAAAATAACATTCACTCTCAGATAACTATAGGAAGGCATAAATGGTTCCTCCTGAGGCCTGGTACAGAGCGTGGCAGAGCAGAAAACAGTCAGCAGTAAGTAGCTTTCCCTAAAGCCTTAAAAGAGCATGAGGTGCTGGACGGCTAAGCCCTGAGTATGAACACTCACTTACCTCACAGTGACTCAAGTGTTTGTCTTGCGCCCCACTCTCCCTTCTTCTTCTTCTATCTCTGCACCTCTATCTGTCCGTCCTTCTGTCTCTAGTTGTTATGTATGTCCACACGTCCAGGTTCAAGAGCTGGTCTGCAGTCAGGTGATTGAAAAGTGTAAATTATATCAGAGAATAAAGTAAACTCTTCCGCAGTCACTGCAGTTGTCCTCTAACGTATGTCCAACTGTGGGCTACCTGTTGCTGTGGGATGCTGGGTAATGCAGCAGGAGAGCAGTGACAGCATTCAGCGTTGCCTTCAATGGCACTCCTGATCCAGCTTAGAGGGAGGCGGGGTTAGCAGCGGGCGGTCACTGTGGGGGAGGGAAGGGCTTGACACAAAGGTCTGCTGGTCACTTCATCTGAAGTACATAGCCGCTAGTTTCCTGTTAGTCTCTCATGCCTCAAGCTCCTCTGCAAACTGAACATGAAAAGGTCAAGCTTTTGTATCTATAAATGGATGCTGGGTGTGTCTGATTCAATGAATGTAAAATTTAAATGGATATGGCTTGAATCCAAAGTATACAACCTCCATAAATAACCAGTCAAAGTGATACAGTAAATAATACAGTGAAATCCCTCATAGTCAAAGCTACTTTAATAGTTTGAAAAACATATTTAATATTAAAGTAGCATATTGATTTTTTTTTCTGATATTTTTCTAATTAAATAGAAACAACATCAGAAACATGTTAAAAGAATCTGAGGTAAAATTAGGAGCTTCAATTTCAACTTTGAATTAAATTTGAAATAATCTATCACTTTTTTCACAAATCATTGATTTCTTGGACTCAAAACATAAAAACATTCATTACTCGCCTTCATGTTGCAATGTCAAAGCAAAACAACAGCAACAAAAACAAAGCAAAACAAAAAAGTTAAAATAATTAAACATAGTTAGGGTTATTTTAATAAAATAAAACAAAATGAAATTAGATTTGTGATTTGACCAAGTTAACTGGAATAGTGGAGCATTAGTGAGGTGAGAAAATAAAGAAAAAGTCTTTTTCACATCATCAAACAACCCGGTGCACAAAACAAAAACAAAAACAAAAACAAAAACAAAAACAAAAACAAAAACAAAAACAAAAACAAAAACAAAAACAAAAACAAAACAAAAAACAAAAAAACAAAGAAATAAAACAATAAATACATTAATTAAATATTATGTAATTTGACCAAGGTAACTAGAATAGTGGAGCATCAATGAGTTGGAAAGAAGAAAAGAAAAAAGAAAAAACTCTTTCATATCAAACATCCCGATGCGTGGAACAACTCAATGAAATACTGCAATACGATTTTTCATCTTTTATTTCAAAGTCATGCCACAAGTTGACAAAATACAAAAGAAAAAAAAAAAAGTACTTAAAATCAGTATATCAAATAACCACAGTGTAACCCAGGAGAGACTTAAACGCAAAATAAACATTTAAACAGAGATAAGATACAGAAAACCTACAATCAGTAAAGATATAGTATATATGTCTGTGTCTGTCTGTTTGTTTGTTTTTTTGAACACAAGATTCAATGGCTAGATATAAAACAGTAAACAAAGGAGTATAAAATGCTGATAAAAGATACTTGTTATAAAGATAATATCAGCTATGTTTCATAGAATGATACCATGCAAGATATTTTCTATATTTCTGTTTATGTATACATACGTCAGTTTCAAGTTCAACATCAGCAGAAAAAATACAAGAGTATCACAAGCTCATTCTCTGGACGTCTGACCCATGTCAAAAAATGACAAAGAGCGATAGGATTCACTCGCTCCACAAGCATTCACTGGTTATTAAGGCTGTACTCTATCAAGATGCCTAGAGAAAGTCCAACATGGCATGATAGCACTGGTGACGGCGTGTGTTGAAGAAAAGAGGTTCACTCAGCCAAAGTACATGCAGCAGTCAAGGCCAAAGAGCCAGTAAAATCACAGAGAGCAAATAACGGCCAGCAGAGACGCTCGGGAACGTCATTCACGTGAAAAAAATGCCAGTGATTCAGAGGACCTGAACTTGCCTCGTGACTACAAGCAGTTAAAAGTCTCTACAGACATAATACATGTTAAAATTGTGAATAAATTATGCAGTAGAATGAAACTGGGCAATCTCTGCAAATATGTTTATGTTTCCTTCATACATACGTTGCATTAGCTGCGCAAACAGTGTATAAGTTACTGTATAAATTCATACTGTGTATAAATCCTGTTTGTAAACAAACACAAACCCACATGCAATGTAAAATTACACTTGCACATGGAAACAGCATCAAGATCAACTTGACACGACATGGCAAAGGTTCCTCTATTTGATCTGAAGCATGCACAACAATCTGAGTGAACCAGGACCTTCTAACCATTTAAACGCTGTTGTTCTGTCATATGGCCAAGCTGGAAGAAAATTAAACTTGTGTCAGTAATAATTAAATAAAATGTGAACAATCAGAATACATTAGATAATAATAATAATAATAAAAAAAATGTACACCAGAACATGTTTGACATTAAAAGGCATTTGAACTTCAACAGTTCTTATTATATGCCATTGGCCACTTAATGTTATTTGGCAAAATAGACAGAAAAAAAAAAAAAAAAAAAATCACAGGAAATGCATATGGCTCCAACTGTACTGGCACATTGGCTTCTTTCACAGCATTCTCATTCAAAAAAAACAACAACAACAAAAAACTATAAATTGAAGCTTTGGATGAAACAAAGAGAAACAAAGAATGAAAGCTTTGTTGTCTTTAACCGCTAAAGAGACTTAAGGCTATTTATTAGTTTGTTTAGTCAGATTAAAAGGTATAAGGTGTGTAATTTCTGCACACATTACCTAACAGAACTGCACAAATTCCAGTACAAGGCAAGCCCCTCGTCTGCTATTGGTCAGATAAACAGATAGCCCCACCCCACACTCACGCCATTGGTTAAGCCAATGTTGCTGGTCTGATTGCTCAAACAAACAGAGCAATGTTTTGATAGCGCCACAGTCTTAGACTTCAGAGAAATAAATATATGGAACAAAAATACACATTTGAGCAAAATTGCTGCCTTATACTTAATTTGAACTCTCTGTTACTATCAGTATAACACCTCTCTTCTCAGTGAAAATTACTTTCTATTATCTAAATCAGTCAGTCATAAAGGTCAAAATGGAGATAAGTAAAATCTATTCACAGACAAGAAATTTTCTTCGCTAAATCCCCTGTTTACCCGTCATAATCTGGCCTGTGGAGGTACAAATGATGTAAAAGAATGACTGGGCTATTGTTGTGGATTTCCAATTCAATCTGGTTGTATAAAAACTGAAATGTAATGGAGCTAAAGAAAAAGCTTCATTCATCCCTGAATAAAATCAGTCTGTCTCCATGGTACCACATTTTGCCAAAGGCTAATCCATAGGGTTTGAGTGCGGTCTTGTCATCCAACATAGTTACTCTGATTGGCACAACATTTGTTCAAACCTGGTATATAACACTGTGTGGTCTCTTTATGTTGCTCTTCTTCCTACTTCACTATCTTTTCTTGCTCAACTAGGTTTGAGTGTCAATACTCATTTGGATCAGTGGCTCAACTTTAGAAACATTACAAACTTTAGAAACATTAGTTATTATAACCTAATGTTTGAGATTCTTATGCTACATTTTTGACAAAATATTAAAAATGCCAAACAGGCTCATGGTAACTCTTGTACCATTTGGCCTTCACATTTGTTTCAGACAGATTATTAAAGAAACTTTACACAAGGTAACAAAAATAATAGTTCAGAGGCAATAGAAAAATAAATTAATATGGAATGAAATGAGCAAAAATGTGTTATGAAGGAATAAATCCTCAAATATTCAGCACAACACAGTGCAGAAATCATAGTAGTGTAGCAGTCATTCAAATAAAAAAAACACATGAGTGGATGCTAAAACATATCCAACCATGATAAATGACGGATGTGGACTTGTTTCTGTTTTCCAAAACTCACTTATAGTGACTGAAAGCATAAACAAAGACATTGTAGTGCACAAAGAGTTCTGTAGCAGTCTCTGGTGGAACAGCACAACTAGCCATTGGAAAGGACACAAAGCTGGTGAAGATAGTCACCATGTGTCTGGAGTTAAAGTGTAGTTCTTCATCGTCAAGAGAAGTTGAGAGAAAAAAACGAGGGATCTTCTCTTAAGTACAGAATATCTGTTGATGCAATCGTGCAGCAGTTGTTGCGTATCTCAAACAATGGCACATGCTGTTTGGCAGGAGTCTGACTAGAAAGTCATTAAGACACAGACAAATCCTTGTTTTACAGTCTCGCAATCCTCAGAGCAAGAGTGAGGTAAACCCAGAGATATTTGTGGGTCCAAAGGCCTGCTCTTCATCCTTTGAGCACCGCTAGCACTAATAGAGTTTTCCCTTTTATTTAAACATGCATAACCTTTTAATGGTCCTTAGGTTACTTTGAGGGCTAGTGGATCACACACACTCATACACACTAGGGTGACCAGACAAATATAACAACAAAATTGGGATACATGCTTGTGAATACAGTATTAGCACATTTTGGCCTGATTTGATACTTGTTTTAACTCAAAAGGGTTTAAAAACAAATGTAAATTTAATAAACACTGTAATATAAAAAGCTTGGATATATTTTTGATCTTTCGGTCACACTACAATGAGTCGAACCTAAACGTTAACTCTCATTTTTAGCTTAAGATTTCTCTATTTAATGTTTTAAGATGACTTGTAAAAATGGCAGCCAATAAAATACTAGTATGTACTTCTAATTTTTCATAACATTTTTGTCATTTGCACAATTATGAATGTGCATGTTAGCACTTAACTTCTCGATATTGTGAGGACAATGCAGCAACTTCTATTATTGGGTCGAAGCAGTGTTGTAATTGTACTTGTTAAAACTTTTAAATATCTTTTTGGGTTTGAAAGCTGAAATAAAATAAAATGTTAAAATATTAAATGAAAAACTAAAGAATTTGAGAGAAAACAAGAAATGTTGCCTTTGTAACTGAAATAAAACGTTAAAATTGAAGCACTGAAAAAAATTAAGAACTTAAATTAAATTAAAAAAAAAAAGTAAATAATAAAATGACTTAAACTGAAATTAAAATGAAACCGAGGCTAAAGGCTATTTGAAAATATTAAAAAAAAAACTAAATAGTATAAAAATAATACTACAATAACACTGGTCAAAGGGCCACATAACCTGACTTATGGTTATATCTCCTGATATGAAAAGCTATACATTAGAAACTGGTTTCTAATGATAGAAAAAGCTGTCAAACTAAAGCTAATATTAATTATTAGGAAAAAATGTCATCCTAAATATAACTTTGTTGAGATGTATAGGACTCATCGAATCAGTACTATCTGGTCACCCAAACATACACACACACAGACACACACACACAAAAAGGTAAAATGCTTATCAAACTTCCTGGCATTTTTATAATGCCTATCCATGTATTCAGGCAAAGAATGGCATGGCAGAGAGTCCGGGTGGGCTTTTGGTACTGTGGGTCCACTGGAGTCTTCACGCTCCAGTAGGCTCTATTCCAGACTCCTGTTGCTAAGCGACATGACCTGGAGAATCCAAAGAGGTGCCCGCTGCGGCCCACCGGTCACTGAAATCTTTCAGCTAAATGAGAGCTGATCAGGTCAAGGTCTCTGTAATCAGGTGGACCTCCATGTCACTGTGCATCTGTGTGAAAGGGCACACGTGTTGACACTGACTGAATATGCGATGACTGAATGCGTGGAGGAAAGAAGGGATAGAAAGAGAGACAAGGGAAAAATCAAATTTGAATCATTTCCCAGGGCTGGGCTGCATTCAGTATTCTGGCAGACGAGACGTGGCCGATCATGTGACTAGGACTCCTAAAGGACCTACTTCTACTTTAGACCACTTCAGCTGCTCATGCAAACACAATGCATAGCCCTTTATTACAATATCAGATCACGATCGGGTGGAATTAAAATAATAATTTATCCAGAAATTAAAATTTGTCATTATTTAGCTCATTGTCATGTTGCACACTTGCTGGATTTGGATTTTGGAATCTTAATGCAGCTATTTTCCATACAACAGTCTGTCAAGCTCCAAACATCATAAAAGTGGTCCATATGACTTATTTGAAATCTTCTGAATTGAAAAGATAGCCATATCGAGCGAAACTGAAATAATTTCGTTATTCACCTATAATCTTCCACTCCAGTGAACCGTTAAATCGAGAACCACTGGAAAGTGAATGAATGAATCATGGATCAGTAGTCATTCAGTTAGAAGATTTCTGAATCAGATCAAACGGTTCACTAAAAAGAACAGGTTCAAAAGATGAACGATTCGTTCATGAATCAAAATGAACAAGTTCAACTCGCTGATTCAATCCAGTCACAGGAGTTCTCAAGATAAACGAAGATTATCACTGAATAATAATGACTTAAATTTCAGTCTATAGACATTAGTCAGACTAGACACCATATTGAATTTAACATGGATGAAAACGAGGCTGTGAGGTATATAGTCATTACAATGGCATGTATACAGGTCATTTTCACAACTCATAACTTTAAAACAGTTTTATGGAGATTTTGCCAACTGAAAGCTTTTCAGAAAGACGTTTCGTCAGCTCAACAGTCGGTATGATGTTAAACAACAGTGCAATCCATTGAACGCACTGTACCTCTATCCCTCACAACCTTGCTTTCATTCCTGTCAAAGATTAAATGTAGTGCTACTCTGACTAAGGTCTATGCCTCACATGGCTTCAAAAGATTTGAAAAATACCGTATGGACTATTTTAATTATGCTTTTAAAGGGATAATTCACCCAAGATTGAAAATTCTGTCATACTCACCCTCAAGTTGTTCCAAACCTGTGCATACTTCTGTTGAACACAAAAGAAGATATTTTGAAAACTGTTGTTAACCAAACAGTCGACGGTAGCCACTGACTTCCATACCGTGGAAAAAATACTATGGAAGTCAATGGCTACCGTTAAATGTTTGGCTATGAACATTCGTCAAAATATTTTCTTTTGTGTTTAACAGAAGAAAGTACCTTGATACAGGTTTGGAAAAACTTGAGGGTTAGGCTGATGATACACAGGGCAACATTTTGAGCAATGTTGCCATCAATGGGCAACCAGGTGAGACACAGGGCCCATGACCAATCTAATTTTGGGTTGCACTTTATTTTACAGTATGTGTACAGTGTACCTACCTAAGAAAGTACAGGTAATATAAGGTAATTACATGGGGTAGGGTTAGGTTTAGGGGTAGGTTTAGGGTTAGTAGCTAGTTATTGAAATTACTAGAATAAGTACATAGTATGTACATGAGTAACAGGACTATAAAATAAAGTGCTACCGAAATTTGTTACCCATTCTCAATGGGAAAGTGCCTAAGTAACACAAAATTGCTCAAAAAGTTGCCCCGTGTATCTTCAGCCTTAATAAATGATGACAGAATGTTCATTTTTGGGTGAACTATACCTTTAAGGGCTTTATGGATGTGGTCATTAAGATTCATTAAACTTCTGCCTCTTTGCTCCACTGAAAAAATAACAGTAAAAGGTTTGAAATGACATGACATAGTG
Organism: Onychostoma macrolepis; assembly: GCF_012432095.1. Lineage (NCBI taxonomy): Eukaryota > Metazoa > Chordata > Actinopteri > Cypriniformes > Cyprinidae > Onychostoma > Onychostoma macrolepis. The sequence continues at coordinate 15,935,006 of NC_081175.1, forward strand.
ACTTTTTTAGGGTCAACTAACCGTTCATTGAAAAAAATCATCAGTAGAAAATTATGAGGGCTAAAGGCATTGTGGGTGAACGAGGAACACAAGCAGAGAGAGTGAAGTGGCGGATGCATGATCAGATGTTAGTTAAAGTGGTGCAGGTGATCAGGCGCACAGTCAGCGTGCCTGGAAGGTTGTTGTCTTGACGACTACCCTTGTCTTTAAGGTAGACCGTGTGCTGCTCTTGGCGGTCGTTAGGGTCACTAAAGAGGGTCACCTGACCCAGGAAGGTGTCAACAATCACATTCTTATTGTAGATCTGAGTTCGTCATGGAGCAGTCAGAAAGGTTAAGCAGGAGAAATAGAGAAGAAAAACAGAAATAAGGTGAGAGGAACAGATCAGTGTACATACCAGTACAGCGAAGGAGATCTGTAGCAGTTTGTGGAAAGGACTGAAGGAGGAAGAGATGTAATTACATACTTCCAACTCACCTCGATGTGAATGCCTTCCTTTGGCTTTTTGCGGTAGAATATTCCTTTAATGTCAAAACTGGGGCAGCGTGTGTCTTTGTGCACAGGGGAGCGAACCTTCTCCCCCTCACAGGTGATGATCACATATGGGTCAGAGGCTAAAGAAAAAAGACATGAGTCAGCAACACACTTTATATGACAGCATTCGAAGCATGAATATGCTATCTCTATCACTGACACACTGCAAAAATATTTTGTTATCTAGTCAAAAAAATATTTAAACAACATTTAACAAGATATTTCTATTTGACGTAAGATTGTGATTCTTTATTCTTATGCTGACCAAGGCTGCATTTATTTGATCAAAAACACTGTAAAAACAGTAATATTGTTAAATATTATTACAATTTAAAATAACTCTTTTCCATTTTAAAATATTTGAAAATGTAATTTATTTCTGTTATGGCAAAGCTGTATTTTCAGCAGGCAGGCATTACTCAGAAAGTATTCTAATAGGCTGATTTGGTGTTCGAGAAACATTTTTTCTTTTTTAAATTATCAATATTGAAAGCATTATCAATATTTTTGTGGAAACCGAGATACATTTTTCAGAATTATTTGATGAATTGAAAGTAAAAAAAAAAAAAACAGCAGTTAAATGAAATCTTTTGTAACATTATAAATATAATTACTGCCACTTTTAATCAATAATGCACCCTTGCTGAATAAAAAAAGCCTTACTGATCCCAAACTTTTGCACAGCAGTGTGTATATATATATTTATATTTGATATATTCTCTGAAAACAATTCTAGAATAAATGTGACTTGTTCTTCAGACGATTAATGACAAAAATGCTTTTTTGTAGTACATCATAAAGAAACAAATACAATGCAAATGCATTGAAAACAGTCAAAGAGGAGATTAAAAAATAGCTCGCTCTGAACCTGAGTTCAGTTTCACCCAGTTCTCCCATCATTACTGTATGTTTACATCACCACTGTGATGACCACCTTTTTACCACTGTAGCTAAGTAACAACTCAGGTGGAGAAAACGCCAGTTTTCTCTGAACAACCAAACAAACTGAACTCTGATTTCAATCCAACAACTTTATTCAATCTCCACAACCTTCATTCACGAACCTCCGTAAAACTCCCTGCATTCATTCATTTTTTTCACTTAACATGTCATTAGAGACTCACTGTCATATCTTTGTAATTGTTGTGGATTTTGTCTTGGTAGACTATCTTTGCATGTTTTGCTATTTGTGATTTGTACACATTCTCATTATTCACTTTGGTAAGAAAGTGTCACTAAGTACATAAATGCAAATGTAGAACCCGAGTACTGAGGTGTAACAAAGGACACAAACTGACACTAGAGACACTGGAGCACTAAGTAATGCTAGTCACACCAAAACATGTATGACTTTTACTATTCAGCGCTACAAATAAACAAGATACAGTGTGGCAGATTTTGACATTTCAAAATTTAGATTAATCATATCACATGCTCACATTTCTATAAGGGGAGGGAGCTACATTTAGATGCTAGCGGCTGCTAAAAGTCAGTACCTCCAGTGCAGAAGTCAGAGCGTGTCTTGTGGGAGATCAAGTATTGTAGCTCTGTGTGCGGTCAAAAGAGATTTATATATGTAAAAGCATAAGTGGCTATAATGGCTTAAAGGAATAATTCACTCAAAAGTCATTTACTGCACTGAATGATGACAAAAAAAACCCTTCATTTTTGGGTGAACTATCTTTAAAAATGTACATGACTGCAGATTATAGAGCACTGATTTCAGGGTCTACGGGGAGAAATCAACTGCACATTGTTATTAATATAATCACATCCTGAAGAAAGAATATATTTTTTAAAAGGATAAGTCATAAATGAAACTTTTATCAAGGTAGATTAAAAATGCTGATCTTCAGCTATTGGATTTTGTCCCTCTAAACACACACTGCAATATAAATATATATAGAAATACTAGACATACCTCCATTGGCATCTTGGCCCTGCAGGCCTTCGGCACTTAACACATGCACCTGGGTGACCAGCTGAGGGTAACCGCACATCCCAGTCCAGCATGTCTGGGGAGGCTCGTCCAGAGTTAATTCTCTAAGGAAACACACGCAGGAACAATATCAGCCAGGTACCAGTGTTATTACTGTTAAACAAAATTTAAATCTAAAACAACTAAAAATCAATTTTGTTGATTTTGAACCGAAATAAAGCTAAAATGTTCAAATAAAATAATAACATTAGATGAAAAACTTAATATTGCAATTAATATGTTCTTAATAAGAAATCTTTTTTATCTAGTACAAAACTATTTTTATTTGAGAAGCAAAATTGCATGGCATAATAAGACTATTATTCTTAAAAAGACTATAAGAAGGCATTATTGTTTAAAAATTTGGGGTTGTTAAGATTTTCTTATGTTTTTGAAAGAAGTCTCCTATGCTCACCAAGGATGTATTTATTTGATCAAAAAATACAATAAAAACTGTAATCTTGTGAAATATTGCGATTTAAAATAACATGTTTCTATTTGATTATATTTAAAAATGTAATTTATTCCTGTCATGGCAAATATGAATTTTCAACCATTACATTACAGTAAAATATTAAATAAAATATCAATTTTAGAAGAAAAACATAAAAGCTTAAACTTAAAAAAATGTTTAAACTTGATCTGAAATGAATATGAAGCTAAATAGAAATTACCAAATAACTAAATTACTTGAACTAAAATCAAAATGAAAATTGAACAAAAAATAAAAACTAATTCAATTAATTGATTAATAAATACTACAATAGTATGGTAACACTTTAGATTATATTCACTATTAACAAGGACGTTTTTCCATCAATAAACTCCCAATTTGTTGCATTTTGATAGTACATAATGTAGTAGTTGTAGTAGTTATGTTTAGCTATGGGGTAGGGTTACATGATCTAGAATATAGTCATGCAGAATAAGGCATTAAAGTGCCCCTATTATGGATTTTTGAAAATTACCTTTCATGCAGTGTGTAACACAACTCTAAGTGAATGAAAACACCCTGCAAAGTTTTAAATCTGAAAGTGCACCGTGTATAAATTTATTGTCTCTCAAAAGAAAGAGTCGACTCTGAATCATTGAAACAAGTCGTTTTTAAAACGAATCCCAAGCCGTTTCATGTTGACGACAACATGAAACATTAGCATATTGCCCACCCACTTGTTGAGTGCGCAGACCTGGGAAAACATTATTTCCGCGTTGGTCTGAATGAAAGTGCAAATTCATTCTTTGCCACTAGGTGCCGTTTTTGGAGCGTTAAAAGCTCACAAACACTGCTTTAAATGAAATCGACCAATCACCGTAGATTAGCGTCACGCAAAGGAGGGGTTTGGAAAAATGAATCGTTGAGCCAATCGTTTGGGAGTCGTTGAGCAAATAAGGTAAAAACAAATGCATATTATAAGAAAATGAAAGTGTTTTTTGACCTTGCATGCATGTCAGCCTGTTGTTGGGGACTCCCAAAACCAAAATATGAACCTTTCATAACCCATAATAGGGGCACTTTAATATGTGCATTAATAATCAGCCAAAATGCTAGTAATATGCATGCTAATAAGCAACAAGTTTGGTCTATTCTTTTTGGAAGCTACTTTACTTGCAGTCTGAAGGCACATCAGTGAAGACTCTGAGCAGGAACTCTCCTTGTTGACCTGGGTCAAAGGTTGTGGGGATGATGACGTAACGTCCCTCCTTTAGCTCTTTCCTCAGAAAGACGCAGCGAGAGTTGATGTAGATTGATCCTGCGACCTTCTGCTGAGCCGAGTGCATTCTGTATTTCCTATTCAACTCCACCTGGTGGTAGAAAAGTGGCTTGATCAAGACAGGAACATCGACTAACAGGATACCATACAGTACTTATATTTTTTTAGTTCTTATATCATTGGCTTTATCTGCAGGCAGATGTGAAGGTTTGTATTGTGTTAGAATGTAATTTTTTGTACCCTATGGATGTCAAATCCAATGGCCAGGTTCTCGCCTTTGCCCTCCTTTGGAGTAGCTCTGCGTTCCTTTTGCTGCAGGCAGATCAGCACCTCGTCTTCCACTTTTCTCACATCAAAAACATACTGTGGATGGAAACATACAAAGAGTTCAGATGCAAAAGCCTCTATGTACGTCTGACGTTTTCCTTTAAAATTAGCACTTCTTTCTGGCTACTATGTATAGGTTTCTATGTAAGTACTGGTACTGCTGAATGGGTTGAGGCTGGGATTTAGTGCATTTGAAGTGAAAGTACTTGATGAACATATACTATATGTGGAGAGCATTCACTCAGTATCGTTATCTCATTTTTGACCAAGATGGCTTTTAGAGGCTTTTGCATTGGAACTCTTCATACATTAAGCGTCAAATGCCTATAGGACAAGAACATTTTGTTCCATTGACCTGTGGGTTTTGCAGAAACGTGGCTTTATGGTTAATGCAGCCTCCAGCGCGGTTGCGGAGCGGGTCATCTCTGTGGTTCCAGGAGCCCCTCATCACCTCCTCCTCCCAGGTCTTATGAATGCTCAAGTAAGATGTGTTTATCAGTCGACACAGGATCAGGTCAGTGAAGTAGTGACAGAAATCCTCAAAGTTCATCCTGGTGAAGCAGTTTACAGCCAGTGGGGGAACAGAAGTTTATGATAAATAGAGAATTTAGGTGTTTATCAGATGCATTGGGGTACAATAGTATAAAAGTATTTCGGGATAAAATCGGATTTAAACAGGGTAACAACAAACACTAAGATATTCTCAAATTTTTTTTGTTCAGTTGATCTGAAAATTTTTAACAATTTAACCCTTGAAGGTAATACTTTACAAAACCGTTAAATTTTTTAACAGTCATTGCATTATATATTATGAACAATGAGAAATATTCTTTACAGTATTTACTGTATTAATATACGTATCTTAATTTCCATATATACTAATACATTACTATCATTACAACTACATTAGTTTACAATAGTACGTTTCCTAATCGACATCAACCTAGATTTACAAATGCTGTGTAAAAAAAAAAAACATATATTTACAAATAAATTAACATTAACCTAGATTAATAAATGCAAAAAATTGTTCATTGTTAGTCCATCACATGTAATGGAGTAACTAATGTTAATGATTTTGGATTAATGTTTTAGATTAACGCAAATTGCAAATTAACTGCAAAGTGTTTAATATATAATATAATATCATATAGTATAATATAATATAATGATCAATTACCTAGATTAATAAATTGTGTAGGAAGAAATTGTTTATGCTTTAACCAATATTTTAAACAATTAAGATTAGTTATTGGATATATTAATTATTTTCATTATAATGAAAAATACACACACACACACACACACTCTCACACACACACTCACACACACACACACAGTATATGCAAAGCAGAAGTATTTTCACTAGTGGTCTCAGACTTTTGGAACCCATCTGATAAGACACTATGATCTAGACTGATCTAGAAGAGTAATAGCGAGCCTCACCAAAACTCTCCATCATCCTGAACAGTGACGCCCAGTTTCTCTCTCTCACTCTTGCTCACTTTCTTCCACTCTTCTGAGCTACAAAACAGAGCAGTGATTACTCATCGTACACCAGACTGAGAGAAATAAACATTCACACACAACACACACGACTATACTCACTGACAACAGCCTGCGTCCATAACCATCAACTAAGATTTCCTAGAATTTTGTGAAAGAAATAGAGCACTTCACCAAGTATGATATTTCTAATCAAGCCCAGAATAAATAATTCATCAAGCAGAAATATGAAGAAAGATTGCTTTCACCTCAGTAAGAGTCTTCTGGCTGGCCAGTAAATAATTCAGAGGCCAATATAACCCTGTCTGTTGTAGCACTTGAACAAAGACTGATGAGAAGTATTGTCAAGATTTTCCTCTCTGCAATTACACAGCCCCATTTTAATATTATGTTGCTGCCTGACGTGGTGGATATTTAGGGTAGGTGTCATCAAACAAGAGCACAGTCATTTAAATGAAAGGAGGTGGATGTCTCAACACCCTCAGACCTCTGTGTTTCAATCACAGCAGCTTCCTATTTTATACCAAGCCTGCCTGGCTTGATATCTCAATTTCACACCAGTCAGTGATAAGAATAGACATTTCGACTATGTGTTATTTACACTGAAATCATCTCAAGAGGAAGGAGAGAAATGGTTTTCTCTAGTCTCTGAGGATGTATAGCACTACACTGCAGGAAGCTAGAGAAGTCAAAAGGACAAATCATTTCTGTATGTGCTTTCACTCGGTGTTTGTAGAGATTATAAAGAATTGAGTGTTGGGAATATGCCCGGGCGCATGGTTCTCTTAATGAGTAATGGGTGTTTTTTGGGGCGTAATGTGCAATAAACCAATCAGAGTCTCATCTCCCATTCCCTTTAAGAGCGAGTTGCGCTGGCGCCGTGGCGGATTCGCTATTTAAACGGTGGAATTTTAAAGCGCACAGACGCATAGACATAATATACGTAGACACCTCATGACGTGCTGGAACGTAATCCAGCGTCGCCGCCATATTGGTTGGGTCTCCCCACTCTACGCTAGCACCAGAGTCAATTGGAGTCAACGGAGAGCGAGCAACTATGCCCATATTTTGTGCAGTTTACGGTTGCAATAACAGGCACAGTATTGTTACCAGATCACGTGGGATTACCTTTCACAAGTAAGAGTGAACAATAATTTTGGTTATTTTACCATTTATAATATTATGTCATCGTAACTAACGTTACTTACGTGTAACGTTATTACAGCAGGAACTGGTACTCTCTCTCATTGTCTCTTGCTGTTGTTTTTTTTTCTTCACATTTTGAAGGTTTCCCAGTGATACAGGCTTGAGGAGGCAATGGGAAGTTGCTATAAGACGGGAGGGTTTTGTTGCGACGGAGTCGTCAAAGCTCTGTAGTGAGCACTTCAAGCCTGATGATTTTGACAGGACGGGTCAGATTGTCAGGCTTAGAGATGGTAGACCCCATCTAACTGCTATCGCGCGACCCCATCTGTCTTCAACTTCCAATGTCATCTCCAAAGAGTAGGTGTATTTTTACTCTACATACTAACAGAGATGTCTATGATTACTTTTCCAGGCCTTTAAAAAAATGTACTGAGCTGGTACAGTATATATGGGAGCTTGTATGTATATGTGTTACAGAAGAGTCGTGTGTGTGTGTGTGTGAGTGTGTGTGAGTGTGTGTGTGTGAGTGTGTGTGAGTGAGAGAGAGAGAGAGAGAGAGAGAAATAAATTCAAATGAACAATCAAACTTGTTTCTTTATTAAAATATAAAATTCATTCATTTATACATTTATCAATATGCCATAGCCTACCATATGTCTTTGTTAAAGGGCATAATACAAAGTCTTTTAGCATAAAAGCACGTATTTTTCAATGTGTGACAGCGTCCTGTATCATAACTAAATCTCTGCCGTTTATAACAAACCAAACAGTGTGAATATCCGGTAAAAATTCGGGGAGTTATGATTATTGTAGTTGGGGATACACCTTCCTCAGTAGAAATAAATGCAGGGGGGGGCGCATTGGGGACCCATCCAAGATGGTGGCCGCGCTGATACGTCAGCTCCAATAGGCAGCGTCAGTCTATGAGGCATCTATGTATATTATATCTATGCACAGACGTGGCACGTCTCCAGAGAGCAAACGGATCTGCTCATGCGCAAGCAAATAGGTAAGCTAATTCTGATACACGCAATGACTATCCATTATCATGACATGTATGACATTTTTATATTTATGTAGCCTACACAATAATATTCTTTTACACTGTAATCCTTTAATTTCTAATATTTGGCATTTTTTTGTGCTGCTGCGCATCCCTGTGTGTAATAATCAAAGTGAACGCCATTGTGGACCCACCCAGAGGCGCATTTTCTACTAAGGTGCTCTTTAAATAACAAAAAAAATATTGCGCCATTGATTTTAGACCTGGTTTGAGTTGGTCTATGGCCAGTCTATTTTCAGTTTCTCAAAATAGCAACGATGCACCTGAACACACCTCTTTTTAGACCAGCATGCCCATGGATGCACAAATGGGCGCAAATGTATTTGCTATTTAAACAATGCGGTGCAGGACGGGAAAATGAGAACTGCGTCGGGCTGAAACTAGCAAAAACACTTGCGCCGCGCCTTGCGCCGGGTGTATGATGGGGCCCATTGAGTTTTAGAGCTCATTTGGGAAATTTGGGTTTGAGTCTGGCTTGGAACTAGGGCTACTTTCACACTGTCAGTCCAAATCCGATTATTGTGTATCAGATTCTAAATGACTGACTGTCCACACTGTGTATCGCAACTGTTCAGATCCGATTGGGTGTGTCCCTCTTTCGTTTTCTGGAATATTTGCATTGGGTTCTATGTCAGTGAAGTTGCATTTCTATGCCTCCACCAAAAAATGCGGCTTTATTCCATGCTGCCATCTCCACCAGTCTCAAAATTTAAAGAGGTGTGTAAACTGTGCCGACTACCAGTATATTGTTATTTTTAGCTCAACCTGCACTTCACAGCAACACAACCTTGTTTCTGCAAACACTGATTTAAATGACATTTCTGGAAATCTGATTCAGTCTGACCGCTCAAAAAAAGATTTTTTTTGCCACTTAAAACGTAAAAATGTTGTAGGAATTGTTGTAGGAAACATGTTGACAGTTGGTGCGGAAACAATGTGTTTTAGGGAAGTGCAGGTTGAAAAAATTTGTATTATAAAATCAGATTCAGGTTCACCCAAAAATAAAAATTCTGTCATTAATTACTCACCCTCATGTCGTTCCAAACCTGTAAGACCTTCATTCATCTTTGGAACACAAATTAACATATTTTTGATGAAATCCGAGAGCTTTCTGACTACCGCGTTCAAGGCCCAGAAAGGTAGTAAGGACGTCATTAAAATAGTCCATGTGACATCAGTGGTTCAACCGTAATGTTATGAAACTACGAGAATGCTTTTTGTGTGCAAAGAAACAAAAATAACGACTTAATTCAACATTTTTTTTCTCTTCCGTGTCAGTCTTCGCCACCGTTCATTGGTACTCTTATGAATGGCGGTGGAAACTGACCTGGAAGGGGAGAAATTGTTGAATAAAGTCGTTTCAATGGAACTGAAACTTGAACATGGTAGTTGCACTGCTGTCTATGGAGGGTCAGAATTTCTCTTAGATTTCATGAAAAATATTTTAATTTGTGTTCTGAAGATGAACGGAGGTCTTATGGGTTTGGAATGACATGAGGGTGAGTAATTAATGACAGAATTGAGATTTTTGGGTGAGCTACGCCTTTAATGTTTTTTTTTTTTTTTTGTGGTTTACACTTGCTAAATATGATCAGATTCCAAATGGATGTGCACAAAACTCAGATTTGGACTGACAGAGCATTAGCTCCCTTATCTCCCATCATGTCCTGTCATAAAAATGTAAAAATAATTCAGTTTCTTTCTAATTATTCACAAACCTTTTGACAGGCAACATTTTTTTTTGACTTAATATGTTTACCCGAAGTATACCATGCGATTTTCAATTAATATTTCAATCCTTTAACAACACATCTACATATTCACAGGTCTCTAATTTAGATTATTGGTCACATGACATGCAGGAAAACAAATGAAATGTTTCATGTTTTTAGTAAGGGTTTTATTTTGATTGTTTTTATTTTAAAATGATTTATTTATTTTAATTTTACATGCTCATGACCTACTTATTAGCTTTTCATCAACTCACATACCCCTGCAGTTTCCTCACAAATCCCCAGGCGTTTGCAAACCTTGTCATACACCATGCTCTAGATCAGGGGTGTCCAAATCAGATCCTGGAGGGCCACTGTACTGCAGAGTTTAGCTCCAACCCTAATTAAACACACCTGAACCAACTAATCAAGCTCTTCAGACTCATTAGAAACTTCTAGGCGAGTGTGTTGGAACTAAAATCCACAGGACTTTGGTCCTCCAGGAACAGGATTGGATACCTCTGCTATAGAGTCTGTAATACCTCCAATCCAAGAGGGGGCAGTCTCACCTATCGCTCCACGGTCCACTCCACTCCTTTTCACCCCAGGGGTTCCTCATGCGAATCATGTGTAGCTTTTCTGACTTGAAATACGCCAGAAGGCCATGTCCCAGACGGACCTTGCGAACGTCGGTCACCGCATAGGCATGGCCTTTCACTAACCCACATTCCAGTCTTGCCTCCATGTCCTCTATTCTGGTTGCCTGTATATCAAAGGTCAAATTTCAGTTAGTTTGCTGAACACCAGTTTCAAGTCTATCCAAAAGCATAATAATCGTTTGCCATGATTAGAATGCAAGCACATGCACTGTCTGTGAAGTATCGATTAAGAAAACATGGGCCATTATTTCATGGTACAGTGAAATATGGTGATATTAATCAGTAGGAGACAAGCCACGCCCATTTATCACACTCCAATGAGCAGAGGGCTTGCTGTGCAAAGCTGACAGTATGCATAGGCGTGTAGGCTCTGTGACATGAATAATTATGTCGACATAATCGAGACTAGGTTGTAAGGACGGACAGAGAGTGACTGAACTTGGACATGAAAGAACTTTGTTGAGTATCTAACAGAACATTTATAAATCAATCAAACAGTTTCTCCTCCACATTTGAACAAAAGCCCTTAAGTTATGGAGAAACTTTATAATGTTGTTTCTGTTATGATCCCCAGATAACCTGCTTACATCACAGACCTGTCTGGCACATCAGATGATTCTGTTCAAATGAATTTCTAAATGTTGTTGAACACACAATGGAGTTCTCTTAGTGGACTGAGAGGCATTTTATTTGATATTCTAGTGAAGAAGAAAAACCTCCCTGCTATGAAGATATTCAAAAACGTAGGGTTTTTTTTCCCCATGGATGAAAGGTTTCACAGACCATTGATAAGCAAGTCATACACAATCAAAGATTGCTTTGAGTCTGGGAAAGTACAGTCTTATGAAAGAAAATAAATGAAGGAAGAAAAAAATGATGGATGGCTGGATTAATAGATGGATGAGTGTCTGAATACAAATCTCGACAGACGTGAGACAAATGCTGATCAATAATATGTACAATATGTGCTTCCATAGTTTATAAACATAGGAATAAATATAAAAATAAAATGTATATAAAGTATACTGTACTAAAATAAAGTAAGAGTGTCCTTCTCACCCTGATAGAGCAGCTGATAAGGCCATCTCGATTATGGACCTTGAGCACTCTCTCAAAGAGTTGGTTTCTGGCGACTTCATCCTGAGCAAACTGGCCCTCAAGAAGGTCCATGGGTTCTGACACGCCGCCAGTAAAGTCCACCAGGGCATCGGCCGTGTTTCCACCATCCAGGGCCTCATAGCAGCCATAAACTCTTGATTGGTATAGAGAAAAAACTTAGCATCACTGTTATCACACTACTTGAATGTTAATCTCTGTATAGACCTTTTGAATTTGTCTGCTGCCTGAACTGCTTACTTGGCATAGGCTTTTTCCACAAGGGCACTCCAGAACTCGTTGCTATCATTTGAATGGCAGTACACCAGCTGGTTATCCACTGTGGGGAGACGGTCATCGATCACCACGTCCACCCATTCCCCAAACCGCCAGAAGCGGAAGTGGAATATTCCTGCATAAGCATCTGCCTTCTCCAGATCCCATTCCTGCTCCTTCCAGTCTGGGATAACCTAGAAAGAGACAAAATTGGCATGTAGTGTCCCTTTTTATATTTACAGTTTTTATTTTATTTATAATTTTAGTTAAAGTTTTTGTAATTTTGTTATGTGCATTTTTCATTTTTATTGAATTTCAGAAATGTCAGTACTTCAACTTAACCTTATTTTATTATGGTTAGTTGATAAGACAACCTTTCTCATTTTTATTTAAATGTTTGGATACACTTTACTAAAAGCCTTTATGTATAATGCATTATAAAAGTAGTTTTAATGCATTAATTATGCCTTGTAATGCACCTTATAATGCACTGTACAATCCTATGAATAATTGTAACCACAGTTAATAAATTATAACACTTATCAATTCATTGATACACAATGCAACTTAAATTGATTTGGTTATAATTTTTTACGACACGATGTAATGCATTACAAAGCACATTATGAATAATTATAATGCATTACACCCTTTAGTAACCCTTTATTATGCATTATATACAAAGGCTTTAAGTAAAGTGTTACCAAAAGTTTTTTATCTACTCTTTTAAGTTTTCTTTTAAATAAAATAATACTTATTTAATAATTTTATTAACATGATTAATGATTTTGAATAGTTTTAGTTAACAAGGACAACACACTTGACCTATTAGGCGGACAAAATTCTTGTGTTTGCATAATAACCTCTAGGTTTTTTTTCTATTAATTAAATTTACTTGTGTTTTGATCCCAAACGGATACAAGTACTGTACAAGTACTGAACAATTACTGTAAGTAATATATAAGAGTGTATGTTTTTAGCACATTTAGTCAAACTGCTGCAAATCTGTGCAGGAAAATGTCAGCTAAATATGTGACCCTGGACCACAAAGCCAGTCTTAAGTCGCTGGGGTATGTTTGTAGCTATAGCCAAAAATACATTGTATGGGTCAAAACTACAGATTTTTCTTTTATGCCAAAAATCATTAGGATATTAAGTAAAGATCATGTTCCATGAAGATATTTTGTAAATTTCCGTAAATATATAAAAACTTAATTGTTAATTAGTAATATGCATAGCCAAGAACTTCATTTTGACAACTTCAAAGGTGATTTTCTCAATATTATTATTATTATTATTTTTTGCACCCTCAGATTCCAGATTTTCAAATAGTTGTATCTCGGCAAAATATTGTCCGATCCTAAAGCATACATCAATGGAAAGCTTATTTATTCAGCTTTCAGATGATGTATAAATCTCAATTTCATAAAACTGAACCTTATGACTGGTTTTGTGGTCCAGGGTCACATATTAGTTTTGTTGACAAATAATATTTTATCACATATTTTATCACTCATTTTATTTAATTTCTCGTCATTTGTCATTTTAGTCAAATAACTAAAATTAATGACATGACAAAATACCGTCTACATTTATAGGATATTTCCATCAAAAGAAAAAATATAAACAAAAACACTATAAAAAGAGCACTAAACTAGACAAGTTTCCAATATTGTGTAATATTTCGTGGATCAGGTTTGTGTCATTGCTTATCAAACTAAAAGTTCATAAATATAGACAGATGCAGGTCAAAAAAGCAGCATTATCCTGAATGTTAAAGACTGTTGAGGGAAGGACACCAGGGTGATTTGGATGCTATATAGAACAAGTACATCTCTTTCATCCTGAGCGAGTCCTCTGGGACAGAACAGAGATTAGATTTCAAGTACACCTCTGTGGTAATTGTTCCAAGAGGAGCAGGTTCATTATCTGGGCTCAGGTACACATTGTGATGCTGTCTGCAGGTGACTTCTGTTCAGTCGTGAGTAAACTCTATCGACAGTGAAACAAACACATGTAGCAAACACAGATGTCTCGAATTCCCTCTTGGAGAGCCCAGCATTGCTGTTGCCCAGAGCAACAAACATCTAAACAGAAACCCCACCGTGAAATAAGTTGGTTTCAGAGTGCAAGGTCTCACTGTGGCACTCATACCGCAGAAGACATCAGCCGAGCAAGGAGGAGGTCACACAGTTGATAACAAGCCTAATCCGGCCAGACAAGAGAAAGAAGAAGCCCTAAGCTGTCAGGTTTCAAAACATCTTCACTGGGAACATGTCTCTTGAGCTGACGTTCAACCCTGATATACAGCTGACGGAGATGATGCGTCTGCGAGTACAGTCTCTGCAGCAGCGAGGCCAGAAACGCCAAGACGGAGAGCGTCTACTGAAGTCCAACGAGCACGTCTACTGCCTGGACTTCTCCGAACAGGCCCTGCATTTCACCCGCTGGAACATCCGCATGTCCGGACCCGGCCGCCTCAACATCATTGCCACCTCCCAGCTCTGGACGCCCGACCTGACCCACCTCATGACCCGCCAGCTCCTCGAACCGACCGGCCTCTTCTGGAAAAGCGCAGACGACGATCTCATCCAATGCTACGAGGCTGACGCTCAGGAGTTCGGCGAGAGGATAGCCGAGCTGGCCAAGGTCCGAAAGGTGATGTATTTTCTGTTCGCCTTTGAAGACGGCTTGAGTCCGGAGAACATCGAGTGCTCCATTGAGTTCCAGAAGTGAGAGAACCTGAAGGGTACGGCGGCTTTCTGTTGAGTCTACTTAACCTAGACCTAGTAGTTTAAAATTCTGTTCCTCATTTTGATGAGCTTTATCTGTCTGATTGTTCATGTTTAGCTGTTTTCGTGAGTGTGATGAGACTTTAATGGAGGTAATCCAAGATAAATCACACTAATAATTCAAGAAGATCAAAATTATTCATGAATAAAGCAAAACTTGTGCTTTTAGTGGTTGTAGTTATTAATTCTTTAAATAATTAATGTACTGGGGTGTAATGGCAGTGCCCTTGAGCAGTGGTTCTCAATCTTTTAGAGATAGATTATCAAATAATAATCAAATAATCAAAGCCAGATTCCAGTTTAAAAATAGGAATTTTACTCACAATTTCTACCTGATAAAATATTTTTTGAGCTTGGTATAAACAAAAAAATGTATATTAATAAAATGTATACAAATGCCCATGGAGTAATAACATTTTATACATTTTCATGACTTTCCAGGTCTGGAAATCACATTTTTAAAATCAGACTACCTCATATATCCAGGTATTTCTAAACTGCAGGAATCCTGGTTCTTCAAAGGGTGGGTGTTAGTTGTTTTAGCTTATATGAATGCTTGTTTTGTCTTATTTTAAGTCATCTTGAGATAACCACTGCCCTTGAGTATGTATCCATGCTGAGTGCATGTGATTGGGTGGAATAAAAGGTTGTTGCAAACGGGGCAAGGATAGCAGCACACACACCTTCATTTATCAATGCCCGACCCTGTCAGGAAAACAAATGACAGGACGGGGGAGAGGTGTCACATGGGAAAGCCCTATAAGTCAACCCCTTCATGATGATGTGTGTTTCTAGGGGAGAGGAAATGCTTCCCCAGGCAGGGGAAAACACTTCACGCCTTGGGGAGGATGCAGGGGACCGAAGCTTAACATTTAAGCTAAATAACAGCTCAGAAACCATTAACCATTAACACCCTTTACCTGTCTACCTCCAACAAAGCTACGAACAGAAACTGAAATACAGTTTACACCAGCTGGGACTACAGGGTGTGCATGTGTACATTTATGAAGCCACAGGTTAGTGGATCTCTCCCTTGTTTAACCATCATCAGGTAATGGTTCCTAATAGAGCACACAGATCCTATGGCAGGCTGCCACTTACAGCTGCTAATAGAGCTCAGAGAGACTGTTTTGTTCATCCTCACAGCTTAACACACTCTTTATATAAGATAATAACAAAAAGATATTCTGACAAAATATGCAAGTATATGCATGTTTAAATCCCACAGTGCAGGTCTTATGGGAAACCTCTGCAAGCTTACAGTATCAAGGGAAAAGTGATACATGCAGGCAAAAACCTATTTCTATTGGGCAAACCATTCGGCCATTAAATGATGCATTATTTAATGAGTTCTATAATTCTATAAATTTTTCTATATACTAGAATTACGGTCACACTTCATTTTAAGGTCCAATTCTCGCTATTAACAAACCATTAACTATAACTTTAGCCTCAATAAACTCCTAATTTGCTGCTTATTAATAGTTAGTAAGGTAGTCGTTAAAGTCCCAAAACACACTTAGCCAATCAGCAGTAAGCAGGCATGTCTTGTAATGACAGAGAGAAGGCGCGCTCAGTTTGAGTGCACAGGACTGATATAAGCAGATCGAATATAGATAGAGAGAGATGGCAGATAAAAAAAAAGAGGAAAATATCAGAGAAACAAAACATTAAAAAGAAGGGTTAGGATCAGGCAAGAGGTAGGACCTGCGTAAATATTGGAGCAGCTTTCCAGCGGTGGAGAGAAACTCAAGGAGCGCGAAGGCAAGGAATCGCAACAACGCTTGCGTTGTTTCTTCTTGATACACTGATAAAAATGATTTTGTGGTGAAGTAAATATTACAGAAAAACAAATGTAATTTCTACATTAGTAGAAATACTAATGTTCTACATAGTTCAGGCAAGAATTTAAATAGAGTGAATTCAATATTAGTACTCAATTTAAGCTTGTAGAATTTAAAGTTTGAACTTATAAGTATATTTTACTTGGAATTGTTTGTTATTGTTACAAATATTGTTTAAGTAAATTTCAATGTCATGATCCCGTTGTTCCCATCATGCAGTTAGGCATGAATAATTAATGAGGTAATTTTTTTTGTTGTTGCTGTTTTCGAGATATGGTTGCTTTTGTTGTTAGGTTAAGTAATTTGCTGTTTTGTGACATCTGGACTTCATTTTTTACTCAAAATGACCCATTCATATTCAAGCACTATTCACTGATTGTCACCGTCATTGTGTATCATGTGCCAAGTATTCAGGTCTCTGTGTTCATTCAGTTAATAGCTATATTGAGTCAACATATTACCTTAAAATAAATAATGAGCAGTCTACTTGCTTACATACGTGCTTGTAACTTAACCATGTGCTTTATAGGCATTTTTTTCAGTGCTATGTTGTTTAACTAAAGTTTACAAACTGTGACTGAGTGAAATGTACTTGAGTGTTGTAGGGTAAATTTAAAATAATTAAGTAAAAAAATTACTCATCAAACTCTACCTGGCCACGTTAAATTTACTTATTTTTCTTATTTTTAAATTATTAGTTTGATTATAATAATGTAATAATGTTATTGTAACAGGACGTGGTTGTAGTGATAAAGGCGAACGAAGAAGGAGTAAACGGAAAGGGATTTTAATCATCAACACACAAATACCATTAAATAACATTAAACCAAGACCAAGACTAGACAGAAACTTATAAAGGCTTATAAAGAAAGGCAACAAAGGAGCAAACAAGATGATTAATACAAAACAGGTGATCTAAATGAGCAATGATTAACTAAACGAGAACAGGAAATACTAAATAAGGGAAAAATGGAACTAAACAGAAACAGACATGTGACAGGTATCGCCCCCCTCCTGGAAGGTGCGTCTCGCGCCGTAACAGTTCCATTGGGGAGGGCGGGCGGGTGGGCGGCCTGGAGGGCCGGCAGGCTTGAGTGAGCCGCGAATGGCGGCAGGTTTGACTTCCCCGCGAACGGCGGCGGGCTTGTTCTGGATCGGGGCTGATCACTCTCCAGACACCGGAGGATCCCTTCCCTCCAGCTGAGTCTGGTGGTGTCTGGGAGGTCCACAGGGCGGTGGTAGTTGGCCCCGATCCAGAACAGAGAGTTCAGCATTGCATCGTCAAGCCCCGTCCAAACGGCGAGCCTGCTGAACTCTCTTACAAACTCCTCTAATGGGAGATCTCGGCGGGCCAGGACGGCAAAGCGCTGCGATCTCCATAATCAATTTCTGTATGTTCTTGGTCTCAGTTTCTGTCACGGGACGTGGTTGTAGTAATAAAGGCACACGAAGAAGGAGTAAACGGAAAGGGATTTTAATCATCAACACACGAATACCATTAAATAACATTAAACCAAGATCAAGACTAGACAGAAACTGAAGGCTTATAAAGACAGGAAACAAAGGAGCAAACAAGATGATTAACACAAAACAGGTGATCTAAATGAGCAATGATTAACTAAATGAGAACAGGAAATACTAAATAAGGGAAAAATGGAACTAAATAGAAACAGACACGTGACAGTTATTATATTGGTATATAATCTAACATTGTTATTTTATTATTATTATAATAATGTAATAAATATAATTTTATTATAATACAATAATAATATTGATAATGTTTTTTTTTTTTCCTATTTATTTTTCTGTTTTATCAAGGTCACAAGATCACAATAATAATGGCCTCCAAATTCTACAATGCTCTCCTTATCTTGCAAATTTGGGGAATTTGCATACAAATCTTCTCACAGCTGCACTTTATACTGAACATTAATGGACATTAAGATGGAATCCATTCAAAACAATTCTGAAACCATTTGAAACTCTCGTTTAAGAAATCTCTTTCTATCTGAGTGGCAGCAACATCGTAGCTTAGAGGGAATGCTATATGCAGGATAGATGCATGTTTACACATTGTACTAACTTACTTTCTGCCACAGTGACTCTCGGGAAGCCAGGCTGGAGCAGGCCGCCACAAACCAGCAGTTTCCCAGCTGCCCTTGGTGCAGGTCATGGGCACTGATCCCATCAACAAACAAGTGAGGATCATCGCACAGCTCCTGATGGAGAAACAGACAGAAAGAGAGAGAGAGAGAGAAGAATAAGAGTGAAAAATTAGTGAGAAGTAAAAACAACAACAAAAAACACAGTGTGAATAGCAAAGATGCACAAATGTATCTTTTAAGAAAGACTGCAGCAAGCATGTCCAAAAACATAGCCGTTTGTTAAAAAAATACAGGCCTAGTAAATTTAGCTTTATTCTGATTAATGAAAGGAAGAGGAAAAACACAAAAAGTACTTGAAAAAGTGTTGGAGACAGAAGCAGGGCACAGGCTCTTTAATTAATTTAATAATAGTTATGAATCTAGATGAAGCAGTACAGTTCTGAAAGCTGTTATAAATCAAGTGACTCTCCTTTGCTGTGACAGTATCTAGCACACCTCTACACCGACCTCATCACAACCACCGGGACACACAGCCCACAAACAATGGACAACCAGAGATTTTGAGTGACCAAAACGTAAAGGTCTGGATCTCTTTAAACAGCTGACATACACTGGGCACAGTGACAGAATCTGAGGGGAATGTAGCGACTCACAGGCTATAACTCATTTTGCCTCTGTGTTGACAATCTCCCAGAGGAGTTGCCACAAATGAGCCCTGGAAAAAGACTAAATGCTTTAATAAGCACCTAACAAACTCGTAATGCCTTGTAAAAGCTTAGGGGTGATTCTTATGATGACAACTCATGGTAGGAAAAACAACAAAACTTCTAACCCTGTAATACATCAAAATTTGGTTCTGATGTACCAAAAAGAACCAAAAGAACCGGTTCATAAGAATCATTTTTCCACGAATCAGACTACACTGGTTGCACTGCATGGTTTTGACTCACTAAAATGAACTAGTTCATAAGAAACACTGGTCACACTTTATTTTAAGGGCCAATTCTCACTATCACCCCTATAAACTCCTAATTTTCTGCTTATTAATAGTTAGTAAGGAAGTTGTTATGTTTAGGTATTTGGTAGGATTAAGGATGTAGAATATGGTCATGCAGAATATGTGCTTCATAATTGCTAATAAACAGCTAATATGTTGTTAATTTGCATGCTAATAAGCAACTAGTTAATAGTGAGAATTGGTCCCTGTACTAAAGTGTTACCAAATCATTTGTTTGTAAATCAGTCTACACCCATTGTGCTGTATGGCTCTGATTTGCTAAACATAACCAGTTCGAAAGAATCATTTGTCCATAATCAGACTACACTGGTTGTACTGTATGGTTTGACTCACTAAAATGAAGTGGTTCATAAGAATCATTTATCCATCAGACTACACTGGTTGTACTGTATGGTTTGACTCACTAAAATAAAGTGGTTCATTAGAATCATTTGTTCGTAAATCAGTCTTCACCTATTGCGCTGTATGGTTCTGATTTACTAAAACGAACCAGTTCATAAGAATCATGTTTCCATGATCAGACTACACTGGTTGCACTGCATGGTTTTGATTCACTTAAATGAGCAAGTTCATAATTTGTTTGTAAATCAGACTACACCAATTGCGCTGTATGGTTCTGATTTACTAAAAAGAACTGGTTCATAAGATTCATTTGGTCATGAATCGGACTACACTGGTTATACTGTTGATAAGAATTATTTGACTGCAATGCTGTATGCTTAAAAGAAATAATTGTTTTCTTGTCATCGTTTTGCAGTACACACTTTTTTTTCTTGCATGCAATTCAGAAGCCTGAACATTTATTTTGGTCTTAGATTTAAAGAATCAAAATTAAGAATGTACATGAACTCTACATTTTAATCCCGACATAACTGCTATAGTCTAACAAGTCTCACACTTATTTTAAGAATTTGTAAGTTGTTAAAAAGTATTTTTTTCATGGTCATCTCTTATCTCACCTAAGGTACAAATTGAGCCAGGATCCCCTCGAAAACCATATGAGCATGACACCCCTGCTGGGTCGGCTGGTCTCTGGAGGTATAAAATACATGTTCTCACAGTCCAAATTTACTCGCTCTCACAACACTCATTTGTATTTCACATTGTGCTATCCAGAATCATTTCCACAGCTCAGCAGGCGAGGACTCTCCTCACTATCCGGCACACATCCAGCGCACTCACATTTCATTCTTTCAGCGCTGGTCTTCTCTCACCCCTTCAACAACTCACACAAACCACTAGAGATGAGATATTTCATCGTGCCCCCACGGTGTGAGAACAGAGTGCAATGATGTCAAATTCACGAGGTGAAACACACACACACACGGTAGACACACTTCTCTATTCCAGAGCCAAGAGATCCAGACGGCGACACTGCAACTCTGTTTTTGTTTGTCTGCATATAAAGCTTGATACAATCACAATGCATGACTGATTTTCCATCAGACCCTTTGATATTACCACTCTGTCATTCATTACACAATGTTATTCAGTCAAAGTTTGACTCAAACAGACAGGAATACAAATTTGGTTTGGAGTGGTGAGTTAGCTGAAGGTGCCTTCGTCCCTCTAAGAGCAATGCCAGGTCATCTTGGGTTTCATTGATCGGATTAAATATCAATCCACGGTAACTTGATTCATTGCTACCTTCTTATTTCTGACAGTTCTTTAGTATTCTGATTTTTGATTAACAAGTGAGCAGCGACGAATCTAGCAAATCTATTTAAAAGCGTCAGAAGTGCTCTAACTTCACATTAATCAATAAACCACTTGTCTCAACAGATGTCATTTGTGTGTGCAGTTGAGCAAATGAAAAAACTCATAAAGAAAGAGACATTTAAACAAAAAGCATGAGTGCAAATGTATACAGCTGCAAATGAGCTGCTTTGCTCTCTACTATTTTCTAAGGCAACATCCAAACTAAAATAAACCTCATAAAACAAGACCTGACATATTTAGTCTATTTACATAGGCAATACAAATACAGCTGTTCACTCTGGCATTAGCATGTTGCTAAGTTAACACCATCACAGGTTTTATAAAAGGCATGAAAATACATGACATAAACACATACTGGGTAAAACATGTCAGATTTTTGTTAGACTGATTAATCATGCTTACTGTTTTTTTTTTTCGTTATTGAATGAATTATTAATTTTGCATTTTTTCAACAATTTATAACCATTTTGGTTGGACAGATTTTCCACAAAGCGAATGCATACATTAATACATACAATGCTCATTTGTCCAAACATAGGTACCTTAGAAGGCAACATAACGATTCTGACTACAGTGTTTTTATTAATTAAACTCAAACTAAAATTATTATTGGTATTTGAAACAAAGCTGAAAAAATAAATAAATTAAATTAAATCAAAAATAAAATATAAATATTAAATGAAAAACAAAAATTACAAATGTCGAATTGGCAAATAAATTAAATAATGTTTAATATTAAGAACTGCTCAAATTACTAAAGTTAAAACAATTTAGTTTGTATTTAAAACAAAATAAAAATCAATTAAAGCTAAATAGAAATATCAGAAAAAAATATATATTAAAAAAATTATTCAAATACATTGGCTGACCACATTTTCAAATATTCTTTGGGTGTAGAATGTTAAAATAAAATAAAAGGGAACTTTTCAGCTGGCCAGGATGGGAGACCAGCTAAATCCTGAGTTTTTTTCCCCCCAACAGTGTATGTGTCATGATTCAGCCTACTGTGTAGGAATGAGGAGACGAAGAAGCGAGGAAACAAAGGAGATTCACTTAAACAGTCTTTATTCTTGGAAACAGGCAGGAACACACATGTAGGGAGAGTGAAAACATTCAACGCCGAACACAGGACACTGGAAACACTGGGTCACAATTACGTCATCGCGCTAGCTGGAGGCAAAACAAAGGGAAACCTGGAGGCGGCCAATTCAAACCAGTGCAGATTCAGCTACATGAGGAGCTTAAAATATCATCTTGTTGTGATGTTGGATGCAAGAATCGACGTAGTACAGGCTCTAATTTGAAATTTTAACGCATACCTGCTGCCACTCCCAGACAAAAAACTGACGACAGCTGTGGTTAAAAGAGATAAAACGAGCGGACTGGACAGAAACTATCGCCAAAAATGCTCGTGTTTGCAGCACACACTTCTTATCAGAAAAGGTTAAATAAAGTATTGTCTTTTTTCATTATGGATTATGGTTTGTGTTACGTGTCTAAAGATTTCTTATGCATCTCACAACTGTGAAATAATGTCTGTGTGCATGCGTGTAAAACAACAAACTGACGATTTATATGCTTAATCATCTGTAATATACATTGTTGTGATTAATAGTGACTGGACTTTCTAAGAACTTAGTAAGAAAGAATAATCAAATACAGAAAGTTCAAAATTAATTTCTTGAATTTTTATTTCTAGAAACTATTCACATCTTCCTTTAAATGTACTGTATGTAAAGTATTGTAAACTTAACTTACATAATTTACAGGATGTATACTTTAAAATAATTATTTGGCCATGATACATACATCTTCAAATAATATATCCATCACATTGAATGCTTAACTTACTTTTTGTATTTTGGCCCAGTTCACTCTCATGTCTCAACATTAGCTGTAAAAATAGTTGCCTGCTGAAATTGAAATATATGTACATCTTCATGACTAGATAGTTTCTCTTTACTACTCATTAGGTTTCTCTATATGCGACTCAAGTCACTCAATCGGAGGTAATCCTGTCAGATCATCCATCCATGAGCATATCGGCCAATCTGATTTTGTCCGTTAAAGTTAACTTATTTAAATAACAGTCATGGTCCTGCACAGTGAGTGAACTTACATATGCAGATAAAATCGGATTTTCTCCAGCCATTGTTAAAAAAAACAAGGTAACAAACTTCATAGCTAGTGTTAGTGAAGCGGTCAGTGGAATCTTTCTGCCTCCACCTAAGCCCCGCCCACAGAAAAACGTCACATTGTTTACTAACAGAAAAAGGGTCTATAAACACAGGATAACGAGGGACTAAACGAGGGAACTAATGAGACACACCTAGAAACTAATAATGAGAACCGGAACTAAACCAAATATGGACATAACAGGAACTAAACACGTAAAAGTTACTCCACCAGGGAGGGGGTGGACACCCTTAAGGCTGGTGCAGGGCAGGAGCGGGCACTGGAGGACGCTCTGGAGGAGCAGGCACTGGAGGGCGCTCTGAAGGAACGAGCTCTGGGGTTGGAGCCGACACTGGAGCGAGCTCTGGGGCTGGAGTCGATGACATCCCATCATACTCCACCAGTATACCTAGGGGCACATGTGCGGTGGACGACGGGCTTGAGTGAGCTGCGGACAACGGCGGGCTTGACTTCACCGCGAACGGCGGGCTTGACTTCCCCACAGACGGTGGGCTAGAGTGAGCCGCGAACGGCGGCGGGCTTGAGTGAGCGACGGCTGACAGGCTTGAGTGGGGAATGGCAGACAGACTGGACGGCGGGCTGGTTCTGGATCAGGGCAAGACACTCTCAAGACACTGGAGGATCCCTTCCCTCCAGCATAGTCCTTTGGTGTCTGGGAGGTCCATGGAGCGATGGTAGTAGGCCCCGATACAGAACAGAGAGTTTATGGTGGCGTCATCCAACGCCGTCGTTGTAGCCAGCCCGCAGAACTCCCAGGCATACTATACTAATGGGAGATCTCTGCGGGCTAGGGTGGAGAAATGAGCAGCGGTTTCTGTGCCGCGGGAGGAAAAACAGGGAAACAAAAACTTTAAAAAAACACTGAAATAAAACTGGGGGAAAAGGGCGGCGCTTACTTTTTTTGTTTTTGGGGTTCAGCGTTCTGTCACGATTCAGCCTACTGTGTAGGAACAAGGAGACGAAGAAACAAGGAAATGAAGGAGATTCACTTAAACAGTCTTTATTCTTGGAAACAGACAGGAACACACACGTAGGGAGAGTGAAGACATTCAACGCCGAACACAGGACACTGGAAACACTGGGCTAATAAACACAGGATAGCGAGGGACTAAACGAGGGAACTAAGGAGACACATCTAGAAACTAATAATGAGAACCGGAACTAAACCAAATATGGACATAACAGGAACTAACACGTAACAGTATGAAGCCTTTAAATTATTCCTACATAGGCAGCTCACAATAAACTACTTCCAATCGGACTATAATATAAAGAACCTTAATGGGCTCCTCTTGTCTCAGGGGCTGAAAAAACACTACCATTTGTCTCCAGCGTGCAATACATCAACCTTTATTTGAAGAGCATTTAGTCTCTGAGGTTTTCGCTAGAAAACCTGAAAGTGGACATAATATCTTAACATCCTTCACAGGTTCATTGTCTACCCTGTTCACTCATGGAACAAAGGACGCTGGGACAAAGACGATGACAGAGAGAAAGAAAAGATATTGTTTGTGTGTAAATGCTCTTTTCAGTGCAGAATTTTCAGGGCTACGTCTGTGAGTTGGTGGCTATTGTGGAGTACTGTGTGTGTGTGAGTGTGTGTGTGTATGAGTGTTAAGAGGATGGGCGAGCTGACTGATTAGAGTGCAAGGTCATTGTGTTATAGCTCAGCACTCCAGCCACCTCTGTGAACACACACACACTTTTTAATCACAGCCCAAAATGGCATCCAAGGGGCAACCCTCTCCTGGGGCTAGAACCTTTCATGTGTGTGCGTTTTTTTCGCATAATCTCATGTATTGAGGGTTCACAGACTAATACGAGTCTGTCTTGGCCAGCTTTGACAGATAAGACAGATCAGACCGCCAGACCAATCACAGAATCATTGAACACAAACTCAGCTCAGTCCAGACACCAGTGAGCCCACAGTCTGGATAAATGACCGTCTATCAGCCATTCCACCGGCTTCAACTCATAAAATACAGTCTTCTCTTTGGAGAGCTGAGGTGACAAGAAATGGAAGAAAGTGGGTGGGAGTGAGGGATGGTAAGTGGTTAAAAAAGCGCGACCAAGGTCCCAAGGGGGGAGACACAGAAATATGAAGCAGCTGCGGTGAACTGCATTAAAGCTCCTAATGGCGTTCACTCAGTCAGAGTGATTTGTGGCAATGTCTTCATTCACGTCAAACATGGATGGAGTCAGGAGCATTTCATTTTTACAGTTCAGGGACAACAAATAATATGTCAATTTGCCAAATCATTAGGATCCTCCTTGATGGTGAGTGATTTAAAGTCAACAATGAATCAAAACGGGCCCCATTTACTTTCTTAATACATGTTCCTGCTGATTCATCAGCGCATGTTATTCCAAAGAAAAATAATGGTATTTTTTTGTAATCTTTTATCAAAATGTAACAACCTCCTCTGTGGAGTCACTTTATTAGGCCATGCAGGGCATTAGCTTAGTCAAATAGCTATGAAGCCTTTCTATCGTTTGGGTCAGTATAATTTTTTTAGATACTGTAATTGATCAAAGATGCATGACATTGAAGTGATAGTGAAGACATTAGAGAAGATTTATATTTCAAAAAACGCTGCTTTTTTGAGCTTCTATCAAATAATCCTGGAAAAAATGTATCATGGTTCCCACATAAATATTAGGCAGCACAAATGTTTTGAACATTGGTAATAAGAAATGTTTCTTGAGCTGCAAATCAGCATATTAGAACTGGAGTAATGGCTGCTGAAAATTCAGCTCTGCATCAAAGGAATAAATTACATTTTATTCAAATAGAAAACAGGTTTTTTTTAATTGTAATATTTCACAATAGCGTGGATTTTACTGTATGTGATAAAATAAGTATTCTTTCAAAAATATTAAATCATTTTATTGAACCCAAACTTTTGAATGGTATATTTTATGCAGTAATTGGTAACACTTTAGTACAGGGACCAATTCTCACTATTAACTAATTGCTTATTAGTATGACTATTATTAACATATTGGCTGTTTATTAGTACTTATAACGCATATATTCTGCATGACTATATTCTACATATTTAATCCTACCCAATACCTGTCAGACTTTTGTCCCCGTGTCTTGTTTCCACATGCTCCCAGTGTTTCCATGTCCTTATTTGGTTTTTCCTGTTTCCTGTTCTTGTTTAGTTTGATTATGATTCCTCCCAGCTGTGTTTAATTAATTACTCCACCTGTTTCTGTTCTCTTTGATTAATTTCCCAGTGTTCTTAAGCCCTGTGCTTGATTGTCTCCGACGTCCGGTATTGTTCATCTAACCCCTGTACTACGTGTTCTTTCCTGATGTTCTGTTCATTAAAGTTCTATTATTATTGGAATCTCCTCGTTCCAGCACAGTAGACAACTGTGACAGTATCTAAACTTAACAACTACCTTATTAATTATTAATGAGCAGCAAATTTGTAGTTTGAGGCAAAAGTCGTAGTTAATGGTTTGTTAATAGTGAGAATTGGACATCAAAATAAAGAGTGACCCAGCAATTTGATGTTTGCTAACATTAATTCATTAAAGGTTACAGTATTAATAGCATATAAACTCTGAAATACAGTACATCATATCACACTGCAAAATGATTTTCTTATTATTTTTGTCTTGTTTTCCATTACAAATATCTAAACATTTTTATATCAAGATACATTTTCTTTAGAAGCAAAATGACTTAAGATATTAAGCCCTGTTTTCTGAACAAATGTATAAATTTTGTTACTTTTTGCTTAAAACATCTGCCAAAGAGGCAAAAAAAATAATCTTTTTTTTCTATTTCTATAAACTTTACAGAAAACAAGACTTAATATCTTGAGTCATTTTGCTTTTCAAGATATTTGTGCTAGAAAACAAGTCAAAAATACTAAGTAAGAAAATCATGTTTAATAGTGCAAATGGGCTGTGAATGATGTTTCATGTTGACATTAAAATCCAGAAATGGGATAGTAAAGAAATTAAAAACCATAGATAGTAAGTACAGGTATAGTTAGACAAACAAAGCTTGACTAAACTATAATGAACTACGGCAATCAGGTTAAAACAAGCTCATTAAAGTCCAAAATATTCCTCACAACCCCATTAAGCAATCTAAAAAAGCATGAATTCAGATGCAGAGACAGTCTGAACTTCATTATTCAGTCTCTATAGTCTTAATTATCACTACAACACAATGAATGTGATATTAGCACTGTCTGCGCTTGATCCCTATATTCCCACATTCCCCGCTGCAGCTCCTGTGACCATTAAGAAGGTGGAGATTTTAGCTTCGCAGTGTTGAACTGCGGGACAGACATAACCAATTGTAGTGTCCGCCTCAATTATAACCTGAATTAATGACGACAGGAGCTGCTGTGGGTGCAGTTCAGACGGCCCGGACTGGAACACTTCACTGGTGTGTTTGAGCGAGCGTGTGTGCGAATGAGATTCTGGGTCGGGCATCGTTCCAGGAGTGAGTGACTGAGAGAAAGGGATAATTGACTTGGACAGGCTTGACACTTAGTATGCCCCTGGGCGAGACGGGCACGGAGGGGGAAAGTATCACACAGCATCCCTGGGATTCGAATTGTTACAGATAGTTTTTAGGAAGCTGCAATGTATCATTAACTCAGAAAAGAGTAATGAAGCGCAGGAAACCATCGTGATGCTTCAAGAAGTCTGTTGATGTCTATTTCCCCTCAGCCAATGAGGTGTGTCCTTGTGAACTAACATTGACATTATATGGTCAAAAAAGTACGCGGACAACCCTGTCTAATCATTTTCAGAAAAACAAAGTCAAAAACAAAACAAAAACTATAATTTCATTTTGGAATTTCTGTGTCATTGATGGATGGCAGACCTCCGTTACGAATGAATGCTTCAGACTGACCTTTCCTTCTGCCTTGGCTTGACAGTAACAATGATTATTGATTAGACTGACGATGAATTACCAACTCTATGTTACTGATCAACGTATATATTGACTGATGATAAGCAGAATCCTATTTATTGCACATCTGTGCTGTTCTAAAATTTCTCAGCATCTTGGTGAGCATCTAGACTAAGACAAAGACCATTTTTAATGGCATGCATGGCCATTTATAAGTAATTGTTAGTCATTTAAGCAATGTTTAAGCAGATTTCTCAACTTTTTTGTCATACATACAGTTCACTACAGTTCAAAAGTTCGTAAGATTGTTTAATATCTTTGATAGAAGTCTTATATTCACCAAGGTTGCATTTATTTGATCAAAATACAGTCAAAACAGTAATATAATGAAATATTATTACAATTTTAAATAACTGTTTTCTATTTAATATATATGTGATGACAAAGCTGAATTTTCAGCAGCCATTACTCTTGTCTTCAGTGTCACATGATCCTTCAGAAATCATTCTGATATGCTCATTTCGCTGTTCAAGAATAATTTCTTGTCATTACCAATGTTCAAAATTAATGTTTGTGTAAACTGTAATACATTTGTTTTTCAGGATTCTTTAATGAACAGAAAGTTCAAAAGAACAGCATTTATTTGAAATCTTTTTCAACATTAAAAATGTCTTTACTGCCACTTTTGATGAGTTCAATGCATCCTTGATGAAGATATTAAAATATTCTATTGGTTTTTCTGTAAAGCTGCTGTGAAACAAAATGTATTGTGAAAAACGCTTTACAAACACAACTGATTTAACTGTAAATAGATTAACATTAAAAGAAACTGAACATATTAATATTTAAGGTTCTGTTTTAACAAAGCAAAATCAATATCTTTCCAACCTGGAATCTGTTTAAGAACCTCCTGGGAACCACAAGCAATGCAGGCCACCTGCATATCCCATTCTCTATGCCATCTGCTAAATGTAGAACCGTGAGACTTTAGACTTTTCTGAGCACTGACCCCGGGTCTTTTCCAGTGCACACGGCCGATCCTGTTACCCTGGTAGAAGAGGGAGTCATCCACGGCCGGGAACAGTGGGTCCTCAAACAGACGTCCACTCTGCAGACACTGCCTCTTGAGGGTGAGGTAATGCTGCCCCTCAAAGGCCTTCACAGAGGAGAACATCTTTCAGCCTACAGAGGGACAACACAAGAGAGAAACATTTGGCAATGTGAGACAGATGCAGTGCAGACACAGTGCAAGGCTCTCTTGCTCCTGTCAGCTCAGCTAAAGATCTCGTCAGCTTTTTCAACAGGAACATTTGTTTGTGTGTGTGCGTGTGTGTGAGTGTGCGTGCATAACTTTCAAATTTTGTGTTCATTCATTATCTATTTCAAGCATATTGCTCATAAAAAAGTAGTGAAATTACCACCAGTTCTAAAATGACTGGGTGGCTGTATGCAGTTTCTGGAAGTGTGGTAAGTTTTATCAGTTGGAAATCTTTGACAGGTTAACAGCATCAAATCTTTTGTTTGGGGTACTTAGTGGCTATATTTGGAAGTGGCGTTAAATAAATAAATACATTTATTTATTTATTGTTTGTTTGTGGTGGCCAAAATGATTAGAACACTAGTATTTTCACAAGCTAAAAAATGGTTTTAAGTCAGTTATTTCTATCTTTTGCTGTAGTGTGTCAGTAAGAAATATCAGTTTACATTTCCAAACGTTCATTTTGCCATTAATTGTAATAATCCAGTGAGATTTTTGTTTGCACAAGGAGTTTAACAACAGCCAGTGCTCCACACAGAGATCTGATCTCATCATCTTCCAGTCTGTCTGGAATAACATGAAGAAACAGAACAAACTGAGACAGACTAAATCCAGAAGAACTGTGGCAACGTCTCCAAGATGCTTCAAGAGATAATCTGAGATATCAGTTCATTGTAAACATCCAAATATGCTGTTAAATTATTGAAATATTAACTTGCTTCGAGATATTTCAGCTAAATATTTTATTTTAAGGAGATTGTCTGACTATTTTTTTTTTAGGAATTCCTGAATTATATGAAAAGAAAAAGAAAAAGAAAGAAAAAATAAATATGAAAACAACTATGACATTTAAAAATTTAAAAAAGAGAGAGAAAAAAGAATAAGAATTAGAGAGAATCAGTAAATTATGCCAATTTACTGCCATTGCGTGAATATGTAATCATGTAATCCATAAAAGTAACTGTAATGAGCATTTTAAAATGTAATGTACTCTTATTACAAATACTTAACTTTTGGAATGATTATGTAATCCAGATTACATGTAATCAGTTATTACCCAGCATTTTATTTATTTATTTATTTTTTGAAGTTGAATTTGAATTCATTTTCCCATTTTGGGTTGTTATTATTTATTCAATTTCTCACTAAATCAGTATATTAGAATGATTTCTAAAGGATCATGTGACACTGAAGACTAAAGCAACGACTGCTGAAAATTCAGCTTTGCCATCACAGGAATAAATTACATTTATACTATATTAAAACAGAAAACAATTATTTAAAATTGTAATATTTCACAATGTTATTGTTTTTACTGCATTTTTTGGATCAAATAATTGCAGCCTTTGTGAGTATATTCTTAAAAAAATTAAATCTTCAAACTTTTGAATGTTAAAGTATACCCTAAATAAAATCAAACTCTAGCTGGTCACTTTGCATATCGGTCAGATGATGTTTTTCCTGTCTAAGTGGGCATTTCTAGGTCAGAGTAAGCTGCAAAGTGGACAAAACAAAGTCAAAAGTGTGCACCTGGCCAGACTCCATGAGACAGAGAGTCTAAAAACGCAATTAGAATAGACAAACAAAAGATATACGATCACAATACAACTGCTTTCTTTTAGAGATCGGAAGCAACCGGTCCCTCTAGTACTGATAATCTACAGCACACACTTACTCTGCCTGGCAGGAGGAGATGAAGTCAAGTGGCAGGAACTGTACCTTCAGAACAACCATGTCACTGTGACTGAGCGCTGCTGGGACACTTTGCCTCAAATCCAGGTTGAACTGGAACGTATCATTCCAGAGTTGCATTCATCTCAGAGACTGGTAGTGTAAAAGATGTCTACTGGGATGAGTGTGTCGGTTTAGCACCCCTCTTCCATTGACTGGGGAATGACTTTTTTTGACCGAATGAGTCTATAAGAGCTATTCAAGAGTTTAAAAGTAGTTTAGATGAGCGAAACTTGAGAACATCTTATCTTCCAACACGCCGTATCTGTCCAGATCTACAGAAAAGGATCTTTCTGTCCATTTCTTTGCACATTTCAAACATGTTGTCAGAAATGCATGGGCAGTCTGTCAATCACAGCTCTCTCAGAGGCTAGTTTGGAGAGCTGAGCAAGCCGAGCTGCGGTGAATTATTCATCTCCACTCTCAGACCTTCAGGAAGATTAATTATGTCTTCAGCTTTCTGTCCATTCTCTAAAACTCTAGCTTATGTCATTCTATGGCCAGCTCTGCAGTGAAAATGTAAAGACTGGAGTCTTAGATAATAACAGCTTCATCATTATATGATCAAGCAATATCAAGTTATCAAATGTGAGATGAAGCTTCTTCCTCATCTTGATGATCTAATTTATTGGTGATTATAATAACATCATATTATGCATGCATGTTGTAATATTCTGGGTTGGATATAAGTAATGTAAGCTTGACAGCATTTGTGACAATGTTGATTACCAACAGCGTTGTTATTAACTAAAACTAAAACTATTAAAAATTGTTCTCTTTATTAAAATAAAGCTAAAATAAAATAAAAAATAAATAAAAATAAATATTAGATGAAAAAACTAACAGAAATTTAAAAAGCTGCCTTGGCAACTAACTAAAAAAAAATAAGTTACATACTACAATAGTATATAAATAATACTAAAAAACACTGATTACCACAAAAATGTAAGTTTTTTTTTTTTTTTTAAGAAAAGCTAAAGTCTATGTTATTGTGAGCCACTTACCTATAAAAGTGAATTGTGACAAATGTTGGAGGATTTAAAAGCAGAAATGTATAATTACATAACAGGTCTTATATTAATTATTCTGTTAAAACACATATTATTTGAGCTGTAAATCTGTTTAAATCTGTTTAAATTATCATTTTCACAGGTGTTTTAATTACAAATCAAGGCTATAGTGAAGATTTTAAAGTTCACAAATTGGCCTCATTCACTTTCAGTGTAAGTATACCTCATTTTAAACCAGGTTTTTGTTTGTCTATTTGTCTGTTTTTCCCCAAAATCAATTTTTGTGGTAATCAACATTACTCCACAAATGCATTTGATTTAGCTTAACTTGTACGGAACCTGTAATTTTCCTTGCTTTTTTGCATCTCACTTTTTAAAACAGAGAGAATGTGTTCGTACACGACTAGGGGCTGGTTTGGTGCTGGAAACGCGGTTAACTTGATTGTACAGTACACTTGACTGGAGCACCTGGGGAAATGAAAACACTGCAGTTGGACAGCCAGCACGGCAGATGGTGCCTGGCCTCAACTCGTGACTGATTCGTGACATCAGTGAGACCACCACACGGGCAAACGGTCTCTCCTCTACCTCCTGATGGGAGGAAGCAGGTAGGAAGTGCTGAGGCTTGCAAGTGGAATTCACACTTCAGGGAACCAAAGACTAGAACAGAGGGATCGAAGCAGCTTGAATATTATATGCATCTGTTCATAAGGCTTTATGAATGTGCACTGCCTTAAGCCTAATAACAGATGTAATGTGCCAGTTGATGGACAGATAGTGGCATTTCGACTCTCTCTCACACCCAACTTATGCACCACTAGCTCATGAAAGTTTACAAGCGGAATGATGGAATGATGTGGTTTATGGTCTCAGCTCTATTAAGCATTACGCTTAATGTGAAAAAAACAGAGTGAGACTCAGAAAATTGAGTTCTGCACTGTATGAAAATGCACTGTATGAATCCCACGAGATGCCAGGGCCAACGTGGTGCACCACCTACATAAACTCCTACTGTTGTAGTAAAAGGAGGGGTAGAGCAGATGGAGAAAAAGAGAGAGAGTGCTAGAGAGGAAGCAGGCAGAGAGACAGTGCACCAAAGAGCTTGATGAAAACCCCCTCCCCTTTCTGACAATCACCATTTCAGGGTACCCCAGCTGCGTCACTGCAGCCACCTCATGAATACATGTAGTAAGTCATCGCACCAACCATACGGTATGCCTAGAATTACCCCACACACTCCATGACTTACAATGAAAATCAAAACATGCAAAATATGCTACATTTAAAATGTAATGCAGTCAGTGTTGGATGGGTTACTGCTGAAATTCAGTCTACAAATTGCATGACTACAATGGTTATTAATAACATAATATTTTATATTACAATCTCAACGCTTTCTTTCCTTTAGTGCCACAAAGAACTATTTCGACAGAAATATACATAAAAAGCAAAGAGCAACATCTTCATTAAACTATATCATCATTAACCTATTCTTATATTACTTATTGCAAGTTTTGATAAACACTCAATTACTAATTTGCACTAATTAACACTCATTTCAGAAAACAATTGTGAACTAGTTTGATTAGTAAACTGATAATGTTAACTAGCCGTGCTAATAGATGGTGGCTGGATTCTAGCTAGCCTAAGATGGTCCCCATTATATAGTAAACAAACTTGGACCACTAACAAATCAGCTACTAGTTAGTCATCACATTTATTAGGGATGGGACGATACACCTACCTCCCGATTCGATACTATCACGATACTTGGGTGCCGATATGATATGTATTGCGATTTTTTTTAAAGAATTTCGATTCTACAAGTATTGCGATATTTTTGTTTTTTGTTTTTAACTCTAGACCATGGGAAAAAGTTGAATGATACACTTAATATACAGACTGTCACAATAATAATACCCCCACATCTTGGCAGTCACTACTGCGATTCGATATTACAATTTATTGCGATTTTTGTTTGCTTATTAAAGACTAGACAATAGAAAATAGTTAACTATACCCTTGAAAGAGACAAAAACAATGCATCACATCTTTCTAAACTTTTATTTCAGGAGCATACACATACACAGTGTATATTTAAATTACGGTACTTCGAAACTTTAAAGTACCAAAACCCTGAACTTGCACATGAATATTATATATAGAGAAGAAAAAATACTTTCTGAAATAAAAGAAAGTGCTGTGTTACTTTGCCGTTTTAGTCATGTTTAGTCATGTTTTCCCGGCAGTTAGGATTCAAAACGTGAAGGTGCAGAAAGAATTCTGGAAGTGGTTTGATTCTCTGACTTCTTCATGGTTTTGCTTTCTCGCGCCGGCTTTAAACGTATATGACGTCATCTAATGCAGCGGCACTGCGCGCGCAGAACGATCGTTGTATGACATCAAAGCACCGCGAGAGCTACAGAGAACAGACGCTCCGCATGCTTTCGAATCGCTCTCGCGGTACTTTGATGTTACACGCTGATCATTCTGCGCACCGCCGCTTCAAGTCGAACACACCGATACATTTCGCCCTCTGTTGGAATTACAAGCGTTAACTTCTCCCCACCACCTCTTAGGAAAAATAAAATAATAAAATAAAAATAGATTCTGAGGTAAACCAATCGATTTTTAAATCGTTTTAAAAAGAATCGCGATAGTTAGGTGAATCGATTTTTTCTCCCACCCTTAACATTTATGGTGGTCAAGCTGGTTTATGAAACATGGTGGCTGGTGGTCATCCAGCTAATAAACTAAGAATAGAACTGGTTTGATTAGACGGAGAATCAAGCTTTAGATGGTAGCTTTATCTTGAGACATGGTAGCTGGTTTCTATCAAGTCTAAGATCGTCATTAGCTGGTAAACACACCAGCTACCAACTGGTCACACCAGTTTAAGATGGTCAAGCTGCTGGTCAACAAGCTAATGACCGTCTTAGACCAGCTACAACAGAACTAGTGAACTAGTTAGAGTAGTAAACTAGTCAAGTTTACTGGAAAATCAATCTTAAAATGGTGGCTGGTTGCCAGTTACAGATGGCCATTAGCTGGTAAACCAACTTAGAAATAAAAAAAACACCTACCAGTTGGCCATACCAGTTTAAGGTATGCAGTCAAGAACTAGTCAATCAGCTATTGACCAGATTGGACCAATTTTGACAAGCTAGAACAGACTTAATAAACTCGACAGAGTAAAATCAAGTTTTCAAGCTCCCCTGTAAAATCAATCTTAAAATGGTAGCTGGTTTCCAGCCTGATTTTCATTCTGGTAAAGCAACTTGAATTAGCAACAAACCAGCTACCAAATGATCAGTTTAAGGTGGTCAAGCTGTTATTAGAACATGATGTCTGGTCAACCTGACCAGCTAATAATAATAATCTTAGACTAGCTAGATACCACAGGTAGCATGTTCTGA
This sequence comes from Onychostoma macrolepis, assembly GCF_012432095.1. Classification (NCBI taxonomy): domain Eukaryota; kingdom Metazoa; phylum Chordata; class Actinopteri; order Cypriniformes; family Cyprinidae; genus Onychostoma; species Onychostoma macrolepis. The sequence continues at coordinate 15,970,994 of NC_081175.1, forward strand.
AACACAGCTACACACACAGTTGGATTTTATGGTAACACTTTATTTTAGGGTCTCTTAACTAGTTGCTTATTAGCATGCATGTAACTAGAATATTAGCCATTTATTAGTAGTAATTAAGCACATATTAACGCCTTATTCTACATGACCTTATTCTACATTCCTAATCCTACCCAATACCTAAACTTAACAACTACTTTACTATTAATAAGCAGCAAATTAGGAATTTATTGAGGGAAAAGTCATAGTTAATACATTACTATACCAAAACTGACGGCATTACACCATAAGGTTTCACCATGCAAACACAAACATGTCACCAGATGATTGTTGCATTAACTGTTCTAGGTTAAAGCACGTTAGTAAGGTTCCCGTTAAGGACTGAGGGACTGCCCACTCATGTCAGCCCGGTGGTCAAACTTATTTTAATAAGAAACGCAAGGCGTGGGGACAACTAATTAACGACATACGACGGAAAGTGATTTCCTTTCGTGTTCAAGAACAATTGGGCTCTACTTTGCCCGAATGCACCGAAGAGATGCAGTAGGCTTCCAGTTCCCACACTAGCTTTAAATATATGCCAATTTATGCTACGAATCTCCATCTAATAAAATCGGAATATTATTTTATCGCCTCTGCACGCGTCCCGTCAGGTGGCAAGATTTACCTCTCGCGCTTAAAAGGCAAGACGGTCAACATAAATCAGCGCGCTCATCCTAGTTTGTTCGGATAATTACAGTCTCGCATGTCAAATTCGGTCTGATGTCACACACAGCTCGTGTAGCGGACCAGCACGGCCTCGGTGCCTGTGAAAATAATCTAATACCTGAGCACAACTCCAGTCCCACGGTGGCTTCTCTCTCTCTCCGGTCCTCCCGGGATCCAGCGACGTTCTTGCGGTCCCGTGCAACTGAGGCTCTTCTCCGAGCTCCGGATCACTCTCACGCGTGTCTGGGAGGGGCCTACGAGCGGAGGGGGGACTCCTAGTCTGAGCATGTGCGGCGCACACTCACACACGCTGACAGTAACACAGTGATTGCAACAATAAATAAATGATGCATTCCGTCGTTTTTGTCAGTATGAGTGCCATAATTCAAGAGCATTAGGGTGTAACTCAACATAATACTCTTCTTCAGTATTAGTCAGAAGCAAGTGGCTATCTCATCAGCACCATGGACAGCGGCGGTGTACATTGCTAACTTGCCACTAGGGAGACAAACAGGGACACACTAAGCAGAGACTGTGAGCTGATGGGTAAAACAACTGAGGAGGAAAAAACGCCTGGGGCCTGCAATTCTGTGCAATAACATACAATGCTGTGAATCATGAGGATAATTTGATATCTAACAACACCACTTGCCTGAACTTTACATTTTCTTAAGACAATAAAAGGCATGTGTTGTTTACTATTGGATGTTTAGAGCTAGGTTAATTTGATAAGCCAGCGGTGAACTCAAAGTGAACACAGCTGGATGGCTTTTTCAGGACGTAAAGCAATATTTTCACCTGGTGCGTCGACGTTGAAGGTGGTGAAACAGAATTAGAAGATTACACAAGATGCATACAAATTAGCCACACAGATTCTGCTCTTTACTCCTCTATTTCTTCCAAAGTTCGTTTTTTATTCATTTCAGAGATTTGTGAAGTAAGGCAGGGATTTGTCAGCAATTTCTCAGCGTGATGTGTCTTGAGATAAATCTAGTCAATCACCCAGCAGGCCAGGCTGGGCAATGGGCTGAAATCAGATATGGAATCCTCCAAAGGAGGGCTAGTGTCTAAAAAAAATGTCCCAGAGTGCACTGGGTGTGGTCGGCTACGCCATGTAGATAAATGTGTTAATGTCCGTCTCATCCCGTTTGATGTATTTGTGTTCTATCAGCCACTCGATCTGCTCTTTGATCATCTTTTTCTGGGGCAGAAACATGTTCTTTAGGATCTCCACCAGCTCCGTCTGAAGCTGGGCATTGCTGATCCTCTTCCTCATCTTCATGATCTGAATGATAGCTTCCTGTACAGAGTGAGGAAGAAGAGCTTGGTGACAATTGATGTTTACGTCAGCGTATCAGAGAAATGTTTTGTTTGAAGCGTTTCTCATAGTTTATGCTTAAATTTTGAATTAAAGTTTGAATTTAGTTTAGTAGACAAATGTTACTGTATTTAAAATGCCTGCATATGAATGTCTTAACAAATCTAACACTTTCATAGAAAAACAAATTAATGGATGAGTTGGACCAGATGGTGAAGGAAAAGCAGCCAACAAGTGCCCAGCTTACATGGAAACTCCTTCAACACTATTTGACACGCATCCCAGGATGCACCTCATGAAATCACTACTAATTCAAACTTCTGTTTGAATTAATTTATAGTTTAATTACCTGAGCATTGATCAAAACTGTGTGTATATATATATATATATATAAAATACACAAACACATACACATATTTCAGTCATTAAGATCATGTGAATGTGATTTCATTACCTGTGTGCGTAATATCCTAAGTTGCACTATGCCCTCATTTTCCTCTTCACGCATTCTCTCTGTGGTGAGTTGTAATCGACCAATCAAATTGATCTTCCCTCTTTTTTGGACCTTTGAGTTTTTTCTGTGCAGAAGAGATCATATAATTGAACTGTGGTCTGTTAAAACATGCAATAATTAATAATATAACCTAATATTCCAGCAATGTATGTACTTAGATATGTATTATGATACGTAGTATGTACTTATAGATAATTGTGTGCATACAGATTACTAAAAAGGTTGGGTTTAGTAAGATTTTTTTTAAAGAAACTAATAATTATTTTGAACAAAGATGCATTCAATTGATAAAAGTGACAGCAATGCAATTTTTTTTTCCAAAAACATTAAGAATGCCATAAATAGAAATGTGTCTTAAATCAGCACTAAATGCATAATGGAATGATTTCTGATCATTATCATATGTCACTAATGGCTGTTGAAAATTCAGCTTTGCCACCACATGATAATTACATCTAATAAATTACATTTTATAAGATACTGAAGTAGAAAAAAGTAATATTAATTTGTAAAAATATTTCACACTTACTACGTTTTACTATAAACAAAAATATCCTTGGTGAGCATAAGGAAACCTTTTTCAAAACCCTTGTAAAAATCTTTCCAGCCAAAAACATTTGAACGGTAGTGCATGGAAAGTGATTAAAATATGTGCATGACTTATGATTTATATGCGTATGATGTATTAACACAAGTATTCTTTATTCATCATTCTTCGTCAAATGTAGCCAGTGTGTCATGATTGTGCTTACATTAAAGAAAACTCTTGATTGATGTAAAATACAGTGCCTTCTGCAAAGTCTTTAGGAGAGCCCACCACAGGTTCATATGACAGCACTTGACGCTTTAGTTTGGGGAAAGCTACAAGAGACTACACATTTAAAACAGCAAACAAACAAAAACAAAGAGTTAGGAAGGATTTAGTAAATTCAATGTCACATCAGATCCTTTCATTCGCATTCCACATGACCATGTCCTTTCCATTTAAACACAGTTGTGGAAATGTCTACAAAATAAGGACTCCATTACCCAGAGAGTCCGGCGCAGCTCGGCATCTGGAAGCTCCGTGGCCAGTTTCAGATTCTCAAAGCTGATCCTCTCTCTGGGCCTTTGGTTCCAGGCAAACAGCACAGCTAACTGGAATGTCGTGACTTCTAAATCATACTGCCCAACTTCATTCTTGAATGTGATCTAGGGACAGAAGAAAACAATCTTTATCTGTTCCCTTGACACATCAGACCCCTATAAATTGTCAAAGTCGAGGCAGAATTTCCAGTGTAGCAATAATACTGAGATATAAGAGAATAAATAAAAGTTTGCAGCAACACAATTCACAGTAGTAGAGCTTGCGAGCATCAAAGTACAGTACTTTTTACTGGGGACGGTACAAAACACACAAATTAGTCTCAATGGGAAGAGGCTGGTTTTGGGTCTCCCCTATTTTCACAGGAAGTAGAGCATGCTCTTTATACAAAGGGCTGAAGCTGCTACTCACAATGCCATTGGACATCAAATGGTGCCAGTGTAATTTTCTGCCACTGTGATTTTTCTTGTAAAACTCCTCAACTTCAGGAATGAGATCTTCTAGTTCGGTGGGCAGGGATACAAACACTTTCTCTGAAGTCCGAGACCATGCTCCTGCATTCAAAATCTTTATATTGACCGAGTCAGCTGTAGTGTTGAGACATAAATAATAATTAGTTCAAATGTACAATAGAATAGTTCTAAAGCATCATAACAATGGCATATCTGACCTGGTAATGCAAGTTTGTTGTGTTTGTGCATTTCTTTGAAGGATTGATTTAAGTCTTCTGATACTTTGATGTCCTGGAACATTCTGGCGAGCTTGTTCACGTAATCTGCTGGCATACCAACCTCCTGTACACACAAAAAAGTAACTTAAAGAGATTCACTAAAAAGTCTTTCATCCATCATCAAGTGTGCTTTCAAGCCCTCTCACCCTGAGCCACTCCACCATGTTCTCTTCAATCTCACTGTCTGCAGAAATGTCAAGAATTAGCCTGCGGGTCAAGTGCGCTTTGTGGTACCTCATGAAGACATCTTTGTTCTGAACATACTTTAGAACCAAGAGCTTTAAATGGAACATAAAAAGAAATAATTAACACATTGCATCTGATTTGACAATTGCAAACAGAGGTGTGAGTAACATTTGCAAAAAATACTGCCACACAAATATTGATTGGTCACTCCACCCACTCACTCACCACTTCCTTCAGCTTGGCCTCTATTTCCTCTGAGGTGAGTTTTTTGCTCAGTGGGGTCTTTCTAAGGAGCATATCACAGTAGTTGGCCAGCAGCTCTGGACATTTTGACTCTGGTTGTGTTTTCAGACCCACACTGCAAACAAAGGAAAAATAAATAACAGTATTTAAAATATATTCTTAGAACGAATGAAACTAGTTTTCAGAAGATATATACAGTATCTCACAGAAGTGAGTACACCCCTCACATTTTATTATATCTTTTCATGTGATAACACTGAAAAAAATGACACTTTGCTACAATGTAAAGTAGTGAGTGTACAGCTTGTATAACAGTGTAAATTTGCTGTCCCCTCAAAATAACTCAACACACAGCCATTAATGTCTAAACCGCTGGCCACAAAAGTGAGTACACCCCTAAGTGAAAATGTCCAAATTGGGCCCAATTAGCCATTTTCTCTCCCCGGTGTCATGTCACTCTCTCATACTGGTCACTGGAAGTTCAACATGGCACCTCATGGCAAAGAACTCTCTGAGGATCTGAAAAAAAGAATTGTTGCTCTACATAAAGATGGCGTAGGCTATAAGAAGATTGCCAAGACCCTGAAACTGAGCTGTAGCACGGTGGCCAAGACCATACAGCGGTTTAACAGGACAGCTTCCACTCAGAACAGGCCTCACCATGGTCGACCGAAGAAGTTGAGCTCACGTGCTCAGCATCATATTCAGAGGTTGTGTTTGGGAAATAGACATATGAGTGCTGCCAGCATTGCTGCAGAGGTTGAAGGGGTCGGGGGTCAACCTGTCAGTGCTCAGACCATACGCCGCATACTGCATCAAATTGGTCTGCATGGCTGTCATCCCAGAAGGAAGCCTCTTCTAAAGATGATGCACAAGAAAGCCCGCAAACAGTTTGCTGAAGACAAGCAGACTAAGGACATGGATTACTGGAGCCATGTCCTGTGGTCTGATGAGACCAAGATACATTTATTTGCTTCAGATGGTGTCAAGCGTGTGTGGCGGCAACCAGGTGAGGAGTATAAAAACAAGTGTGTCTTGCCTACAGTCAAGCATGGTGGTGGGAGTGTCATGGTCTGGGGCTGCATGAGTGCTGCTGGCACTGGGGAGCTACAGTTCATTGAGGGAACCATGAATGCCAACATGTACTGTGACATACTGAAGCAGAGCAGGATCCCCTCCCTTCGGAGACTGGGCTGCAGGACAGTATTCCAACATGATAACGACCACTGCCGTGCTAAACAAGCTGAGGGTAAAGGTGATGGACTGGCCAAGCATGTCTCCAGACCTAAACCCTATTGAGCATCTGTGGGGCATCCTCAAACGGAAGGTGGAGGAGCGCAAGGTTTCTAACATCCACCAGCTCCACGATGTCATCATGGAGGAGTGGAAGACGACTCCAGTGGCAACCTGTGAAGCTCTGGTAAACTCCATGCCCAAGAGGGTTAAGGCAGTGCTGGAAAATAATGGTGGCCACACAAAATATTGACACTTTGGGCCCAATTTGGACATTTTCACTTAGGGGTGTACTCACTTTTTTGGCCAGCGGTTTAGATATTAATGGCTGTGTGTTGAGTTATTTTGAGGGGACAGCAAATTTACACTGTTATACAAGCTGTACACTCACTACTTTACATTGTAGCAAAGCGTCATTTCTTCAGGTGTTGTCACATGAAAAGATATAATAAAATATTTACAAAAATGTGAGGCGTGTACTCACTTCTGTGAGATACTGTATGTATATATTAAGATGTCTTACCCTTTCTGTTTTAGAGGGAGCTCTAGTTTAAATATAGTGGCGTCATTCACTACTGCTTTGTATGCCTGTGTAAACACAAATATAAAATAATAGAATAAGAATGGAAAACTGGAAATCATTTCTCCACTTTAACGGTACATTACAGGTGCATTAAAAAGTTTGGGGTTAGTAAGATTCTTTACATTTTTTTTAAGGTGTTTACCAAGGGTGCATTTACAGTATATTGCCTATACTGTAATACTGTAAAATATTATTAAAATAAACTACATTATTTTATAATGTAATTCATTCCCGTGATGGCAAAGCTGAATTTTTAGCAGCCATTACTCCAGTTTTCAGTGTCACATTATCCTTCTAAAATTATTCTGATATGCTGATTTGGTGCGCAAGAATCATTTGTTATTGTCAGTGTTAAAAACAGTTAATATATTTTAAGGATTCTTTGATTAACAGAAAGTTCAAAAGAACAGCATTTGTTTAAAACTGTTAGTTTTAATCAATTTAATGCATACATGTTTAATTAAACATCATATTTTATATCTTAATATCATATTTTATCCAATAAATCTGAAAAATAATTTTAAATAATATTTATAAATATATATGTTGTCTTTCTAAGTCTTTTAAAGTGAATAGTTTGGAATAAATGATAAATCCTTTTGAGACTTACTTTATCTCTGGCTGTTAGGAAACGTGGATCATCTTGGAATGCTTCCTTAACTAATTTACTAAAGCGGTTAAACAATGTTAGGAGCTGCTCAACATATTTTTCAGAGTCCTGCAAAAATAAAACAAATGTCAGCAACATATTATATATTATCACAAGAATGAATAGAAACAAATTACTTCCTTGATCATTCAGTGATTGCACTATCAAAAACTGGATGCATATATTCATGATGCATCCGTCTGATAATGAAAAGCAGCTACTGTCTCAACTCACTGTGGTAATGGTTTCCGCTGAGGCCACCATATCAGCCAGACCTGCGCTCATAATATGATCCTCCAGGTCCTTCAGCATAGGGTCAATCCCACTGGGCACTTTATCCATCAGCGAGAACATGAGGTGCAGCTCTGTGGAAACACACCAATGACAGAACAAACACATTTTAGTAACATTAAAACATATCAAAACATTCAAAAATACTGTTATCATGATCCCAAAAACATGAAGTTCCAATATAAGAAGCTCTAAAGCAAAAAAGCCAAATGAGTTAAACTACGTATTGCTGATGCTTTGGCATTTCCTTCCCTTTACATACAATAGTTGTATGCTGTTGCATTTCTTTACAGTTGAAATGGGTTGGTGGACTCAATGATTGGCACACAAACACACAGATGGTGGGATGGGTGGGGAGGTTTTGGCAAGATATAGATGGGAACTGTATCCCGTTGCCAACCTGAACTCGCTGAGCCTTTGGTGCCAGAGCTCCTGCCGTACTCACTCTCTGTCTCATTCCGCTTGATCATTCCCGGACACTCGGCCAGGATTGTTTCTTTGAACGACGTCACCAGCGCATTCACACAACACTCCATTAGCTGGAAGAACGCAAAAGGCATAAACCGAGCACCCAATGTTAGTATGTGAGAAAGACAAATGCAAACTACACTCTGAGCATTATTTAATGATGCAGCACCACAGGTCTCGTTTTGGAGCAGGGAGTACTCACTGCCTGGACGGAGTTACATTCACGTCTGGTTTCCAGATATCGAAGTGCACGCTTCTCCTCTTCTCTTAACTTGCCATCTGCCTGTCAATCAAAAGTTCCACCTGGGATGAACAACTCTCAAATATTGTGACACTTCAGATGAGCTGTGATTTAGCATTTATACACATAAAAGCTTGTTAAATAAACCAAGCAGAAATCTGAAGTCTTGTCACGATACTTGTCAGGATACTAATTTTTTAACATCAATATAATACCTTGAAAAATATTGCTATTCCATACCATTTTTGATACTACAGGAAAAAACTGCCACAACAAGCGCATAAAACTTGAACAGTGTCTAAGTTAAGAAAATACTTTACTACTTTTTAGTGCTGTCAAACGATTAATCGCATCCAAAATAAAAGTTTTTGTTTACATAATATGTGTGCGCATGCTGTGTATATTTATTTTATATATATATATATATATATATATATATATATATATATATATATATATATAAACACACATATGCATGCATATATTTAAGGAAAACATTATGTTCATATATTAAACATATTTAGATATAATACATGTAAATATTTTCAAAATATATACTGTATGTGTGTATTTTTATATGCATAATAAATATACACAGTACACACAAATATATTCGATTAATCGTTTAACAGCACTACTAATTTTATAACTGAAAGGGATTAGCTGAATGTGATTATATAATAATAATAAATTAATTATAATAATATTGTTTCTAAGACAGAATTGCACTTTCATTGTAATACAACTGCACTATTAAATAAAAAATATATATAACAAGTTAATTAATAAATAATTAGTATATTAAAATTACTTCGCAGCAGTAAAATTACGATAGCTTTGACTTGCACTAGTGTCACCCACATTTTTCTAGTTTAGGCAATACAGCAGTTTGAAAACACACTCACATATTTCATATAGTTCTGAACACCGTTCTGTTGCAGATAGGAAGGTGCTTGTGTCTTGTAGAACCTCTCAGTGGAATCCAGATATGCCTTCTCAAAATTCTCTCTATAAATCTGGAGCTTGTCATCAGCGTTGGAACACAAGTTCACTGTAAGACAGAGCAGAAGACAGGAGCGTCCATCAGGAGAGGTCCATCTGGACAGAACCCGAGTGGCTTAGTTTTATGAGAGCTTTACCATATGACTCCCGGACTCCGATGACAAGCTGCGAGTCGAACGCTTCTCCTAATCTCTCAGCATGGACCAGTTTCATAGCACAGTCCTGGAGCCGGTTCTTTATATTACAGAATATAGACTCGTTCCATGTGTCCAGCATAAGCTTAAGCAAAAAATAAAACAGCAAATGATTACAATATATTTGTATATCGATTATGTTATGCATCAGTTGATACAATAATAATTGCATTTAAATGATAAAGGAGTATAATATAGATCGATGTGAATTATACGGTCAAAATGCAAAAAGAGAATCCACCTTTCTAACAATACTGTCCTCGACATTGGACTTCTTGTTGCTCCCCTGGTTGCCCAGCAGGGTGATTTCCAACTTGCAGAAGGGCTTAGGTAGAATATCACACTGTGTGAAGAACTTCCTCCACTCCACAATGTAAGCTTTAAGCAAAGCAGTGTCATCCTGATGACTGAGTACTCGCTGAAATAGATCAGAGAGATCATTACAGGAATAAGGCTGAAAAAATGAACTTACTTTATATTGTTATATGTACAAAAGTGATATACAGTACGTACCGCCTGTGCTTGCTTGATGAAATCTAGGATGTCTTCTTTCAGTGCCTGGTGAATCTTTGCCGGACCTTTGTCGTCCCATAAACACACTGCATGAACGTCTCTGAAAATCAAACATAGTATTAAGAGAAAGTCTAAAATCTGACTGTATTCCTAACATTTAAGCAATGCAATCTATGGTTTAAAACTTCTTGTTAGTCCTGATTGATATTATTGACTGTCAGACCCAAACAGCGCCATCAGTTTAATAAAAAAAATACAAAAACACCCCAGTCTAATGTACTTTGACTTGATATTTCTGTCAGCCCACACTATCTCACATCGAAGACAACTTACGAGAACAAATCGAACCACTGCTGCTTAGTTACCGACTCCTGACGGAGCAACTTCAAAACAATGGGCCGCATCAAATCCCATTTGTCTTCAAACTGCAGGGAGCCTTTATTCTGAGAAAAGAGAACGAGGACAATAAACATTTCTTTAAAATTATTACAGACTTTATGCATTTACAAAAAAGAAAGAAGACTGTGGAATTTCGATTGTTTTACTTCCTGTCAAGTATTCAGACAAAACGGTAACAGAAGGTAAATTTCAATTTAATATATGTAGATAGATTATTACAGCTGTGTGATTAGAAACCAGAGGCACCAGGTGAGCTTCGGGCTTGTCATAAATATGCACAGGCTGAATAAATGTAGCATTTAAATAATCTGCAATGTTGCAACTTTGTTCAGGAAACAAATACGCATGTATTTATATTTTCTCGCTATTTATATGCAGCCTCATGATAGATAGCAGTAAGTTTTTTTTTTAAAAAGGCATCATTAAATACAGCTCTGAACCCTAAACATTATAATAATAGTACATAACCCCACTATCTACAATCAGCAATTCGAACAATGTCGTTTTGAGTCAACGGGTCGTGTTTAGCGATGCAATTAGAAGCGGACAGTGACTGGGTCATGGGATCGCTGTCATAACATTACTGGAGACGCAAACGATGCAAAATATTCTCACATTCAGGGACCTCCTACCTTCAATAAATTAGACGTCGCCATGTTTCTTCAACTTAGTCCTCGTGCAGTCTCGCGATGTTTGAGGAGGTTTGGTTGCTAGGGAGCATTGAGACAGACTGCATCAGCAGCCCTGATACTGATTTATTCATGCACATATTTATATTTTATAGAAAGAAAAAAGGAACAAAAGAAAGAAAGGACACCTTTTAAATTAAAGGAACAGTCAATGAATGCATCTATGAATGCTTTCTAACGTTATTCTGCGCGTACTAATTTACACACTTTTTTTTTTTTTTTTTTTGATGTAGGATGACACGTTTGCTTGTATCATCACGCCATTAGGTAACTTATTGCCAGTGTGATAAATATTTAATAAATAAGACACATTCACATTTAATCGAGCAGGGTCATACGAAATGTCATGTCCTTGTTTAGTTCTCACCCAGATTATATTAAGGAGTAACATGAATCATAACTACTGTATGAATAGTGATAAACTGGAGCCAGTTCCCTGTCCAAGGACACGATGGGATCTTTCCCATAACAATCCGAAGGCCGAACAGCTGCAACTGTATCTGCAGATACAGACTCGTCTCGAAATCTCAGTTCTCATTAATCATCGCTAGAAATAAGTTTAACAGCTGTTAAATATGGAATTTCAAAACTATTATTCTTTATAAACAATGAAGTAAATTTCTAATCGATTTAGGATACCAAATACACGTCCAGTCAAAGACTATAGAAATACAGTGCACACAACTTCCGTGTAGTCATAAACAGCATGCGTCTCTGCCATTGGTCACAATTTAATAAAGGGGACGTACATTTAAGCTCCAATTGGCTGTTTGCGAAATGGGCGGAGCTTTAAGTTGGCCGGGTGCGTTTATGATTCCTCGCTTTCATTGAAAGATGATACTGTGGTCGGATTTTAGCTGATAATTCGTAAACTACGGACATGACGGATCAAGGTATTTAACAGACGCTTGGTTTTATTCTTTAACTTGTAAACACGTGACGTTGTGTTTTGTTTTTGTTTGTTTTTAGCCTAGCTAACAGCATTGGCTAACTCTTAGAAAGGTAACCTTAATGAGATTTGCTTTTTGCTATGAAGCTACACAGCTTTTAGCCTAAAACGCAAAATAATTAATTCTTTACTATAATGAGTTCATCGTATTTTGATCTTTGTGATCAAGAAACATTTTGCTCTGTCCTACATTGTCTAAAGCATTGGTCTCAAACTCAATTCCTGGAGGGCCACAGCTCTGCACAGTTTAGGTCCAACCCTAATCAAACGTACCTGATCCAGCTAATCAAGGTCTTCAGGATTACTAGAAACTTGCAAGCAGGTGTGATTTGGAGCTGGTTGGATCAAAACTGTGCAGAGCTGCGGCCCTCCAGGAATTGAGTTTGAGACCACTGGTCTACAGGTCGCCACGTGCTCTGAGAACTGCCGCACTACAACCATCACAGCTTCTCAGGTGATGTTCCGCATTTGTGGCCGAAGCACTAGTTTTAACATGTAGACAACCCTAATTTTATTCAGACACATACAAGTCATTCACTCAGACTTGAGCCTATTTTATTTTTTGAAAGGCTTCAGCTATTTATTTCAGGCTTATGTTGAATAAGTCTTTATATAACCATACGAATGTTTTCGAATAGTCTTTATTTAAAATTATTGTAATTGCTACATGGTGATCTTTAGCATTTTAAGTCATATTTTTTTTGTGTAGAGGCTTTTATATGTCTTTATCAAGTCAGTATATGTTTTCTTTATAGAATATTATACACTTGTATTTAAATCTTTTCATTGGTGAATATTAAAAAAAGGCCAAGTTCCTTTTGATTCTATGACCTCGCACGTGAGTTTAAAATATTCTAGCTGAGCCCCGGGCGTGAGTTTTTTTTAGGCGACCGTTATTTTAGAATTTTATAGCCTTCTTGTTTTCATGGCGACGCGTCATGCTTGTCATGTGACACACCGCAGCCCTAATAGCGCTGTATGACACATGGATTGCTTTTATTTCGTTTTTCCTTTTTTTAATATTAATATTCAGAAACATACTCGCTATATTATGAAATATCTGATATTCCGATTCTGAAATATGTGCAAGTAAATGTATTTGGTTGTTTAAACACTTTTATAATGACCGTGTTAGTTGATCTATACCGGGTGATGGGCGCCGCCATGTTTGTTCGCGCTGAATCCAGCTGTGGGATTAACAACACGTAAATTCATCCTCTCCTCGCAAAACACGTTAAAGTAAGTCTCCAGTAAACTGGGAGAAGAGCAGAGTAAACTTTAAAGTTATCTACACAATCTGTATATGATATCAATAAAACATGTCGTCAGATTATATTTGTAAGGATCATTATTGCTGCTTCCATAGACATCAGTGCATATTTTACAAACTATAAATGTATGGTTTTGCTAGTACTTATGTGTATTTAAATGTCTGAAATCTAAAATAAGCATTATATGGTTGAAAACACTGAATAAGTGATAATATGACAAGCGCTCGTGCGTCTGATCTGGCTCCGCGCCAGAAAGCAGATTTGAATTCAGCAGTTGATGACGTGATGCACTGAACGTTCTAATCACACCGGTGTGATCGTACGCTCCTGGGACCAGCCAAGACTGATCACACCGGTGTGATTGTACGCGTTAAAGGGTTAAGTGACATTAAGCAAGGAATGAATTTTTTTTTCTTCTTCTTTTAATTAAAGAGGCCCACATGAGGTCAGCATTATTGTGCATAAGTTCCTAAAGCAGTGGTCTCAAACTCAATTCCTGGAGGGCCGCAGCTCTGCACAGTTTTGATCCAACCAGCTCCAAATCACACCTGCTTGCAAGTTTCTAGTAATCCTGAAGACCTTGATTAGCTGGATCAGGTGCGTTTGATTAGGGTTGGACCTAAACTGTGCAGAGCTGTGGCCCTCCAGGAATTGAGTTTGAGACCAATGTCCTAAAGAGATTAAGATTATTTCCACCATTAATCACTAGATGTTATCCAACATCAAAGCCTGTGACTTTCACTAAAGTTCTTTTCATTTGCTCTGGATTTTCTAGGTCTCTATGTGTGAAATATGGATCATGAAGTGGGAGAGAACTCCTTTGAACATGGAAGATTGGGAGCTCTCAGCCGCTGGGAGAGATTTCTTTGTGGTCCACGGAATCTCAAGTTTAAAGATGTGTTTACATGGTACTGTAAGTTAAAGATCTCTCTGTTTTAAAGTGTTTAATGTTTTGAAGTTATAGCTGTCATATTGATGGTAACTGGAGAATTGTTCCTACAGGCAGCTCTGCAAAACTATCGCAATGGGTCAAGCCCTGTCAATGCTGATATGTGGGACGGCAGTTACATGTCAGTATTTGGCAGATGCTGGGGTGGAGACGCCAATGCTGCAAAGCTTCCTCAATTACGCCTTGCTGCTGCTCACCTATACTTTAGTCTTAGCCTTCAGGAGAGGTATGCTGTAGCACACCTTCCCTGCATGGAATCGCTCGCTGCTTTTATCAGATGATTAGAAGGGCAGAATAACATTTCCATGACCATGCTTATCATTGCTCCAGATTTTAAATAAACTTGCTTATTTCAGGATGCCTGCATGGCTTATCTTGTGGATTAAAGTCTTTAAATTATTTATTGATTCTCCTCAACATGCAAAATTAAAATGTACTACTCATACAAACCTAGTTAGGTAGCTTTCCTCCAGAAATGCAAGCTAGTACAAAAGATATGGCTTATATGTTTATTGGATTAATTAGTTTTTTTTTTTTTATAATTTAGATGAAAACAATATCGTTCAAATTCTAAAAACAAAGTGGTGGAAGTATTTTCTGATGGCTCTAACGGATGTGGAAGCCAACTACACAGTTGTGAAGGCATACCAGTTCACTACCCTTACAAGTATACAGGTAAGAGTATATTATTCAGTTGAAAAAAAAAAAGAGACACACACACACATTAACACAATAATAGTTAATATAACAACTTATGTGTTGTAGCTGCTGGACTGCTTTGTGATCCCGGTTTTGATGGTGCTCTCATGGATCTTCTTTAAAACTCGCTATAGACCGTTACATTTTATAGCTGTGGCTGTGTGCTTGCTTGGAGTCGGTGCGATGGTGGGAGCAGATCTGCTGGCAGGGAGAGACCAAGGCTCAAGTAAGTACTTTATAATAGGGGGCAAAAAGGGGCATAATCTAATTGCACCTTAATTATGCTTTATAGATATTCTTTTGTTTTTCTTCTCATGAATCATTTGCCAAAGCCTGTGGGTATTTTACTCCTGTTACAAAAGATAAGATTATATAAAAAGAGGACAACTAAAGAAGCTACATGAAGAATTTATCATAGACTGGTTTTTGTTGCTTGAAATGTCGTCATCTTGAACAAAAATAGTTGATCTCTGTGTTCTTGGGCTTTGTGTGTCTGTCACTGCAGGTAGTCATGTGTTGTTGGGGGATGGACTTGTGCTGGTCAGTGCTGCTCTGTACGCAGTGTCTAACGTCTGTCAGGAATACACAGTGAAAAACCTGAGCAGAGTGGAATTCTTAGGCATGATGGGGCTCTTTGGGACACTCATCAGTGGTGTGCAGATGTAAGTTTTTACGTCCACCATCTAATTTTTCAGTAAAGTCCCCACCATGAGATATAGACTCTCATTTTTAAAAGCAAGTACACTACCATTCATTTTATGTACACTACCATTCAAAAGTTTGTGGTGAGTAGGATTAGTTTTTTTTGCACAAGAAATTAATACTTCAGCAAGGATGCATTCGATTGATAAACAGTGACAGTAAAGACATTTATAATGTTACAAAAGATTTCTATTTCAAATAAATGATTTTCTTATGATCTGAACTGGAAAAAAAATACAGTATGGTAACTACAAAAATGTTTAGCAGCACAACTTTTCAACACTGATGATGATAATAATAGGAAATGTGACTTGAGCAGCAACTAAGCATTTTAGAATGATTTCCGAAGGATCATGTGACACTTATCTGGAGTAATGACTGCTGAAAATTCAGCTTTACCATCACAGGAAAAAAAAATTACATTTTAAAATGTATATACTTTTATATTTTAAAGGGCTATACTTGAATCCAAAGCTATACCTGTCATCAGCTGGAACTGGACAATATGTGAGTAACTCTAGTTAAATGTTTCTTTTTCATTGAAATTTGCTTGTAATAAAATGATCTAGTCATCATTTACATGGAAATGCCAATAAATAGTAAGTGTTATGGAAATTTGAGTAACTCCAGTTCTCTTGTTTATTTGCTAAATACCTGTATGTTTATTCTGTAGGCCTGCTCTTTGTCGTATATGCTCTGTGCATGTATGGGCTGTATAGTTTCATGCCTGTAGTGGTAAAGATGACCAGCGCCACAGCTGTGAACCTCTCACTGCTGACTGCCGACCTCTTCAGTCTGTTCTGTGGCATGTTCCTTTTTCTCTACAATGTGAGCGGAAATATTACATTTTCAGCAAATCAATGAAAATGCCAAGACAAAAGAAAAGATTAAAACATTTTCCAATATCTTCAAAACAGTCCTCTTGCTAAATGATAATTGACATTTTGAGTGGTATCACTGATTCTTGATATTTGGACACTTGCTTTATATAATAAATCTTTTAATGAAATAATTTTACCTACTGAGAATTGTCTTGTTCACATTGATTTTTCAGTTTCTTACAAGTTTATGAAACTTTCCTTTTTTTCCCCCACAGTTCTCAGGCCTGTATATTGTGTCTTTTGTGGTGATCACACTTGGATTCATCACGTTCAACATCGTACCGACCTACACAGCAGATCAGTCGTTTTCCACTAATGACAAGGCGTATCATCTGGCTTCATCTGCGGATGTCCAACAAGATGGAGACATTGGAGTAGGTTGGCTGCAAAAGGAAGGACAAGAGAATGAGGACAGGATAGGATCCAGTCACAGAGGACATTGCAACGGATTCTGTTCTCAGATATGAAGCTCTAAAATGTAGAGTACAGTGAATTTTACAGATTTACTTCAGAAGGGTCTATTTTTGCCAAAGGCAGTGTTTAATCTGTTATTTATGGATTTTAAATCCACATCATTGTGCCTTGAGTCTATTTTTTTTTTTACCAATTTGCATATAAATGTTATTAAATCTGCTGAGACTGAAGTTCAGATACTTCAAAATAAAAAAAAATTGCAGAAAGTTGTCATCATGCAATGATCTGGACAGTTTTAACTTCTCAATTCCATATGAGATGCTGCTTCCAGTATGATTACTTATGTTAACATTATTTATCTTTGTAACATTCTTTAACTAACACTTGTGCGTTATTTTTATACGAGTTATGAAATGACTACAAAACTGTAGATCAAAAATAACTTGATGAAATGGATGTATTCAGTGTTCATATTCAACTTGTTACATTTACTATTAGTATTGCATTTGCTTGTATATGTTTATTTTGTTCAATGTATCCACATTTGAAAATGATTACTCTCAGCCAACCCAGTGACTGCCATCAGAAGAGTAAAAAAAAAAAAAAAAAGATAAAGTTAGACATAATTGGTTATGTTTAATAGTTATAAAATTCCATGAATATAAATTATATAATTAAGTGTACAGGTTTTGTCTGTGGTCTCACTGGAGAGTCTCAACTTTTTTATGTGTCAAAGACCCTCTGACACAATATTTGAAGGCTACATTGTTGGTATTTTTGCTTAATGATGAAACTGATTTTTTATATGTTTGTATTGATATATTCATTTTGTTATTCCAGAAGTTTGAAGAAATAAATGTTAGTATAATAATTTTTGAAACTATTTTGTGTTGGAGAGTTTTTAGCATTTCAATTTAGAGTTAGATTGTTTTGATATATTTATTAATTTAAATAATAGCAAGTCGTCCTGGATCCCCCCCTTGAAAGTTTACTGAGGCTCCTTGATTGAGGACCACACTAGAATGTCTTTATGGACCTCTTCAAACCCTGATTCTGGAAGAGCAAATCCTATATACCAAAATTCCAAATTATGAAAAAACAATTCTATAGAATATATATATATATATATATATGAGTTTTTTCTGTATGTAAAGGACTGAGAGGTCTTCTGGGGTCTTTCTTCGCCGTGCGGCACAGCAGCGCTGCATTGCGATGCTCAAAAGCGCCCGCCCTCTCTCATTCACATGCTCATCATGGAGGAATAACAGGTACCTGCTTTACAGAGAGAGGAGGACAGGCTTATTCCTATTCCCAGCGACATCTTGAAACGTATGTTCTTGTCATTTATTTATCTTTTATCAGATACTCTGATGTATTGTTTGATACGCTGTTTTCTCACGAGCATGTGTGGTGTAGAATAGAGAACAGCGCAGAAGAACACCTAGCCTATTGCAAGATGAAATAGTCTCGACGGTAAATGACTCCGATTGTCAGTATTATATAACCAATGCTATCTGAATGCATTATAAACGGCTCATTTGTCATGAAATAACGCACCAGACATTAAATATGTAAACGTGGATGTGTAGACCATGGGTTGGTTGTTGAAGCAGTTGCCCACGGCAACGTCTTAATCCGCCTAAAGCCACACTGACGACCTCGAGACATTATCGCTATTTGTATTCACGACGGTTGAATGCAATACAAAGATACACTGTGGTTTTCATTTTGAATTATGTTTTTTGCAGGTGGTCAGACCATCAGCGAATGTGAGTTATACTGTTGTAGCAAAGCAGACAATCGCGATGAAGCATTTTCTGAGGTAAGTACGTCTTTAGTGCTTAAAGATAGATCGCTTCTTATTGCTTAGAAGCTGAAATATCATTGTTGTCATTTTCCATTTTTAAAAATGCACATTAAATTCACCGTTATGCGGATTTTTATTGCATGCTTTGTAGTATGGCCCAATTATATCATGTTGAAACAAAAACAGAAACCAAATAATTAATAATTATTCTTATAAGGTATTATTATTATAATTAGGTATCATCATCGTCAGCATCAGAATATAATGAGTGTAAATTGCATGCATTATTGCCCAATTATAACAATACTTTGTGTGTGTGTGTGTGTGTGTGTGTGTGTGTGTATATTATTGCTATTATGGAACATAGCCTGCTTCTATATATAGGCTAAATAGACAATTTTTTAAATTATTTTATTATGTTATTTTGCATAAAATATCCTAATTATAAAATATTAATAAACATAATGAACTTTCTATATTATTATCTTTAATTATTTATTAAAAAACCCAATAAATACCTTTTAAATAAACAATTCCTTGGTGAGTCGTCCCCTGCCTTTCAGTTTTAGGTGCTTTCCTATTAGCCACTCTTTTTAATTATATTGTTTACAATATATGATGTTGAAAGGCACTAAGCCTAATAAGAGGTTGCTCCAAATGTACCAGTATAGATTTGTATTTCACCTAGACATTTAGAGGTAGAGACCCCTATAATGCAATATCAGAACTGGCTTTTATTAAAGTCCTGGAAAAGGAAATTACCTTCGGGATATGTCACTTCTGTTCAACAGCTTTGATAGACAATAACACCTTTTTTACAAAACACAGGTTTGACCACAAATACATTTCATGCCGATGGGGAGGCGAGTCTATCCTGTGAGCAGTAACTCTCAACGTAATCAGCAACCGGATTCAAACAGGTTTATTCCTAGTCCAATGCGTTTCCTGTAGTGAATTAGCCTGCAATTAGATTAGTATATAATATAGATGGATGGATTCGTCCATGCATTGGTTCAAAACAGATGCATAGTAGATGTCAGTAAGTCCTTTGGTGTACACATACTGCTTGATACATGCAGGACATGAAATCTGTTTAAAGAATAATACTTTCAAAATTATATTTCACTTTCACATTACACAGATCTTTGTAGAACTGTGACCCATTTCGTCATCATGGCCCACTTATCTCTGTCTCGAATCACAGACGTGCTTTTTACAATGGGGATTAGGCCTAGCTTTTGTAGGTATCAGTGCATTATAATAGAAAAATAATGTGCATTTTTCTTTGAACAGCTTGAGCAGTGTTCATGGGAAACACATCTGATGGTTATTCAGTTCAGGTTTAGAGTATTCAAATATAATGAGCTTTCAAAATACCTCAGTGAGTACGCTTTATTCTGGGACAGAATACACAGGTGTATTAGGCCTATCATCAGTATTGGATTTGTGTCGTTTTATTCAGGCCTCTTTATTTCTCTGAATCTTCTAGGGTACTGACCCAGTTACTGGTGTTCCTGTACTGTAAGTGTTTGTGGCGGGGCCTGAAGTTTGTCATCAGGAAGTTGACTGGACGATGTGAGCTTCAACGCATCTGTTACAATAACAAACCCGGTGCTCGAAGGACGCTTAAGATTGGTAAATACTATCAGTAATTTTAGCAGTACATTTACAGCAACAAAAAAAAACACTACATCTGTAACCTGCCTGTACTTGGGGAAATTTTGAAATTATTTTATGTTTCTTTTAATTTCACAGAATCCTCACTCAAATGCTCTAAACATGAGGTAAGTCATGAGGTTTAGGAAGTAAAATTATTTTTCTAATTTTTATTTATATATTTACATTTTATTTATAAATTTAAGAATATTATTAAATGGTATGTATTTTGTGATTTTATGTAAATTTAGTAGTATTATTTAAATACTATTATATTATTTATTCACATTTTGCTTATAATAGCTTTTATTTTTATAATATTTAATATTTTTAATGTAATTTTTACGTAAATGTATTTTTATTTAGCTTAGCTTTAGCTTTATTTAATTTGTTTTTATTTCAATTTTACTCCTTAAACTAAATATTTTACATACTGTATTATGCTGTTGTTTTGTATTTTAGCTAATAACTGAACACTTTTTTTTTTCTTTTTTTTTAAATTACTCTACCTCCATAGCTTTTGCAGTCTGCCATCAACGTTCACCCAGATTCTGTGGAAAAGACTATCGATGATATAATGTTCCTGAAAAAGATCAACCCTGACACAAACCCACAGTAAGGATCCATCATTCCCTGATACAATACAGATAACTCTTATTTTTTGAGCACATATGCTGTATTTCTTGTCTTCTTCCAGGCTTGGCATCTCTCTCCAGGCTTGCCTGCTCCAGATTGTGGGTTACCGAAACCTAGTAGTGGAGGTGGAGAAGCTGCGTAGAGAGCCGTATGACTGTGAAAACCCAGCACATGAGGAGATGCTCATGAAGGTATTAACAGTAACTCACTATTAGCGGTTGCCAGCCTTTTATTACTGTTTCTAATAAACATATATAGGTGGCTACCATTCACAATGTAGCACAGCCTCTCGGCCATAACAGAATTGTCTCTAATAGTGATGCCTTTCTAAAATATCTTTTCACTCACCAGTTGTGGAAGGAACTTCGTCCTGATTCTCCTCTCTCTGGACGCATCTCAAAGCAATGGTGTGAGATTGGTTTCCAAGGAAACGACCCCAAGACTGATTTCAGGGGCATGGGTCTCCTGGGCTTGCACAACCTACTGTGAGTAGAGAATCTGCTGAAGTGAAATCAGGACAAAAACATTAGATCTTGTGCTTGTATAATAGCAATAGATTTTGACATTAGCATGTTGCTAAGCTAACAACACAATACCATTATCAGCTAAATATTACATAGCTTACACTGTGTAGAATAATTCTTGAATTACATTGAACTGGTTTTTATTAGTTAGCGATAGGTTTTGACATTAGCATATTGCTAAGCTAACAACACCATACTCTATTAAGCAATAAATTCATAACTTTGGGTAAGATAAGTTTTTGAATTACACTGAACTAGTTTTTATCAGTTAGCAAAAGATTTTGATGTATGTTGCTAAGCTAACAATACTATACTCTATTAAGCATTAAATATGTGACATACATTGGAAAAAATGCAATTTTAAATTACACTAAACTAGTTTTATGAGTTAGCAATAGATACACCATACTTAAAAAGCATGTAACATACATTAGGTAAAATATTTTTTAAATTAAATTAAAGTAGTTTTTATCACTACTTTTTACTAATGAGTGAGGTGAATGTATTTTTTTTTTTATAATTTTGTTTGCCTTCTTAGATTTTTCACTGAGCTTGTTGTAGTGCCTTAGCATTTGCTCAGGTAACATAATTAAGTTGCCTAGCTTTTGAAGCACCATGTCAGGAGCACACTTACTGTATGTTGCCTTAAAATGCAGTCTGCATAGGCAGCTCACTAGGTTTTTGAACAGAACAATTCAAAATACCTCTTTTATTTGCAGGTATTTTGCAGAGCATGACAAAGCCACCGCTCTCCAAGTTCTTCATGACTCCCTGCAGCCCAAACACAGGTCAGATCTTTCAGATAGTCCTCTTGAGTGGTTCATATTGTATATAGTCAGTTATTTATATCTAAAAAAAGTACCCGTAATATCAGTGATGGGCTTTAAGACGTGTTTAAACTTTAAACACACATTAGCAAACATGCACCAAAAGCAACACACAGCACCAGGATCTTGCCACAGGATGTCGGTTAGGGTGCAGTTCCCCAGAAAGCTCTTATCAGTGCATTGCTTTATACTGTGTGTGCATATCAATGTTTATTTTAACAGGTGATTTTTTTTCATGCCGTGCAATTGATCACACCTTCAGCATGCTCTGTCACCAACATGCACATCATGCTCCCACACATTCCTTTTTTTCTGTTCCTTTTCCTTTTTTATTCCCATCACTGTCATGCGCAGGAACGTTTCCAAAGAGGAAGCCAGGTACTCCATCTTTTCTCTCAGTAAGAAATTCATTTGATCATTTTGCTTCAATCTAATGGCTGCATTATGTTGTTGTTGTTGTTATTTTTTTTAATCTCGAAACGTCCAACCTCACCTCACTCTAAACACAAGGCATTATGCTCCATTATAACGTTGATTAGTAACCGTGAATGCTTTCTCTTTTCTCCAGTGAATCTCACGTGTGTAATTGTCGTTGTTTATAGTTGACAGCATTATAGTCACCGTTTAAGAACAGTTAGCACAAGACTGGGTGGATACACTCTAACATTTTGGGTTTTCACACAGCAAGATGAGCAAAGCTGAGTGGGACAAGAAGACATTTGACAAAGCAATTGGGTGAGTCCAGAATATTGCAAACTATTGCAAAAACTCTTTTCGTTTGTGCCAGTAAGCAACTAAAGAACCAGTTCTTAAATCTGTGAATGTTAAAAATAATTGTGCTGTGTGTGCAGTAGTTATTAGTAGCCGAGCGCCTGAACCCTGATGCTTTGTGTGAGGATTTGAATCAGGCTCTTCTACTTGTCATGAGCTTTCAGGATGCATTAGCTCTGATGTGTAGCAGGAAGCCTGTTCAATCACTGCGTTGCTGACATGTGCGCACACAGACACAATTAAAGCACAGAACAGATGGAATCATGCAGACAAACACCGGCAGTGTCTTAACTTTTTATAATGTTTATTTACACCAAACAAGGATTTCTTTTACATTGTGTTTTGTGCTGACCCAAATTTTTTGTGGTGCAGATACTCCTTTGCCATAGTTGGCATAAACATCACAGACCTGGCATATTCCCTGCTGGTGAGCGGGGCTCTGAATACTCATCTGTACAATGTGGCACCAGAGATGCCAAGTCTAGTGCACTTCCAACAGACCTTCTGTGAGTGTTAGAATGTTGCCATTGTTGTCCTTGTGAAAACAACTCTTGTAGGCAATTTATTAAATAATATTACACAATAATATATTTACATATTCATATAAATTACATAAGTAAAATTATTAATAAAGATACAATAATAGAGTATAATAATAATAACAATAATAATAGTTATTATTATATATTTTTGGACAAAATATATAATTTATATAATTCAAATGATTGGTTTTAAAAACAGAATATTAAAAATAAAAATACATTAAAAATATTATATTTTTATATTTCTATCTATCAGTCAATCTGTATACATACATACAATATTTTTATATATTAATATCTTTATATAATTTGCATAAAATTAATTTCCCTAAAGAGTACAGATAATAATAATTATTATTATTGTTGTTGTTGTTTTAATTATACAGTTTTTCATTTTGTGAAAATTATCTAGCTAAAATGATTTAAAATAAATATATAAACAATAAAAATATTGTGTGTATCTCTCATATTATTATTTAAATAATTTACATAAAATTAAATTCCATAAAAGATTATAGATAGGCTACTACTACTACTATTACATATTATTTATTACATATTTGTGGACAAATTATACAGTTTACACAATTCAAATGATCAGTTTTAAATGATACAATTATTGTAAAAAAAATATTAAAAATAAATACGTAAAATATTTTATTTTAAGCTTTCTATCTATCAGTCTATCTGTATACTATATACACATACAATATTTTTATTTATTAATAACTTTATTTATATAATTTGCATAAAATTAATTTCTCTGAAAGAATAAATAATAATAATAATTATTATTATTAAATATATCTATCAATCTGTCTGTATACTATATACAATATTTTTATTAATAACTATATAATTTGCATAAAATTAATTTCTATGAAAGAATATAATAATTCTTGTTATTATTAAATATTTATTATTATTGTCATTATCAAATATTTGTTTTAAATTATACAACTATTCATTTTATGTAAATTATATAACTAAAATTATTTAAAATAAATACATAAAAAATTAAAAATATTGTGTGTACATTTATATATCTCTATATAAATTTATTGTTAACGTTATTTATATAATTGACATAAAATTCAATTCCATAAAAGATCATAGATACTACTACTAATTATTATTATATTTGTGGTATAAATCAAATATTGATTTTAATATTGATTTAGGTGTACATAAATTATATAAAATTATAAATCATTATATACTATTAAAAATTGATTATATTTTACATACATTATATATAATTACGGTTAATTGCTGTGTATTGTTGTTTATTTATTACTGATTTTTTGTTTTGTATGTATTAATTATTATTTATTTTCTTAGGTTATCTGATGCAGGAGTTCCACAGGTTCTGGACCGAGGAAGATCCATGTGACATCATGGAGTTCAATCGCGTGCGCACCAAGTTCCACAAGCGCGTCCTGAAGCAGCTGAAGAACCCTGACATGGCACTGTGTCCTCACTTCACTGCCTCTGACCTTCACCTGGTCAACCTGTAGCTTCTCATTCACCTCAACTCTCATGACCTTTCACCTTCTCATCCTTAAAGCCCACGTCTCATTACTGCCAACTGCTTAGCCGGTCTCTTTCTCACACATTCTCACACCAATGTCTCCTTCAGCCCATGCGACCAGACGTTACTGAAGATCACCAGCACTGCTGAGGACCATGATGATTGTACGTGCGCATGGCAACAGTGCACCACCTTACAGCTTTCACACTGATTGTGATATTTACAGCTATCTGAATGTGGATGGGAGAGAGATCTCTCCCGATAGGACAAAGCTCCCTATCCACCAGTAGGTAGAGCTGTTGGTACGTATTGGGTAAGACACTGAGCTTCAGGTGCGCGAGAGTTTCGACCCACATCCACCGCAGTAGGCTGCACTGATACCAGGCTCACTTAGAAACAGGTGGCCAGTGTTTGTATACGCTATCATACACTTTCAGAGCTGTTATATTAAAGATAACCTTTGTTTAATTACTGTAAATCTTTTAAAGGAATATTCAAGATTCAGTACAAGTTAAACTCAATCAATCAGCACTTTTGGTATATTGTTGATTGCGACAAAAATATTCTTAAAAAATAAAAAACATCTGGCTTACAATGACATTTACAATGGAAGTGAATGGGGCCAATTTGTAAATATTAAAATAATGTAGCCATAAGAAAATGTATAATTTTAGTGTGAAAAAATACTAACCTTTTCTGTTAGTTAGGTATTTACACTTTTATAACATTATTGGCATGACAACCCTAAAACAATTGTATATACGATGATTTAAACAGATTGACAGCTCAAATAATACATACATTTTATCAGAATAATTCATGTAAGTGCTTTTATGATATTATAAGCGTCAATTGTCTGCTTTTAAATACTTTAAAATGGGCCTCATTCATAACCACTGTAGGTGGCTCACTGTTAGCCAGATTTTATTATTATTATTAAAAATTCATTTTTGTGGTAATCAACATTATCCCACAGATGTTGTTTAACTTGCATTGAACCCAGAACAATCCTTAAAGTGGAAATGATTTCAGCTTGCTGTATTTACAGATGATCATTCATAACCATTTTTGTCACTCTCATATTCTGAATCTCATTCTTCTATCACATACGTACAGTACAGTAGATTACATGTTGCCAAGAAGCAGAGCTTAAAATCAAATATTCACTTGCCAAATATGGTAGGATAATGTGTGTTTTGTGAATGTTATCATGCAGAGCACATGATTGTTTTACAAATGTATTAGTGTTAATGTAAACAAAAAAATATGGAATGTTCCATTTTTCTGTTCTAGCACCAAAGCAATAAGTGACGTTTAGAACAGTTAGTAGAACAGTCTTGTTTTCTTTTGCACAAGTGGTGCCTCTATTGTATTCTTAAGACACTAATTAGCATAATTAATGTATAACTCTGAAGTTTTGCCCTCAGTGTGAGTAATTCAGGCTTTCTTTGGACTCTTTTCTTTAACTTTTACAGCTGTGTCACTTCACAAATGCATGTTGCTATTTTGTTTAAGTTTGTCCATTAACCCTTTAACACGATGGACGGTCACAGGGTTTGCATGATTTCGTTTTTGCCTGCAACAAATTGTGTTATCAGAATGTCACTTAATTTCAATGTTGTTAATCGGTGCAATGAATGTCTATGCTATTGGCAGTGTTAAGCAGCTTCTTTTTAATAGCTATTGGTTGAACTGTGTTTCCACATGATTTTTAAATGTGTAAAAAGTGTCATATTTCTCATTGCAGCACTTTTACAGATGAGACAGAAGCACTTGCTGTACATAAAGCCTTAGAGGTGGAATACATGGAAACATTATTAAAGCTCATCATTATGCATGGCTGAATGTTTATGTATCTGGGTTTTTGTGTCCCACAAAAACAATACAGGATGCTTTGGGTTATCAGGAAATTAAATCATTGTTCTGGAGTGCTTTATAAATCATCAGACCTCAGAGTAAAAGGCTGCATGAAATGAAAAGCAATTACCATAATTTCAATATGTAATGGATTCTTAGAATTATAGGTAAACAGATTTTAAACTGAGGACATTTGTACAAATTATGGATATGTTCAGCATGTTAAATCTCCTGCTTCCATTCTAAATAACTAAAATTTATAGAAAAAATACAAAAAAGTTATAAAATAAATTAAAGCTAAATTTGCTAATAGGGTAATGTGGGACAATGTTTGCAATTTTGACTTGTGTCTCATATTTCCATATGAAGCCAAAACAATAGAACAAAATCTCTTTATCATTATAAAATCCCCAAGATATTCCCTTATTAAATCAAAAGACATTTTTCAGATATTGTACTTAAAGGGGAATATTAGTGCTCATTGTGCCAAATAATCGTTTAAGAATTTGTGGATTTTCTAATGTGGGACAGCTCGTGCTCAAATCAGGGACATTATGTTTTGGGTTAGAAATAGTTTTAATTTTTACAAAGCAAACTTCACATTTAACACTCCTGGTTAAATGTGCATAACCCTGTTTGGTTAATTAATTTAGTAGGCCTACAGTGTGCTCGCTGTCTTCGTCAGTTGATTAAAAAACGAGTAGCCTAAATGTTCACATGTGGAATGTTAAATACAACTATATGACACAGAAATTACATACTATTTCAAATAATTTATTTCAAAAATAATAATGACCATGTTATTAAGTCAAAAATGTAAAATTGGACTTGATAACAAAATAATTTCATAAATTATTTTAAAAAGATTTACACTTTGGAACATGGAATGTGTTTAGAACTGTTAAAAAAAGAAGCTTCTTTACTAAGAATATAGACTATGTATTTTCAAAAGCATGTGTTAAGCAAACTGTAATGATAAAAACACTTCATAACAAAAATTAGTAGTCCTTGCCACCATGGACTCATCAAGGTCCAGGAACCCATTGTTCTCTAGTCTCTAGATTTTGAATCTGGATCTTAAAACAAATAATATTTGTGCATTACAAGCCCAAACATTTTACAAAAATACATGTATGGCATTTAACTTTCTTAACACACATTTTATCAAATGAATAATAGTATTTTAATAACAGTACATGCCCCACTTTTGAAGGACAAACTGGAAGGACAAAGATTGCTTCAAATAGAAAATATTCTTAACAAATGTTAATAATATTATTGCAAAATTTGATGTACAATTACATCACAAATATAAATTGATAACAATTTGGAACATTATTTTATTTATAACATATTTATATCCTTAACATTCACATTCCACTCTGGCTTGCTCAGTTGGGGACACTTAATTTCTAGCGATTATTGTCGATTTGATTGCACAGATACTATTTAAACTAAACTGAGCTAGACAATGACATTGACTCTGAATTCAATAACGAAATGCCTTTAACTGAAAATTGAGTGTTTAATCTTATCATTATACATTACTGACACTCTATCCTCCAATTTGGTACTGTTAAGTGCTTTGACACAATCTGTGTTAAAAGCGTTATATAAATAAAGGTGACTTGACTTGACTTGACATTAGTTTTGTCTAAATTCTATGTCACTGACCTTTGAGTGAACTTCACAAGAGGTGCTTCCTGTTTGATGAATTTCATAGCCACATTTCTGACATAATTTCCAGAAAATCGAGTCATTTCAATAACTTGACACCCCTGCTTGAATTCAGCACCAATCATGTTCACTTTAATGTTGTAAAACAAGAGATAAACGCACAGAAGTGTAGGTGTCCCACACTTAACACTAATCCACACTACTAGATTCAAAATGCAAATAAATGAATAAACAAAACAACAACAATAATAAAACTGAAATAAAAAATAAAGCTACACAGAATTATTTATAATAATGACAAAATCACACCATAAAATTACTATAATGAAAACTGTAAATATAAAAATAAAGGCTAAATAAAACTGCCACAAACAAAAATATGTGTTATTCTGAGTTTGATCGCAGGGGGGCAATAACGTTCAAGCTATTGCGAGCATGTTCTCTGTCAGGTCTCTCGTTCAACCGCAAATGCGTTTATTATGCTAACGTTTGGAGAAAGCAGATGTGGGTAGGCCTACAGAATGAATGATGTTGTGCTTCGAAGAAGGAAATCTAAATAATAAGTACCCATATACCTAATGTATAACATTAATTATTTATAAGATTATTATTTAACATTATTATTCATAAGACATCCCCGCAAACTGAAAAGCCATTTATAAAAGACGTCAACCCAGCTGAAAAACATCTTCAGTCAGCCTAGGCTGATCTGCTAGTCTCCCAGACTGGCCTGACTGATCTGTCGACAGTTTTAGATGGCTTTTGTGCCCTTTCAGCTGGTCATAGCTACTGGGAGACCATCTTAGCTAGGACCAGTTTCTAAGCCAGCAAACCTGGTTTAACGCTGGTTTAAGATTTTTCACCAGAAGACACAATATTTAGTTGCATGGCCAGTGATCATGCAAACTTACAAAGCTAAAGTGCCTCATATCTGAGACTACAATGCCTGTGTGATGATGACAAAAGTGCACACAAGGTGTTAAGTCTTCTCATAGACAGGTTATGGTTGAGACAGGACTGTTATCTGCCCACTCATAACAGTCAAGGCCTAACAGGACATGACAGCCAATCTGACATCAGACACACTCTGTCACATGCAAGTTCCTGTTTCCCCAACACGTGCCTTATTGTGGAGCGGCCAGTGACAGCGTTTAGCATAATGTCCAAACATTTCATGACAGGGATGTCGAGAGGCATTAAGAATCCTTTTAGCATGATAACAAATAATAAGAAGAGCTCAAAGCGAAACGGTGCATTACCAGCATCAACCAATAGCCTACATAATTCACTGAACACATCAGTTCATAGACTTACGGAAAGGATTTTGCATCAGTATTAGGCCTACTTTATTATGATCATTTTAAAATAGCTTCACTTCAAGCATTACTGTATTTTCCACCTGTGTCCTGAAATAGGGTGTCTGGAATGACTTAATAACATGCTACTTCTAGATGCATTGTAGTATACACTGCAGTATATAGCCTACTTTATATTAAGTATGCAGTAACTATGTTAGCATTTGGTTTCATACTTTCTTATCAATGACTGGTTTGGAAGGAAATTCTACTTCCTAGGTGAAAAACAAGTACACTTCCATAATGTACTTAAAGTGCTTTGTATTTAAAAAATGTATTTAGTTACCACTTGTAGTACACTTGAGTGTACTAGTGTATGAAAGATGGGTTCAAGTGTACTACAAGTGGTAACTAAATACATTTTTTAAATACAAAAATAGTATGTTAAAAGTGCATTTTAGTTCATATTCATGGTGTCTCAAAATAGCACAGTTGAGTACACTTAGATGATCTTAAGTTGACCTTAAGAAGTACTAAAGGATCATTTTTAGTATATTAAGCACAAAATCAGTGCGTGAAAATAGAGCACTTTAAGTACATTATGGAATTGTACTTGTTTTTCACCTGGGTTCATTTATTGCATACAATGCAAGCTATACTGCATACTATTTGTTAAAAATAATAACTGAAGCAGTATGCATTAGATTTGACAATATTGGATTATAAATGCAAAATAATTTCTTATTTACAAAATGATTCTCATTTACTTAATACCTCAGAAATAATACAATTATGTATTATGTAAGCATATGTGTGTTTGGAATTATATACTATTAAAGTACACTTACTGTGATTTGCAGTCTATACTGTTTATTTGCAGTATGCAGAAACTGCATTAGGATTTCATTTTGATTCAACAATCGTCTGTTTTCATTGGCTATGTTTGGAATGCAATACTACTTCACCGTTTAGTAGACACTGTATACTGCATACTAGTTGCTAAAAATGACAAAACTGAAGCATTATGCATAGCATTTGCCAATATTGGCTTTAAAATGTAAAATAAACAGAATGATAAAAGTATGTCAGTTTGCTCTTCTGATCATATTCTTTGTATGTATGGAATATCATACTATCATACTACCCATACTAAGTATGCACTGAAGTATACTTTACTTTATGCCGTAGACAAAGTTGGCATTCCATTTTGTTATAATGCCTGTCTGGTTTCACTGGCTTTTGTTATGGAATACTACTTCACTATTTAATGTGTACACCGTATCCTGTATAATATAAATAATTCAAAACCTATGTCCAACATACCATACTGCAATACTACTAACACTAACGCTGCAGTAGTAGGCTATGTATACATAGGTACTGTATGTATACCCAGTGTTGGGCACATTACTTTAAAAAAGTAATTAGTTATAGTTACTAGTTACTTCTTACAAATAGTAACTGAGTTAGTAACTGAGTTACATCATTCTAA
Source organism: Onychostoma macrolepis (assembly GCF_012432095.1). Lineage (NCBI taxonomy): Eukaryota > Metazoa > Chordata > Actinopteri > Cypriniformes > Cyprinidae > Onychostoma > Onychostoma macrolepis. The sequence continues at coordinate 16,002,516 of NC_081175.1, forward strand.
AAGTAACTAATTACCAGGTAAAGTAACTATTGCGTTACTTTTTAAAAAAAATTTCAAATGTCAAATTTGGGTGCCCCCAATATTAAATATGTTAAATTAATGAAATGGACAATAAAAAGAATAAATTATTATTATAAAACATTGTACATTAATCTACACTATGTATCTACTGACACTTAGTATCAGTCAGTCAAGCATTATAATATAATATGATAATTTTATATTATATGATGATAGTACTTTAGTAATTAGTATGAATGCAAATTTGTCATCAATATAAAACGCACTAAGGATTAATGAGTTGCCGGGTTCATGAATATTAATCACGTTGTCTGCGTTCGCTCGAACTGATTTGCTGAAATCAAAACAGGGACGATAATAGGTGAGCGCCAGCCAATGAGATTGTCGCTTGCGCATTAGTTCCGCCCACTACAAGAGAACCCGGCAGTTCTTAAAAGCTGAAGAATTCAAAATTAACTCCGTTATTTTGACAGGAAAATACAACAAAGAATATCGTTTACATGTAGCGCGTCAGTTCTGCATGTTATGAAAGACTATTGTGCTCTGTATCTTTCTTTGCATGTATGTGAGAGAAAGCGACGGCGAGTCACTAGAGTTTATGGTACGTCAAATACAGCTACACTGCGCATCCATTCAGATGAACTGAACAATTAAATTCTAATATAATAGAGTAACGCCACATTTTATTGTCAGTAACGGTAACGGCGTTGTAAGGGGGGAAACAGTAATTTATTTGATTACTCGTTACTGAAAAAAATAACGCCGTTAGTAACGCCGTTTATTTACAACGCCGTTATTCCCATCACTGTGTATACCACTGTTCACATTATGCTTTTCTTTTTTTTCCTTTTTTTTTGTATTCATAGAATGATTTACATGTTGGATTAAAATAATATATATATTTATATAAAAAAAAAAGACAACCACAGAAATTATTAATGCATGTCAGTATGCTCTTCTGAACGTATCATTTTTGTTACTGTACAAAATGTTTTGTCAGATAACTGTGTATCAAATTAACTGGTTTTATTCAAGTCAAATTATTACTGAATCAACACGGTTACACCTTCAAAAGAAAAAGAGTGGACAGGTAGAAGTTGATAGTGAACGTAACAACTGCACGTATTCATTTTCACTGATTGCGCCATAGTGACCGACGCGCGCACAAACCACAGGCAGGAACGTGCTACAGGAACGTTAACGCAGCACGCATTAATATAGAGGCGGATTTGGATTTCTACATGCTCCATATTTAGGTGAGGCTCCTCACAGCTTCATCCTATTTGACCTTGAGGGTTAATAGTTCCTCGTGGTTTATATATCACTAGAGATCGCCAGGTGAATTTGTCCTAATATAAAGACCTAATAGGCTATACATTTAAAATAATAAATTAGTCATGTTAAGATTCTGAAGCTAAAACCTAAAGATGAATAGACATGAAATGTGGGATATGCACTGTGAGCCCACAAGATAACACATAAACTGATGAGTATCGTACAGAGGTGCACATTTTGAGATGGTCCTGGATGACTTACTCCTCAAGGTCATTATTAGCCTGACTGTCTGTGTTCTAACATATGTACCAACATCTGTTATAGGAGGGCATTTAGGGTTTCAGCACCAACCGCTGTTTTCCTGCAATATTTATTTGTATTCCCATCATGCACTGCTTTGCCCTTTCTGCAAGGATTCTTGTAAGGAAAGAAAATTAGACTATTTACTGTAATGTTAGTGCTTTGTGGTCTTTTTCAGTGACCCCTACAGCATGGCCATTTTTACCATCTGCTCTTCAAAGACAAGTGTACTTCAGACACTTGAATGGTTGAATATTATTCTCAAAAAAAACTGAAAAATAAATTATACAAATAAAAAATGAATAATAAGAACATTGTTTGTTTGTGAATAACATTTCTAAGTAATGAATAAATTCCGTCCCTCAAAAACAATGATCTTTTTGGTCGTACATCAGCATGACTACATGCATTGAGTTTTTAATGAATGCTTTCTGCATGGATATTGATGCAGCCTGCCTATAGTGCCTTTTTATCCTCTCCTAGGAACAATTATTGTCATTAAGCACTTTGGTCTAAAAAAATAAAAAAATAAAAAAGTTGTTTTCTCCCTTTCAGAACATGTCACAGACATCTCAGTGTCAGTGGATCGAACTTTCTTGACCCAAGATCATGTGTGCATCGTATAGTAGATACATACAGTACCAACAACTGTGTGCTATATTGTCTAGTATATATATTATACACACACACTTTGTCTATATATTGAGGAGGGTAAAATAGTCATTTTTACTTGGCTAAGACAGCACAATTATATTTACACACACAAAAAAATCAATAATAATATATAGGTATTGGTTGAGAAAGTACACGAATGCAGCATGATTTTACATGTTGTGTGCAAGTACATGTTGTGTTTTAAGTTTGTGGAACATAAAACTGGGGATTTTTTTTTTTACACAATGGAAGCAAATGGTAACCAAAACGGTTTGGTTACCAACATTATTAAAAAAAAAAAAAAAAAAAGATTGAGGGATGACAGAATTTTCATTTTTTGGGTGACTAATCCAAATAAAGACACAGAGGAGAAATTTCATATCCATTAATATTTTACTAAAAAATGATCAAAATAAATATTTACAATTTTAACATATTAACCTAGTAAGGACACCACTTTCATCACAGCATTAGAAACCATGGGGAAAAAACCTAATGCCACTCTCCAAACAGACTGATCTTCAATATGCATCAGGATCATTGTGTGCGTGTGTGTGTTTTTGAGACAGAATGAGAGAAGGCAGAGAGGATAGAGAGGAAAAAATACAATGAGAGACAAACATATTGTGTGCTTGAGTAAAAGTGCGTGTGTATTTAACCAGATGAGGGGTCGCCGGAACAGGAGGGACCATAAATTGCACTTTCCGATCAAATGCAAGTTAAACAGAACTGGGCAGAGAAAGACTGATGAGTATGGTGTCCTGAAGCTTTGAAATTGTCCACGTACTGTCCTTTCGTCCAGATGTCCGTTGCTACAGTTTTCTGGAGAACATGCTGAAGGCCTGAATGAGGTTACACAGTGTTTTTCATAAAAAAAGGCCAAAGCTGGACTCTGACCATGGCTCTCACGATACAAACAGTGTCTTCAGAGGCGGTCGGTGTTCTGAACACTTTCTATTCTATTTCTATACACGTTTGCGCAGTTAAGTTAGATTCGTTTCTCGTCCGATTGGATTTCATTATATCATTCATAAAGACGTCTGCTCTAAAATGAATGGATAAACATTTAAATACTTCTCAATATTCTCACTTTTTTCAGTAGTCACATAAATCAAAAATAAAATACGCTTCTGTGGAAAAATTAAAACAGTCTAGAGGGTACCATGGTCTACGACTGCACAGTGATTATGCAGGGCATGGCTTGGGAAAGAGCAGCGGCTGAGATGCACTGAGGGTGTGTGCCACATTCCCGAGAATCATGGGCGCATAGGTCACTGGCACTGATAACATGCCCATGTTATTAAATCCATAGAAGTTCATGTACATCTACATATATCAAATCTTTTCCATGTGTGTGTGTGTTTTTATATCGTTTTCTAATCATTATTGCGATGAATCCTTTTTCTAAAGATGATTTAAAAAGAGAATTACACTCTGTCCACTACAGAATCGGCTATTTACAAATTCGTTAAAAAGCAAGCGAGTTGTACAGTCTGCTATTTACAAAAAAATGTAAATAATTTACTTTAGGTATGATTTTATAGAATATATATATATATTTATATATATATATATATATGAACTCTTCTTCACAGTTTATTTAATAAGTATTCATTAATACCATATCCATGTTAACAATACCCTCTCGGGCAAACAAATGCCCATTTTTAGCTATGTTAAGATGTCGAGATGCGGCGTTTCGGTTTGGCGAGGGTTATAGCAGAGTGTTAGAACGAGCAGATCTTTTTTTTCGCCAAACAGCTACCAGTTGAGTTTGCTGTTCTTTCTTCCCACCCGCTTCTTCGCCCTCAAAGGCAGCACGAGTTCTTTGAATGTACATGATGGAAACACAGAAGTCTGTGCGATAACCACTGCACAGTATCTTGTGGTGGCACCCCAGTGCGTAAAGCCGTCAGGGGCCTCGGTTCCCTTTCAAAGTCTACCTTGTCGGCGCGATCGCTCAGCTTGGTGACGTCATTGCTGTAGGGTCGGTTTTCTGATGTCTGTTTTGCGGTCTTGCGGAGTTTAAGGCACTTGAACGTTTTTGGTTTTCACGGTAAGTCGGATGACACCAGAGCCAGTCCGGAGCTCTGCCGCAGTGAGGGGCCGGAGTGGACAGCCTTGGGGCAGTCGGGAGTCAGGACGCGCCCATTCTCGCCCACGCTCCCCGTAATGGACAGGCGCGCCTTGTTCCGCATGGCTTCGGTGAAGGTGAGCTGCGTCCGGAGAGAAAAGAAAGATGGGAACAGGGAGAACTGGAGTCAGCTGTGTGTATTTAAAAAGCCAGAGCATCATTATTTGAAGGAATGCACATTATCAGCAAGCACATACAAAACACCAGATTATGACACAGTTCAGCGATGAAGCGTCTTAAATGCATCTGGCATAGTCCTTCGGAGCCAAAGATTACTTGAAATTCACAACTAGGGGGTTTTTAAGACTATGCCTAGGGTGAAATAATCATCTCAAGCTTGGTTTAGCTATTCCTCTTTAGGTTACCGCACTGGCATGTGATTACAAATGTGTGCAGTCCAGGTACCTCGATCTTCAGCATGCGCAAATATGTGAATGCACGTCTCCGACTTGGAGTACAGGTGGAGGAGACAGAACAAGGACGTCACAAACACAAGAAGCTTTACCACGGCAAGCTACGGCAGCGAAAACAGAGGAGCTCCACTTACGACTGCCGGGCACCTACGTACATCTGACCTCCTACATCTCTACTCCTTCAGTGGCGTAGACGTTGTAACCCTCTCTATATGTGGCTAAACTCTGAGTGCTGTGGGTGGGACTGGGCCCTGGGGAGGGATGGGGGCTGGGGAGGGGGACGGACTGGGGAGAGGAGAGGAAGAAGGGCGACGTTCAGACTGTTCCACCTTCATTCTCTTGGCCTCGTTTCGGGACTTGTAGCAGAACTCGATGAGGGCCACCAGCATGGCCAGGCCCAGGCCCCCGACCAGAATGTAGAAGACCCCAGCCACATTACTGAGGCTGAGGGCCTGTGAGCTCTTGTCCTGGATGTGAGAGGAGGGAAAGGAACAAGAAGACAGGAAGTTAACGCGGCGGGAGCAGAGCCAATGTACACTTGCACGCACACATTCAGAGAACTACTCTATGAATCTACTCGCTACCAAAACACATTCACACACATGTACAGCTTACAGACAAATCAATGCATACTGTATCCTCCCAATCAACCTTTCGCTTGCAGGCTAATCTGAAAAGCTGATGTTTTTGTGGCAACTTCTATCAGGCATCGATGCTTTGACAGCATCTTAAAGGGTGACAATTAGTAAGTAATTACAGGGGATGTTTTCATTTTTCTCTCAAATGGATCGCTAGCTCCACGCTGCGACAGGGTTTTAACTTCTCACTGTGTTCTAGCTTATCTCCACATGTGGCGTGTTTCTCGCTCCACAAAAGTCGGGCTTGCTTGGGTTGTCATGCAAAGAGAAATCAATGGTACGCTCGGTTAAATAAATTTAGGATACCTTCAAAAGCCCAGTCACTTCCATTCCTCTCAGCTACTAGGTTATGTTACTAAAAACAGAGATGCATCTAAGAAGATATTTAGTGTGGAGAAGCAGGGCATGCTGGAACTATCCTGCTTGGTGCACGTCTGAAATCTCCCTACAGATGAGCATGCGCTAGATACTGGTGACTTTCTGCCTCACTGAGCATTAGACAACAGTGATGGTCCCAGACTTGTGGAGACTGACCTTACTTCCCGAGTCCTTGGGTCCACACTCGCCCTTATCGTACCACCATTTGTTTTTCAGCTTGTCTAAGATGCCTGATTCACTCAGTTTCAAAACGGCAAGGTTTACGGGGGTTCTTCAACCGCGCAGAGGAATGTAACACAAATAACATAAATAACATCATAGGACATGTTATTTTATGTTATTCACTCATAACAGCTGACACAGCAGTTGCACTGGCAAAGTGACCGAGCCGAGGGTCCCGTTGTGATACATGTCTCTGTGCTCTATTTATGGGAACAGTGTTTTAGGGCCTGGCACTGGAGCCACAGACATATGAACGGGACCTTGCTCCATCGCTTTGGGTAACGGGCGCATACTGCCACGGCCTGTTTCTCTACCAACGCTGGAGGTAATTACTGTTAAACCACAATTATTGGCGTATACCGTAGGCACCAACCTTTTCATATCCCTCAAACCAAGGTCAATTTAATTTCATTTATATTACAACTCTAATCCATTTTAGTTGTTACATTTATGCTTTTGGCAGATGCTTTTATGCAAACTGGCTTTGTGAAAAAAAAAGAAAAGAAGAAAAGTACCTAAAGTATACTTGCAATATATAATATAATATACTTCAGCATATCTTTAGTAGGACTTCAGCACCACGTCTGCACAATTAAACTGCATTAAGTACAAAATTAGTTGTTCCAGTTTAGCAGACTTTAAGTATACCAGTTTTAGTATACTAAAAGTACAATTGCAGGGTATTTTTATTAAGTACATAAATATGTAAATGTATTTGTAGTATACTTAGTATATTTATTTTTAACTAAGGTATATATATATATATAATTGTATAGATTTTTTAACAAAATATAGAAAATATGTATACAAATTTATGTTAAAAATACAAAAAATGCTTTTATAGTTTTAATGTTTTAGTGCCATTGAAATGTTTCAAATTTTGGATTCTCAATTTTGTATTGTCATTTAGTTTCAGTTTTTCTAATTTTTGTTTTTATTTTATTAAAACTACCTCTGCCTTTGACTTTGGATCATGTCTTTAATACATAATCATAATGCGACACTGCAGCACCTTTCAAAAGACAACGAATGTTCTCTGCATTCCTATAAAAAAATGCAGCTAATGCGCCTCAGGAGAAGAAGAACAGCAGCTAAAGAAACTGGAGGTAAAAAGACGCAACTATTTCAAAGGACAAAAAGTTCCTTGATGAATGCCAGAAGACCGACGAGGGAATCTGTGCCCAGTATTCCAGGCGAATATTTGTGCTCTGACAGTAATTGCGTTCCTCTCTCTCTTCAGGCTAAACAGGGTCAGGATGAAGGTCATGTATGCGCTTGCGCCCCGGCAGATGCTCCCGTTACAGAGGAAACTGTTTACCCGCGTTGGTTGACATAGTGGCTAACCTTCTCACCACCTCCTCCGCTGCCACACTCTCCTTTGTCGTACCACCACTTGTTTTTCAATTTGTCCAACAGGCCTTGTTCATTCAGTTTTAAAACTGCCAGGTTAACTGCACTTCTTGAAACGATAAAACATAGTTTGTCAGTAGCAGCAGTTTGTCATAGTTGAGCAGAATCCAATCAGGTTAAATTAAGAAAGAAAGGGGTGGAAAGTTCTATAGATTAGTCGCCCGGTCCCACCCCACTTCCCCTTAGAAAACACTAAGACACCGAACCACGGAGGACAAACCTCTCTTTTCCTGTTTTCATGTTAATTTACACCAGCCTTATTTGTCTACCCATACTACACACCTCCAGATGGGGGAATGGAAAAGTCAATATCTGCTCTCCACTTTAAACCCCCTCCCCAACCCAAGCTACCCTTATTTCCCGTCCTCACTCAACCGCTTTACTATGCACTCAATATTGCTGAGATGCGCAGAGGGACCTCACAATATTGAATGCCTGTTACTTTCCCTATATGCTGCTTACAGACGGTTTAAATGAGCACTGAGGGTTTAAGCCTCTGAAAGTGCTGAATGAGTTTGATCCTATTCCCCAGACCCCTGCATTCCCATCTCTGGCTCAGCCACAAGAGAGCTGGCAACACAATTCTGCTCCGAAACACCAGACACTATCTTTCCCTGCAGTTCTCAGAATGCTTATCATTCTGTAGATAATATTCTATAAATATAAGCATATCATATAAATTAATGTTATTTTACGTACTTATGACACAAACAATGGGGTCCAAAAGTCTAAAAGACTATGAATAATGCTTCTATTTAGAATTTTTCACTGTAAATCAGCATGGTCTTTGTAAAATATTGAATTAAAACATAAACATTCATATGTCTTTATGCGTGTGTCTATTTCTCTATGACATTCGCCATGATTTGACAATATTCATAATCATAATAAACATATTGTGCTTCAGTGAAATCAAGAATATCTGACCTTTTGAGATGTTATTATTATTATTATTTAATTAATGTTCTTATTTAACAATTAAACAAAAATTGTGCAAAATATAAAATATTTAGTAAATCAAATATTTAATAATAATAATTTTTGTTTTAAAATCAAAATCCTAAAACTTAATATTTTCAATGACAATAAACAAGCAAAGAGCACAATCTTAAATATTTACAAAATCAATTTAGTCAAATTAATTTAAATAAATTAATAAATACAAGTAAATATTTAATAATTTGTTTGTTTTCAAAATCCTAACAATTTATACATTAATAACAATAAATAAATAATTAAACGTGAACTAGATTTTATAATATTTACAAAATTCATAAATTTAGTCAAATAAATTAATAAAGACATATAAATAAATACTTAATAACAGGGATGCACGATATTTATCGGACCGATAAATTATCGACCGATATGGGTGAAAATGACGTCATTTTTATTGCTCCGATAAATAAATGAAATCCGATAACTAGATCCGATAAAGTACGCTTGCTGGTAAATCAATCAATCAGTCCGATTTATCTGAGATTCATCCACTTTCCGAGTGCAAGCGACCGCAGCTTTAAACTGCAGTGACTCTCAGCTTGTGTCGCGCTCATTAGGTCATCATTTGTGAACATGTCTTCGCCTGTCTGGAAGTTTTTCTCGGTGGCAGAGGAGGACAATACCATTGCTATTTGCAACGCATGTTGAGCAAGGATTCCGATAGGAGGAAAAAAGGCATCAAGTTTTAACACAACAAATCTTATATCTCACTTGAAAGGTCGTCATCGCGGTGAAGCTGTATTAAAAGAAAATAATAATTAGGGACTTTAAGCAGCCTCCACTGCTGGAACGGCAACAGCATTCCAACGTCATATTGCACATTCACGACTTCAGCTGCTACTTCATGGCGTTCTACTAGGGGAGAACAGCTGTTTTGCCGTAGTCATTACAGCATGACAGCTTATGTAGTTAAATGTTGCGTTTTATGGTATATTCCATTTAATTCCATCAGTATATGATTATACCATTAGTCTTTCATTTAATCTGTGTTGATTATGTTTTAAGCTAATTTTAACAATTTTATTCGTTTGTCCAAAGATATGTCTTCTGTTAGCAACAGCACCTCAAGTAGCACTGAGACTAAAGATATGTGAAGAGAACAATGTAATTATTGCCTAAACATCCTCCTCATAATCAATCATTTGTATTTAAATAAATGACTGAATGCCACGTTGCGCCGTCTTGTTTAGGTTGCTTAATGATTTTTATGTTCTCGGCTACGTCGGCGTAACAGCTTACTTCCGGTCAACGTAGCCGTTCCATTCGCAGCTGTTGCTTAAAGTCCCTATATAACTTCCTCATCCTCATGCACTAAAAAGGTTGAATAGATGCATTTCTTTATGCATGAAATATTTGAATATAAATTTGTTGTTATTGTGTTGATAATTGCAGATAAACCATAGTTCTGTTAAACCATTTCTGTTAATAAATATTGTGGTGCCTTACACAAAAAGTAAAAACAATTGAAGAGTCAGGACTGATGTTTGCTATTATAGTTAGGCCAGAGCTACTAAAATATCAGTTTAATCAGTGCATCTTAGATTTTGTATTCTCCTGGGGGCACAAACTGCAGATTATATGAAAATTATAATATAAAAATGTGAACTTATCGGTTATCGGTATTGGCCACGAGAAGGACTTAATTATCGGTTATCGGTATCAGTTAAAATTTTTCATATCGTGCATCCCTACTTAATAACAATACTTTTGTTTTCAAAATCCTAATAATTTGTTCAATAACAATGAATAAATAAATAAATAAGTGTGATCTAGAATTTAAAATATTTTTAGAAAAGTCATAAATGTAGTAAAATGAATTTAAATGAATGAATTCATACATTCACATTTAGTAATTATAATAATAATGCATTTGTTTTATTATAAAACTCCTATAAATGTATATTTTCAAAAATAAATAGATAGATAGATAGATCAGTCAATCCATCAATTAATTAATGAATCATTTACATTTATTACTTTTGGACTCCACTGTAAAAGTCTAATCTTGCAAATCTATGATCTAGTTAAGGGTCAAAATGTACATGATGGGAATGATTCAAGAGAGGTTTATCCTGATTGCAGTTTATCCTGAATGCAACATTAATAAACACACAGCCCACAGGAACAAAGAACGGGACAGGGAAAGAATGTAGTGAGATACATCTGAGCTGAGGAGGGGAAGAGAAAGAAGAGCATTAAGGGCAATGTGCTGCAGATCTGAAGCCGAGTGAATCTCCTGCGCTGGTCTGACATCACGACAGCAGGAGAAAAGCCGTTACGCCATTGGACGCTCTTCCCCCCGGTATCATGAGAAGAGTCAGACAGACCGCGGTAACTCCGCAACAAAATGGCTGATCTCGGGAGCTACCGTCATCTGTAACTGACTCTTCTCAACCTTTCTTTACATGTTTCATAGTACTTGTAATGCATTTAAATGTGCGTACCTCTCAGTATAAGTGGGAAAAAGATCAGACCAGGCAGAATATTCACAGGCTTGTCCATTCGTTGAAATTCATGTTCATTGTTAAACATCCAGACATTTCATCTCAAAAATTCAGTGGCATTAACATGCATGCATCAGTTTGAAATTATCTGCTTCAGGTTACATTAAAAACAAACAAACAAACAAACAAACAAACAAATAAACAAAACTGCCCACAAGAACACATAAGAAAAGCAAAAAGAAAAAGAGAAAACTAGAAATAGGCACGCCAGGGAAGGTGGAATACCATAACAACACGTGACATATTGTTATACTACTCCACCCACCTTAACTGTGAGCCCTTAGGCGTCGCCACCCCGTAGCCTTTGGAGTCCAGGTTTCCTCCCACTTTCATGGTGTCGCAGGGTTTGCGCTGCTCCGTGTACTCGTTCATCGTGGACTCCAGCAGGAAGGCGTACTTCCCTTTGGATTTTCTCACTCGTGCCACTCCCTCAGCCGTGGTCTTAGTGAACACCGTGGGCTCGGCAGACTTCATGTAGCTCCACATTTTCTCATAAACGGCGATCTTTGACCTCTGAAAGTTGGGGTAGAGGTGTAGAATGGCAGTGAAGTGTGCAGAGGAAGTGTGGAGGGTGCAGATTATTTGTTAGTCTCTGAATTATTACAGTTTATCGTTTGGAGGTTTAAAGGTTCTCAGCCTTGGGGAGATTTTTTATGAATGTACTGTATTTAATTATGTTAATTATGTAAATTATAAATTATTATACACATTACCGTTCAAAAGTTTGGGGTCTGTAGTTCTTAATACTTTTATTCTGCAAGGACACATTAAATTGATCAAAATCATCAGTAAAGTTACAAAATATTTCTTTCAAATAAATGCTGAAGCTTCTAGTCATCAAAGAATCCTGAAAAGAAATGAATCTATAGAATGATCAGAATCATGTGCCACTGAAGACTGGAGTAATGATGCTGAAAATTAAGCTTTGCAATCACAGAAATAAATCATAAGTATTAAAATAGAAAACAGTTATTTTGAATGTAATTAATATTTCACAATATTGCTATTTTGACTGTATTTTTGATCACATAAATGTGGCATTTGGTAAAAAAACAACAACCCCAAACTTTTGAATGGTTATATATATATATATATATATATATATATATATATATATATATATATATATATACACACACACTATTATAAATAATTTCTTAAATAAAAAGATAATATTAATATTTTATAGTTTTTCAAGTGTCATTTTTTTTTCTTGTCATAAGCTACAGGCATATTTATTATGGAAGACCCTTAATGCCACTGAATAAAAAATGTACAAAAAGGTAATTGCGACTTTTTATCTTTTCTTTTATCTTACAATTCTGTCTTTTCTTCTCTCAATTTTTCTCTCAATTGCGAGTTTATATCTCACTTTATATCTCTTATATCACCTTTTTAATTATAATTTTTTTTTTATTCAGTGGCGGAAACAGGCATCCATAATTTATATACACTACCAGTCAAAACATTTTGAACAGTAAGATTTTTAATGTTTTTTTTAGTTTTTTTAAAATTCTCTTTTGCTCACCAAGCACCAAATATTGTGAAATATTTTTACTATTTAAAAAACTGCTTCAGAAATCATTGTAATATGCTGATTTGCTGTTCAAGAAACATTTATTATTATTATTATTATTATTATCAATATTTAAAACAGTTGATTACATTTTTTTCAAGATTCTTTGATGAATAGAAAGATCCAAAGATCAGCATTTCTCTGAAATACTTTGAAACCACAGCAATAAATTACATTTTAAAATACATTCAAATAGAAAACAGTTCTATTAAATAGTAAAAATATTTCCAAATTTACTGTTTTTGCTGTACTTTGGATCAAATAAATGCAGGCTTGGTGAGCAGAAGATACTTCTTTAAAAAAAACCATTGTACTGTTCAAAAACGTTTGACTGGTAGTGTATAAAATATGCAGCTTTAGTTGTGATTATGTATATGTTGCCATTCAGAATTTGCCAGTTTTGTAATTATGTGTATGAGATCCCAAAGCATATAATTTAATTTTGTTTTAGAACCTAAAAAATTAATTGTGAACCAAACGAGACTGAGAACCCTGGTATACTTTATAAATAAGACCATATGTTCTTTGCTTGGTTTAGTAATCTTCTCGTTTCGGAGTCATTCCCCTTCACCCCCCCCTAAACAAAACAGCGCCGCCCTCCCCTCAACCCATTAGCTTTGGCCACTTACCCTGAAGAACTCTTTGGTGGATCCTGAGTCAAGAGTACCATACGCTATGTCTGTCTGCTTGGCCAGGTCCTCAGCGCTCTCAATGGGCGACACCATCCTCTCCACAGTGAGGAAAGCAGCCAGGTTGGCCGTGTAGGAGGAGATGATGATGAGGGTGAAAAACCACCACACTCCACCCACGATGCGTCCAGATAGAGACCTACACCGCCGGAAAGGAAGATAGAGGAGAGGAAAATGACCATGCAAGGAGGGTTTGAAGGAGTGGTGAATGACAGAGCAATGAAAGAAAGGATAACATTGATTTAAAAAAAAAAGGAAGGAAAACATTGGGGAAAAGGGAGTGAGGAAAACAGGAGGAAAAAAGGAGAGAAATGTTTTGTCAACTTTAAAAAGACAGAATTACTGCTTTAAAATAATTGAAAAATAAAATTTAAAGGATTCATTTATTTAAAAACTCCAAAAATGATGTCGCTTCAAACCTGTATGATGTTATTTTTCCATGTACACTACTGTTCAAAAAAATTTGGGTTCAGTAATTTTTCTTTTTTTTTTTTTAAAGAAATGAATATTTTTATTGAGGAAGGATGCATTAAATTGACCCAAAGTGACAGTAAATACATATATAACGTTACATGAGATATCTATTTCAAATAAATGCTGCTTTACTTTCTTTTCGTCAAAGAAAAATTATATGATAAAGAGATGTTATTATTACCAATAAGAGATGTTTCTTCAGCTCTGAAGACTTTTGAACAGTAGTATAACATAAAAGAAAACATTTCTGAAGAATCTTCACATTGAACTCCATACGACGACAAAAAAAGTAACAAACATCATAAAAGTACTCCACATGACATTAAAATGTTGGAAAATAACTATAAATATACCGCCATTAAATATGGTCAGGTTTGGTCTTGCAACAATGACATCCAACCTGCACCATAGGTGACATATTCAATAACAACTTAAAATATGATCTATTCATCGGTGCATTTGTAATACTTTTACTGTGCTTTTGTTGTTATATTTTCCTTTTTGGAGGTCACTATAAACTTCTTGTTTGGAAAAGAGCTGCATGAAGATTTCAAATTCTCATTTTGAGTTCAACAGATAAAACAACAACATACAGATTTGAAAGGACATGAATTAACAAATAAACGTCAAAACTTTGATTTCTTGCTGAACTCGCTCTTTAAATTCAGGTATCCAGGCAGTAGTTCCTCTATGGTGACCTTACAGAAGCTACTGTAGATCTTCAGTTACTTATAAAACACAGCCTGTCAAAACAGTCTTTCACCACAGTGATCATTTAATTGACTCTGTGTAGGTGAGGGTCTCCTCCACTAAGAGGGAGATCTCTTTGACCGGTTGCCATGAAGACAGAGTGGGCCAGCAGGGACGTTAACCACGAAGGGGGCGAAGTGCTAAAACCCGACACTGTTTAAATTCTCACCTTACCCTGATTATGCAAACCAGTTTACAGGATGGCGGTGCAAAATTTATGCAGGCCTGTCCTTCTTTTTCCGCTGTCAAGGAAACATTTCTGTATTAAGACGCAGTGGTTAACATAATTAGCTTTTAGGAACGGACTCAAAGCGGGCTGTCACCCACCTGAGGTTTGAAGCAGAGCACATTGTGTAACTTGAAATCCACCGCTAATCGCTAACCTGCATGCAGACACACCATTCAAGCCCGGTGACGTCTGAGGATCAGATGTGCCGGGGCTCGCGCTAACCGTGGTTAATCGATTTGACTTCACGAGACAAAGCCAATTTAATAAGAGCCTAAATTGAGTGGACACGAAACCAGTAAGTCACCCCTCGGGCCGCTCCACTGCCCTGCAGCTTGGCATACAGTATCATTCATAAAGACATATGATCCATGAACAAACAGGAATTCTCTCTGGTCCTCATAATGTCATTTCTTGTAAAACAGATCCTCTGATCACAGCTCAATGATAAGAATCAAACTGTCTCTGAAGATTTCACACATACACACAAGCACAAAATAAGCAAACTATCCCTCAAAGCAGCTCATTATCAAAGCAGTGCCATTAGAGTTGCGAAGTGGGATGTGCTACTGTCAGTGAAACCCTGCGCATTACTCACTACGCCGCTTTTATGCAGATTTCCCAGTGAGGAGGACACATCAGCATGCGTGTATTTGAGCGAGAGAATGTTTGGTGAATTTCAATTGCATTCTGAAATGTTAGCAGAGGTAGATTTGTGGAGGGAGTCGTAGAGAGAAAGCAAGTGAGACACAGAGAGAGAAAGGAATGGAGAGACCTTGACATGCCGTAGATAAATGGAAAGGTCACTGCCCGCAGCCACAGTGAGCCTCCGGCATTTTATTTATTCATGGCTTCCTCTCGACTGCTCTGATTAAGATTTAATACCTGCAAATCAATTTCGCCATGCGTGAGACTAGAGTCATTCACAATCACACTCCACATTACTGATGAAATTGGAAAAATAAAAAAAGCAAGCTCTTACATTAGCCCATTAAAAATACATTCATTCCTATTTGGCAGCAATTTCTATCTCTTGGTCGTTGTCAGATACAGCATGTGGCGTCTTCAAACACCTGGATGCCTCAGTGTGGCCTGATCATTAAAGAAACCTTAACGTGTTACTTATTAGAAAACATAACTAATTGCATTACGCTGTAACTTTTTCTCGTTCTGAATAGTTCTTTTTTTTTTACATTGGAAGTGATCCAGTGTTTATTCCCAGAACATAGTTTGTATGTATTGACATATGTGACCCTGGACCACAAAACCAGTCATTAAGGTAAATTAAAAAAATAAATAAATAGGCTTTCCATTGATGTATGGTTTGTTAGGACAGTACAATAATTGGCTGAGATACAACTATTTGAAAATTAAGTAATTAGCAATGCATATTACTAATCAAAAATGAAGTTTTGATATATTTAGGGCATTCAATTTAGAAAATATCTTCATGGAACATGATCTTTACTTAATATCTAATGATTTTTGGCATAAAAGAAAATTCTATAATTTTGACCCATACACTAATGTTGCTATTGCTACGAATATACCTGAGCTACTTATGACTGGTTTTGTGGTTCAGGGTCACATATAGGCTATATATCAGAAATGTTCAAAGGTTGTGATGTCAAAATTAAAATGAAAAAGGAATCTATACTGTCACAGAAATATTAAGCTGTTTTCAACACTGATAATATAAGCACCAAATCTGTATGATTTTTGAAGGATCATGTGACATTGAGGAAAATTCAGCTTTGCCATCACATGAATAAAATAAATTTTAAACTATATTAAAATTGAAAATAGATATTTTTAATGGTACACTGTAAAAAATGGAACGGTCTATATACGTAAAAAAAAATATGGTAACAATATTACACTTAATATTTTTGAGTAGTTTTAAGGCTTGTTTTTTTTTAATGGAATCTACCTGCATGCTGGGAACTAACAATCACCTCTAAAATAAAACTGCAAAATTGAGCTAATTCTCTTCAAATAAATATGTAGCCGCCTTTCCTTAATTTTTTTAAATTTAATCAGTTCCTCAATTCAAGCCTCAAAACTGCTTAAGTTTCCTTTAAAAAAATGAGGAAAACACATCTCTTGGTTTTATTAGTAAAAAGTCCTCAATATTTTCTATACAACACTGAATCACAATTTCTTTAATGAAATACACTCACTATTTTTAATTATCACCTTAATTTTTTTAATGAAAATTACAAGACCCATGATTCATTTTTTACAGTGTAACAATATTTCACAATGTTCTGCAAATGCAGCGTTTGTTGAGAGCAAGCCTTCTTTCAAAAACATTACAAACTCTAACAAAAAAACTTTTTAACAGTAATACATAAAATATATATACTATTATAAATATTTATTAAATCAACAAAAATAAATGAATTAGTTTTTTTCAAGTGCAAATAATTTTTATTGTCATAGACTACACTTCCATATAAAATGAACGGCTTATTTTACACATTCTAATATTTTTATGACACATTTCTTCGTATTATTAGTGTTGAAAACTGTTTAACATTTTATGGAAACCATGAAATATTTTTTTCAAGATAGTTAAGAACAGTATTATTATTATTAAAAAAAAAACTATTTAATGCATACTTGTTGACTAGAAGTATTAATTTATTAAAACAATTCTTACTGACCAAACTTGGTAGTGGTTATATTTTCATGTACAACAATTAATTTACACTGTATAAGAAATTGTAATCCAAATGTCATATAATATTAATATTAATGTTATATAACATTATCCTCAAAACCCTTTTTGAAAAGTCTTTTTCTTTTCCTTAATTTCCATGAACCTCCTAGCACCCACCACCTGTCAGAAAGCCCCTCAAAGTTGCATTTCATGACTTATTAATGTACAGTAGAATGAGTGCATTTACACAAGTATCAAAACCACAGGAAACAATGTATATCTCTCTGTACCATTTTTGACAAAAACATCTTAACAGCTGGCCTTTTTATTTTCATGCACAACAAAACAGAAAACAAGACTCATGCTGATTGCCATGACAACAGCAAAATTTAGGACGGCCGCACCTGTGAGTTCAAGGGCAGAGAAATCCACCGCTGCTCTGAGACAACAGCCAAATTCAAATAACCAGCTTGACTGGATTCCACTAAAACCATTCGTTTTTCGAAAATAAATCCAGACGTCACCGATAAGCATGACACACTCTCTAGTCTAGAACAATACCCATCAGCTTCTACAATGCATGTCATAAGCACAATTGCTTCCAACATGGGGAAAGAGAGGTTTTCAATTGCACTTGTCTACAAATGAATTACATAAAACAAAAAAGTTATCTTATTTGAAAAGGTCATATATTATATGGCATAATTTCACTGGAAAACAAGTCATCTAACTATGTCACGTGCATTACTTGTAATGCAGCACATAACGCGTGCTATTTTGGGCATGTGTTTCATCTGTGTATGGTCATAAATCCAAAAAGGAAATTACAGTTCAAGGGTATCAACTTCTATCCCAGAGTGTCTTATGTAGATAAATGATTTGTGGGCTGAAATGATCATTTTGGCATGAAGAAAACCTGGGGCAAAGCTTCCTCTGCTGTAGCGTAATCTCCTTTCTCTCATTTCCGTCACTGTTACAGCACTGGCCTGGTGAGTCAATCATATCCTTACATCACTCCCATGATCTCTCTCTCCTCCTAGCCCTACAATCATTTCCAAGCCATCTGAGGAATAAAAGAAGTCAGTGAATAGAGGCAATTATTGGAGCAAGATCGACCATAAAATACAAAAGTAGGGGCAGAAGAAGAAAGCAAGAGAGAGACAAAGTGTCTCTCAAAGAGACAAAGGAAAATTGTCCTTTGACACAAAAAAAAACACGTTTGTGTGTCATAGGTGCAGAGAAAAACTAAAATCATAGCTTTTTTTGATCAATTTTCCATACATCCCCTCCTCTCTTTATATCCAGTTAAGTACATGCTACACCTGCAAACACAAAAATCCTTGAAAACATTCGTCAGCTTCACACAAACTCGAATAAATATTACCCAGTCAGTGCAAGCGAAGCACTTCAAGGACTTGAAAAGGTTTTATATAAGGGCTGCGACACAATCTTACATGCCGCATACCGAACCTATGACTATCATTAGCATATCTTAATTCCCCATGATGCAATTTCAAGAGGCTTCATTCACCGAGGCTGTGTGTGTTCGAATCTGAAAATGAGTTTTTTTTTTAATCTTCCCATGTCTGATAGGGTCCGCTGCCCACATGCATTACAACTACAAAATCACTGCAATAGTGCACACGCCAGATGCTGGCTGTTTCCGAGGCTCAGGAAGCTGCTCTACCTGTCTGCTGATGGCACCTGCCAGCCCGCCTGAGCCAAAAACACGACAGGGAAAACAGGCAAGAGTTATGACCCTGTCCGGCCCCATCACACAAAACGCCCTCAGCATTTTCATACCCCATCATTCCCACATCATCCTCATCAATCATCTTCCTTACAAACTGTTTTACTCGCTGTGGAAACTGTGAACAAGGAGGATACACGGAAGAGAGTGGTGCTGAATGAAACTGAATTAATTACATGTAGCTCGACTGTAAGAAATGCATTAAAATAAGATGACTCAAAATGACAAAATCAATGCCTCACTCTGAAGTGCTGTGTTTATGAATCAATATTTCGATGGAGATTCAAGCTCGAACTGAGCACCGTCTTATTACACAATCAAAGTTGAAGTGTGTAATTTCAGCAGCACTAAAAATAATAACAGATAACAGAGACCTGAAATCAAATCTCTTAGAACGGGACTTTTGAAACTTTGATCTCCTTACTAAAATATAAAAGTAGCAATATATTTTCCTCTATAAAGATTGATCAATAATGTGTGAGAAAAACAGTAAGAGTGATATTAAGAAGACAACAAGATCATCTCAAATTTGAATAACTGGTTTGACATTCAACTAAACAACAACAACAATTATGAAAATTATTATTATTATTATTAAAAAAAAAAAAATAATAATAATAATAATAATAATAATTAATAATAATATTTCTGTATAAAGACTTAGAAATACTGTGATGATGACCATAAAATGTAATATTTTACTTATTATTCTTAAGTTCAAATGATAATAATAATAATACTTATTATTATTATTGGTGTTGCTGTTGTTAATAAAAATTACCCTAATCTAAATCTGAAACAAATAATTATAATAATAATTATTATTTTCCTATACAGTATAAAGACTCATTAATACTGTATGATAAAATTAATAATTGTGATATTATGAAGACAACATGATGATCCCAAAATTAAATCACCTAGACAACATTTACTTTGCATGAAGATAAATGTGTATCTTTATTTCTATACTAAAAAGGACAGTGACAGGGAAAACTACTACTTTTTCCCCCAACAAATAATTGTGCAGATTTGGTTAAAATTTCTTATTGTTAAAATGCATAAAAATAAAAATGGTAAAATATTAGTATTTTCTCTCAAACTCCCCCTCTTAGACACCTGCTTTACGAGCCCCTGGAAATCTCATGGACATCAGTATTAAAACCCCTGTCTTAGCCTATGATCTGTCTTGTGACAAATGGGTTTGGCTCCACTGTGCTCCACGGAAATGGAATGTGAAAATTAATATGAAATCAATCAAAAAAAAAAACTTTACTGCAGGGCAGTACAGTCCTGTGGGAAAAGAGAAACTATCTTAACGTCGAAAAATTACACACTTCAACTGTTAAATATGCATATAACTATCAAGTGCATAAGAAAAAGAAAGCAAATCTGCACATTTGAATAACCAGTAGGCTACTAGACAGAGAAGAGGAGGAGGAGGAGGAGGAGGAGGAGGAGGAAAGGACAAGTACCGACACCCGGGTAACGCTGCTGTGCAACTGCGTCATCTTGTCTAAATCAAGAACATTGAGGTAAAGGCACATGCTGACTAAAGAGAATTAATGGAATGTTCTAAAGAAAATGAATGGAAGTGCTTTTTTCCGCTTTTCCTGTCATTTATCATTGGCTCCTATCCAACTCATGAATCTTTATTAGTTATATGCAAAAACGATGAAAGCATGATTCTTATAAGTCCTAAATGGTTCCTCTTAAGCCAAATCAAAACCATAGGCCCTCTACAGCGCTGTGATGTACAGGCTATAGAGCAGAAGAGATAGACGCTATGGTTTTGACGGCTCTCTAAGTACCTGCTGTCTTCCGCCATGTGCTGTGCTTTTTACTGCTCTTCTCTTCCCCTTGGCCTGTCATGAGTGATTTCTTATCTGGTGGGGGCTGAAAAATAAAGCCTGTTTTTTTCTCTCTTCTCTTGATAACACTTCTTAAAGAGCTCTATCGTGGTCATGCAGGTGCTTATTACACAGAGAAAAGAGAGGGCGAGTGGGGGTGCGAGCGAGAGCCGGCGCTGCGGTGAGCCTGATGTTAAACCCGCAGGCGAAGGAAGGAGCAAGAGACAAATAACAAAAACAAACTGCCACACAGAGTAACGATGAATGACTAGCACATTTCCTGTGAGACTCCTGTGAGAACTAGCCGGAAGGACAGACGGGCAAATGTGTGGACATCAAATGGGACGATGAGCGATCGGACTGTTCCGCTGGACCCCAGACCCCCCACTTGCTTCACTGATGGTAAAATTCATCAAGGTGCAAAGTGGAATGACACCTCAGTTACTTACTGAGGAACCGGAGAGACAAAGTGTGATGTATTCGGTAAACACAGAGTACAACATGTTCAAGGGATAATTCACCCAAAAATGAAAATTCTGGCATCATTTATTGTTTTCAAAAACTGTTTGACTTTCTTTCTTCTGTGGAACACAAAAGAAGATATTTTGAGGAATGTTACAACTGCTTTTGTACGTACAATGAAAGTCGATGGGTTCCAAAACAACTTTGGTCTTAATTGACTTCATTGACAAGAAGTATTTCTTTTTGAAAGGTCTGGAATAACAACTATTTTTGTTTTGTTGTTTTTGGGTGAACTGCTCCTTTATGACTGACATTTGCTACATACAAATGGAATATGGCCATATCTATAAGTACGTTTACATGCACTCCATTCAATTTGACACATTCAAAATGTATTTAATTTGTTTAAATATTGTCATGTACACTACCGTTCAAAAGTTTAGGGGCCATAAGATGTGTGTTTTTGAAAGAAGTCTTTTATGCTCACCATTTATTTGATCAAAAATAAAGAAAAATAGTACTATTGTGAATAATATTACAATTTACAATAAGGATTTTCTATTTTGAAATGTAATTTATTACTGTGATGGCAGTGCTGAATTTTCTGCAGCCGTTACTCCACTCTTCAGTGTCACATGATCCTTCAGAAAGTATTCTAATATGCTGATTGCTGCTCAAGAAATATTTCTTGTTATTATCAATGTTGAAAATGGTTGTGCAGCTTAATTTTGTGGAAACCAGGATTCTTTGACAAATAGAAAGTTCAAAAGAACAGCATTTATTTAAAATGGAAATCTTTTGTCACATTATAAAACACATTACTGTCAATCTAATCTGAATAAAAGTATTTCTTTAAAAGAAACACCTGGCACCCGAAACTTTTGAATGGTGGTGTATATTTGAGAAAATCACACTAGCTTGATTATAACTGCATGTAAACGTTCTTAGTGATGGTTGCGACTGGTTGTTCCTCACTCCCCAAAGATTCAAAGCAGATATAATGAATAAACAGCAAGTGTTAATGCAAGTTCTCCCACTTGGCTGCTCCTCCATGTTCTTTAATTCAGATTCGTCATCAAATCACTATGGAAACTACAGCAATGACTCTATTTCAGGTATCAGATATTACCATATCAATGACATTATCTGTATTAATTCCCACTGCAATATACTTTTTTTTTTTTTGTAGTAGTGGTGGTGGTGGTTTGAGTTTGCTGACCTGGGCGAGATGTCGCAACCCTGCTGCATGAAGGCTCCAAGGGAGAACCAGAGACTGTTGAAGATCCCGAACTCATTGGGGGGCTGGTCGCTAGGCAGACCGTCAGTGCCCTCCTCGGGCTCCTCGGTGTGCCACTCGTACGGGCTGAAGCGGCTGACCAGGAAGAGCACCACGCTCACGCCGATGTAGGCGAACACAATGCACATCCAGATCTCGTAGGCCAGTGGGTCCAGGAAGGAGAAGACACCCGGTTTGGATTTCTGGGGCTTCTTTATCATGATGGAGATGCCCAAACTCATGAAAGGTTTCGAGAAGTCAATGACCTCCTCCCGGACCAAAGTAATAGTCAATGGGGCCACAGCGATTTCCGCTTTCTAGAGCAACAGAAAAGCATTTTTTGATTCTATAATCACTCCAAAATATGCTTGCTTACAAGCAAAATAGACATAATGACTTTGCTAAGTTTATTAACTGAGCCATTTGATTGGATAAGCTAACACTAAATAATTGCATACAAAGCTGAGATCTATTTCAACATTATACTTAGAGAAGAAAAGAGCGAATAAAAAGAGAAAATAAAGCATAATCTGCCGATTCCCACCTCTCTTCACATCATATTTTATAACTTCTCTAATTGAACAAGGCTTTGCATATTAATGCCAACAAATCCAAGGAGTTAATCCAAGAGGCTTAATACTGAGGTTTGGGGGAGAAGGATAAACTAATCAATGCAGAGAAGAAAAAAAAAGATGCTTAAAGCAAAAGACAGAAAAAAACTGTAGAGTCTAAAGTCGGGCTGCACATTTTGCTGCATGGTAAATCCAAAAACTAGATTATTGTTGGTGACTTAGTGACACTTTAGGCCTCGGCAGGACGGCGCAAGACTAATCCAAAAAAGAAATTAAAGTTTCTCATAACTGTTCGACATTTTCAAGAGGAAGAAAAAACTTTTGGGCTGTGTGTTTTCTGGTGCTCAGCAAAAATCTACAAGATGACAAGCACTGGCTGTATGCAGTGCTCATTAATAAACATCAGCCTCTGAAAGGTTGGTCTTTCTTTCTTTTTTTCTTTGTTCACCAGACACAGAACTAAAAGTTCACAATGAAAATTGCTTAGATTTTTATCTCAAATTCTCATCAGGCATTTGTTCTTAAAATCCATACACTTAGTATTTCCATTTTGAACTGTATAAGCAGTGTTGGGGAGTAACTAGTTACATAATTACGTTATTTAACTGCAAAATAAAGGTAACTGTAATCTGTTACAGTTACTGAGAAAAAAGTGTAATTAAATTAGCTACTTATGAAAATGTTAAAGATTACAAAGGGTAATCCCAGATCCAATTCTTTCCCAAATTGCATTGAATGATCTGAAATATGAGACTCCAATGTTTCAGGATTTTAGGACACAGAATAGGACACGTTTATTTTGATAACTGTTTTATTTCCTATTTAGTTTTAAGTATATGCCTATATTTTTTAAGATTAACTGTTTTTTCCCCAAAGCATTGATAGATACCAGTGTTTCCTGTCATATCAATGCAAAGATTTGATTTAGAAAACAGTTTCATAGCTATCAAACTATATCTTGTTATGATTTTAAATCTGTATTTAACCGCAGAACGATCTAAAAGTTAAAAAAGAGGTTTTAAAGTCTTATTTTGTGGTGGCGGAGCTTTAAAATTTGTGATGTAGGATTTTGAGAAGCATGTCATCTATAAATCTCATGCATAAGTCAGAACATTGCAAAAAGTAAGAAGAATATAATTTACCCCGTACACCAGCTCCCCAACCATCCCGTTCCAGATCTTTGTCTCTGGGTCCCGAGCTCCATACTTTCCATCAGGCACGATGGAGATCTTATACTTGAAACCAATGTGTTTAGCAATTTCATACGCCAGATCCACGCAGTATCCCTCATATTGCTCGTTCCCCTCATACATCTCCCAGTTCTTCTTCAGCATTACATACGGCCCTTCCTGAATGAACAAAACAACGAAGTACTTTCAATTGGCAACATGTCACACTTTCGAAAACAAGTAAAAATGATTAAATTTCCATGTTGTTGCATTTAATTTGTATTCTATATTCTAAATATGATGTATTGCGTAGTTATAGACGAATAAAGCTGTTGTAGTAGCGGTATTAAAGATAATTACAGTCATTATGATTGATTTGCTATTCAAATGCTAGCCATAAGAACATATTGCTTTTGTTTTAAATTGACATGAGTCAAAATTCTCCCACATAAAACCATCAAAACCAAGGATTTTCATTCAGGGATAAATGTTTTAACGCTTAAGAAAGGGTGTATGTATGAAACCATAACAAAGCATTCATACAAGCATTAAAATATAACATAAAGCATGTGTGCTGTACATGATTCAAAGCAATGATAACTGACCCATAAAATTCACAACCACAATTTATTACAATCGCATGCCTTTATCAACATTTGAACAGCAAACTGCTATTGCAAACCTGTCACACGCAACGACACAGAATTTTCTCCTAACTATCGCTGAAGCGTATAAGGGATCACAGTTCAGAGGACAAAAAGAAACATTTGCGCAGGAAAAAGCCACACCACGAACACAAACGGTCATTTTTAGTCATCAGTATGATGTACTGTCATAACAAACAATTTCTAACACAATACAGGTGCTATAGAGCAGCAAATAAAAATGTTTACTTGCAAGGTGATGGCAGAACATTTACATAAAAATCCTGAAAACCTGCTTCCCTTTTACAAATATTTTCTAAGCCATATGGCTGGCCTAAAATGATGAAAGGCAGAAAGCCCAGTAGGGAGAATTAAATATTTCACACACAGCAAATAGAGCTCTCTGCACTGAATGTCAACAGAAGATCCGTTTCATCTCAAATTTGTTTGATGTATGAGAATGCAACCTTCTCCTAAAATCTTTTTTACAAGCATAGGGCAGTGTTGTTCCTGGTCAGTATTTTTCTACAGGTAAAAACCGAAAAAAAATAGCAGGTAATGCCTCAAGGAGGGTGATCTGTACTGCAAGAATCATGTCATGCAAAATCATGTCTTACAAATACCACATAAAACATCTTCATCGCTCATAGTCTCTAAACTTAAAGGGATAATTCACCAAAACTGGAACCCATTTATACACCATTTGAGTTTCAAAACCCACGACTGACTTTTTTCTGTGGAATACAAAAGGAATGTCCAAGCTGCTCTTTTTCACACAATGAAAGCGAATGATGGCCAAGTTAAATTTCATTCTGTGGTCTTCAAAGTCATTACTTTCCTTGTGTTTTTGTTGGACAGCTCTATTCTCTATCCACCTTCATTGTATGTCCAAGCTGCGCTTTTGCACGATTAAAGTGAATGGTGACCAACCAAGATTTTGAGAGCAAGATTTTCCATTTAATATGATCAGCAACTTTTAATTGAATTCAAATAGCATTGAATACTTTTATGATGCATTCATGGTACTTTTTGGTCCCCAACCACCTTCATTGTATGGAAAATGAGCAGCATGAACATTCTTCAAAACTTTTTTGTATTCCACATTAGAAAGTCATGCAAGTTTGGAAACATGAGGATCAGCAAACAATAGCTAAGTTCCCATCCAAAGTTACGAATTAAACTTGTGCGCAAAATTGGAATATTGCATAAAACATTTACAAATAAAGCACCATTTCCATCCAGTGAGTTAAAGAGAACAAAATTGTCACTTCCTGATTAAGTTACGCTAAAAAAGAAAAACGGTATTTTCTGCAGTAGGAGAAGGCACTGCATATCAAATGTTTTGTATACAATAAATTACGAGCTTCAGAGTGCGCAGACGAAACGTGGTAATGTTATTCTATATTCGGAGCCTGCTGTTTGGGAGCGCAGTTCTGGGAGTTAATTATAATAAAGCACTTTGACGAGGCTTTGCTCAAGCATTTTAGAATGTCAAAGCTAGCATTTAATGCACTATGCAATGAGATAGGTCCTTTAGTTAGTCCAGTTTTATGCTGTCCCATTGCAAAGTCACATGTCTTTTTTGATGCGCATTAAGGAATTTATTTGGTAAAAGTGTTTCCATTGTAGTTTATGTGCATGTTTTCTTACAGGATACAAAATTGATCAAACTTAGTTGAACGCATACGTTTTTATGCAGATTTTTAGAATTTATGTGCATCTTGGCGTTTCCATCCAGCGTGTGTTTTTAATGTGATATCCCAAAATGCGCAGAAAAATAGGTGGATGGAAACATAGCTAATGATCATTTTCTTTTTTTGAGTGAACTGTCCCTTTAAAATGTATAGAGCATAATGTAAAAATGAGAATTCCTTATGAATATCCATGATATGCTTTGAGAAGTCTTAATGAATGCAAAGGGGCAGTAATGATGATTTTATATACAGTATGCTATATACAAAACCTGCATGCTATAAAAACCTGGTCCTTCTGTTTGCAAAACAAGTGATTTAAATTCTAAAGTAAAGACTTTGTTTGGCTTCCATGGGTCCATCCAGTTTTCCAGTTCTGGCAACACTACAGGTCTTCTCCATTCATGATTGAGTTGCTTATTAGAGCTTGTCTTTGTCTTCATCCACGCCTTGATTTCTCATTGTGGCTTTATTTTGGCTCAGGTAGTAGCATCCATGTTTTTACCCTCAGTTCTGATTTGTCTCTCTGTCTGTCGGAGCTTCAGTAAGCGCTTGATTTCACCTCTGCAGAGTCCATCAGCTGTTCAGTTTCTTAATAAGGGGTTCCTCACCAGGGGCTGAAAAGAGGAGGATTTGGCTTCAGGTGCGACACTCCAAAACCTTAGCATTTAGTAAATATGTGTCCATTACATCCTTGAATCAGTGCATATACATGGACGATACTTTCATTTATGATCTCCAAAATATAATACAGAATGTGTCCCATTCATGCAGTGTTTCAATTCACACATAAGATTACAGTTGACAAAATGAACAAAACAAAATACAGAGAGTTCAAGACACCAGTTCTGGTAACTTTGACAGTACGTGAGAAAGGCAGATGATGCACACGGCGTGTTCACGATGCCATGACAGCACTGTTGAGGGATGCTATTCAGCACATGTAAAAACATTTGGGTTATCTGAATGGACAGCAGTATGACTGACAGGTCACACAGAGAGAAAATGCGCTATGATGAACAGCACGGCGCAACTGTGAATTTCTGCAATGTTTGCAGATTGGAATCTTTGTGTGTGCAGGTTATGAAGAAATTCATCGCCATTGAGAAATGTTCATTTTTTCACCGTGTGTATGAGAGGGACTCTTGGTATATGGAAGCTTTCAGATGAAGGACAAACACCACAAGTTATTTTATTGTAAAATGTGGCAAATAAAGTCTCAGGAAATGCTGCTACTCACCATGATAGTCGTTACAACCACGGTTCTATTCTCCATGCCAGACGTTTCATTGGGAAGCAAGGCTTGGTCCTGGGTCAGAACCAATTTATCAGCATCATTCCAATATCCAATCTGGAGATGGGACAAAGATGAGAATGAGACTCCAGACCCAACTGAGAGCAAATGAATACATGCAAGCTTGCCCATATGGGTAAATGTGCGGAAAGTATTTTGTCTAAACCGTGCTAAACGGTCACATTTTATTTTAAAGGGATAGTTCACCCAAAAATTAAAATTTGATGTTTATCTGCTTACCCCCAGGGCATCCAAGATGTAGGTGACTTTGTTTTTTCAGTAGAACACAAACGAAGATTTTTAACTCAAACCGTTAATGCCGTGCACACGCTCAGGGCAGTTGGACATAGTGGTGTATTAGAGGTAAAAAATGATAAAAATACTGTTCAGTTTCTTGCACAAACCGATCGTTTCGTGTCTTAGGACATCAATGTATCGTCACGAGCCGCAGGGTTTAATTTGGATTTGTCTGTGCATGTTTTTTTTACTCTCAAAGATTGTGTGCCCATTGACTTGCATTATATGGCTGACAGACTGCAACGGTTTAAGTTAAAAATCTTTGTTTGTGTTCTACTGAAGAAACAAAGTCACCTACATCTTGGATGCCCTTGGGGTAAGCAGATAAACATCAAATTTGAATTTTTGGGTGAACCAAAATTGGAAGGTCCAATTCTCGCTATTAACAAACCAATAACTACCACTTTTGCTTCAATAAACTCCTAATCTGATGCTTAATAGCTAGTAAGGTAGTTGTTAAGTTTAGGTATTAGGTAGAATTAGGGATGTAGAATATGGTCATGCAGAATATGTGCTTTATAAGTGCTAATAAACAGCCGATATGTTAATAATAGGCATGCTAATAAGCAACTAGTTAATAGTGAGAATCGGTCCCTAGACTAAAGTGTTACCAGCTAAACTATTTATTTTTCATCTTTACACTTTTGCCATTAACATTCATTGTAAGGACAAAAATGTTTAAAAATACATTTAAAATATCTTCTTTTGGGTTTCAAAGAAGAAAGTAAGTCGTCATGGGATTGGACGGACAAGCGGTGAGTAAACTATCCATTTAAGACTTGTTTCAGAGTAAGGACACTACCGTTTAGGATCAGAATTTTTTTATAAAAGAAATTAATACTTACTAGTTAGAAGTGACAGAAAGCTATTTATAATAGTACGGAATATTTATATCTCTATTCCATTTATCAGAAAATCCTGAAAAAAAAAAAAGTATCACGTTTTCCAGAAAAATATTCAGCAACGCAACTGTTTTCAACGCTGACAATAATAAAAACAAATATTTCTTGACTGGAGTAATGCCTTCTGAAAATTCAGCTTTTCCATCATATAAACTGCATTTTTTTAAATGTAACAAGATTTCTCAATATTACTGTTAATCAAATAAATGCACAAACGCATTTATAAATCTTACCAACACAAACTTTTGAATGGTAGTGTATCTTCAATATAAGTGTATTGTGTCTTTGACTGACAGATTTTCTTTGTCTTATTTCAAACATTGCTAAATTTATTTTATAAGTGTTTATGTAGATGCTAAAGACGAATGTTGTTATTTTGTGTGGTTTAAGAGCACGGTGTCACCGTGTGTAACATTTTGCTGTGGGTTGATAAACTGTCAGGCTGAGGAGACGTGAGCAGCGGCGTGTGCCCGTGTCCTTATGAGACCCAGATGAACGGGGAAAAAAGAAGAGCCAGGCTCCAGTATCTGCCTAAAGCAAGGCTCACGACCGACTGATAAATGAGTGCCAAACCCTGGCGGCTCGTTCCTGTGCTCCCCTCCTCCTCCTTTTCCCATCACTCTTCCTCTGGTGCACTGCTCAACAGCAGCCAGGAGCCGCCACACTCCATAAAGCACACCAGAGGCAGAGGGCTCCCCATAACTTTAGAAGAAGGTGTGTGACACGAGACCTTACGGTACGTACATAGCTCTGCTGCTAAAGCCACCAGACCATTCACGGCGAACTTTGTGCATTATTTAAAAACTGTACATTTGGTTGCAATTAACTACAATTTTGCAAACAGTTTGAGAACAGACTATTTGAATATAAATCCACTCTCTTATTTTTATGTCCCTCACATTGAGACTGTTTCTTAACTAAATATAATATGAACAGATTTATTCATTTGATTTCCCACAATCCCACAGGGGCATGATGGTCAAAGCCTGCTTGTCAAATAGCCCACTCGCTCCATCAGCTAACGTGGGTAGAGAAAACACTGTCTCACGGGAAATACTGTGTGGGAGATTTGGTGCCAGAGTAGAAATTATGACCGTTTCTGTAAAAATTATCATCCATCGTTTGTGTGAGTCTTAATGATTCATATGGGTTTATAAGGCAGATAAAATGGCTGTAAAACACGATACCGTTTGTAAAATTTGCAAAAACATGATTTTCACCATGTAAAGAGATCCATAAATGCATGAAATGGGAATGCGGTGGTGAAGTTCTGTAAGAGACTTACAAGATGTTACATTGTACAAAAGAAAACGCTGACTATAAAATAATAAAGACTCATCAGGGTCTCCTGGGATTGTTCTCGCAGAAACAGCTGCATCAAGTGAAGCACAGAGCGTTAAGCACATCAAGAAAGACAATGAATTACACCGAAATGACACTCGACAGATGTAGAGAGACAGACCAAAAGCAAAGCATGATTACGCTTTCTCAGAATCAAAGATAAATCTAGACAGAAATCACCCAGACAAGCACTTTTTAAGTCAGACATACAATATCAAAGTGGAAGAACTACCAATGCTTGATACAAGAATGACTTCTTACCCTTCTGGGGCCATTACTTTTTAATTCGAAAACATCCATAGTGTAGTTGACTCTGCGCCCATAGTGGTCGAACTGGACATTTCCTGTTAATCCTTGGAGGCGCACCTGGATTGCAGTGATAAACAATGTAATTACAGGTTATCCAACCACTGCAAAGCACCTCAAAACACATTCATTTACACATTCACTTGCTTTCTTGAACTTTAACATCTCTTTCTTCTGGAGGTATTACCCTACACCAGTGTTTCTCAAACAGGGGTCCATCTAAAATAGACATAAAATCCTTTTAACCATGAACAAAAATCTAAAAATCTGAAAACCAATGCAATATATACAGTAGAGCCAAATCATCAGCAACTAAACTGTTGAGTTTACAGCAGGACTAAATATAAATACACAAAAGGATCATAAATTCTGCCCGGACTCTTTTAGTGACGAGGCAGCAGAGCATGTTAAATGTGAGAGAGACAAACTCAAATTTATTTCTTATCTACTGTATCTGTATATAATTAAAAGCAATTAAGTAATTTCCTGCTGATATACATGATAGTTATTTATAGTATTTTTACATGTTTGACATGCACGTCCTAATCACTGATGCATATATAAGTTCAGTTTTTTAGATTACTGTGACAGTATTTACATGGTACTGTAAATATCAAGTATTATTGAATGTTAATCAATGTCTTTTATGTATTTGTTTGTGAGGTGGGTTGTTGGGGTCTGAGAACAGTTTGTCCTTTTAAAAATTTGACACACACATTTCTCATCTTTCTTTCTCTCACTGTGTCTCTATCCGTCTTGTTTTCTGCCACTCTCTCCTGTTTGGTTCTCGCTTTCTCTATCCTTATAGTTTCCTCTGTTACACCTTTCCATTTCCCCTGTCATTTTCTACCTTCCATCGATTCAAATTTGGGCATTTCACATTTTTCAGATTTTTGATTACTGTTCTGTTCAGCCTCAGCCCTCTGTCACCTCACAGCCATGTTTTTCCACATTTATTTCTGTCTTCCTCCCATTGAAACGCTGCACAAAGCACCTCTTCCCCATCTCATACAAAGCCTGCGTTTGCTCATCTGTGCATGTGACCTGTTTGAGTGTGCGCTCCATGTCGATGCCCTGGTTCCAGGGGGCAGCGGGGTTGGCAAGGCAGTCTCCAGCGTTGCCCCTGCGGGAGATGTCCACCTTCTGTCTGCGAAGGTTCCTGAAGGCTTCTGCCATCACCATCACTCCGTCATATGTCAGAGCAGAAGTGTACTACAGAAACAGAGGGTCATGGAAAGATCAATATATACATATACAGTAACACTTCACTGTGAGATGTGAAACTAACTGAGCAGTGTCCACATATATAGGAAAGTGCCTGTCAATTCAACTGTGTAGTAGTCACTATGCAAAATTCCACTGTAGAATAATATGGCGATTGACCAATCAGAATCTGTTACTCCAGCATAATGTTATTTATAAGTGCTTTGCATATTCACTTCAGTGTCTGTACTATACCAAAATCAACCTGACTACATCAGGTTTATACTAATGAACGCCATTTTTAAAAAAGGCTGGCGTCCTCATGAGCAGAAGACAACCAAGTGGAATCATAGGGGACAGTAGTCTGTGTTTTGCAGCTGCATCAAAGGAGGGAAAAAAACAAAAACAGAGCAGTGGACAAACCAAAAACAGCAAGAAAAAAAGAGGAGAGCACATGCTTGTCATTGCACATATTAGGAGCAGACAGAGCATGTGAAATCAGTGAGCTCTGACACAGTAGCTGTGAGGCACTTCCTGCTCAGTCTCTGGTGGGTGGGAGTCGGGGGAGGGCCGGTCAGCTGCTATCAGAGGCTGCCCTGATTGCACCAATAAGTGGCTTGTGCTCTTTCTCTCTGTCTCGCTGAGATAAACCGGCACGGAATGAATCACTGCAGGCAACGCATGGTATTTTTTACAAAGAAACACGCGTGTGTCCTTCAGAGGCCTGATGCTTCGTGCCCTTGTTTTTCATCTGCTGTTGTGTTTCTTATTGCTATTTTAGAGAGTCTGACGTGGTTTGTTTCATCACACTGAGTCAGATGAGGTCACCTGAGTTAAACGTACATATATGCACACTGTTACAGGAAAATACCCCTCTGTGTTCAGAATGTCCCACTTGCTTGATGGTTGACGGTTGAAAGAAGCCACTCTGTCTGTGCTGTGAGAGGGTTTTTGGTATTCCATCAGCAGATCTCTAGTGTAATAGCTGGGACTCTTTGTACCGTTACAAACACAACACAAAACACACAGAAAGACCCCTGGGCTACAATGGCATACAGGGAGCAAGAGATGGAACGACAGAGTGAGTTTGAAATAGAGAGAGATAACAGGAGATTTAAGAAGGTATTTAAAGAGATAGTTCATCTAAAAATTGTTTTTGTCATTATTTGCTTACCCTCATGTGATTTCAAACCTGAATGCTATTGTTTTTCTGCATGCATGTACCCCACCATTCAGAAATTTGGGTAAGATTTGTTAATGCTTTTAAAAGAAGTCTCTTGTGTTCACCAAGACTGCATTTAATCAAAAATACAAAGTAAAACAGTAATATTTTGAACTATTACTGCAATTTAAATAATGGTTTTCTGTTTTCATATTTCGAATTTATTCCTGACGTGGCAAAGCTGATTTTTTTCAGCCAGTCTTCAGATTTCTTTAGAAATCTTTTTAATATGCTAATTTGGTGCTCATTTCTTATTATCAATGCTGAAAACAACTGTGCAGCCTAATATTATGGATAATGTTTTTTTTTTTTTAGTATTCTTTGAATAATAGAAAGTTCAAAAGAACAGCATTTACTTAGAAACATAATAAATGTCTTTATGGTCATATTTGATCAATTTAATGAGTCCTAGCTGAATAAAAGTATTAATTTCTTTCAATAAAAAAATCTTGCTCACCCCACATTTTTGAATGGTTATAAAAGCACCATAAAATAGTTTAAAAGCCCTTTTGTGAAGAATGTGAAGAAATTTGGGTCACTGCTGAGTCACATCAGTCTGATTCGTGAATGACTTTTTAATAAACAAATTTCAGAAATTGGATTGAACAATTTGTTTATGAATTAAACTGCTCTGGTTCTCATTTAGACTTTTTTGTTAATTTTTAAAGAACTGAAGTGGTCACTGTGTATATATATTTAATGGAAATTAATGACTCTCATAAAGTAAATAATTACAGGATTTTCATTTTTGAGTGTACTATCTCTTTAAGGCAATGTTTTTAAATTGAGTCTACCCACCGTTTCATGGCCCGACATTAATTATCAAAGATAACAGGACTATCTTTTGATTCCCGCAGGACAGAAAGGAAGTACTGCAATAGATGCAGTTGAATCACTCCGACTAATGCCCTGTGCTCCCCAAAGCCCTAAAAACACATGGATTGATCCCTGGAGAAGATGTGTCCTCACTAGACAGTGCCTTCGGGACTCTTCCGATAGCCTCAGCAGGAAAGGCTAACAGCTCGGAGATTTTACGAGGTTTTGGGGTGTCAGTCGTGCTGCTGTCTGAGAAGGGCTTATGGGAGTAGCTTAAAGTATTTGGGTTGAAAGACGGAGCAGCCGAGTCGAAATACCACAGGGCCAGTCTGTGAGAGTGTATATGTGGATCCGTGCATGTGTTGACATGGTTGGACCACAGCATCTCATTTACACCCAACAGTGTCCCTCCCCAGCATCCTGCTCTGGCCTGCAGTGTGCAGTGAGGAGCAGCCGCCTGGTAAAGCGATGTCCCCTCAGGCCACGCCTAAGGGATTTCCATTCCTGCGGCGCATCACCGGGTGGAGATCAATGCAACCGCCCTCCAAAGAATGTCATCCTCATGGGGCCCCAAGGGGAAAGTGAGTCCCAGTAAAAACGGATCAACAAAGACCTTGCTTTCACGACGCAGACATGAACAGGCATATCAAATCACGAGCACGATTCTTCTGGTGAGACGAGGATGAATGAAGCAGCTTATGATAATGTAGGTGTATAATTCACAGTACGGGTCGAAGTGATACGTTTGTTACACAATGTTTCTCTTCTGTTTTTGAAATTCCAGTTCTGGTATAAAATGTGCAGTTTATATTTCTTGTGACTGTGTGCCATTCTATCTTTCTTTTCTTATTCTATCAACCCATCCTTTCTTCCTTCATCTCTCCTTCCATCCATTATTTCTTTCTTACTGCTTATTTCTACAAACTAAACCACCAACATTATTCATCCCTTCTTTCTCCATTCATCTATCCTTCCATCCATTCCTCTTTCCTTTCTTTCACAAACCCAACCATCCATCCAACCATCCTCCCTTGCTTTTTCTGTCTCTATTTCTTTGCTTCCTTCTACCCATCATCATTTTTCCTTTGTTTATATTTCGTTCTTTCCTTCCTTCATTCCACAATCCCAACCACTCACATCTATCCATCATTCCATTCATTCATCCTTCCTTCGTCCATCCATTTATCCTTCCTTCCTTCAACAAGCCCAACCACTTTCCTTCCTTCTTTCCTTCCACCATCCATCCCTTCCTTTTTCCTTTGCCTATATTTCTTTCTTACTCTCCTTCCTTCATTTCACAAACCAAACCACTCACATCCATTCATATTTAATCCTTTCTGTCCTCCTTCATCTATCCTACCATACATCCTTTTTCTTCCATCCATCTATCCATCCATACTTTCACCAACCCATCCTCATTTCTTCCATCCCTTCCTTTTTCAGCTGTCTATATTTCTTCTTCCCCCATCCTTCATTCTTTCCTTCCTAAAACCCATCTGTCCTCCCTTCCTTTTTGTGTCTATTTCTTTCCTTCCTTCCACCCATCCCTTCATTTTTCCTTTATCTATATTTATTTATTTCCATCCTTCATTCCACAAACCCATCCACTCACATCTACCCATCCTTTCATCCATTCATCCTTCCTTCCTTCCTTCCTTCCTTCAACAAACCCAACCTCCCATCCTCCCTTCAGTCGTTTATATTGGTTTCCTTCTTCCAACCATCCATCTATCCCTTCCTTTTTTCCTTTGTCTATATTTCTTTCTTTCCTTCCTTCCTTTCTCAAACCCAACACCCACATCAATTCATACTTCACATTCACCCTTCTCTCTTCCTTCATCTATCCTTCCATCCATCCTTTTTCTTTCACCAACCCATCCTCCTTAGTTCCATCATCCTTTCCTTTTTCAATTGTCTATATTTATTTATTTCCATCCTTCATTACTTCCTTCCTCCCTAAAACCATCTATCCATCCCTTCCTTTGTTTATATTTCTTTCCTTAATTCCCTCCTGCCACATGCTCCTTTTTCTTCCTTTTTGCTTACATTATTCATCCATCCTTTCCTTTCATACACCTACCATATCATCCATCTTTCATTTCTTCCACCCACTTATCCTTCCTTTCACCATCCATCCTACCTTTCTTTCATCTTTTCTTCCTTACTTCCACCTATACTTTTTTCCTTCCTTGGACTATCCATCCATCCATCCTTCTACCCATGCTTTCTTCGTTCCTTGATATTCATCCGTCCGTCCGTCCATCGATCCATCCATCCATCCATCCATCTATCCATCCATCCTTTCTTTCTTCCTTCCTTCCATGCATCCTTTCTCCCTTTCTTGCTGACATTATCCATCCATCCTTCCTTTTTCCCTTCTACCAACCCAACATTCTCCCTTCCTTGGTTACATTATCCATCCATCTATCCATCCATCCATCCTACACTTTTTCCTTACGCTGACCCGTTCATCCAAAATGTTAAATCTTTCTGCCTTACAACCACTGGATTTGATCATCAGACTCATTCCAGAGATTCAAGTGTTTTCTCAAAGTGGCTGGAGGGACTCAAACAGGGTGTTTATGCATTTTTGCTAATGTATCTGATTCAAAGTGCTTCCACACTGTACTGGACCGTGCGACCGTACCTTGGGAGGAGCGTCAGAGCCAGGATACTCGCGCTGGTCCAGCTTGTTCCATCGCTGCATGAGTTTAATAACCATGGGATTGCTGAAGTCCACCAGCTGAAAGCCTGTCACATTGGCTCCCCCATGCATGAAACGCTCCAGATTGATGTCCTTAAAACCCTGCCAGAGCAAAGAAGGGGAAAGAGTAAGAAATACAGAGGGGAGATTATTAAAACGTAGTTGGCAATGCAGCGCTACGATAAGAGAAATTCCACAAACATTCATATCCAGCTCGCCTCTGTGAGCCAATTCCGTGCACAGCCAGAGAGCAGCGAGAGAGAGCACGCTCTGCAGCTCGCAGCATCATTAAAACACTGTCACCACCGCTCACACTGGAATACGAATTAGTCTCTCAAATTGACGTATCTTGCTTTAAGAAAAGCGAGGATTAAGAAAGAAAAAGAACCAGCGAGGGCAGGAGACAGAGAGGCAGAGACAACTAGAGAGAGAGAGACCAGTGGAGTGGAGAGGAATATGTAGAAAGTAAGAGATAAAACAGAATATGAAAGGAGGACAAGCTGACAGAGAGAATAAGGCGATAAAGGAATACAATTTAGCTCACCAAATTTGCCATGATGTAATGGTAGCCTTTGACATGCTTGCCGACACTCACAATCTGCGGAGATAAACCAGACATTGCAGTGAGGGCAAATCTTAAAAGCAAATACAGTTGTCGGCATTCACCCAGTATATGAATGTACAGCAGTGCTGTAAGCCTTTGGGAAAGCAGAATTCTGCTGTTATTAATTATTTCTAATCAAACAGGCTGCCTTTTCCCATAATGCTCTGTAATTTGAGGAATATTGAAGCAAACACCAGCAAGAATATCGTAAAATGATTTTGACAGCTACAAAATGTTGCAAAAGGAAATATCAAGGGATCAATTTGCAGGGAATAAAGAAATATGCCCTTCTAATGTGTCATTTCTGCAACTGAATTACTTGAGGAAATCTGTTCTTTGTTCCCTCAGGACCTTGTGCTTGTGAATGTTTAATTCTGTTTAGTTAACCCTGATGCACAGTGTACAGTACAGTTTATAGACCTCTACAAATATTTTTAACCATTCTGGGTGTGGTGTTGCATTACCTTTGAACCTGTCCCATAATTGTCTATGACTGTGTATTTTATATGACTTTGTGTTAATACATAACACACATTTAAAATAAAATAAAACAAAACAAAAAACAAAACAAAATACCTCTAGAATGTCTGTCTTTTTTTTTTTTTTTTAGGAAATACAGAAAGGTAAAATATAAATATAATATAATATATATGTACATATGTACAGTGTATATATATATATATATATATATATATATATTAGTGGTGTCAATCAAATAAAAAATTAATTAAATTATTAATTAAAAAATAATTAAATCGCACATTTTTCTGAAATTAATGACAGAAAGCCAGCACTGATGTACGACGGCGTTTTAGTGTCACGTTAAAAAAATATGAAAAATCTAAGATTACGAGATTAAAGTCGTAATATTGCCAGAATAAAGTCGAAATTACGAGAATAAAGTTGAAATATTACGAGAATAAAGTCGAAATGTTTCGAGAATAAAGTACAAATATTATGAGAATAAAGTTGTAATGTTTCGAGAATAAAGTCGAAATACTACGAGAATAAAGTCGAAATGTTACGAGAATAAAGTCAAAATGTTTCGAGAATAAAGTCGAAATGTTTAGAGAATTTAAATAGTAGAAATTAAAGTTATAATATTTTGAGTGTATAGCCTACATTGCACATGGAAATGGCCTGCATTGAGAGCACCGGGAGAAGTTGCCAGGCCATCGGAATTGATTTGAATATTGTTGCGTCCGAGTGGCCACATCATCTTACTGGGATGTCAATTTTAAGAACTCGCGGAAACAGCTTAATATCAAGAATATGATATTTATTAACAGACGGAACAGGAACAACTGTTTATCTTAACATCAGCTCACACACTCAATCGACATTCCTTTGGGGGCGCTGTAGCTCTCTTATTTAACCCTTTTTTAATACACTACAAATATATGTGGGATTATTAGCAGAAATCATACCATGTGTCATACTCGCGGGGACAGTATGCTTGGAAATAATATTTCATGTCTTCCATTGCATTCGTTATTTGTAGTGCGCCAGCCACCCAATAGCACTAGCTAAAGCTTTGTGCTTTTAGTGCATTAAAAAAAAGTCTCAGCTTTCAAAATCAGTTTTATAGCGAAACACATTATGTGCTCCCAATCCGGGCCATTTGCATGCGCAAAAGGCTAGAATAGCCTTAATATCTCAAAATATTATAACTATAATCTTTATTCTCAAAACATTTCGACTTTATTCTTAAAACATTTCGACTTTAATCTCGTAATATTTCGACTTTATTCTCGTAATTTTTCGAGAATAAAGTCGAAATATTACGAGAATAAAGTCGAAATATTACGAGATTAAAGATTATAGTTATAATATTTTGATATTTTAATCTCGTAATTTTAGATTTTTTTTTTTAACGTGGCACTAAAACGCCGTTGTACTGATGCCAATACTGATTTCTCTATAAAATTGAGAGCTATCAATTTTAACATTTATTAGACTTTTAAAAAATTACTTCTAATTTAAGTGAACTTAAAACAATCTTCACATAAACCCATTATAATAAATGTCATATTTACCTGTGCCCTTCAGCAGAAATATACAGAAATTGAAATGATCAAACACTAAATACTAAATTAAATATAGATGAATCCTTAAAGCTATAAAAGTTATTTTTTTCCTTTTTTTTTTTTTGTTGTTGTTTGATTAATAGACATCACAGCAGCTGGTTATTAGGTTATTTTGGCTGTTATTTCTTTAAGAGCTGATGCTGCTGAACGTGACATGGCTCTGACAAGCATCATATTTTCTCTCAACTCTTTTTACCTTTTCTGACCCACTTCAGGTCTTAAAGTCTCTATTAATGAGCTGACGAGTTGAATTGGGTGTGTTAGGTGAGGGAGACAGTGCCGGGCTGTTCCAGGACAGTTTTGAAAACCATTTCATAGACATGTTCTTAAATGTTACTTATATAAAATATATTACATGCACGCACAGTTTTAAGGCAGCTTGAATCACCTTTTTGGTAACATCATGACTTAACTAACCACGACATTGCATGCGCGTTGTTTATTTCACGCTTTGATATGAAATGATACAGGCTACAGCGCGCCCGCACCTTTGTGCGTGCAATTGAGCACGCGCTGCGAACACAGTACCGTTTCCGCACTCGTTCGACTCGCGCCTACCGCTGAAGTGAAGTGGAGCACACGTCTGAAATGTCTCCTATTTGATGTGGTCGTAAAGACGTTCTGTAACTGAATAAATGTACTTTTTGTGAAGAGAAAAAGTGACAGAAACAGCAGTTATGAGTGGGGTGAACAACCCTAGCTCCGCCCCTGCTTTAAATATTTTTAACACGCTAAACTGAAAATATTAATCGCCTGCATCAACGCTGTAATTTTGACACCACTAACATATATATATATATATATATATATATATATATATATATATGTATATGTATAATTTTTTTAAAATATATAAATCATGACATCATGATACAGTATTTCAATATTTCAATTACATGTTATTTGCCTTTTTTTCATACAATAATTTATGCATTCGGCATTGCTTTTGACTTGACAACCATCCTCTTATCTCACCTGTTCCAGCATGTTGTTCAGTCTCTCTGCCTCCAGGTCTATAACAAACGTCTTTTCCTGCCTGCGGTCCAGGTCTTCGAGAAGCTGCCGGTAACTGGCATCATTAAAGTTCTCGACACATATGGCGCTGACCTGCCAACCGTTCTGGCCCGCCTTTTCCATGATAGCCTGCAGTATCGCATACCCTATGACAAAAAAGTTACAGCGAGGCATTTGATCAGCATGTGCATCAAACCACCGAAGGCTTGAACCATTGAGCCGCGGCTCTCATTTATTCAGAAAGGATGTGATTTGTGGCATTGTCAGTGAGTCATTCCTGCACCAGTGCGGTACTCTCTCATCTGCAACTGCAGGCCTGTGAGCGATCACATGGCACAGATCGTAGGGCACTGATACGGACC
Organism: Onychostoma macrolepis; assembly: GCF_012432095.1. NCBI lineage: Eukaryota > Metazoa > Chordata > Actinopteri > Cypriniformes > Cyprinidae > Onychostoma > Onychostoma macrolepis. Next base: position 16,043,407 of record NC_081175.1, read on the forward strand.
TCCTGTCCTTCCATGCGGACTCATTTTAGGCCTCGATCCCCACAAAGCTTACAATCCCAGAAGCCTGAACAGTACACAGATAAATGGACAAATTTGGCATCTCTTCGGTTGCATGAAACGAATCTCCTGCATCCCTAAAATAGAAGTGATACACATGTCGGTTAAATTGGAAGACAGTAAGAGCTGCGTTTTGTCACCTCCTCCAAGGTGTGATTGAGGCTTCCTGAGAGCTCCATTATGGCGCTTGTGATTCTAGCTACTGGCCTCAGTGCTGCTTGTACTAATCAGACAGGGCTGGTGTTGGATATGTTAATCTAGCTGTTTGAAATAGGCACTCGGAGCCTCTGAGGCCCACTTGACTCCAAGATGAGCAGATGTCCCTGTAAAACGGACCCTTATGGTCACAATCAGAATTTGGCAATGCAGCTCTCTCGACTCCACTATTTAATAGATTAACCTGTGCTTGATCTGGCAACCCTTTTGCTCAATCGGGTATCTGTTTGCTACCTGCTTCTACCCTAAACTGCCAAATGGGGCGGTATTTATGCTAATATATGGGTCTATCTATGTCCAAGATAAAGAAAAAAAAAAAAACATGAACATATTTCATTACACTGTATATATAAAATAATACTCAATCACTCAACTTCACCCAAAAATGATTATTTTGTCATTATTTACACCATCTTGTCATTTCAAACCTGTATTTTTTATTTTTTTGTCCATTCATTGAAAGTCAGTAGGGTTCAGTGCTGTTTTGGCCTCCACTAACAAAAATATATTTCTAAATATCTAGGTTATGTAGAAGTAAATCAGAAGTAAGTCAAAAGTTTGGAATGACATGAGGGTGAGCAAATTATGATAATTAAAGCTTTATATATATATTATATATATATATATATATATATATATATATATAATAAAATTAATTTTAATTCATGTTTTAACACGTTTTTATATAAACTAATAGATAAAAAGATAAATAAATGAGTATTACAAACACTGAGACATGTTAGAACTGCATTTAAACCATTTGTGTAATTGGCAGATGCTTTTATCCAGAGTGTTTTAAGGTACATGTTTTATTGGCATGTGTGAAAATCAAATCCACAACCTTGATGTTTCTACCATCATGCTCATACCAGTTGAGCTACAGGAACATTATACATTAAATGCTGGCTGAGCAACCACAGTGTTTACCAATGCCCTGATGCTCTCAGGATACGTGTAACATAAATAGCTATAAATTAGCATATCAAAGCACTGTACATTATGGCTGATGTGGACATTTTAACATGCCAGTATGTTAAACAAACAGCAATCAGTCAAGTAGGCTGATTACATAAACATTCGCAAGCAAACGTGCCCAACTGCACGCACTAAACCTGCTCTAAACTCTCAATATCTGCAGACACCTGCAGTATCGACCACTAAATCTGCCATCTATTTCAAATCACAGCCTCTGCTGCTAATAATTCAAGCCCCCCAGTGGAGAATCCAGCTCTGATTAATAGCTGATAAATCAGTTGCTTGGGGTGTCATGTGCATATGTGAATATCCATGTATGTGCAAGAACCAACCAGAACCAGAATCAGCATTAGAGCTGCCAGAATCCTCCCTTCCCCCTCATCTCCCATCCAGCCCAGCAGGGGGAAGCAGCCCTGTGTGTGTGTGCGTGTGTGTGTGTGTGTGTGTGTGTGGTAGTCAGAGGTAGAGAGAGAGAGAAGGGATGGGGAACAGACCATGAAAATGCAGTGAAGTGCCAACCTCTTACACTAAACCATTCATCATGTCCACATCCCGCTCAGATTGTATCTGTTCAGAAGCTCTCACAGCACACTGAGTCTAAAGTAACTCAGCCAGTAGTCTAAACAAGGACCATCAGGACAAAATCTGTGCTTTTCAAGAGCTCCAAAGCACTAATATTGGCCAACTGGTAGGACTCATAAAATTATACCCTGAATGTCTTCTGACATTTGTCGCAATCATTTCAGAAGTGAGGAAGGCAGAATGTTCACAGTAGGAGTGTTTTTTCTGCCCACTGACCAAGTTTTGTAATGTTCTTTTGTCTTAAATGAATGCATTGTTTTGTATTCGATTCAAATTCAATTCAGTTTTGTATTCAATTCAAACGGTTATTAATTTATATGTATGTATATATATATATATATATATATATATATATACAGAATATATATATATTACACACATGCTCAACAACAATAAATAGCTTTGTTTTTATTCCAAATATTATTATTATTGTCATTATTATTAACAGCAAAAAAAAAAAATAATAATAACCATTATATTATAAACACACATTACTTATACTAAACATACTCTATATTAATACACTGCTTTGCAACCATAAACATTCTGTAGTTTTTATTCCAATTATTATTAATTTACATATGTATATATTTATTTATAATTAAGACAAATAAAATAACAAACACACCAGTTTATTATTATTGTTACCAACAATGTAATAATAATAACGATAATAATAATAATAATAATAGAAAACTATTATTATTTATTATTTTGTTATTATTATAACTATTATAATTATTACATATAATATTAAATTTTTAATTGTTATCATACAATTTTATTACATTTACTATATTTTATAATATTGCTTTTGCTGCTGTTTAATACAAGCAATGAACCTCTCAAGGCTGTGCATTACAGAAGGCATCACCAATAATTTGTATGAAATGTATCATTCTATATGACAGGAAATCTATTTTAAACGTGTTTTAAAAGAAATAAAAAAACAATGTGTGGAGAAGTTGGTCCATGCTCCACCTATGGATCTTATAATGGTACAATATAACAATGGATGGGCAAACATTACTTCCCTGTAGAAAATTCACTGTGGCTTTTTGTTCTATATAAAAAAAGGCTTATTTACTGTATAAGCACTTGATAAAGTAGAAACAAGGTAATGCTCTAATTCTGCTAACATTTCAAAAATATTTGATTAAACTCACCATATGGAAACTTTGCAAATAAGTGGCCATATGGGATGTGAAGGAAAAACACATGCCTGTGGCGGATGTGAGAAGACCAATCATAGAAACTCTAAGAAATCTGCACATCAGGAACATTCGTGAAATGACAGAGAGGAGCGCGTATTATACACGCACAAGACAACACAGATCACTTGTGTTATTTATAGGATACTGTGCAATGAGCTCTTATGATTTACAGATTCAGAAGACAGGAGGATATTGTGCTCGTCTTTCAAAGGAAGTCGGTGCATTTCAGAAGTCTGTCAGACCTAAAGCCACAGCTCACCTCTGGGGCTCCTGGGATAGTCTCAGTCTAGCACAGCAGAGCAAGACGAGAAAAGAAAAGACATTGATGGAGAGAATGGGAGAGAAAGACAAGTAAGAAAGAAACAGAGTGACTGTGATTCTGACCAACAAACTGCTCATTAGTGTAACAGAGAGTTTAAGACCTGTCCCTGCTCTCCAAAGAATAAGCCTCTCTTTTAATAACAGGCTCCTTGGAAATAAAATTCTGAGTGACTCTTACTCACCTGACTCCATGAGGCAACCAATAAAGTAGAGTTTACATTGTAAACTCATCCACACATTGATCAAAACCTGTATGACTTTCAATCTTCTGTGGAACATAAAAGGTTTTTTTCTTAAAGCATCATAAGTGATTCATACGACTCCTTATGACTATATTCTAAGTCCTCTGAAGTCATGTCAGGTTTTTCTGAGGAACGCTATTCTCTTAAAGTCTTGACATCTGCCCCTAGATCTCTTTGAAAGTTCAAGACAGTTCATTCAAGAACTAGCAATGACAGATTCCTATCTTTTTTTAACGAATTAGTTGATTAATTTCTGAATCTGACTGATTCTGTTCTCTAATTCAACTTACTGACTCACTTGTCAGTTAACAGCCTTTGGAGAGGAAGATTATCCATCCTTTTTAAAGCTTTAAATCTCCGTCCTCATTCATTGTAATTGCATGAAAAAAGTGACCAGCCAGATTTGTGAACTAGATCAATTGGTTCACTGAAAAGAACTGACTCAAAAGAACACAAATCAGATAGGTTTGATTCTCAAGTTTGGATCACCAACTCAAAAATGACAAATTTGGGTTTGTTGTATACAAGAATTGTATAGCTTCACACTTTATGGTTCTTCCTATGGTCCTTTTTTATCCTTTTTGGAGCTTGGTCACTATAAACTGATGCTGTATATAAAATAGCTGTGTGAAGGCACTTCAAAAATTATTCTGTATGTGTTTCATGGAAGATAGAAAGTCATACAGGTTTGGAAGAACAGATTAAGTCAAATATGACAGAATATTAGCATTTTTATTTTTGGTGAACTGTTCCTTTAAAGGAACAGTTCACCAAAAATAAAAATGCTAAAATTCTGTTTACTAACTCTCATGTTGTTCCAAACCTGTAGATTAAGACATTATGCAGTACACCATTTAAAATTCAAGTCTATATGTATGCTTATTAAAAACTTCCATTGGCACTTAAAGGGTTACTCCATCCGTGTGGCGCAGCTGACACAGTACAGCATATGCTATTTGCGTCCAGTGGATACTCTCCAAAATGGTGCTACGGTGACGTGGAGGAGACGAATTGTTGAATAAAGTCGTTATTTTTGTTTTCTTTGCGTACAAAAAGTATTCTCGTAGCTTCGTAAAATTACGGTGACTTTTTTTGATGTAACAACGTTTTTGACGATGTCTTTCATACTTTTCTGGGCCTCGACAGTGTTATTTACTTGGCAGTCAATGGGACAGTCACAAGCCTTCCGGTTTTCACCCAAAATATCTTAAATTGTGTTCCGAACACGAACAAAGCTTTTACGGGTTTGGAAAAACAAGGGGTTAAGTGATTAATGACAAAATTTTCATTTTGGTGTGGAGTAACCCTTTAATTACATTTCGCAAATTATCAAATGGAAATGTGCATTAACGTGAGTGGGTGTGTTTTATTGTCTTACCCCTGTCGGTATCGTAGAGAAAGACAAATCGATTCCAGTCATAGTGGTCTAGCAGGCTGAGAAGGGCCCCTCGTATGGAGGGCCGCAGCTGTAAGACGAACTGGCTCTCGCCCTCGGTGGGAAAACTGGGCGTGATGAGAGAGATGTGCAGCGCGCCGCAGAAGGACGTTAGCGTGTGAACCGACCTCTTGTCGTACAGGCCGAAAATGGCGAACACGCCCCGCGAGTACTGCGAACAGACTGCAAAACACAACAACACAGAGGAAGAGAGAGAGTTAGATGCTTAAAAGATTAATTACATAAAACCCGAGGGAGTGCTGAACGTTTACTTCACTTTAGAACAGTAGCTTACGGTAGTGTTTACGTTAGGGCTTTTCCGTAGGTGTTTGAAATATTAATGAAACAGCCTGGGAAACTCTTTCACCACCTGAATAAGTATTTATTCTTTACATGATTTCTATTAGCAGGTCAACTTATTTTTGTAGCTCTTAATGTTACACAAGAATGGCTGATTTACAAAATACAAAAGTAATGGTTTAACACAAGCCATTTATTTATTTATTTTTTGTAAGTGTAATGTTAATAAAAATGACACCCATGCAACACATGATTATATTAATTATTACCAATACAAAAAAAATAAAAATAAATAAATAAATATATATATATATTTTTTTTTTTGATGTTATGATGATAACAAATAAATGGTCAATAATAAAATGTATTTTGATATAAATAAAATCACAAATTTTATATATGAATACTTTAAAAGTAATTTTCAAAGTAAAATCCAACATTTTAAATGCTAGAAGTAAATTAGGCATCAAAAGCACTGATATAAAGTATGAAAAAGTAATTTTTGAGATTACATTTAACATTGTCATTAAATTATTTTATTTTATTTTTAAAAGAATAACTTTAAGGGAGCAGTAATGATCTTTAATATCTAAACACAAATATATATTATATCTAAATGTAAAAATATGGAAAATCTTTAACAACATACTAATTTAAAAATAAACTTAAATGTACTTAAAAATAAACTTCTGCAATACTGGTTGATAACCTATGAGGTACGTACACACAAACACACAATACTGTTCAGAAGTTTGGGGTCGATAAGATTTTTAAAAAATAAATTAATACTTTCATTCAGAAAGACTGCATTAAATTGATCAAAAGTGACAGTGAAGACTTATAATTTTACAAAAGATTTCTATCTCAAATAAATTATGTTCTTTTAAACTTTCTATTCATCAGAGAATCCTGAAAAATAAAAATAAAAATGGTTAATATTTATATGAATAAAAAACAACTTTCTAAGTAAAACTGTAACAACATGTCACAATATTACTATTTCACTGTATGTTTGACCAAATGCAGTTTAAATGAGCGTAAGAGACTTAGCAATCTCATATACTGTGTATACAGTATAAGCTAACGGAACCATGCTAAACAGCTAAAACTTGTCCCCTTGATTTAACACTGGAAATAGGCTACAGGTTGCTTGCTTTCTAAATGGGCTTTCCACAAAAAACACAGAAGAAAGAAAATTGAAAATTGGATCAGTTCTATGTGGACTTGCTCATTATTGAGTCAGAGCTGCATCTGTAAAAGCCTGCAGTTTCCAATATACACTTTATATGCTGTATGATAATGAGATCCACGCTGCTCTCCCTGTGTTTTTGCAATTCTGAGAAACTTCAGTGGCTGCTGAGGCAATGTCTGATCTACTGCCTCAGTCTGAAGTGAGTAGTTAAGCAGGCCTGTCTCTGAAAATGTCTCTCATGTCTGACAGTCTTGCAGTTATTGTCAGTTTTCTCCTTTTCATATTTCTTTCTTGCAGCAAGTCCGACTTCTCAGCTTTGAAGCTTAACTGCGGCACGCTAATGGAAAAACCACCTGGCTTTGATGATTTCCGTTTTCCCGTTTCTGTTCTGAACAAACAGCCAAAAAGACAGCAGCATGTCAAAACTAACAACTCGCAATGTACACTCATGGCAATGAGGGCATTCTTGTCATCGTACACAGGCTCGTTTAATCTATGGTATCGTAATTACATATCGCTGAACGCACAGCATCTGAAGTGCTTTGTCGTAGTTAGTTATTTTTGTATGATTCTGATTGGCACTAGCATGTGTCTGAAAGTAATTGTGGATTATTAGCAGGATCTCATTGTGCCGTAAGTATAGGCTCTTTGATCATGGATGTGCTAAAAGCACTATCTCCATGACTGCACACAGACTACATCTGCCTCGGATTGGGGGAAGGGAACGGAAAGACACCTGGATCTGACGGTGGGAAGCATCATTCCCACAGAGAAGCAGAGGCTAGTCACACACACACTTCAATATACAGAGCCAAACCAAGAACATACAGGGTTTCCAAACCTTTTTTGTCTCATGTACAGCCTCGTTATTAAAGTGCCCCTATTATGGATTTTTGAAAATCTTGTAATTACCTTGTAAGACAGCTGTAAGTGAATGAAAACACCCTGCAAAGTTTTAAATCTGAAAGAGCACCGTGTATAATGTTATTGTCTGTCAAAAGAAAGAGTTGACTCTGAATCATTAAAACGAGTCGTTTTTAAAACGAATCTTAAGCCGTTTCATGCTGATGTCAAAATGAAACATTAGCATATTGCCCGCCCACTTATTGCCACTATTTACCGCTGTTGGAGCGTTAAGAATAGCCGTTTCCCTGGTAACGGCTGTACACAAAGCAGCACTGCTCACAAACACTGCTTTAAAAGAAATCGACCAATCGGACCAATCACCGCAGATTAGCGTCACGCAAAGGAGGGGTTAGGAAAAATGAATCGTTGAGTTGTTGAGAAAATATTCAACAGCTGAGCGGAAATAAAAGTATAAAACCTTTTTTAACATTATGAATGCCTTTACTGCTTTTACTTTTGATCAATTTAATGCATCCATGCTGAATAAAAGTATTGATTTTTCTGAAAAAAAAATATTACACATGACCACATGTTTGAACAGTAGTGCATAATTAATTTTTCTATCACAATATTTAATGTTGTCATTGTTTAAAAGATCCTATTTAATAATAATGTTAATGCCACAAGTGCCATACACACAAATTACATGCCGTACATTATTGTTTTCTTTCATCAAAAACAACAGATAATTAAATTACTATTATTATTTTAACATATTATCATTATCATATATTCTTTTTCTTATGAATTTCCCTGCGATACACATACCTGTGGTTGGGAATCACTGCTCGTGTTTGCTCCTGTTATTTGCACACTAGTAGAAACCACACACACAGTCAGCTCACACACCGTCATGCCCTTCAACATCTGCACTCCACTTAAACAATTTTGTCTGAGACCTGCATACCAAGTCAAACGCCATAGGCTGGATGTTTATCCAATCAGGGAGAGAAATAAGATTGCGGCAGATTTTTCACACTGCAGTCGCTCTGTTCCACCTGATTTGCACAGTTAACCTTCTTTTGAATGCTGCTGAGTACATTCTCTCATGCCATTCCACATATCCCAAATGAATATCTGCCACAAAAATGAGCACAAAGAGAACAGTATTGTCTGAACTTCCCCAATTTTACTGTCAGTTTCCTGTCATCCCAATCCGCACAGCTCTAGGACACAGAAAATCATATCCCAGCACGCACAACACTGAATCCTAAATATAAAACAAGCTGATCATATTTCTGTAATTAAATTTATTTGCCAATATATAATAAAAAATGTCTAGTGTTATTGTTTAAAAAGTCTTATTTCGACTATTATAAATACTGTGATGAAGTATGGTATACTGTAAACTACTAAAAGACAGTTAGTCATCAACACGTTGTTATGAAATGTTCGTAGCGTCTTTCCCTCAAACGAATGCTTGTCGATTGATCATGACATGAGTGTATATAAAACAATCTGAAACGACTGACAGTTGCTGTATTGAATTGCGCTATAAACACACACATTTAAAACCTGCTTATCTTTATTTGTACAATACATACAGGGCCTAATTACAACTCTGGGTTTGCTGGAAAATGACAATGACAACACTGATTATATTAATTATACATTACAATCCTGGCCAATATAATAACCCGGTAATAATTTCATGTTCTGGCTGATAACTGAAAAATAGGCAATATTAAAATACTACACTTTAAGAAATAAAATTACAAATGGTATTTATGAAAACAAAAAGTAAAATCAAATGTTTTAAATGCTACAAGTGAATTTCGATATAAAGTATGAAAATTGGACATTCATTTTGATATTTGCTAAAGATCACATTTAACAGTGTTGTTAAAGATGAACTTTAAAGGGATAGTTCACCCAAAAATGAAAATTCTGTCATTAATTACTCACCCTCATGTCATTTTAAAGCTTTGTTCATCTTCGGGAACACATATTAAGATATTTTTGATGAAATCTGAGAGCTTTCTGACCCTCCATAGACAGCAATGCAACTACCATGTTCAAATCACAGAAAGGTAGTAAGGACATCATTAAAAAGTCCATGTGACATCAGTGGTTTAACCTTAATGTTATTAAGCTACAAGATCTTTGCAAACAAAAAGTAGGCCTATTCTCGTAGCTTCATAAAATTATGTTTGAACCAATAATGTCACATGGACTATTTTAATGATGTCCTTACTACCTTACTGGGCCTTGAACATGTCAGTTGTGTTACTGTCTATGCAGGATCAGAAATTTCTTAATTTGTGTTCTGAAGATGAACGAAGGTCTTATGGGTTTGGAACAACATGAGGGTGAGTAATGAAAGAATTTTAATTTTTGTGTGAACTATCCCTTTAAAAGGGCAGTAGATGATAGCATCTCTAATATCTAAACATCTAAATACAAATATATCATATCTAAATGCAAAAATAGGGGAAATGAGCATGAAGAATTAAGTATTTGAAGTTGTCTGATATTCATCCATTATTTATCTACAAAATAAAACTCTGAAATCTGAAATTCTCTAAAGCAGCCAGTAACTGATTTTGTAGCAATGTATGCTGTACATTCAAAATATATCCGTATATAAAACTAATGCTCAGACTAATGCTTGTCGACTGATCGTGACATAAGCATGCATCCAAAACAAAGCGTGAATGCTGACAGTTGCTGCACTGAATTGCTATATAAAGCCACTATAAAGCAATCAATAATCAAATAAATAAGAGAACCCGAGACTGGTAAATAATAAACATGGGACCTTTCGTAGAAGCTATACATAGAATATTCTTTCTTTCCTACGAGCCTAATAGGTTTTTGGACATTCCTTTTTTTAAAAGCACAGAGAAACAGGGACATTTCCAAGGACAACTCCAGCCGAGGGAAAGGCCACCAAAAAATAGGCCCGGTCACCACAGTGTCAAATGCATCGTTAATGACAACTGAAATTCAATGTTTTAATAAACTAGAGACGAGTTTCACAAGCAGACAGGGCTTTGGGGGAAACTAGTTATATTTTTTAATCTCACCTTGGTCTTGGGACTACATAAATGTGTTTCAGTCACACTTCCCCTGTCTGCAAGGCTGGATATCTACTAAAATCACCACATACATCCCCGGGGAGAGAGAAAGTGGGGGTGGGGTGGAGGTGTATGCGCTAAAGGGGACACGGAGGCTGCTTGTAGCAATCAAGACTGCAATTACGTTAGCAAGATTCGCACCAAACGCTCCTCCAGTCCAGCAACCCCCCCTCTAAACACCCGAAACTCCAGCTTAGTTGTTTTCTCTGTCAGACTGACCTTTTTAAAGGGACCACGTCTCTTTAGGAAAACAACCCAAGGAAGGTTTTATTTGACATTATCAAAAAGCCACAGCTCAGATGCCCTTTCTGTGTACTCTGGATACTGTAAACACACAGTGTTTCAAGCAGAGCCGTATGTTTCCCCTTAGGAGTGAAAAGAAGGGTTTGTTTTTAATAGACTAGATTTTATCAACTGTTCTATTAAAGAGAGTTCCGTTTGAGATGCCGCCACTCTACAATTGGCAGTTTCCTCACTGAAATGGTCCATTTCGCTATGGCCCACACTACCAATGACCCCTAAAGCGCCTCTACCAACATTCCACTCAAACGAACAAGCAGGTCAGTGCAGTTATCCCACACTTCCATAATCGATGGATGTCTGTGTGTGTGGATCGCGCCATTAACATTCTGTTTTATATAACATCAAGCACATTTAAAGGAACAGTTCACCCCAAATTCTGTCATTATTTTCTCACCTTCGTGTTGTTCAAAACCTGTATGACAGTTAGTGGATCCCAGTGTTGTTTTGTACCCTGTAGACTTTCTTCAGAGTTACATTCTGAAGAGTCTTTTCTTTTGTGTTTCACAGATGAAACAAAGTCATACAGGTTTGAAACTGCAGGAATGTGAGAAAATAATGACAGAATTTTAATTCTGGGTGGATTTTGAAGAATGTTTTTGTCTGTACTAGGGGTGTGCAATAATGACAAAAAAAGAAGATATTTTCTGGAATTCTTTTGATGACGACAATTACGATATTTTGCTGAGCATGTTACTGTGTTGGTATTTTGGCAGGTTTAGGACTGCTGTGGACAGCTGACTCCCAAAGCTTGACATTCTTCATATTTTGTCCGGTGATTAGTTTGCAGAAATAATTTACAGGAAAAATTAACTTTTCCAATAATTAATTTTCTAATTTTTAAAATTGAGGCCAATTTTTCTTACCTAGCTAAATGTATGCATCATCTTTTGTGTCAAATAGTAAGACACTATAGGGCAGTTACCAATCAAATTAAATCATTATCAACAGATTTTGTGTTTGCAATGCAGAGATGGCACAGAATCTGGATCTGAAGTGGCATTTAGATGCATTTACACAGACTGTTTAATTCAGGAATCAGGACATGAATGCAGTTAACCTGCAATTACAAATGTATAAATAATGTTTTGATGTTTTAAAAACAAAATGTTTAATAGTGGTATAAACCCAGAATCGCCAGTAGGTGGCGGCAAATCACTGCATGAGTGAGTCATTGAATCATTAATTCAACCTAGTTCAACCGATTACCATTTTGTGTTGCTCAGAGACGAAAAACAGCTCTGCTGTGGCTTTGTTTGGAACTAATTTTGTTGATGAAATATAGCAAAAACAGGAACTTGTGTCTAAAATGTAAGTCAGTTAATATTAACTTGTTTATTCGAATGTTTTATTAAATCAATATCACATTTGCAAAAAAAAAAAACATACTCCTTAGTGATATTGACCATATCAGATGATATAAATATAAAAAGACATAAAAGTCATACGGGGACATATTTTCCCCCTTATCTTAAATTTGGGGGGAATTCTGAATGTATGTTAATAGACTAATGAAAGCGTGAACTCTTAAGTGTGCTCAAGCTTAGTCTAACGTACATCTCATAGTGTATGCGTGCACTCTCTGGGTGCATTTTCGTTTTGTTTTTGCGATATATATACTTGATAATCTTAAATCACATATTGTTTAAACAACAATTACTTTGTTATGGTAGATGATATATATCGCACACCCCTACAATGAAAATCAGTGGGGTTTAAAACAATATTGGACCCCATTGATTTTCATGGACTGAAAACACAGTCATTTTTCAAAATATCTTCTTCTGCGTTGCACTGAAGAAAAAATACCATGTATGTTTAACGACATGAAGGTAAGAAAATAATGACAATTTTCATATTAGGGTGAACTGTCCTCTTAATCTGACATTGCAGCCATTGCAGTGCTAGCCTTTTTTTCACTGATTTACAACATGTCTAATTCTGTTCAGGTTTATATGCCAAAAGCTTGACATCACCAATAGCTAGTGTGGATATTATATAGGCTAGTGTTGCAGGTTAGCATCTGTGCATCTGCGAAATGAATGTTCCCCAAAGGTGAAATAAACACGCTTTTGGTTTAATTCATATGATCCATACAGGAATCTGATTTACGATGCAATAACGTCTCGCAGGTCTTGACTTCTACCTCCTCTAGTCGGACACATAAACAGCCTAGCGTACGTGAGGGGGGCGAGGAATAAGCAAAGCTCGGCTGACTTCTGATTCTATGTAAACCATGAACTGCAGAAAAACAGATCCCGCTTTCCGCTTCACGCATGACCGCCGCTGACAGCTTCACTCGCAGTGCGCTTGACTTCATCTCCCACAATGCCTCTGGGACAGAAAAGATGGATTAGGTTTCCCTGTCTGCCCGGTCCCTCTCCTTCAGACCAGAACCTTAGAGATTATGACAAAAAATGCAGAAAAATAAGACGAAAAAGCAGCAACCGTTCCATAATAGAGGAACTAGTAGAAAGGTGAAGATGGATCTTGATTTCACACCCTTTTAAAGGCAGTTTAGTGAGAAGTTTCAATCTGAAAGGCCATGGCGAGCATCCTTCAATACATGACTGCTTTATCAATACTAATGGCCTAACCCATCCTCTGGTCACATGAGGAAACCTAACCTTTCTAAGGGCTAAACTGCTACCTGTCACTATGTAAGAGATATGGACATTTATTCCTGATTTTATTGTAAAGGTGACCGGGGAGAGCTGTAACATGGGATGAGCCATAACATAATCAGTTTATCCAAATAACGTATGGTGAAAATTTAAAGGCAAACCAATGCAATGTGAACAACTTGAGGAAATTTTGATGCAAAATTCTATTGATTCCTATTGAAATAATTTTACAGCATCAACACTGTTATTGAACAGATTTGAACTGGGCTGAATAACAACACTGTTGCCTTCTCTAGAGCTGTTTTTACATTTCATGATTGAACTTTACACGGTTATTGAACTGAACAATATCAAGAGTAAACAGACTTAAGTTGAATAATTACACTATTATCTTTTTAGAGCTGCTTTAGAGCAGAATTTGAAGTTTGCATCATTGATTCTGCTATTTTCCTGTTTGTTATAGTTTAAATAGAGTTCATTATTATTACAGAAGCTGATTTGAAACCATCTGTATTGTACGAAGTGCTACAAGGTGTATTGACTTGAAATTACAGTTTTTCACCAATGAAAATTCGCTGAACAACAATAAATGTGACCGCACCTTTAGAACCGAGCTACAGGAGTGAAATCTCATGACTTTATAGGTGAAAGTCACTGTGTAAATAGGAACTAAAGGACAAAAGAAACAATTCGATGAAAGAAAGTTTAATTTCATGCTTATTAATGGATGTTAAATGTCATCCACACAAGCTTTTCATCTGCATGCTAAAAATCCACATTGAATAGAAATTCGATCTTCTGTTACCTAGTTGCAAGCACTTGATAAAACAGATTCGATTTCTCTCCTGAGACCAGTGTGTTCGATATTTATAGAAAAATCATAGAGTGGCTGAATGAGATTTTTTTATGACATTGAAGCACAACTGTACAGATCGAGACAAGAGAGAGTGTCAGCGTCATTCAAGCACTCAAACACGCACTGTGACTAATGCTGGGTGACAAATGAATAAACTAACACTTGTTAGTGACATTTACGAAATTCGTCATCACAGGCATTAATGGTGAGAGGCGAAAGAGAGAGAAAACATTTGTGCCATCTCTTCCGGAAGCAACGGGAATCACGTCAATGAAGCCTGAGGTGTACACCTGTAACATTAAGCACTGCGGTTTACTCCCATGACCTCACATCCTGTTGATGTCATACTCAATGCTGGCATTTAAAAAAAAAAAAACTGAACGAAAACACTTGCGAGAAAGTTGCTACGTGGTTTCTGAAGACATTTTTACATAAATATATCTGTTACACTGAATGATAATGGTTATTATTAGTTATTTGGCACTTAACTTGCATTTATGTATATTAAATCACTTTTGTAAATTTAATTTGATGCAGCCACCAAATTGGGACTCGTCTTTGACCCATATACATACATTTTACGCATATAACTGTATTAACCTAAAATACAATTCAGTTTTTCAGTTGTTCATCGCTGCCAGCTACTCTACTAAAGGAGACACTGTCTTTCCCATAATTCAGTCTGTTTTTATGATAGTAGACACCAGTAAAACATAGCTTTGAATACTTGTGGAACAGTGTGTGCTTGTGCTGCACAATGAAGCTCTTCCCCTGTTCCTCCAGATCCAGACATCAGTGAATCATCGGCACGCTGATGTTTATCTAAGCAATCAGACGATACATATTCATATCCTCTCGCGATGATGACATAACACGAGCAAAAGGGCCCGAGATGATAGCAAAAGTTGGCATTTACATATCACAGTTGATTCCTAAAAGTCACTTCCTGTCTCTCTGAGACGTGCCGTCTCTCTGTCTCTTTTCCTTGACACTGCTCAGACA
Organism: Onychostoma macrolepis; assembly: GCF_012432095.1. NCBI lineage: Eukaryota > Metazoa > Chordata > Actinopteri > Cypriniformes > Cyprinidae > Onychostoma > Onychostoma macrolepis. Next base: position 16,058,706 of record NC_081175.1, read on the forward strand.
CCGCTTCCTCAGTTCTTGACAAATACTGTTCTCTCTCTTTCAACATTTCTCCTGCTCTCCTCTACGGCTGAATGCCAGGGTGTGCCTTGCAGGGAAAAGCTGGCCCATTTCTCTCTCTCTCTCTCTTTTCCTCTTCTTCTATCCCTCGCTCTGGTCTCCACCGTAGTTGACGCCTCTCTTGTTCCTTCTGTTGCCTGTCTTGTGTCTCTATCCTTTACTCCTATTCTTTTGTTGTAGCTCTCTGTATCCTTTGTGACTCCATTTTTCATCTGCTATCTTTGTGTTCTTTCTGTCTTTTCTTTTGTGCCTGCTCTCCCTGACTGCTCCTCCTCCACCTCCTCCTCTCTCTTTCTCGCTCTCACTCTCTCATGTTCGCATTCACATCGCTTCCTCAGAGAATTCTTTCCTTTTATATATTTATTTATTTACTCATTCATACAGCCTTAAACTGCGCGCTGAGCTTAAGAGAGAGATAGAAAAAAGCAGTCAACAAAAAGCTTCCACCTAGTCTTGCCTCTATTTAAACCTGAAGTCCATTTACAGACACAAAGCACAATATCAGTGAGCGGCACCTAAACCAGATGCAGGATTATCTTTGCCACTGAATGAAAGAAGCAAGAGAGAGAAAGACCAGAGCAGACACAGATATAAAGAAAAAGAAAACATTTCCCCAGAAAATATTACTTTTATAAGAACGGATAAAAGTAGGGTATCTGATGTATAAAAAAAAGTCCATGGACATGTTATGCATCAGCTGCTTATGTTTTTAAATAAACATCTTAAATGTATTAAATATTAAAAGTAAAATTCAAAAATTAAAACTGTAATTAGATTTAATTTACATTTAAAATTTAATTATATCAATTACATTTATATATTTTTTAAATTAAAATGTATATATTAAAAATAAATAAATTAACTCACATTAAAATTTAAAACTTAAAATAAAAATTTAATTCCCAATTGAGGTACTTGGAAAATTTTTAGTTTTACTTAATTTTAATAATTAAAATAATTTTTCCTCTAGTGTCTTCTTAAGAAAGAAATTGCCTAATACATAATAAAGTGTAAGTGACTGCCACCTATAGATGTGGATGAAGCATCATGCAATAGCTAGTTCAGGCACTTTGTAGAAATATTTGATTTGACACTCATACTGAATTTATTGTAAATGAAAATGTTCGAGTCATCCTATAATATGACAAATAAAATTTTACAAGTACAGTTATTCCATGCAATAAAGTTACATACATAATAATTATAAAAAGATTCATAAAATGCCGTATAAAATGGAGTAATGCAGATCATACTGCTGGACACGTCAACCATATGCATCATTTTATATGGCGTCCAGTTAAATCATGAAACAAAATGCAAACACTGTCATCTACTATTTACTACCAACCATTTAATTATCAAAAAAGTAAAAGATGACATTAAATTATTTATGCATAACCTAATTAATATTTCATAAGGCAAGCTTTTGCCATTCCGTGCATTCTTTTAAAACAAAGTAAAGCCCACGATGACCTTAAAAAAGGGCATGTTGCAGTGTCTGGAAAGTCACAGGAGGGATGTAAAAGAACTCCATATAATGTGTATTGGTGAGTAAATATGAGAAAGGCTCTCAGGGTGCCCTGCACGCCTTGGGGATGTTATTAATTCAGCCCACTCTTAAATTAAATCAGCACAAAAGAGAGGAGGAGGAGGATGTTAGTCTGCAATGCTCTGGGATTTGGGTCTAGACACACAAACACACACACAGACTCCTCTGTCCGAAGACGATTGGTTTTTACAACAGAAACTGTCAGACCCACTCACTCTCAGAGGTGCAACTCCTCCTCAACACTTTCTAAGAGTACTGTGGGAGAAACATCTCCAAATCCAAACTATACTTCATATAAAGCTACTAAAATAGTCTTAAAGGGGTCATGACAGAAGAAATCAAATTAGTTTTTTTTTGGATATAAGAGGTTTTTGTACCATTAAAACATCCTGTAAGTTTCATAGCTTAAAACGTACTCCTCATTATAAACAAAGCATTTATTTAACCAAGCTCCAAAAACAGCTCATTTGGATCTTAGGTGCAAGACGACGTCACCCGGGTACAAACATTTGCATAAACACTGACACTTGATTACACTGAATGCGAGTGTTGAATAGAAATTACAATGACTGGCGATATCTTGCCTACACTGGATACAGTTTACAGATGCGCGTTCACTTTCAGACACAGTCCACGTGCTTGAGTCTGTCGTCAGTACAAATGTAGTGAAAGAACGTTTGCTTTGACACGTTTGGTTTAAACAGTTCGTTCGTGTCTTCGTACAGATATCAGAAGGATCCCAGCACAAGTGGTTAGTTTATTTTTAATAGCATCCTGGATTGTGTCTGAGGACTGTTCAGAGCATTTTGTTTTGTAAATGAGGCACAGTGTCATGGAGAGTTCACAAAGAAACATTTGTTAAGAGATGAAGCGGTACTATATGTGACTGCAGCTGCAGCATCACAAACCACAAGTAAATGATTTCACAATACTTTGTCTGGAAATGACACTCACATGCAATAGCGAGGGGGCGTTGAGAATGTTTCCTATGCAATTAGCCAATCATAACAGTGGCTTATTCCTGACAACCCTGAAAGGTCCCGCCCCTTAAAATAGGTAGTTTTAGACAGAGGGTCAGAATGAGGGTTGAAAATAATAATTTTTCCACATATTTATTCGTTTTTGTGCAAAAGACCTCATTAACATTATAAATGAACCTCAAGGAACATATTAAAATAATAAAATCCATGTCATGAACCCTTTAAACTATATTATACCATGGTCTGTCTGAATACTAGATTCTGATTGGCTGGCAGGTATGCAGTAAAACTGTTTAATGCATAGGTAATTAATTCCAAGTCAGTTTAATCACGGCTCTATATTAACGTGCTGCTTTAATTGACACACACAAACCCACACACATTACTCGCACACAAACATACACACACAGAGACAGACAGAGAGAAAGAGGTCGGAGATCACAGATGGCTCTGCACATACAACACTGCCCCGCGATTTAAAATAGCCAAGATGCTAGATCGCTATATTATATTCCTCAGCAACGAGGTGGTAAAATAGCTGTTTTTGAAGTAACAGTTGTTTGTAGAGAGACACATTGATGCAGGTTACGCACACACAACTGTCATCTCTCTCTCTCTCTCTCTCTCTCTCTAAATCAATTGATAATTAATTCAAATAAATGTTATAATTCATTCAAACAAATGCTATAATTCATTCAAATAAATGTGGTCTTACCACACTATTTCATCTCTGTGTCTGATTTGCAGCAGGCAGAATGCTAGAGCTAACGAGCCGTAACGTGACGGGGAAAAAAAACATCATTTTTACTCTGGTCAAATATTGCGCTGCAAACATAATTAACAGCTGGCAATGCTGGCAAATGACCATGGTATAAGCGGGATAATGTACGGCTAGCTGTGCACTAAACGATTTTAATGCACTTTGTGGAGGTTCATGGCCTCCACATCATGTTCATTTCCAGTTTTATTTGTGGCTTAGACAGAGATTACTTCACCCCAAAATGAAACTTTAATCATTTACTAAACTAACTTCTTTCTTCTGTTGAACATGGGTAAACAGTTGATGTACCCCATTGACTTCAATAGTATGGAAATAATACTATGGAAGTCAATGGAGACCAGCAATTATTTGGTTCTTTTGTGTTCAGCAGAAGAAAGAAATTCATCCAGGTTTAAAGGTGAGTAAATGATGACAGAAATTTCATTTGAACTATCCCTTTAAGTAGCCAAAGTGACAATCAAAATGGAATAGTTGGTTTAAATAGAACCATTCAGTTACATAAGCTGTATGTTCCGCTGTAAGGTGCTGCTTTTTCAGAAGAGACAGAGAAAGGTTATGGCTTCTGTGGCACAATTCAGATCTAGCACGATACTCTTTTAACCTCATACATGGGCAGCGTTCCATGGCAGCGATCAGAGTGAGAAGAACAAATTATACCAGCCATCCTGATTCACAGCCCTCCTCCGCCGGCCAATCACTTACCCTCATTCCCCAGAGTCACATGCTGTCATTCTTTCAGCCTGTCAATCAGAAATGCAGTCTGACACTGCATGTACAGTCAGGACCTTGTTATTTTACAGAGGAAAACATGAAATACGCAGACATGTTTATTAGCTTTCAAAGACACAGGTGAATCAGAATGACAGGAATCAAGCCTTCAGATCAAATTTATTGAAATATTATGCATTATGAAAGGTTTTGCTAAACTGGCTGAAAATAAAAGACATTTTGGTGTATAAATATACAACTATTAAAACTGCGAGAACCTATTTAGGTGGGTTTATAAGCTAATAAGTTATGCTAGGTTATTTAGTAAGAATCTTCTTTCACTACTCCTAAAATAATGAATAAAAATAGCCTACCAAATAACCAAATACATAAGTGATGCATTTCTAATGACAATTTTTTTTATAAATAAATAGTCAGTCGATCGAGATTCAAACATTCCACATCAAAAACCACAAACTCTAAAAGCTAATTAAAAATATTGCAAATTATAATATGTGCAAGTGTTACAAAACGTGCAAATTCACTCAAAAGGTTTTGTATAGAGAATTTGATTGAATTTGTGCAAACGTTTGTGGAAAAATTGACTTTGTAATAGGAAAAATTAATATTTCAGGATCATTTCAGTCATTAGATAAAAAAACAGCAGGTTCTGTCTCACTCGTTTTTAATCGTGAATACCAATGCGAGATTCATTTGCGCTTGTGTCACTAATTCAAATAAATCCATGATTTTCTATTTCAATCCTTGCTAATTACAGTCACGGTAATTAGCTTGGAATACAAACAGCACAAGGCTGGGATATTTACAAAGCCACAGAAAGGAGAACAAAGGGACGTGTGGCATTTTTTTTGACACTGGCACACAGCCACGCTGCTTTCCTCAGCTATCGGGATGAATTTCTGCCCTATTTCTGTCCAGTCTGCTAGTCTTCTATAAAGCATTTCTGAGACGGTATACATTTATTTTCACATCTATCTCTTTGCTTCCTCTTGGCCTTGTCTCCCTCTATATTCTCTTTTTTCTGTCGCCTTTTCTATTTCGGCACTCTCTTGTTTTCCATTTCCACCTCTCAAGTTTAGATAAACATGACAATCCATGTCAGCCCTCGCCATCAACCCTCTTATAAACTTAAACCATTCAATGGTCCTCTGTTGTTCTCGCTCTGAGAGAGAACATCATGATGGCTGTGGAAACAGAGAGATCCAGGCCTGTCTCGTTCTGTGCGGATCATTAAGGTCCCATTGACACACACCACCCCAACCTACTGATGTACAGAGCCATACAGGCACTCAACGCAGTCGGTCGCACTTAGCTTGATTAGCACTGCCTGCTCTAATTAGCGCAGGAAGAGGGGCAGCGATACACCTCCTGCTTCAGTTTATCCAACTCAAACTGTAAACTGTGTGAAGCATCACAATCAAGTGCTAAAGATTACACGACTGATCCAGATATTATTTCTCAGGAGTTCATTGTGCCAACACTTACAGATACAAACATACGAGTTGTGCGTGATTCTCAATTTTCAATTAATGCAACTGAAAGAATTAAAGCAATTAAGGAAATTTACATAACTGCTGGATCTGTAATTTTTAACTAGAAAATGGTTTGTTGTGACAGAATAATGTCTGAGAGGTTACAAATATTTACAATAAAAACTCTTGAAGTATAGGCTAAGACTCACAAAAAGACTGAACGCTATTATAGACTGATGGACGGACAGATGGATAGATAGATAGATCCTTTTTGGAAGTCTGACATGTCACCGAGCTTTGACGATAGAACAACAGAACATGAGAATGATAGAACAACAGAACAATAGAACGATACAACATAAGACAGAATGGTAGATGGCGCAATAGATAAAACAACAAAGTAATGGAACAATAAACAATAAAATGATGGAATGATATAATGACAGACAGAACAAAAGGACAACAGATTTAATGACAGATAAGAAGGACAGAACATAGAATGAGAGATTTAATTATGGATTGAACATTAGGACGTTAGAATGATAGCCAGAACAACAGACAGACAGGCTCCTTTAAGGACTCAGCGGAGGCAGACAGATTCCTCTCTCAAGTAAGGTCATTTGTTGGACTAAAAGGATGCATGGCAGTGCTGTTGAAGGACTGGATGACACAGCAGATGAACAGCTAAAATAAAACAGTAATGAGAAACAGAGAAACTAGGCTGTATTAAAAGCTAAAATAAAAGCTAAATATTATGTATTTGGGTAAAATGAGCTGTTCAAATAATCGTGATTTTAATGGTAAAAGACTGTAAAAATTCTACGGTAAAAACCTATTAATTGGTTAATGGTAAGTTCCCTTACTTTACTGTATATGGTGTAAAACTGTAATGGACATTTCATTTTATGGTAAAATGCAGTTTTTTTGGAAGTGGAAAAAGAACGTATAAGTGAAAAACAGTAAAAAAAAAAAAAAACGTAAATTGACATTCCCAGAATTCCCCATTTCACATTACACCCATGTCACATTACACACATTAGAACTTTTTCTTCTTCACTTTGTCTTACCTGTTATGTTCATTAGGATTGTATGTTACATCTCATGTTGTTAAATTAATGTTTATTGCATTATTTATTACCTGAGTTACCATGATGGTGTTTAGTATTTGTGTAAATGATATATGTAGGTTAGTGTTTTCTTTTTCAGCTTGTGGAAAAGTTGTTTGTAATGAGCTTTGGTTCATCATGTGACTTTCTCATCACCACCTGCTTTTGGTGGTTATCAGTTTATTATAAATGTACTAAACAGATTTCAGTATTTTAATAGGTTGCTATATTAACATTATATCAGTTAATGAAATAAGGTTTTTAAATCTGTAAAACCTAAAATGTTGCAACCATATTTTTTTTACAGTAAAATTTCTGCAACCACAGTTGCCAGTTTTTTACTGTAAATTTTTTACAGTGTGGGTATAAAGATCTGAAAGTGCAGACCTAATGTTGGCTGGACCAGATGGAGCTAGTCCTATTGGACAGAGCCCAGTGACTAAAGAACTGTGACCACAGCCTGACACCAGCCCTCTGATACTGCAGATATTAGTGCTACTGACTGAACAGACTCCCACATCATTTGATCCTAGTCAGTGAGGGAACACTGAATGAAGCCTATTGACTGAGCATAGCCAATAATACACTGTACACAGACACAAGAGAGAGAGAGAGAGAGAGAGAGAGAGAGAGCTGCATCCCTTGACAGCTCTCTTTCTGATTCATAGCAAGCTTTGTAGAACAATATGCACTCCTGCTTTCACCAGATTACCACATTAGACAGAGGCATTGTCGAGGATGTTTTGAATATATTTAAAGCAGAAAACCCCTCTGTGTTCTGATAAAGAGCCCAACAGGCTCTAATCTCCAACATTTCCCCTTTCTGACTCAATGCCTGATTCAATGTCTGAATCCATAATGTTATGCTCTCGAAATATGGTGAAGGAGCAACAAAATATTAAAGATATGGCTGTATTATGTATGTTATTACATCAATGTGGAGAGAAATTTTCTCAGTCAGCATCAAGATAAAGGTTTGAGATTCCTTTGGGTAATGAGTTTGTTACAAACACAGGGCTGCACTCAAGTTAGCAGAAAAAAAGCTTCAATTGACTATCCAGGCTAGAGTGCATCATTTATGAGCTGGATCTGAATTCAAAATTCAATTCAGATTGGTTAACATTTTCATAGGAGCAAAAATGATGAACCGCATTTTAATGTTTTTATATATATTGTGGAGATATTAGAATGATTTCAGTTTTCTTTATAAAAAAAAAATAGGATTTTAAGTCATAACATATGATACCACTAATTCACAAAAACATACATGTCAGCCATTTATAACCATGCAGTTTTTAACAATTTTTCAATAAAAACATAAAGCCAGCTACACAATTTCCCTTCTCAGAAATTTGAAAATGAAAAAACACAAGATCAACATATATCAACAGGGCAAGTGACCAACAACTGACCAAAAATGTCCCCACACTACCAACCAATACGGTTTACCCCTAATACATCATTAGCGATGTATTTTACTCATTCAGTCCGTAAACTAAAATGAAAACCTCCTAAACACATGGTTTAAAACAAATAGTCTTTGCTCTGATTGTTCCTCTCATCATTCAGTTAAACACACTGCATGTGTGTCTAATTAGCTACATGATCTCCACAGGATTTAATTATGTAGCAGCTCTGCAGGAGAAAACAGAGATATTTTGTTTGTCTGTGGCACCACAGCATAACTAAAGCTGATGTGTGGTTTCTAGCTACTGGCATTTTGAGCCAAGGAACGAGAATAAATCAGGTGTGTCTGGAACACCAAATTAGGCCACTGCAATGACCCAATGAGGACAACATCCCCCCAAAACATTTTGTTCCATTGTTTATCTTACTGGGGTTTTTTTCAGCATAGTGTCTTCTGTATTTTATTATGTGCGTATATGTGTGTAAATAATACTGTGTAGTACACTTATGTGTGTGCGAGTCTGAGGATATAGCATTAATATGATTGATTCTACCACGCGCCAACAGGTTTACCCCATGGGTGAATAACTGTGTGTGTTCCTCCTGCTGATCTTGGTGCTGTGTGTAGTACATGTGCAGGAGAAGGTGGGGAGCAGCAGTATCTTCTGGCAGTGTACACTGCTGATCACCTCTAAAAGCAGCGCTCAGGGCACTTCCTACATAAAACAAAGCATTTGCACAAACATGAATACGGCCCACTGTAAAACGTCTGAGAAGAAAATCACACCGGCTTTATATTATATTTAATCATGCAGCTTTTATTCCAAGCATAAGAGGAACTGTACAAGAAATTTATCATATATAGACCAAATAATATTGGCAGAACAGTACTGAATATAGTAAACACAAGTAACGCAAAAGCTAGAACAGAGCATATGTCTGTCAAATGTCTGCTACAAAGCCATATTTACCATATTTGCATATGCAAGGCTTTAGGAGAATTTAGGAGAACATTTAAAATTTCGGATGCACAATAAAGATATAATAAATGACATAATAATTATGTCATTTACAGACCTACTTTAAACTGTATATTCTAATATATATGTACTGTAATGAAAAGAACATTGTGCTGATATTAGTAAAATCTTGAATAATATGTGAATTAAATGCCATATAGAGTTTACTGTGCAACTGAAGTACTGATATCAACCAGGGGAAAAAACCTGGGGGACTTTTAATTCTAAACAAGCCCAAAATACATTAGGACTTTTATTTTGATGAGAAAAAAAAATGCACCATCTTCTACATATTACACATCAAACTGATTGTGAAATACTCTGAAATCGCAACACAGTGGAACGCATAATGTGCAGTACTCCTATTAATTTCATGAAATCATAACCTTTTTTAAAATAATCACAGGGTGTTTCACAATTCCTGAATCTCCAAAATGTAAAACCGCTTAAATGATAAAGACATTTATTATACCATTTAAGACTTTTTATGACCTTAATTGTCATAAAACTGAGGGACTTTTTTTTTATTTGCACATATGCCCCTAAGCATATTTTATGGTCACTCTTTATTTTAAGGTCCAATTCTCTCTATTAACAAACCATTAACTACAACCTTTGCCTCAATAAACTCTCAATTTGCTGCTTAATAGTTATTAAGGTAGTTGTTAAGTTTAGGTACTGGGTAGGATTAGAGATGTAGAATATGGTCATGCAGAATATGTGCTTTATAAGCACTAATAAACAGCTAATATGTTAATAATAGGCATGCTAATAAGCAACTAGTTAATAGTGAGAATTGGTCCCTATACTAAAGTGTTACCTATTTAAACCCTGCCCTGCAACTAGTTGTTGTCATAGAAAATTAAGAATGAACAAGATACTATCTCCACTAACTCTCCAGATGAGAGTGTTTGACAGATACTAAAAAGACACTGGGCTGGCTGGTGCACTGAGAAGCTGTTGAGACACTTACGACAGATTTCATGCGAACACACTGTTCCTTCACATCTCTTTCTGTGTGTCACAGCTGAGGACTGCACCTTGCGCAGATTTTGTACAGAGCACTAGCTGAAAAGATGTCATGGTCAAGGACAGCTGTCTCAAGCAAACAGACTGGTCTTAGTCATTCCTAGTTCAATTCTCAGAAAAACAGCACTCTTGGTGGACCACTTACACTACAGCTCATAGTGTGGCAGACACTTTACACGAACTCAGTGAAAGGTCAGTGAAAGAAGGCACTTAACCTTCAGAAAATCGTGAGCAACCACCACAAGAGGTCAAATTAAATATTACATGAGCTGCTTTCTGTTTAATTTTATAAGATGTATGCAGTTTCTGAAACCTTGATACTATAACTACAAGATTTCGTTTTCTAAAATCAAAATTAAAAAGATAAAATGCATGTATTATATATTTATGTGTATTTATTATATTCATAATTATTTAATTTATATATTTTTATACATTTTTTAAAGAAATTAATACTTGTATTCAGCAAGGGCACATTAATCGATAACACTTTATTTCGCTTTTTTTATTATCACTTTATAACACTTTAGACATTCTACTAGCAGTAAGTAACTTTGCAACTACATGTCAACTAGCAGTCATTAGAATATTAGTAGACTGTCTGTTTAATATCTTCTAACACTTTATTTTGATGTGTCCACAACATACAACATACTGACTATGAGAAACTTTGCAATTATATGTCAACTTATTCTACTAACCCTAAACCTACCCTAACAGTCTACTCTGAGAGTTAGTAGATATGTAGTTGCAAATTAATGAGAATTAGTAGACATGTGGTTCACATGTACAAAGTTACTTATAGTTAGTAGAATGTCTAAAGTGGACTATCAAAATAAAGTGTAACTCACTAATCAAATGCGACAGTATTCTAATTTCTATTTCAAATAAAGAGTTTCTACTTCAAAAGAAAACTTTTTATTAATTTTTTTATTTCAAAATCTCAGCGCAACTGTTTTCAGCACTGATAATAATCATAAATGTTTCTTAAGCACTAAATCAGCATATTAGAATAATAATAATCTGAAGGCATTGAAGACTGGAATAATGACTTCTGAAAATTCAGCTTTGCCATCACAAATTAAATTGCAGTTTAAAATACATTAAAATAAAAAGTTATTTTAAATTGTAATAATATTTTACAATATTACTGTATTTTTAATCAAATAAATGCAGCTTTGGTGAGCATAAGAGACTTGTTTCAAAAACTAAAAATCCTGCCAACCCCAAACTTTTGAACAATTTATATTATGTAAATAATCTTTTAATATACACATTTTTTTCTTTTTCAACATGCAAAAGTTCTTACAGCCTAAAACAACAACTTAAATTTCATGCTAGAAAATCTTATTGTCATCTAATATCTAACATACCCAGTTCTTACAAAAAAAAAAAAGTGTGGCGTGCCTCTAATGCTTTCAAATAAATTTATGAGACACTAATTTGTACCCTCTTCATGGAAAGCGTCAGCAATAGCATAGTGCAGAGCGCATCTCAGCGAGCACTTCCTGTGTCCAGTGGTGGCAGGGCTGTGCGGCACGGCCCCGGATACAGAGGTACTCCAATGAGTCACAGCCTCTATAAATCTTTATCAGGGCCAGACAGTGCGCCTGTGACCTCATTATGGACTGTAACGAGCATTATCGACACCGTTTGGGCCCGGAATTTATCTCTCTCTGTACCACTGGCCTAAGCTCATAAACACACACAACGCCAGGGCTTTACAAAGACTGAGGAGTGTAAGTCAGCCTTTACTGGAACTCCACTGTGCCAGTAAAGCACTATGTCAACCCCTAACTGTGCAACGACCATTCACGGACCCTGCACAAAGAGACATGCCCTGCTGTTGCCTATTCTTTTGTCTGTGACTAATGATAAAAATCCCATTTATCCGAATGGCCTTTTCTCTTTCGAAAACCGAGAGAGCTGGGCTAAAAATAAACATTGATTACATGAAGCATGGCGAGACTCCTGCCGCTCTGAAATGGAAGAAACGGGAGGCTGCATGTAGCATCTCCACTTCGAGCCATGCTTTTCAACACGTAGTGTTCAAAGACAAGAAAAAGTGAAAATAACATTCATACAGGGATGCAATACCTAGGGACACCTGCACTTCTGTCCTCCAGGCTGGCGTGAGGTGACCGATGCAAACGATTAGCGCTCTCCTGCCTCTTTGGTCCTGATGGGATGACCTCATCACCATGGAAACACTTTTTACAGCTCTAAAAGGAGCGCTTTTTGTACCTGTAATTGCCCCGTGTGCATGCACCCCAAAGCACACACAAACACAGATTCACACTTGCATCATTATTCACGTTCAGCTGCTCTCTCTCACACATTCACATAACACTGTCTTAATATAGAAAAATCACTCTCCTTGCCGTGCGTTTTCCACTGCATTTTTGCCAAATGAGCTCTTACATGCATGTCTAGCAAGATCTGTGGAGCTACAGCTGAGTTCAAATAATTGAGAGAAGCAAGGAATGATGTTTGTCAGGAAATTTGTTTTTGCAAAACCTGCAGTTGACAATTAAAAAAAAAAACCCTTGTGAATCAAACTAAATTTCAAGTAGAATTTTTTGGAATAATTTTTTATTTAAAAATCTGAAATAATATTTGTGTTGCTAATAAATGGAAATTCTATTACAATTTGTCAATGCGATTTGTCATAAAATGAAGAAATACTCTCTTAAAAATAAAGGTTCTTTATTAACCTTTCAAATGCAGAAAATGTTCTTTGTAGTCAAAAAAGGGTCTTTAGATTTTTAAAATGTTCTTTAAAATGGTTCATTTAGGAACTGTTCACTGAAAGGTTCTTTTGGGAACCAAAAATGGTTCCTCTATGGCAGGCATCCTCAAATCTGGCCCACTCCTGCAGAGTTTAGCTCTAACCCTAATCAAACACACCTGAGCATGCTAATCAGAGTCTTCAAGATCATTAGAAAATCACAGGTATGTGAGTTTGATCAGGGTTGGAGCTAAACTCTGCAGCAGATTGGCCCTCCAGGGAAAGATTTGAGGAACCCTGCTCTATGGCATCACTGCAGAAACACCCTTTTGGAACCTTTATTTTTAAGAGTGTAGTTTACCCAAAAATGAAAATACCATCATTTACTTACCCTTACGTTGTTCCAAAACTATATGAATTTCTTTCTTCTGCGGAACATAATAGAAGATATTTTGAAGAAAGTTGGTAACAATTTTTGGTAGCTATTGACCTTCATACTGGGGAAAAAAAATACAATTGAAGTCAATGGCTACTGTCAGTTGTTTGAACATAAGTTGTTTGAATAACGTTGGTAAACAAACACGGGCCCTATCACACACTCAAATCTGGTCTAAAGTCTAAAGTCAATGGCGCAATATTTTGTTTTGTTATTTAAAGAGTGCGTTAGTAGAAAATGCGCCTCTGGGCGGGTCCACAACGCGTTCACTTTGCTTATTACACACAGGGACACGCAGCAGCACACAAAAATGCCAAATATTACAAATTAAATGATTACAGTGAAAAATAATATTATTGTGTAGGCTACATATAGGGCTGTCAGTGACAGCCTGTCACGATAACTACTTTTTGTTGTGCGATATATTGCACCAAAATTAATTGCGATAAACTATATTATTGTCATTTTAAGACAGTTTTATTTCACTAATTATATAATTACAGTATGACAATATAATAGCATAATAATGCAAGTACACTCTTTCAAAGAACATTTTATTCTTAAGAATATTTAGACATTGGAACCGGAATGTGAAAAAAAAATATGTTAAATAAATAAAACAAATACCGACTTATTCACGTTAATTGGCTCTCCTCTCTCATTCGGCTTAAAGCCAAAATGTTCCCACACCGGAGCTGAAGATTGCGGCTTTGAAACCAAGTCCATTGGGACTTGTTCTTCCTAACTGGCTGTAGTTGTCACGAAACATTTTATAACGCAGTGGGTTCACGCCTTCTCTTCACCTGTCGCTGTCCGCTCTGTGTGCGTGTGTGTGGGGGAGATGCTGCCTAAGCCCCGCCTCCGCCACAGTTCACGGACTTAATTAACCTCTGAATCTGTGGTGGCATCACGGAATCGCCGAAAATTCCCTGATGGGCTCACAGAAAAAAATCCGTGATGGGCTCACAGAAGTGATACCAATGTAAGTCAGTGACAGGCATCAGCCGTGCTCCACACATGGATCCACTGGTTCAACACTTTAAATAGGAAACCCTTAGCATCAATATGCCGACGCGATACTGGGAAATTTATCGTCATCATTATTGTTCAGAACTGGGTAGGTTTAGGGTAGGGGTGGGTCAGGTACTCCAGTGAAAGTCACTCTTTTTACCTGGTCCGATGCAGCGCTGGTGTTGAACCAGTGAATCCGTGCATGGACCACAGCTGATGCCTTCTGTGAGCACATCACGGAATTTTCGGCGATTCCGTGATGCCTCCACAGATTTGGAGGTTAATTAAGTCCGTGAACATTACACGGAATTCTGTGAGATCAGGTTGGCAGATGAGATGACAGAGGCAGCGCAATCGACTAAAATGTTGGTGATATTCATTTTTATGTAAAAAAAATAATATAATCATTATTTTTAATTATAAAAAATGATCAGTCGCAATATATCGCGGCACCAAAAATGATCGCGCTCATTTCCATATATCGTGCGATAAGTCGATAAATCGACTATCGCGACAGGCCTAGCTACATAAATATATAAATGTCATACATGTCATAATGGATAGTCATTGCGTGTATCAGAATTAGCCTATCTATTTGCTCGCGCATGAGCAGATCCGTTTGCTCTCTGGAGATGTGTTCAGTCTGTGTGCCTTAAAATTCCGCCATTTAAATAGCGAATCCGCCATGGTGCGAGCAACTCGCTCTTAAAGGGAATGGGAGATGAGACTCTGATTGGTTTATTGCACATTATGCCCCAAAACACACCCATTACTAATTAAGAGAATAGGGCCAATCCTTTTAGACCACGCACTGGGAGCGCCGACTGTTTTTCCCATTGTTATACTAGCAAAAGTGGATTCGGAAATGCCCTAAGTGCACCTGCGCCGTGCGTTCTAGACCATGCGCTTAGATCGTCAAAACAGATCCCATTGACTTCAATGGCTACCGTCAACTGTTTGATTACCAACATTCTTCAAAATATCTTCTTTTGTTCTCTACAGAAGAAAGACATTCATATAGATTTAGAACAACTTGAGGGTGAGTAAATGATAAAGATTTTCATTTTTGGGTGAACTATCCCTTTAAATTTGAAGGGATTGCTCCTTGTGGTGACCCACGGGTCAATGCTTACAAGCAGAAGAATGACTGCAAGTCATACAATGATCTGTCAGGGTCATTTGTCCCACAGGTCGAGTCTTTTTGAACAAATGTGTTTTTCGGGGAGGCTTTGATTGACAGCTCTTTTCTAAGGGCAGAATGGAACCGCATACCGAAATAGAAAGAAGCCCCATTATGACCTCACTGTGTTCTGAGTAACCAGAAGCATCAACTGAAGAATGTGAACCACATGCCCCCAGAAGATTTCTAAGCCAAACAGTACACTTTAAAACAAAAGTATTTTTGATAATTATGTTTAATTAAGCACAGTTATAGCAGATATAAAAATTTGTTTTTCTGAAATGTTATGGCTGTAATTGCTTTGATGTCTAAATTTAGTTACTCCAATCAAGTCTCTCATCATCTAGCAACCCTCTAATTGTCCAAACCTTTATAACCAAATACAAAATTATTTACATTACATTTACATTTAGTCATTTAGCAGACACTTTTATCCAAAGCGACTTACAAATGATGACAATGGAAGCAATCAAAATCAACAAAAGAGCAATGATATTCAAGTGCTATAAAAAGTCTCAGTACACTTAAAGCAGTACAGGAAGCAAGGTTTGTTTTTTTGTTTTTTAAATTATATAATAAAAAGAAAAACAGATAGAATAGAAAAAGAATAGAGCAAGCTAGTGTTAGAGGCCTTTTTTGCTTTTGTTAATTGTATAATAAATAAAAAGAAAACAATTTTAATATACATTTAATAATATTAATTAATAGTATTCATATTAATAATATACTATTATTTTTAGAATAAAATAAAATAATTTATAAAATGTATAAATAAAAAATATTTATTGTATACTTTTATTTTCATATAAGCAACCATTTTTTTAGACAGTTTTTTAATTTTTTAGAAATTGTTTTTTTTTTTTTTTTTATATGTTCAAATAGAAAATTATAATAACATTTTAGAACATTACTGTTTTACTGTACCTTTCAGCAAATAAATGCAGCCTTGGTCAGCATAAGAAATTTCTTTCAAAAACATTAGAAAAATCTAACAGACTCCAAACTTTTGAACAGTATTGTATATATAATATACTGTATAAAATATATTTATAAGGTCAGAAATTAAACCTTCGTCTCACATGCAAATCAAAAAATCTAACAACAAATTACAGTTCTTAATTACACAAAGAATTTTCTTTCATTTGGTCACGTCTTATCTCGCTTAGTGAAAAAAATGAGGTAAAAAAATAAATAAAAATGTACAACCCTGTAAGTAACCTTTTAATCCAGACAGAACATGAAACCAGTGCCAAGTCGACTTTTAAAATTCATTAAAACAATGGGATTAGATTCTTCTTTCATTGGATGCAGGGAGCAAGTACCTTGTGTTAAACAAATCAATAAGCACTCTATAAAGTTTCTCCCTAGACAGACTAACAAACCGCAGTAGAGAATCATAACTGGCTTTAAAATTCTCAAACACAAACCATCATTTGACACATACGCTTCATTAGCCAAGAAAGCGAATTATTACACTGAGAGTCTTACAACTCTCAAGTTATTCCTGATATGAAACATATTCCTATAAAGCCAGTTGCGCAATCGGTCACAGCACCCTCGCGTGCGAGCCTGTGTGTGGGCTAAAACGTAAGCGTGTCTGTGTATTCGGCTGCGGCTCATTCACTCTGCAGCCGAGCCCTGCCGTGTAATTGGAAAGCACCCATCTCTACACAGACTGGCGCCCTGCCCACGGCCCATATAATTGAAAGTGTGCTGTGCGTCGTAAGTCCAGCATGGCTGTGGAACACAGGCCTTTCACAGCAGCTGTTCGTCTGCCTGCACCGTAATGACAAAGCACTGTGGACCTGGGCCGTGTGGAGGCCATTCCTCTTCCTTTTGATATGTGGACTCATAAAGTCAGCAGTCTAGAGTAATATATACTGTATAGTTCTGCCGTATGTACTCACATTACATATTTATGTATAAAGATAATGGCTCTTCATAACATGGTACATATTAAACAGATCATAGAAACAAGGCACACAAAGTGATGTAACTAATCAAAAGCCCGAATTCTTTGATTACAAACAAAGGTTAATTACATGACATGTAGATTAAGCGAATTAACCCCTTTTAGCAATTTCTGCACAACAAAAGAATGAAAAAAGGAAAGGGAATTCAAAGGCATTACTTGATTGTGGCAGAAATATTTTTAAATAAAATATAAAATTCTTCTTCTATATTTTTTTCCACTTTCCAATCAAGTTTGAAATATTTTTAATTGTTATGGTGTATGCACACCAAAAGTGAACTTAATTATTTGCTCGAGTAGATTACACATAAATCAATGCAAAGACACGAATTGGGCTAAGTGTTTGTCGCAAACGCGTGCTCTTCGCCTCCATGCGAGTTGAAAAATGTCAATGCGAGCAGAAAATTTGCATTACGCGTTGTCACGCAAGCCAATCAGAAAAGAGCTTATTGATATATCCGGTTGTATCAGAAAATGGTTTTTACTGTTTTCATTCGTGCAAGTGACACCAAAAACATCCCGCGAGTAATCTAGAGTGAGTAACGCAATGCAAATATTGGTGTGAAAAATGTGTGAAACATTTTTGTTTTTCAGCCTCTCGTTTCAAAAGTGCCATATTTTCAAGATGCTGTGTGATTTTTTGTCTATATTTGATCATATTTTTATGTTTATTGCATTAAATCACTGGAATAGTTCACCCTAAAATGAAAATCTGCTGAAAATTTACATCAAATAGTAAGTGTTATGGAATTTTTACTGTTTTTTTTATCAGAAATGGTGGTTTAAAGTTAAAAATGTCTTAATATCTAAATGTATTTTCACTTCACAAAACATGAATTGATGGACTGGATTATTGTTATGTTTTTATCAGCTGTTTATACTCTCATTCTGACCGCACCCATTCACTGCAGAGGATCCAGTGGTGAGAAAGTGATTTCTAAATTTCTCCAAATCTGTTCTGATGAAGCAAACACGTCTACATCTTGGATGGTCAGGAATAATTTTGAACATTTTTATTTTTGAATGACCTTCAACATTTTAAATTGACATTCCTACAAGTAAACCAATGATTAATGATTAGTAATAAAACAACAAGGGTTGAAAGCGGCTGCACAGGGACTGAGGTCAAAGTTCAGACCTCACATTCTACATTTACTACAGTGCCTCTATTTATTGTCTGGATTTAGTGAGCGAAGGACACTTGGGATCTCAGCAGGCCACTGAGGAAATCCCGTCGGTCATTCTGCATGTTATGAGATAACGCCACAGTGGCCGAGGCCGTTTATCAATGTAGCCTGATGATTTAGGAGTACAATTTATGGGATCTTCAAAAGAACAAATGAATTCATATCGCTCAATAAAAATGACTGACTGCTCTGACTGCAGAATGGATTAGGAAACATCTACGTTTACCACTGCAGAACATGTAAGAGAAATTATAAATAAAAGAGCAATGCTTTACTAAACAAGAGACAGATGATGCCTTAATATGCTTATATTTAGGATTGCCTATGCAGCATTATATCAGACGTGATTACCATGCAGAATAGACACCTGGTTGCTTTGTGTACAGGACGATGCGGCAAATCAAGCGTCTCCCCTGATAGCTTATCTAGCCAACTTTGAGCATAGGCTATAAATGTCCATTCTCCTAAGGTCTATTTAAACTAATCTAGTATATTATAAGTCATAATAAGCTGAGAGGATAATTAGCAACTGAAGTGCTGCGAAGACCCCAGAGGAATATCATGCCTGGCCTTATAATATCCAGAGTCTGTGTATTTACTGTATTAATGTCTTGATCAATACAGCCAAAGCTCAGCTAAAAGACAACTTTGGAGATGGACTGAAATCACTATATTTTAATGTCCTTAAACCCAAATCAATCAGCCATATTTGGGAGTTTAGGCTATTTTTACATTTAAGCAATATGGTATTGCTTTTCTATAAACACAAAGCTAACAATGAGAGAGGCCTATGGGAATAGTCTATGGGAATTTTAATTCTATGGGAATAGCGAAGTTCGCCACAGCTATAACCAGGGCCAGCCCAAGCCTTTATGGGGCCCTAAGCAGAATTTCATTTGGGGGCCCCTCGGTGCTGCCAATATGACTGGTTATTGTCAAAGCTTGATTATTCACACACTATAAATCTAACACACCCATTATTAGTTTTGTTTGTTGTAGCTTTGTTGCTTACATCATACCATTGTTTGCCTGGCATGTTTTTACCCTTCTGTGATTTTTCATTGTAACAGTTGCAAACTTACAAGAGTGGTCAGGTGTTAATTTGCACTTTAACATTCAAAGTGTTAATGTATTAAGTGGCATACTTAATGTGGTGTACTGAAAAGTAGTTAAATAAACCAGCAGACAATGCATTTACAGAACAGAATGTTATTGTAACAAAATAAATATTAATCGAAGTTGTTCTTTTATTGCAAGTCATACTTTTTTAAATAATAAATATCAAACACAGCAGAGAGCATCTGTACATATAAAAAAACAGCTCTTAATCTATATCTAGCTAATTGAGGCATAATGATATTGGAATATAATAGCAAAGACACGCTAAGGTATCAGTTTATGAAACAAAAGCTTATTTTTATTACAAAAATATATAACCAGGAAAGTTATTTTTACGCAGAAGACAACAACTTTCATCTAAAACTAAGTAAAATGTTATATTATAATATATTAAGAAGTCTATTTGCTGACATTTTGATGTTCAAACATGAACTTCCCTAAAACAAAAAGATACAGGCTATGCAAATTAACTGGGGTCTGACCTGATCAGGAGTGCGTTTCCCAAAAGCAACTATGGTCGCAAGTTCTGTCTTAGCTAACGATGGTTTTGAGAAACGCACCCCTGATTTGTGCCACAAAACCCCCATGTTGAATTTGTCCACCCTCCACCCCCAAAACACCATAGATTTTAACCCTTTGATGCGCCACGCGGCTGGCTCTGAGCCAGAGAAAGACGAGCTCAGAAAAAAGAAAGAAAAAAGAAAGACGCCCTCAGTGCTTTTCATATTTCATAACTGTTCAGTGTTTTCAACCGAATAAAGTTTATTTTAGGTTTCAGACATTTAAATACACTTCAATTAAGTAAAAAAGACTTGTTTGGAATAGAATGAAAAATAATAGTTTGTTAAATAGGCTACAGACTGATTTCTATAGAAAGCGGCAATATTTTAAGAAGTCTATTTGCCATTTCAATTACGATGATGTGTTTTATTCCTATCAAATACATATTGTGTAGGTTACTACAAAGTTTACTCTGTTTTTCTCTCAGCTAACTGGTCACCACTTGATGTCATTGAAATGAGAAATATATCAATTTACGTGATGTTAATCCGACAGATCCACAGGGCAGTGTCCAGAGCATATTATCGACATAATCATTATTATTGTGCCTGCATGACACGTCGCTTTGGAAATAATACAATTATATGTATAGATTATTTCATTTAATATTGCGCTTTCGTATAATTACCACAGTCCACTGACATAATATATCACGAATTAAAATAAAATGAAATAAACATGTAGGCTACTCTTGGGGGCCCTCTGGTGGCCACGGGGGCCCTAAGCAGCCGCTTAGTTCGCTTATGCCTTGGGCTGGCTCTGGCTATAACGATAATAACACAGAGGAACAATATTGTTTGAATCACTTTCTGAAAGATGTTTTTCCAGCTGATGAATGATAAAAACATTGACAGCCAATCAGAATTCACCCGACTTTAAAGAGCTCATGTATTTAAAGTGGCAGTCGACAAAACTACAGCGTGCGCTTAGAATACACAGAACGTTAGTGTGTGTTTGTTATGAGCAACACACAATAATTGTGTTTAGATCCTGAATGAATCAATGTTTAGAATTAATTGTTTTAGCAAATGATTCAATGACTCACTCATAAAGACAGTCCCTGCATCCAAATATGCCTACTACTATATAGTAGGCAAAAAACAGTATGTGAAAAGAGTATAATTTCTGAATGTATAAAACAATATATGAAAAGTACGGACAACCAGTTTTCTGTAACAATTTTGGTACCATAGCAAAAACTATTTTATTTAGCCTACTTATTTAATTAAAAAAAAAAAAAATTAGCTAGGCCCTATCTGAAAAAAAATCATTAAATAAAATTAGTTAATTATTAATGCTATTAATAATTATGAGTAAATAATTTGTTAAAACATTTGCATGTAGCCTTCAAATGTTTTTCAATTATGAAAACACTGCATGAAAAGATCAAATGTAAGTAATAAAATAAATGAAACACATTACAGGCAACAGAACAAGTCAACTGCATTGCAAGACATAAACAGATTAATTTTCACGTCATTTTTTTGTCCCATTCATTTCCACATCAAACATTGAAATTTCAGATTTATTTCCATATTTTCATAGAGCTGTCATTCCTTAAACTTTTTAATGTCTGCTTAGCAGCATGAAAAATAAATGTTATTCAAATTAGGAGGGTTATATACAGGAAATGAGCAAAGAGCGCTCCCTTTATAATCAATTTCAGTTCACACACAGCACAAGCTCACTGACTGAGTAAAAACTCCTGTTACAATAAAGCTATCTGCCTATACTGTGAAATGCATCTCTACTTTACTGTCTATTGTGTTCATAATTTGTTAGTAATAGCAAAAAGAGAACTTCAAACTTGAGCAGATTCTGACTTAAAAGCCTCTGATTGGCTATTGCATTCACATGCTCAAAAAACATGCACGTGATTGGCTGCAATTATCAACCCTGCAACTTTGAAACAGAAACCGTTTTCACGAAGCACTCACACAAATACAGGAACATTTAAAAGTATCAAACTATTAGCGAGTACTGGATCGACCAGGTACTCCATACAAATGATACCATGGAAAGGTTGGAATTATGTTTTTCAAATTTATGTATCGACTTAATACCAGTACTTTTGAAAACACAGACAGTATGCAATTTTAGACACAGCTAGTCCTGAATAAATATGCATTTTTAAATGATTCATTGACTCACTCATACAGACATTCGCTTGTCACCACCACCTACTAACAATGGAACCGCAAAAAGTCACTAAAAAATCCCACCACTCATACACTGACTTGACAGTTAGTCTGTAATATGCAAACTCAGACGAGCTGAATGACATAAACAATGAAAAGACCTAGTGCTCTTGGAAAGCAGCTCAACCAATCAGATTCAAGCATTATATAATGATAATCAGATTGTATAATGATTCTTTTTCAGTAGCGATTCAGAAAGTGCCATGTTAAATGACTCATACTCAGGGAGCAGACAGGAACAGGAACTTCTGTTCAGTTTGATCTATGAACATGAAACTTCACTAACAGCATCGCTGATCAAATCCCAGCTTGTATCTCTTTTGCTTTGCTTCTTTCAATTAAAAGCTCTGAATTATGTGTCGACCTTTTTGTATCCTCTTTTAAATTACTGTTTCATTGCATCTTCCTGTCTAATTTTAGTGAAGAGCTGATGCTGCCAAAGAAAAAAAAAAAGAGAAACGGCAGTGAGGAAGGTTGGGGCAGTACACAAGAGAGGCTTCTAGTCTAACTATCTAAGTAATTAACAGTAAGCAACGGAGTTCACACAAGTCCTCCCTCCGTCTACACCTCCCCCATTAGAAGTGTCAAGGGAAAGGGTAGTTACATAACCAACTCAACAAGGTGGGATATAATACGGCATAAAAAAGGAATAAATTAAACATTTATTTCCTGAAAAACCGCAGAGTGGATCTTACGCAATCTGGCTAACAATTTAACATTTGATCAGAATATCAAAAATTGTGCCAGTCATAATCGGGGTTAAAATCGATAATAGATGCAAAGAGAACTGCACAGACAAAAGCAATTGATAATAATGCAAAAAAAGAAGAAGAATGTAATAAAAGAAAAAAAACAGCAAAGACCTGGTAATTCTGAAAATTAGATAATCTGCAGATCATTTTAATTATTTACAAAAATGTAAAAAAGATGATGTTAAAGGGTATCGAAAAGCTATTTTTTCAAACACTTTACCTACAATAATGTACACATTGGGCAAAAAAAAAAAAAAAAACGTAGAAATGTAGAAATGTTGCCTTGGCAAGTAACTGAAATAAGTTTAAATTGAAGTAGTAAAATTAAAAAACGAAATACTAAAAGTATAAAACTGAAATAAAAAAGCTAAATACAAATATATATATATATATATATATATATATATATATATATATATATATATATATATATATATATATATATATTAAAACCATTACAAAAGCACATAAAATAAAAACAATATATTTAATCTTATTCAAAATATCAATAAATATTATAATAGTATATAAATACTAAAATAATACTGTATTCCTACTGCTGTCCCTTGAGCGTTACGATTTCTTCCATTCAGTTTTCACATCCTTGTCTGTTGTTACTCTTTGTTGGTCAAGTTCAAAAGGGAAATATTATAATTCCAGTGCACATAACTGGGAAATCCAAACGATGCCTGGAATAATAAACCTGTCTGGTCCTGTACTCTGTGCCATTCCTCACCACCAGGCACTTATTCATCTTTTCTCCTGTGTCAGCTCTTTGTTGCATTATCCATCCTTCCATCCATAGCTTTTCATTTTGCTGTCTACACCTCTCCATCATTCTGACTCGCTCAAACACAGAGGTGGCTGACTGACTCATATCAAGATGGAGGTGTGTAGTGCTGATACAGTGGCTGCAGACGAGGCTGGTGCTACAGGCCATGACCGATCAAACGTTCTGGTCATGCCATATGGCAACTGACAGATCTAACAAACAAATAAAAACAATCTTAAACAAAATCTTACTTCATAGCAAAAAATGGCTGCTTATGTCATGCTGTTCTGTCATTACCCAAGAAATGTGATTCAGTTATAAAAATAACCAGAGACGATGCATATATCTTACTTATCAATTGCTGCTATCTGAAGCACGGGGCAAATAGGGACTGCTGGGAATGAGGAGATCATATTCACTTCATATTCCTCTGAAGAATAGCGACACAAATGGAAATAAGCCAGCAGAGGCCATATTTTGTAGAAATACTTTGTGACTCCATCTTGTTTAAAGCCATCATCAGTCATGGCAAATGTATAATCAGCATAATCAGGATGACTCTTAATTGCATTGATGACAATCCAGAGACCTCATCAAACTTGATTTTACCAATCTCATTGTACTGATTCTGCCAAGTTTCCTGACTTTTGTCCAGCAAAACCAACACAAAACCCTTATAATGCGTTATTTAGGATTCCATTACTTATAAAGGCCTCATTTTTAATGTAAATGTTGGTACTTTTTTAATTTAAATGCGCACTGCTTACTGTGGTGAAAAATAAGGTAGTTAATGATAACAAGACAGAGGAACACTATTGTTGGAATCACTTTCAGAACATATTTTTTCTAGGTAATTAATGATAAAACATGACTTTAAAGAGCTTGAGCATTTAAAACAGCAGATGATAATAATATCCATAACATTATTGTGTGTTGGTGTGGACGCTAATATATTTATCTTTATAGTTTTGTCCTTGGTGCAAATAGGCCTTCTTTATTTATTCGTTATTCGTGACTTTCTTTCTTTTGTGGAACATAAAAGATCATTTCAGAAATGTCTCAATGTGTTTTTATCTATACAACGGAAGTCAATGGTCACCAAAACTGTTACCAACATTCTTCAAAATAACTTCTTTTATGTTCCACAGAAGAAGAAAAAAAGTCATACAGGTTTGAAACAACATGAGGGTAAGTAAATAATGACAGATTGTTTTGAGTGAACTATGCCATTAATAAGTACTACCATTGGCCGTTGACAAAAATATCTATACTTGTTTATTAGTAACATACATATAATAAAATAGACTGAGCAATTTTCAAGCAAATTTACACATTTAAAGTGGTGACAATATCCAAAAATTTTTAAAGTTTTTCTTCTACTGAACTGGGAATGCGTAAGAGTGGCGTTATGGTGGTCCAGCATAAAATATTTCCTTCATGAGTCTGCCCTGACCCCTACTAACATCCACAACCACGTGCAAGGAGACCGTGCGTCTGTGTTTCCCCTGTAGCGGTGGTCTGATCCACTGGCAAAAATCATGAAAGGAGGCTGACAAAGCACTGGACCTGCCAGAGGAGAGTTGACGGACAGCCACCCCGTCCCCAGCATCAACCCATCCCTGCCTGCCTGTCGTCCTTGTGCGTGGGTCTAAGGTGATCCATCATTCCAGCCCCGCCGTGTTTCTGAAGCACAGCTTGAAGGACAGAGGAAGGTGCCATAGGTACGAATCCCACGGGGAGAGAAAGGGACTTTGAACGAGGTTCAGAGGGTTTCCAATCTATCGGCTCTACCTGGCCTCAACGGAGACAGCTGCTCAGTGAAGCGAACACTTTGAGGCACATACAAAGGCTCTAATCTGTGGAGATATTGGCGCAGCACTAAGATAAATGCAGTAGAGCCCACTGAAAAGAATCCATAAAAAATATCTGGCCTCGACAAACACGCTAGTTAACAGATTTCTCAAGTGCGCTTTGGGAAACAACCAAGCTTTTTTAATCATGGGGAAAATTTAATTTTGATAAAAAAAAATAAAAAAAAACGACTGCTCTGTGAGAGCTGAATACCAGAATAAAATGGTCCAATAATGTGAAAACATACTGTCCAATTCATTTTGGTATCAGTGCTGAGAAGTAGTACCTATTTAGAACCTAAACTCAACACAATACTGTTCAAAAGTTTGAGGTAAGATCTTTTGCTTACCTGCACTCATAGGCGTAAATCCCGGGGGGGACGGGGGGGACAGGACCCCCCCATCTGAGGCTTGTCCCCCCTAAAAATATCATTACAAGTGACTCTGTGTATTGGAAATAATATAATGGACATATACTTAAAATAATTGTGTGATTAGTAAAACAAAATAAACGCAAAAAAACGTTTTAAGTTCAAAAATGTTTTGATTCCCCCCTCCCTTTCCTCACAGTGGTTTGGTCCACTGCCTGCTTTCCTTCTTTACCGATACACACACACACACACACACGAGTCCGGTGAGAGAGAGCAAGTTAATTATGTGTAAGTAGGCTGTCAAGGCTATTTTATTCTCTTTAAACATCGGGTGAAATTATTCTTTATCTTTAATACAGATGATGCTGGATCATAAATAAATTAGTCATGACAAAAAAATTATGACATCCGATGTATTTTCTATGAGCGATTATAAGTTTGACAAGCTTAATATCGTAGATATCACCCACTACAACTAACATGGCGATAAGCCTGTGTGTGAACTGATATTAGGCTAATATTGTAGACCTATGTGTTGGGTTTCGTTCACTATGATGTTAAGTGGCAGATCAGTGGGTTTAATGCGGTTGAATTAATGCGAAAGAGACGAAACCTAAAATACTATGGATGACGCAAAATAATAATTATAATATGACCGCGTGGTGAACCATGAACTCATATTTAAACACGGCCTCCATGTTATGTACACATGCTGTGTACACATATCTATCCTTGTAAGTACAATTTTGGCTGTATTATTTGTGTCCCCTTCAAAAATTGCTCTTGAGAAATTTTACGTTTATTGTTCCCCCCTACTGTCAGATGAAATTTACGCCCCTGCCTGCACTTATTTGATCAAAAACATAGTAAAATCTGAAATAATGTGAAATACTTAATTTTTAATTTGTGAAAAAAATAGTTTTATATTTTAATACATTTTAAAATAAAATATATTCCTGTGATGACAAAGCTGAATTTTCAGCATCATTACTCCAGTCTTGAGTGTCACATGATCCTTCAGAAATCATTCTAATATGTTGATTTGCTGCTCAAAAAACATTTTGGATTTTCAGTGTTGAAAAGAGTTTTGCTGCTTAATATTTTTGTAGAAACTGTGAATAGGTTTTCCAGGATTCTTTGATGAATAGAAAATTAAAAAAAGAACAGCATTTATTTGAAATAGTTTGTAACATTGTAAATGACTTTACTGTCATTTTTTATTCATTTAATGCATCCTTGCTGAAGAAAAATCTTAAAAACTACTAGAAATAATAAATAATATCTTTATAAATAAATATTTAAAAATATCCTGTTCCATTAAATAGCTTCAATGCAGTTCGCATTTTCGTTAGTAGTTCGTAGTGTTTTGGACATCCCTGTGTGTTCTCTGCGCTGTCTGGCCATATTAATGTCTCGTTTGAGGAAACCCTGCACCGCTACATGCCGCCCTTCCTCTCCAACATTCCCAAAAGCCCAAACAGTCGCCTCCATCCCTTCATTATTTACAGATCCTCACCGGAACTCATTCAGATTGACGCCGGAGCCCACTGAAGCAGGAGGATCGAACCAAACCCAAAAATACTGCCCAGGATCCTCAGAGAGCCAGCCGCCCGAGACTTTCAATCACGAGGTGAATCCCAACCACTTAAAGGGTGTCCAGAGCCCTGCCTCCAGGGGAGAAGAGAGGAAATGGCTCAGCAGAGTGCAAAAAGAGACTCTACCACGCATTTGCTAAAACATGACTTTTGATGAAGAGCGAGAAAAAAGTAATGAATACACAATGTAAAACAACAACAGAGCCGGGGTTTTCTAATTGGAGTTTGGGGACTCCAAGAAGGCTGCAAGGGGTTACAGATTTGTAACAGATATGCTATGAATTCATTAATTTATCTGTTTGTTTGTTTGTTTGTTTGTTTGTATATTATACCAATTTTTCAGTGTAAAAAATGCAAAATAAATCAAATTTAACATCATGTTTTCTAAAGACTGGTCAGAACAGAAGTCATAAGAGTAGTCATAATTATTTTATTCTACTGCCAGCAATAATTTTATGTTTCATTTCAGGTTTACAAATGTAAACTAATGGTGGATAGAATAAAGAAATCTTACTAAAAAGTAAATATTTTCCAGATATTTTACACACACACACACACACACACACACACACTGTATAGAATTTAAATATTATGTAAAATATGACATACAAATATATTCAAATACATATTTTCAGGTCTTTATGCATAAAAATATATAGCTGTCTTTGTAGTTGTAGGTTTCAACATATCAAGGAGATCAATATATCTCCCTGGCATCAAAATGTTTAAAAACACCCAATAGAGACAAAAGGAGAATTTCCTATTTTGACACAGCTTTAAATTATTGACAAATCTTTGTCAATACACATATCAGTCAATAAAAGTAGAATTGGAGCTGCAAGTAGAAAGCATGACTCTCCATCAAACAACTTGAGATCACTGGAGATTTTCACCCCCTCTTCGCTCTCACTGCAGATGGCCGCAGGATACAACTATTGATTCAGGAATTACAGTGAGACTTATGCAAACATTAGACCCACGCATTAATGAGCAAGTTGATGAAAGACACACTGTAAAACTGAACAGTGAAATGAATGAAAATGAAATGATTTAATTTCACTCAAATAATAATGAAAGTTCATTAGACTTAATTGAAATAAGTTCTGTAAACTCAAAATGTTGTTGTAATAAGGTGAACTTAAAATGATTGCGTTTTCCAGTTCCCAGCATGCTTTGCATCAGACAACAAGGAAAATAAATGCAGAAATTAAGTGTTATTTTTTTTTGCACAAGATTAACATAGAGAGACACAAGTTAGTACTTAAATGTTGTGTTATGTTAAGATTTACATAGATTTCTGTTATGTTGGTTTTGTAGTGTTACCATTGTGGTGAAGAGTAGAGCCTGTGGTTAGGTTGAGGATGGATAGAAAAACTTAAAGACTATATATACTGCATGTTGTTTGACTATTTACATGCAAGTGTGTCGTGAGTCTTTTAGATAACTACATTAGTGTGCCAGTGCGCTGTTTCAAACTAGCACTTAACTATAAATATCTGAATGAATGTGCTGTTTATGGAAGCAAGTTGTATATAATTATCATTGTGATCAGTGGGGTGGGATCATGGAAGTGAGGCTTGGATTGGCTCCCATGGCTCTCAGCCCTGCCCCACTTGTCATAAAAATTTTAAGCTCTACTAACTTAAGAAAATTGAGTTTGTTTACTCTTATCGGATTTTTACAGTGCAGACAGAGAGTTACCATGTTGAAATACTATATGCATGATATAGAAAGAGTGAGACAGAGGGAGGAACAGCGATATGGGATGGATTCTGTTCACAGAGGGATCCAATCTGGAGAAACAGTCCCCACAAGCCCCTGGCTATTTTCGTCACCACTTGGCTTGTGCAGTTTCTCTCTGTTTTTTTTTCTTTTCGGTTAGCCAAACCCCCTGGAAGAGAAAGCCTTCTGAGAGAATGATGGGGACAGAGGAACATCGTGGCTTTAAACACACACATGGACACAGTCCTATCTGTTTGGCACATAATCTTCTCTGTTGACAGACCAAACAAAGCAAAGAGACTCTTGCGGGAGTTCATAGAGGCCTGATTGAAAGCTTCATACATTTTAAAACCAGATGGAGCAGAACAAAGGCGCTGCTGAAGATATTATTTTGCACACTGTTTCCATACAGTTTTACAGCTCCTCCCATTATACCCTCTAACAATCTGTTCAGAGCATTGTGTCTCTGATCTGAATTGACAAATGAAAGAGTGCAATAAATGAAAGAGCATATACTTGCACACTAAATATGAAGTACATTGTCTCTGTACCACTAACGGCACCAAACAGAACTGCACATAATAAGAAAAAGGGCAACTCAAGGGCACTTAGAGGCTGTCAAGGGGGTCTGAAAAATAATGTCTCATGGTTTGGCAAGTAGTCTCAACCCAAACTCGTGCCATTGGTTGAGCCAGAGTCAGTCAGCTTGTTGTGGAGTGCAATGGTGTAGATATTATCATTTTAAACAACATCAAGGTCAATAAAAACAAAGCCAGAATCAGTCTACAGGGCTCCAGACTAAAAAGAAATAAATTACTAGGGAGCCACAGGCTTCTAAAATGAAAACCTGAAAAGTCAAATGACATTTTTAGTTTCCAATAGTGAAACCTCACCTATAAATTTATTTGACTTATTCAATTTATTTTTTATTTAAATTACAGTTCTGTCATTATTTACTTACCTTCATGTCATACCAAACCCATAAAGGTGAAGTCACATTTACTGTTAATCTGTGAAATTTTGTGAGCAGAATCCAGTCATTTTAATATGAATTCAGACTCTCGGGAGTTTCGTGTGGCGTTCGCTCGTCTTCAAGTTGGTCATGCGCTGATCGACAGAAATGCAAAATGTCACTACTGTGACTACACCTTTAGACTTGGGTTATTTTTAATGAAATTTAGAAAGATCCAAAAAGGTCATAAAGGTATTGTAAAACAAATCCATACGAAATGAGAAATTTAATCCATGTCCTATAAAGAAATATGAGCGATAGGGTGCATCAAAAAATCTACTTTCACTTAGGCCCTAGCATAAAGTCATTCCACTCAGGTCAGACAGCAAATTTGCAATATATAAAAGAAATAATAATATTTTTTTTGTTGTTGGATCCTTTTTTGTGCTCTGCATTTAACCCATCCTAGTGCACACACACAGCAGTGAGTAGTGAACACACAACCAGTGCAGTGGGCAGCCATTTGCTGAGGGAGCCACTTGCTCCCACACCTGGGAGCAAGAGGGGGTTTGGTGCCTTGCCCAAGGGCATCTCAGTTGTGGGTAATGAAGGTGGAAGAGAGAGCTGTTCATTCACTACCTCCACATACAAGTCCTGCCATACTGAGAATCAAAGCCGCAACCTTTGGGTTACAAGTCTGACTCTCTAACCATTAGGCCACAAGAGGGAAAATTTGGCTACAATGTGTATTACTTGTAATGGCGTGCATCAGATATAGGGTCGAAATTTTGTATTTTTGTACGCAATATTTCAGATCTGATATGTCAAACTCAATATTTTGGCCAAAATTGAAAAATTATTATTTTTGCTGTTTCAGATACTTTCAGTAGCTAAAATTTTGGTTCATCACTACTTTCCAAATTACAGAATGAATCTAATTAAACAACTAAGTCACAAGCAAGTGACTTCAAATCAGTTTCTTAAATCTTTTTGGCTGGCCCATTAAAGGGAGAAGAACTGTTGAGTTAAGGTAATATTTTTGTTTTATTTGCGCACAAAAAGTATTCTCATAGCTTCATAAAATTAAGGTTTAACCACTGATGTCACATAAACTAGGCCTATTTTAACGATGTCCTTAATACCTTTCTGGGCTTTGTGGTAGTTGCACTGCTGTCTATGCAAGGTCAGAAATCTTTTGTATTTCATCAAAATTATCTTATTTTGTGTTCTGAAGATGAATGGAAGTCTTATGGGTTTGGAACGACATGAGGGTGAGTAATTAATGACAGAATTTTCATTTTTGGGTGAACTATCCCTTTAAAAACAATTCAGAGTTATTTGTTTACAAAACCTGAAAAGCTAAAATTTGAACTGAATTATTTATTAATTTTTTTTTAATTTTGTGTCTCATTTGTGACCATTTTACACCAAGCCCTACTCTAGTAGCACAATATTTCAGATATTTGAGCTATCTAATACAGCATAAGACTCTGGGGTAAGAATAACTGGAAAACACCAGAGCAAACGTACAAATCACAAACATTTTACTTGCTGACCTCTTTATAAACCGTTTAAAAGCACCAATAACACTTCATCCAGCTGCCGTGCTTATATTATAAAGCAGCATTCACTCATGTGGCGCTTCGAGTAAATAGGTTGAGCGTGGCTCTGTGGAGAGGGGCATATGCCCATGTGGCGATGCTATCATGCACACTGATACGACGGTAGGAAACAAACTTGTCTCGGCTATGACTGAATTACACAAAAAGAGGCTTGTATCAGCACTATGCTGCTGAGTTAACATACCCACTGCCGAGAAGCTGAAAACATGCCCACTTGCACGGCTGTCCTAGAGGTCACACAAATCCCTACTATGCAAAATTGCCCCTCGCCCTCCCCAAAAACATGCATTTGTCATTCCCCGCTTAATTTAACAATTGACTGTGTAAAATAACACTGCAGGACTGAGAGGATGGAGGGAAAGAAACAGGCGGCTGAAAGCAGAAAGATCATTGGGAGCGAATAATCTGTCCTCTACTCATCCTCCCGTGGCAGCGATGGCTCCCCAGCGAGGAATAAAAGCCATCATGTGCAACACACTGTAAACAGAGCTGCAGACAGCCACAGAGGAAGGAAGGAAAGGCTGAGACGCCGAGGATGTGGCACTCCACATCAGACCGCTGGTAGTTTGACTACTACACAAGCAGGGCTGCCGCTCCTCTGCAGTGATTTACACTGCGCTCAAAATGGCGAGTGACGGACCGAGCGATTAATCAGTTTAACTGAAACCGATTGTTCATACACAGTAATAGGACAGGAACTTATCAGGCTGGCTCGAATTACCACGACGGCGGCGTGTGCGTTTAATCTGCTGAGAAGGTTAAATGGGCTATATAAATTTCAGACAAATTCATCATTATCGCTCAAGGGCCGACTCTATCATCAGGGACAGGTCTCAGAGTCTGGAGAACACAGCATGTTATGACACCGGATGAGGAGTGTAAGGATTTGTGCAGTGGCGAGGAGGTGTTGACGGGAAGAATAGCGCGTCTGATAACATAAATGTCAAAATAAGGAAAACGAAGATCAAATGAAATCGCTTAATGAGAGCGGGAAACTGAAAGTTTGGAGGGATTGGAGGGATTGTCCTTTTTGTTTAAAACAGCCACAATACTTTAGTCACATCTATAAAACATGATTTACTACTTGGTAGTCGGTGCTCAACAGGGCTCAACAGTAAAGATTTTTTCCCAATTGGTTCAGTAGTTCTGATTTTCACTGGCCTAGAGAATATTTACTTATTTGATGTATTTATTTGCCATAACAACATAGTTGTCTGCAACATATTTATACACACACACACACACACACACACACATATATATATATATATACACTGCTGCTCAAAAGTTTGGGATCAGTAAGATTTTTAATGTTTTTTAAGGGAGTCTCTTCTGCTCATTAAGGCTGTATTTATTCGATCAAAAATACAGAAAAAAACAGTAATATTGTTTAATCTTATTGCAATTTCTAATATTGGTTTTCTATTTTATTATACTTTAAAATATAATTTATTTCTGTGACGCAGCGCTGAATTTTCAGCACCATTACTCCAGTCTTCAGGGTCACATGATCCTTCAGAAATCATTCTAATATGCTGATTTATTATGAGTGCTGAAACTGTTGTGCTGCTTCATGTTGTTTTTTTGGAACATGTGATACTTTTTTCTTTGATTCTTTGATGAATACAAAGTTAAAAAGAGCAGCATTTGTTCAAAATAGAAATCTTTTCTAACAATATAAGTCTTTACTATGACTTTTTATTCATTTAACACATTCCTCCTGAATAAAAGTATTAATTTCTTTAAAAAAAAAAAAGAAAGAAAAATGTACTGACCCCAAACTTTTGAATAGCATTGTATATTGCAACACAAAATTTCTTATTTTTTAATAAATGCTGTTCTTTTTAACTTTTTATTAATCAGAGAATCCTAAAAAAAAAAAAAAATATCACAGGTCCCAAAACAAATATGAAGCAGCACAATGGTTTGATTATAAATCAGCATATTAGAATGATTTCTGAAGGATCATGTGACACTGAAGACTGGAGTAATGATGCTGAAAATTCAGCTTTGATCACAGAAATAAATTATATTTTTAAGTATATTAAAATAGAAAACTGTTATTTTAAATTGCAATAATATTTCACAAAATGTATTTTTGATCAAATAGATACAGCCTTGATGAGCAGAAGAATCTTCTTTAAAAATATTTAAAAATCTTACTGATCCAATATTAAATCCCCTTTATTTTTATGTCAGGAAAAAAACGGAACACAATAATACAACGTAATTACCTAATTAAGTATTTAGTAGTAGCCGTTGTACTTGCATGAAATAAAATGTACTTACCATGTAACTTATGGAACAGCCTGTAATTACAGTTTGTAATTATGTAGATGTAATAGGCAGCTACTGTTACACAGCTACTTGTACACTTAAGTACAATTTTGATACATTTTATTTTAAGTAGCTTATGCCTGTGTAATATTCTGTAAGTTTAATGTAATTAGAAAGGTATTACATGTATTTAAGCTGTGTACTGTTGGGTTAAATCAAACTAAGGTGCAGCTGGATAAGGTATACAGTATAGATACACATGAAGTACACTTAAGTACAATCTTGATACACTTTATTTTAAGTAGCTTATGTTTGTGTAATATTATGTAATTGTAATGTAATTAGAAATGTATTCCATGTATTTAAGCTGTGCACTGGTGGGTTAAATCAAACTAAGGTGCAGCTGGATAAGGTGTACAGTATAGATACACATGAAGTACACTTAAGTACACTCTTGATACACTTTATTTTAAGTAGCTTATATCTGTGTACTTACATTTATAATTACATTGTATAAAGTCTGCAACACATATGTAACAATCGGTTACATGAGTAGCTGTGTGACAGACTCGGTCTGTTACATATGTGTAACAGTAGCTGCCTCTTACATCTACATAATTACAAACTGTAATTACAGGCTGTTCCATAACTAAGTTACATGGTAAGTATATTTTGTTTAATGTAAGTACAATGACTACTACTAAGTACTTAACTAGGTAATTACTCTGTATTATGGTCCCCTTAAAATAAAGTGTTACCTGTTATATATATAAAATCTGCAGTACATATATACATACAAGGAATAAATACTTGAAATATATTTGATTTAGTAAACAGATAAACAAAGGGATAAAAACAGTGCGACAGGTAACGTAGCCTATATAGGCTATGTTATGCTGAGTTTCAGTTCATTTTTGTGACACACTTAATTTGTTCACAGAAAGGAAACTGAAATGGCAGAAAGCGACATCCTATTTGTTTTCTTTATTTTACAAAAGTACAATGTTTTGTTTTCATTGTGAGTGTACACAAATAAAAGTAGACCTTTTACAGTGATGCATTATTAATAAGACAATAAATGACAGGACTGTTTTAAGTTGATTCTGCTGGTATAAGGAAACAATTTAAGTGATAGCGCGCGCACACATGACAGCTAACTTGACAGCGCAGTTGGTACTTTATCAATAAAATACAATAAAATACAGTGAACCAAACATCAGCTCGCCCGTGTCACCGTTGGAACGCGACTGAAGTACAAAGCCTATAATTTACATAATGAATAATAGTTTTGCATTCAGATACATCGCAAATATGGAAATATAATGGAATATTTGGATTTGTGCCAAATGAGAGAGGTAGGATACATGAGCACAAAGCTCCATTTCGTGAACAGTTGAGGTCAATGGTCACTGTCTTGGGCTTTGTTTTCAAGTGCGCAACTCATGGCATTCGCCTGTTCTTCTGCTGGTGGTTATCAAACAGTGTTGCATTACTGCGGGCGCCCCCTTCTGGATTGAGGGTGAATTGCCTGTATTCGTTGTAAGGCCTCATGCACCGAACCGAGATGTCCGTACCGTGACGGTTCGGTACGAATACATGTATCGTTACACCCGTGAAATATATATATATATATATACATATATATACATATATACACATATATATGTGTATATACACACACACACACACACACACACATATCTATACAGTGGGGCAAAAAAGTATTTAGTCAGCCACCAATTGTGCAAGTTCTCCCACTTAAAAAGATGAGAGAGGCCTGTAATTTTCATCATAGGTATACCTCAACTATGAGAGACAAAATGAGAAAAAAAAATCCAGAAAATCACATTGTAGGATTTTTAAAGAATTTATTTGCAAATTATGGTGGAAAATAAGTATTTGGTCAATAACAAAATTTCATCTCAATACTTTGTTATATACCCTTTGTTGGCAATGACAGAGGTCAAACGTTTTCTGTAAGTCTTCACAAGGTTTTCACACACTGTTGCTGGTATTTTGGCCCATTCCTCCATGCAGATCTCCTCTAGAGCAGTAATGTTTTGGGGCTGTCGCTGGGCAACACGGACTGTCAACTCCCTCCAAAAATTGTCGATGGGGTTGAGATCTGGAGACTGACTAGGCCACTCCAGGACCTTGAAATGCTTCTTACGAAGCCACTCCTTCGTTGCCCGGGCGGTGTGTTTGGGATCATTGTCATGCTGAAAGACCCAGCCACATTTCATTTTCAATGCCCTTGCTGATGGAAGGAGGTTTTCACTCAAAATCTCACGATACATGGCCCCATTCATTCTTTCGTTTACACAGATCAGTCGTCCTGGTCCCTTTGCAGAAAAACAGCCCCAAAGCATGATGTTTCCACCCTCATGCTTCACAGTAGGTATGGTGTTCTTTGGATGCAACTCAGCATTCTTTCTCCTCCAAACACGACAAGTTGAGTTTTTACCAAAAAGTTCTATTTTGGTTTCATCTGACCATATGACATTCTACCAATCCTCTTCTGGATCATCCAAATGCTCTCTAGCAAACTTCAGACGGGCCTGGACATGTACTGGCTTAAGCAGGGGGACACGTCTGGCACTACAGGATTTGAGTCCCTGGCGGCGCAGTGTGTTACTGATGGTAGCCTTTGTTACTTTAGTCCTAGCTCTCTGCAGGTCATTCACTAGGTCCCCCCGTGTGGATCTGGGATTTTTGCTCACAGTTCTTGTGATCATTTTGAGATCTTGCGTAGAGCCCCAGATCGAGGGAGATTATCAGTGGTCTTGTATGTCTTCCATTTTCTAATAATTGCTCCCACAGTTGATTTCTTCACACCAAGCTGCTTACCTATTGCAGATTCAGTCTTCCCAGCCTGGTGCAGGTCTACAATTTTGTTTCTGGTGTCCTTTGACAGCTCTTTGGCCATGGTGGAGTTTGGAGTTGGACTGTTTGAGGTTGTGGACAGGTGTCTTTTATACTGATAACGAGTTCAAACAGATGCCATTAATACAGGTAACGAGTGGAGGACAGAGGAGCCTCTTAAAGAAGAAGTTACAGGTCTGTGAGAGCCAGAAATCTTGCTTGTTTGTAGGTGACCAAATACTTATTTTACCGAGGAATTTACCAATTAATTCTTTAAAAATCCTACAATGTGATTTTCTGGATTTTTTTTTCTCATTTTGTCTCTCATAGTTGAGGTATACCTATGATGAAAATTACAGGCCTCTCTCATCTTTTTAAGTGGGAGAACTTGCACAATTGGTGGCTGACTAAATACTTTTTTGCCCCACTGTATATATATAATTTTTCTAGAAACATTTATATTTTTCATGAATTTAAGTTTTCTTTACAAAACACTTTTGTGACAAAAAGATTTACTATAAAACTAAATAAAAATACTTGAATAATTCTATTAAATGTAATGAAAATACAAATAAATTTATTAGAAATTTTTACAAAAAGAAAATTACACAGCATAAACTCTAAATAAATAATAAATAAATTTAACTGGAAAACAGAAGCATACAGTGCAAAACATCTCTCACTGACATTCATTCTCTCTAGAGAGCATTTAATTCGACCAGAATTGTGTAGTGCAATATGAGTCATCAAAATATTCATTATTTTCCTCCAAAATATTCCTCCAAATGTGTGTATCTGCTTCAATCAGTTGTACTCCAGACGGCTTTAAAAGTAACAGAAAAGCTGTAAAACTCCCATTTTGATTGCATGGGGTTTATGATGCTGTCTCTGCTAGAAGTTAAAGAAATACATTTCTTGTGTAGCATATTTTCAAACTTTCCACAAAACACAATTGCCTGGGAAGCACAGGTCTTCATATCACTTCATATCAGAGCACAGTAGATAACAAGAAAATAAGGAACACTGTATGCTGTGGTTAGAGCTGAGCATTGAACATTACGTGACGAAAATAGCAACTGAACTGGGCACAAGGAGGAAGAACCGGAAGTCTAGTCACAACCGTGGCTGATCTTCACTATTACCCTCTGACACTATGTCAAAAACCACTAAGCATGATGGGAAATGGCAAAAAGACATTCGGGAAAATATGGTGCACCTTAATGCGACATCATCATGGATCTGGCTTGATGGACAATCACCATTCTGGCCCACAGGCCTAAACATGGGACCACAAAGCAGAAACACCAGAAGGGGTTTACAAACAAACAATGTCAGACCTAGACTGTATTACTGCGAAATCTGAACACAAACACAATTTATGCAATGCCAGCACATATGTCAGCAGAACACACGCAAATACATTCAAACATTCACACACATGAACACACAGTGAGAATGCCCGGGTCAGGGCATTGGGGGAAGGGTGCATACACAAATATATCGTACACTACATGCACTTAGTCTGTATTTGTGCCAGCTGAGAGCCGGAGGACAGATTTCACAAAGAGACACCAGTGCTGACTGGATGAGGGCCAGGCAATCCCTATCACAATGCATGGAGGGCCTGGACTGTTTCTGTTCAGTTCACATCGCAGGTATGATTATCAATGGCTTAAACGGTTTGCTATTCAAATAGGACTTAATCCAAACCAACTCTAGGTCCACTAACAATATCACTTAATGCACTTTCTCTATTTCTCTAGCTGAAACAGCATTAATGTAAATATCCAGTATGCAGCTTCAGGTTGAACTCACAGGCATTGGTAACAGCAAAGCTGTTGGCAGTCTCAATGTTGTCCACGTGGGGTACCAGGTTAAAGGGGGCCTCAGATGCATTAGGGCTTGTGTTGTGAAGAAAAATGGCCAAGCGAAAGGCAGTGTACTCCTGATCTGTGTTCCTGATGAACAGCCCACCTGCAGGAGAGAGAGAGAGAGTGTAGCGAAAAAGAAAGAAGAGAGGAGGAGAAGTGAAAGAGAGGGGGAAATAACACATTGCACCAAAAACGTCATATAGAAAACTGGTTAAGAAGAAAGAGATATGAGTACAAAAAAAAAACACATGGTTCAAGGATACTGAAATTCAAGTAACATGCCACATTAGATGAGTCAAGTGCACACTTGCACACTCCAGTGAGCTTTCACAGGCGAATAACCCCATTATGCACATATATGACATCTCTCTGGAAGATTCAAATAAAGATTGTGTACAATAAAATTGCCATTATTATTCACGGTGAAAATCCATACTACATTCACCAAGAAAATGCATGCAGTTTTACTTAAAAGTATTGCCAAAATTAGGTCTTCAGTGCTACAACGACTAATCGATAATGAAAATACTCGTCAAATTTCATTATTGATCTGCGTCTGCTTGTCGTGCACGGAGAAACTCTATTAGTGCAGTCACTTTACAAAAATGCATTTTCATGGAAAAATGCATATAAAAATAACCAGTGGTTGAAGCCACAGTCACAGAGCATGCAAACTGCTGAGGGGAAAGCGCACGACCAAAGATATCGAAAGCATGAAGTGCACTTTATATTAAACGATTCCAAAGCGGCTCATAAACACAGGTTGATGTAACAGGTGCTTAGGCAGATGCGTATGTTGTAACTTAAGAGTTGTTTTTCCCAGCGCAAAACTTGCCCTTTCTGGTAATATTCTTCTCTGTGGGTGTCTGTCTGAATATATAGCGCGTATTTCTGGGTGCTGAGACCTGAGAACAAGCGACATACATTTCAACTTCTGGTTTATCTGGGTGCGCGAAAACGTGCGCATGCGCATAAACCAGATGGGACGCAATGCAAGTTTAATTGAAATCCTACGTGTAAATCAAGCAATTATTATTATTATTATTATTATTATATCAGAACAGTAACTCTGATGGGATTATAACATGTAATGGGATCTAGAACATCCCTTTATTACATTTACAGGAAAACGATTAGAACGTTCATGCAGAAATGTCCTGCTTTATAACTGTGACCAGAGTTATATATATATATATATATATATATATATACATATATATATATATATATTAGGGCTGTCAAAACGCAAATTCACTTTAACGGCACTAATTTTATTAACGCGCGATTAACGCAGCGCGCATTTTCTGTTTGATCCGTGGCCTAACAGTAGTTGGAGAAATGGAGATGCACAGTGTTGTGTCCCGAGAATTAGCTACTTTTCAGACTCCTGTAGCGACTTTTTTTTTTTTTTTTTAATTTCAAAAAGCGCCGAGCGACAAATCTTTAGGGTTTTCCCAAACTTTATTTAGTTTCTGAGACTCAGCGGTACTGCCGCGCGTGCGCGAGGTCTTGCCTTCCCAGAGCGCGCGCACACCTCTTTCTCTCTCTGTGCCGACGGCTCGATTATAAATCTGGATTTTTGTGCAGATTAATGTCTTAGAAGGGAGAACTATGTAGTCTTAATGGGTCGCGTTGCAGTCACTATTTCATATTAATTCGGTTGTCTGGCAACAGAAACAGTAAAATATATAAATGAAAACAGTTTTATTGAGAATTTAGCTGCATCGGAACACAGCATGTGGGCACAGAGAGGCAAACAAATGTAATAATAGCCTAAATGATGTACATTTTCATGTTCAGAAGAAGTGAGCTGCCCTGTCCTGCGAAAATGTAAACAGGTTTGTGTAAGTAAATTGCTCAGTGCAAAGAAAGAGAAGTAATGAGAACCTGGCATTTCTATGTTCTTTTTTCATGTGTCCAATAGACATGAAAAAGTTCTTTGAAAAACATCTATGACCTTTGAAACATGTCTAGTCTTCATGCTCTATCTTGACTATGGTTTCACTAATAATAAACATATAGGCTACTGCATCAAGCATCCATATCTGTCCATGCCCATGTTGATTAGAGTATTAAAAACTAGAAAAGTATTAATTTAAGGTACATTTAGAACAGATAAAAATGTGCGATTAAGTTGTGATTAATCACGAATTAAATCATGCCAATCATGCGATTAATCACGATTAAATATTGAATCGATTGACAGCCCTAATATATATATATATATATATATATATGAGTCATTCTTCATTTGTGGTGGCAAGTGGTGTCCCTCTATTTACAACAGTTGAAATAAACTTTAAATAGCCTACCAATTAATCATAAAATGTTTGCATGTTTGTATTATGTGGGGTAAACACAATTTGTGCACTGTTAATATTTACATTTGTTGTTTTAAAATACATATTTAATTGAGTTTTAGAGATTGCATTTGTAACAAAATATGGATGTTCCCGCCATACCTTAGAGAGGTATCATGGAATGTAATTGCAACAATATAACATTTTTAACACAAATAAAGAGGTTATATTGTGAATTTTATTACCTAACATGTACAATTTTATTAAATTGTTTAAAAAAAATACATATTTTGCTATATTTAAGAAAAAAGCTGTGTTCCCCAAATTCATGTTTGTGGTGTTACAACAATGGATGTCACCCCTTTAAGAAAAGGGAGAATTCTATTTGGACTACTTCCTGTGTGTAAAGGTCACTGCAGGTTCTGGTTGATCTGAGGGGTGCATGGGGAGTACATTCTTTCTTATTAATTTTCTTAAAGTTAGCTACATTTCTGACAATTTCATGTGTCGTACTTTATCAGTGTCTGTGGTGTTATGTTGATAACTTGCAGATCTGACATATTTTGAGCAAAATTTTGATAAATACATACTTATTAATATTTCCTAAATGTCCCCTGATCTTGAAATCATCATGGTGGCAGCCTCCATTTTAGAAAAGTCTGGATTTAGGCTGATTTGTCTGTTGTGTTACTGTCTGTGGTGTTACTGTCTTTCCTGGTAACACCACAGAGCTAGTAACTTGCAATATAAAATCTGTGGTGTTACTTCAAAATGACATAGACATAAGTGGCTGTGTCACCAGTGTTTGATTGAAATTATTTAAAAATAAAAATGTTCTTAAGCTTTTATTTGAATGGATATCACATATTAAACTAATTTTAAATGCATAGCAATACATTTTATTAGGAAAAACAAAGAAGAATTTTTACAAATTCTGCCTCTCATTTGCCACCCCAAATGAAGAATGACCCATATATATATATATATATATATATATATATATATATTAACACCTTTTTTTCCCCACATTCCAGAGTGGGTTTCTCTCACTGTAGTGGGTGGGGAGCATGTAATGGAAAACCCGGAGTGTAGCTACAGAATGCTTAGAGCAAGGAACTATCTATTGCTCCATTCCAGTTCCACTCTGGCTTTTAATCCGCACGTTGCTTGGTGACACAAAAAGCTTGACACTTTGGCTACTTTTGGAACAATTTTCGTTGGCTAAAAAGAAATACATAGCTTACTAACTGGCTATTTTCTGTCAGAGTTACTCAGTATTAATTCAATTGTTTCAATAATCAGTCAATGATAATGTATAAACATGCAAAATGTAAAAGGCAACAAAACACCTCCCTCAATGCCTGAAATGTCACCACATTGAATTTCACACAAGCACTCAAATTTGACTGTAAATTTGATGTATTTTTATAGTGTGATTATGGCATTCTACTCCTCAGATAACAGGACACTTTACATAGGCTATTCTCAGTCAAACAATAAGAGAGATCAGTAATCTCACAGGCACCAGGCGTCTCAGGGCTTATGACATAGAGCTTGATGCAGTATTGGAATAAATTAAACCACTTTCCATTGACTAGGTGGTAAACTGATGTTTAAGTCGCTTTGTGATTAGACTAAATATCCAAATTATTTTCATTTTAACAATCATTCATTTATAAATAAATAAACTTTCACTGCGTTTGTGCCCTTGTTCAGGATGATCCACCTTCAGAACAACATCCCGTTTGAGCCACGGAAAGCACTGCAGTGGTGCCATAACCAAAACGTGGCACAATGATCTGGTTGACAGCTAAAAACAAACAAACAAACAAAAAGTATCCAAAAAACTATTTCCTCCCAAAATTACCCGTTGCTGTCATACAACAAAACCTACTTCCAACCGCATTATTTGCGCACTGACATTCGCAGTTGACCCCAATGCAGACGGTCTTGTTTTTGTCATTCAACTGACACAGTTTAAAGCACTTAACGTGAAGCTCGTGTATTTTAGATGAACCGCCGTACTTACCGATTTGAACGCTGCTCGGAAAAGCACCCATAGTAAGTCCCCAAACGCAAGAGAATAGCAGTAAAAGCTGATTACAAGAAATCCTCATTTTGTTAGTTCAAATTTGTGAGAGACATTGAGGATGACGTCAGTTGGGTAAAGGACAGAAAGGAGAAACGTTGTTAGAAATCCATTCTTGCCGGGTTTTTCCCCTGCAGTGGCACGAACCCTGGTGCGACTCCGTCCGGCGGTAGACGGTCCACATGCAAGATGGGGGGAGCGCGACAGCGGTGGGCAGTGTCTACATACACATACACACTCATCACACATGCGCCTTCTCTACACCATCACACACACACACACACACACACACTCATTCTCGCGGGGGTTCGTGTGTTCATTCTCTTTCAGAGCCGTATTCCGAGACAGCACAGGCGACTTCTCGTCCTCAGCCGTGCGAAAGCTCAGTTATAACGCGACCAA
Organism: Onychostoma macrolepis; assembly: GCF_012432095.1. NCBI lineage: Eukaryota > Metazoa > Chordata > Actinopteri > Cypriniformes > Cyprinidae > Onychostoma > Onychostoma macrolepis. The sequence continues at coordinate 16,102,664 of NC_081175.1, forward strand.
CCTTTCGGTTGGACTGTCCCGATGAAACAAAAGCTAAGTTACACTAGTTAGAATACATGGTGTTTTTGCTGTCAGATGTGTAGTCCAGAAATTTTGCAGTAATGTATGTGCGTTATTTTGGTTTGAAATTCACAAATGAGTGACATAACAAACATTGACTAATAGTAAGCTATTCATAGGTTAAACCAATTTAAACCGAAAATTCCATCAGATAAACCAAGTGCAAATGAGCTAAATCACTATCATTGACCCTCGTGAGGTGAAAGTAATTGTAAAAATCGGATTTGTGGAACAAAAAACAATTCGGGGTTAAGAAAGTATAATTTCACATTTAGGCTAATTTAATTTGTGATCATGTTGATTGATGTTAAATGTCAGAACTGAATCAGTAAGTCCAGTGACCCTGGACCACAAAACCTGTCATAAGGGTCAATTTTATGAAATTGAGATTGGCACATCATCTGAAAGCTGAATAAATAAGGTTTCCATTGATGTATGGTTTGTTAGGATAGGACAATATTTAGCTAAGATACAACTGTATCTGGAATCTGAGGGTGCAAAAGTATTGAGAAAATCGCCTTTAAAGCTGTCCAAATGAAGTTCTTAGCAGTGCATATTACTGATCAAAAATTAAGTTTTGATATATTTAAGGTAGGAAATTTACAAAATATCTTCATGGAACATGATCTTTACTTAATATCCTAATGATTTTTGGCATAAAAGAAAAATCTATAATTTTGACCCATACAACGTATTGTTGGCTATTGCTACAAATATTCCCATGCTACTTACAGTATGACTGGTTTTGTGGTCCAGGGAAACATATAACATCCACAAATCATGGCTGAGGGAGGGTTGTGACACATTCCCGTGTATTTTTATTAGATATTATATCAAAGTTTGAGACACATGGCTCAGAAATACTAAATTTAGACACTGAAACTAAATGTTACAGGACAGAAAGCAAATGGCAGACATGAGACTTTGAAATAGATTAAAGACATTTAACACATTTTGTTGACATTTAATGAATGACCACTGACTTTTCATTTTCTGGTCTTTAACTCCCCATTCTCTTTAGTCCCATAAATCATAAATCATACTGTTCATCACTGTCGTGGCAATTTTAAATAACTCTCATCAGCATAAGAGACAAACTCACTCTCAATTGTCTTTTAAAGGTTTTATTCTTTGCAAAGAAGGTCAACAGTCATACAGACACACACAGGTTTCTGCAGAGTGCGACAAAGAGGGAGGGTGCTCCTCCACCTTATATCTCTTCCCTACTCAAGGTTACAAACTCTTAACAGCTGTACTTTTCCACACATGGTAAGAAAGTTGAAAAAAAACACTCTACTATATCATACTTCTAAAGCTCATTCCCCCTATATTTAGGCCCCAAACCATATCTCATTCTTACTTCATAACAGTTCTAAGTAAAGCATGCACTACATAATGTTTCATAAGCATATAGAATCACACAGAAATCAATATAAATTCATTTTTCTTGAACATCACAATCTCCATTTCCTCATTTTCTATATTAGTCTTACTGCTTCAGTAAAACCTCTTGTGTTTAAGGAATGCTGTCAGTGAAAAATGAGCAGAGGGTTAGTGACATTTGGTTTTGTACAAATGCATTGATCGTACTGTTGTCAAAAAGCGACACTTTTAAAAATAAAGATTCCAATTAGAATGCCACAACTTGTTAAGTTGCACAGTCAAGTTCCACTGGTGCTTTAGTGAACCTATAACAAAACTTTTTAATGTTCAAAGAACCATATAGCTCCATTATAAAAGTTTTTACCGGTGAATATGGTTGTGAAGCAAGTAACCATTTTTAAGAGAGTACTTCAAGTCTATTGAGACACTCTGACTGTATTCTCTCAAATACCATCTAAGATGGCTTTAAATGAGTAAATTCTTTTAAAAGTGACTTTTAAATGTCACTTGCAGCCGTTTGTCCTCCCTCAGAAATTTGAATGGGCAAATCAATTAGGCAGCTTTAACCAACCATGGCATTCACTGTGCGTGAACAGACTTTCTGGAGAGTGGCGTAGACTGCAGTGTCTCTGTCCAAGGTCCTGAATCTATGCAGCCCTATTGAAATTCAAAACAGAGTTTGTGCAAGATATATTGACTTCAACTTCTGTTATCTCCATAAAGAAGTGACAATATTTACATTTTTGACAAGCTTTTATATTTTAAAGAAATAGTTCACTCTACAATTGTTTACTCACCCTCAAGCCATCCAAGATGTAGATGAGTTTTTTCTTCATCAGAACAGATTTGGAGAAATTTAGCATCACATCAATTGCTCACCAGTGGATCCTCTGAGGTGAATGGGTGGCATCAGAAAGAGCGTCCAAACAGATGCTAAAAGCATCACAATAATCCACAAACAGCATGATTCCAGGCCATAAATTAATGTCTTGTGAAGTGAAAAGCTGCTTTCTCCATTGAAAAACTTGTCTTATCTGAATCAGGAGCACATTTTACAAGCGAAAACAGTCCAAAACAGTTCTAAACAAATATGTGGGTATTTTGATTATGGTTGGACTATTTCACTCGAGGAAGCATTATTAAGGAAAGTTAAAGATAAAATGCCTTAATGATGGATTTCACTTCGCAAGATGTTGATGAGTCGATTGGATTACTTGTGGATTATTGTGATCATTCTGATGGCACCCATTCAATACAGGGGATCCATTGGTGAGCAAGTGATGTAATGCTAAATTTCCCCAAATCCAATGAAGAAAGAAACTCATCTAGATCTTGAATGGATCATTTTTGGATCAACCATTCCTTTAAAATTGATGTTCTGGTGTCATATTGAATGTATACGCTCCAAATGGCATTTCACAACATTTAACGAGCAATTATGGAGCGACTCTGACACAGCAAAACAAGGCGTCTCATTAACAGACACATATTTAGAAAAGTAACAGTCATAAAAACAAACACAATTTGCTAATAATACATAAACAGGGGGAGAAAAAACATTGTGGTTTATATGGCGTAATTTTGCATTATTTATTAATTGCAAGTCTGAAATGGTTTGAGATTTTTGTAACCCCTTCCATTTTTTTATTCATGAATTTTGTGTTTCTAAACTCTGTGTTTCTGTTTGTGTACTGTTTAACCTGAAAAGCCTGCAATAGGCTAATTGTGACAACATTCTCTGCAGGTCATCATAATACTTTTTCCCATGATAGGTTGCATTATACTTGTTCCCAGTTAAAGATCGTGGACACAACATTTCTTTTTTTATCAGACTGGTGGTAAATGAGGTGTCCAAAATCATTAGTCTCTCTGCCTTTTTCATATACCCAGATGCTGGTATCTCAGCAACTCTCAAGAAGTCAATTGCATCGCCTGTTTGGCTGAACTACAAAATTAAATTGGCTCGACTGGGTCGTAAGATTGGGTCAATGCAACATCATAGAGACTGCTGAAGGTTCATATTAGATTCCTCATTTTTGTGACTAACTGGCAACACACTGGCTTCCTTGGACTGAGAGGTCTGCTTCATTTTGGAGCCATTCGTATGGGTACAGTGCCTTATCTTTCTATCATTGTCTTATGGCTTTGTAATGGCTTTGCATTACTGTTCTGTTTGATCTTGAAACTGATTCTTGCACAGTGCTACGAGTCCAACACAGAAACAAGAATCCAAACAGTTGATGTATTATGAATCACTATGTTTAAGGAATTACATCTTCGACTGAAAATCAAGGCATTCAGAGAAAGAGATCAAGTGACAATGAGCCCAATGATTCTGGCTCTTCCTATCTTGCACATCCTCATATTCATAATATTTAGCCTGCGGACAAACCCAGAGCCGAAATGAGATCAGTCAGTTTGCACCGAGAAGGATGTATCAATGATTAATTGAATTTCCTTGCATTTTTGAGGAATGTCTTTAAAAATTCACGGGTAAATCTATTGACGGCACCCCATTGTGAATGCATGATGGGTTGGGAGCTTGTTAAAGGCGTATGTGCAATGTCAAGTGTGCTTTAGTCTGGTACAAGGACTTCTGCTGCTGAAGTCTGCGAACACCACCCTGCCGGCTTTATCTCATGTAAATCCCTTTGCAGCAGAATGTATTGATGCAGAAATAGTTACAGCACAACAGAAGGCACAAACCTTCTAGACTCACGGTGGGTCGTGATGGATAAAACAAATGGATTTGTACAAACCTGCAGTTGATAGGTGGCGAATGCTAGTGCGCTGATGTAAACTCATATCCGTGGATGGATTCATTGGAATTACAGTCACTAAAGTAGATCAATGATTGATGTGGGCCTCATGAGATTTTTCTCAGTGCAGATGGCTTGAATGAGAAATGCTGCTGTAGGTCTATGGCGCGGCCCCTCGGGGGCCTGTGGGGGAGCGAGGGGCTTTTGATCAGCAATCGGTGCTCAGGGGTCTTCTCTCGGACATAGGGCAGCCTAATATAGGGAAAAGGGCAAACTCTGTAATTTCACGCATTGATCCGCTGCCGCTATCTCTGTCCATGTCCAACTGAAGCCTACTACTGATTTAGTAACCAATCACACTCGCACACAGGGTCAAAAATAAACTTTTTACCACAACTGCAGGCTTCAGTTTTTCGCTGTAGTTAATACAGGTAGTGCTCACCACTTTTATGCATGCTTTTTTAAGTTTGAAAGATTTAGTGAATATTCATTGTAACTGCACAGAAAATCTCTCCTTTGGTGTTCTGCAAAATAAAGTAATATGAGGATAAATTACGATTCATATAATCATTATTTATCTCTATTAATAATAATATATATATATATATATATATATATATATATATAATACAAAATATTGGATAAATAGAGGATAATATAGGATAAATAAAGATTTATATTATTATTAATTATTACCATTCATATTTTATATATATATATAATGGTACTTTTAATTACCATTATTTATTCATTTATTAAATTTTTCATATAAATAATATTCCTTTTAAGAACATCACAAGGGACAATCATTTAAAATAATTTAATATAATATATGTTTTTGGCATTCAAAATACAAAAAGTAATATGAGGATGAATACATTGTGTGATTTTTAGTATTGTTTAAAAAAAAAATTTTTTTAATGAATTTTAAATATTAGCATTTTAGCATCATTTATATATATATAATACATTTAAAACAATACATTTAAAACAATTTGTTTTTTGCTGTTGTATTTGCACAGGCTGCCTCATAAATGCCACAAGCCATTCTCTCTCAAAGCACCTCACAGCACCGGATTCCCACGTCTATGAAAAAGTGTGTATATGCATGTGGGTGTTTTCACATCTGCTCTCTATGCAGAAGTACTTTCTCCCCTTTCATAAACAATAACTCCTTGTATCCCATGTGTTTAGAGAGCCAGGCAGGCCCAGCAGCATTTCAAACACATGACATTTTCCCTGGGAATGTGTAATTGTACCAGTGTCGTCACTCTTCTGTTGCCTCGCTCATTTTTGCTGGTTGCTCCAAGGGATGAGCTGAGTCAGACGAGTTAAGGGGAGGGATTGGGGGTGGGGTATTTTTAGATGGCATTTACCATTTACCCACCACCCCCCTCAGGGATCAGCACCTGCATGGGAGGAAATACGAACAGTGATGTATATGAAAGGAGGAGCAGTAATCAGCCAAATAAACAAAGGAAGGAATAATGCGCATGCACGGGTAAAGAATAACACCATGAATAATAGAGTGGGATGGGAGGTGCACAAGAAAATTAAAGGCTTGATTGAACAGCTAGACATTTCATACATCGAGACCACTAATTTAATGCATTATCTCTGAAAATGAGATGAGGACATTGGGGCAATCTGTTTATCTTGGCAGTTAACGCATTAACCATGCATATATTTTGGTCCTGTAGCAAATATTTTGTGTACTAAATTGTTATTATTTACTATAATAAAATAAAATATAAATAATAATTATAATATTTTAATTTCTTAAATAATAAAATGTATTTATTTTGAAAAATAAACAAATATATGAATAAACATTCCATTTTTAAAATAAAATAAATATATAAATAATAATCAATAAACAGTTAATGTCTTTCCTTTAATTTCCTAAATAATAAAATGTTTGATTTATTTTAAACAAATATAATATAATAATAAACAAATTATTAACAAATTTATAATAAACAAATATATGAAATACATTCCGTTTTTAAAAATATCATAAATAAATAAATAAAATATAGAATGACAATGATTAATAAACAGTTAATATTTGTAATCTATTGAATAATAAAATGTATTTATTTTATATAACAAACAAATACATAAATAAGCATTCCAATAAATAAAATAAAACAAATATGTAAATAATAATCAGTAAACTGTTTATATTTTATTCATTTTTCTGTAATAAACAAATATATAAATAAACATTAAGTTTTTATGTAAAAATAAATATATAAATAAATTAAATGAATACATAAATGATAATCAATAAACAGTTAATATTTTAATTTCTTAAATAATAATATGTATTTATTTTATATAACAAATATATTAAAAAAATAGTTTTTAAATCAAATTTTTATATCACAATTATTATGAATATTACATATTATTATTATTATTATTATTATTAACAATATTGATTTATTATATAAAACAAATAATTACACATTTTCAGGCATAAATAATATTTCCTGGTAAGGACATTACAAGGTGAATTAATTGAAGACAAAAAACAAACATTTGCAGCTAAAATGATTTTGGCATTCATGCCTAAATGAATTTCTTCTCAGCAAAAAACATCACAGAGCTAAACATTTTTTGTCAGTATGACTCGTCTCATTCATTTTCATTGTACTGATGTCTAACCCTTTCTCGTCTTTGGGTCTCTGAGTGAGTGTGTGAGGAGAGTTAACGTAGCACTTGCTTGGCACACTTAACGATTTATTGACTGACTGATTGATTGCTTCAGTCTTACACCCACAGGCTAACACCTGCTATACAGGCAGTGTACTTCTGTGAAGCGTAACATTTTAATTGAAGTCTTTTAGACTCTTGCACTCTCTTTCTCACACTAACACACACACAAGCTACAGGAAGCCACTGCTGTCCATCAGCTCTGCAGTAAGCAACCGAGCTCCTCATTCACATTTGCAAATTTCCATTTCCACATGACTCTGTGGCCTTGTTTTTCACAATGAAAGAAAATAAAGGCCTTACCTTTGCTGCCTGTCAGAGAAGCTTACTAGCTTTGTCGCCTCTGAAGACAGGAGATAATGCGCAAGAGAAAATGAGGCAGCCGTGTGTCAGAACGCAGCAGAGACGCATTAACCTCTGCAAGTCACAGGCGCAGCAAAGACTAGCCTCTTTCTCTCTCCCTCTGCTTGTCACTTTTTCTCTTATTTCCTTTCTGTTTCTTTCTCTCTGATAACAGATCAGCACTTCTTGCAAGACTAAAAAGAAAATCCCATGGGCACCCTGTACTGTATAATACCAAAATGACCTTCAAATGGTGAGACGACATGATCAGCAAGCATGGGCAGGACAGTGTGTTTCATGTGATTCTCAGGTCCTTTAAACCTCTCTTTTTGTTCCTGTATCTCCCAAGACTGCCAGATACAACGCAGGGTGGATGAAGATGAGAATAATCGTGAGATCTGCTGGCACATACTTCACTTCCATGTTTTGCTCTATGAATTTTCCTTATCGCGGACAGCTGGCTCACCAACGCTCTGCTGCCAGGTTAGCAGACAGTTCAGTTGGGGTTTTCTGTTCACCTCAATCTTCATTCTTCTATCTGAGCTTTCTATGTTTGTCTGTGACAACGTATTTCAGTTGCAGTGGTCGTGTTATCCAGTGACAGATTGGGAGAAAAATGTATTTAATTAAGGCTATTTTTCTACCTATTTTATTAAATAACATTATTGATTACGCAGCTCTCTGGAATATTTGATTCTTATTGGTCAATCTCGCCATCCAGTGTTCTGAAATTCTATTTCTCACCATCATCCATGGTAGCACTAGCTGGTATATAATTCTACTAGTCTGAGCTCAAATTTGCAATGCAACAGAAGTAGCAACAGATCTTTCCTTCCAAATTGTGATGCACAACCAAGTGAAACAAAACAAGAAAAAGAAAATGTAGCACGGGGACTTTTTTCAATTCATCGGTTGTTGATTGGATGGAGGCGCATCTGAACACAAGCTCGTTGTCGATTGTAAGAAAGGGACTAAAGATTTAAGTGGACTAAATAATTGAAGTTTGTATGAATCCATACAACTTGATTTGTATGAAAACATATGATTTTACAAAAATAGTAAGCAAGAAGGTCCAATCCTAAACCTAACTCTCAAAGTGACTTATAAAGTCATTGCATTTTTGCCCCTTTCTGGGCCTTGAATGTTGCAGTTGTTGACTCTGCTGTCTATGGAGGGTCAGAAACTCTCGGATTTCATCAAAAATATCTTAATTTGTGTTCCGAAGGTGAACGAAGATGTTATGGGTTTGAAAGGACATGAGGGTGAGTAATTAATGACAGAATGTTCATTTTAGGGAGAACTAAGCCTTTTAGCTAATATAAAATAAATTCAACTATGAAATATGAGTGATAGTGCGACAGAGTGAAAAAAAAATCGAAAAGTTCATATATCTGTAAAATATAGGAAGTGTTCTATAGTCAGGATATGTTGAATGTGTTTAAAAATGTTTATAAAATACAAATAAGTTATCTAAATAATAATTTTGGGTTAATCGGTGATCAATTAGTTTGGCACAATAAGGTGTGCAATCTATTAGTCAGGCCTTGTCATGTTAAACACTAGGGGGAGAGCTCGCGGTATTTCTCCATTACACATAAAGTTTGCGGTGGATAAACATCGTCGAGTGAATGTGCATAATCATCTTCCCTTTTTCAGGTATTCATTTTATTTCTTTGTTAATATAGTGTGAGCTGATGGTAAATGATTTTTTAAGAGTGTGCAGATGTTATTACGATATCGATTGTGTTCTGATTAACATGTTTAAATGTGCAATTAGTTCAGAGATGTGTCAGTTCTGAGCTCCATTTTGAGCATTAATGGCACGAGGCCCACATAATGGCGAGAGGTCACATGTTCAGTGATTAGCATTACATATTTAGTATACAGGCTATATATCTATGTGACTATATTGAGAAATGTAACTGTGGAAATAGAATTAAAAAAGCGAGTTTGAGACATTTATGCACTTCCAGATGAAAGAATTCCTAAAAGAGAGCATTTACATGTGGTATAGAATTGTGTGTGGTAGTTTATATCTGTGTATCTGGTCAAAAAGACTAAGAAGTGATTTCCAGATATTTATAAAATGACTCGCTGTCTAATTACTAATTGGGATGATTGATTCTAAAGGAAAAAAATAGCTAAAGAGGATACATCGTTAACAGCTATGTCACAATTATTGAATGTCTGTACAGTGAAGAAAAGACCAATGTTGCTGTTTTGAAAAATTGTTTATTGTTAACTGTTTAAAAGAGATGTGAATGTGCTTAATCATCTTCCCTTTTTCAGGGGTATAACAATAGTCACTTGGTCATTATGGCAAAATATATAGGGTTATCCCTTACATATTCCAGCGGCTTGACTTGATCAGTGTGTTTTTCTTACATTCTCTTTTGCGCCTTGTATTCCTGACCTAAATACCCAATGTTAGCATGCTTTCTCTTTTTTAATCACTCATTGCTATTCACTAAGTCTATTAACATTCTACACTGAAATGTGCTTGCAAAGACTTTTCTCTTTCCTTTCATGTTCAAAACATGAACTACAGTCGTGTGGAAATATATTGTGGATGCACACAGGAAGAAATGCAGCAAAATGAGGTGGATTTGCCACGTTCATTTCAAATTCAAAGGAATTTTGCTGATTCAGTCAAATCCCTGTGGAGATGGTGGGCTCGGTTTTAGCTCTGCATGTCTTCCAGACCTGCAATGGCATAACAAAATGTTAGAAAAATTATGAAAATGAACACATAGGGCACTAAAATATTCACACTCAGCATTTATTAAAATGCTATCCGCAGACTGTTAAAACTCATTTTGAAATATTGCTTGGTTTATGACCTGACAATTGGGACTAGATGAGATCATTTAATTCAAGATGAAATACAGTTAAAAATCCCTCAATAGAGTTCAGCGACACGCATAGAAACGAACCTTCATCCTACTAAACCAAATGAAAACGGTTTATTCCACTTTATCCTCTGCGTGCTCCCTGTGCTCCTCCTGCTCAGAGGGAATTCAGCCCCGCAGTCATTCTTCTTCCTCTTTTCCCTTTCTTAGGCCAAAGATGGGGAGTATAATATCCAAATAGGTCAATAAAGGACTGGTTTATTCTCCCTCACCACCAGTACTACTCCATTAATATTCAGACCATCTGTACAGAACGCAAGCATACAAACTTTTCCCCAGTTCATCCTCTCTTTCTTGATTGAATAATTATGGGTAGTTTCAAAAGAAAGCTAAATGTTTTTCTTCTTCTCACTGAAGAAAGAGTGCTTGACAAAGCCAATGCAGGGGTGGTTTAAAAAGTCACCTTGAATTGATCTCTCACTGCTTTTCCCAGCCTTCTCAGTAAGAAGTTAATACAATAAGATGGTTTCTAACTAAAAAGTAAACAGACTTTAACCATTTGATATCTTGCCTTAAACATAAGACAAAGCAGAAAGATGCTGTTAGAATGAAGGGAGCTGTGTTTTTTGATTCAATTCATTGAATAGGGGTACATTTTTTGAGTGATAAATTGGTGACCATTTTGGGTCACCTGGCTGCAAAATATGGGAGCTGTCAGACACGGCGGAGCTTTATTTGTGTGTCTGTGTCGGGGACGAAGCTGAGGGGACGAAATTGAGTCTTGCTGATCTATAGAGGAGTACTACAGCAAAAATGAAGAAGCCATCCATTTAAGATAACCGTTCCACAACACACAAGAGCCTCTTTTTCAGTGCGAGTTTGCGTTCCTCTCCTTTCTGTATTAAAATACCTATTTCAACTCAGCAATAACACCGCTTTAAAATATGCAAACATCCCTAGACATTTGTTAGACGCAGTGTCGCTAAAGCATAGAGTGACCATTTGTAATTTTCCATAAACCCATCTTTAAGAGCAGATTCAATTTGCATTGAAATAGAATTGCTCACTCTCAATGCATTCTAAATGCAATACAGAAGATAAATATGTATGGCGTGGATTGACAGTCTTTGTTAGTCATAAACAAAATTTTCTTTAGATTTTCTCTCCTGGGTATTTACGCTTCATGTTTGCATAGAGAAAAAACATCCTATTCATACTATACATATACATATCGAGAACACATTTCACATTCACAGAACAGCAAAGAGGCCTTCAGAGAAAATGGTGAGCCTGAATCTGAATAGTAATTAGTTGCATGGCATTCATAGTTCTAAACGTATTTGTTCAAAACCCTAAAAAGATCACAATACAATTGAATTCCTGTTAAAAGCCCAAGCTTCAAAGGCCTAGCCATCTAATTTAAACTATATTTAAAAAAGCTGAAATGCACATTTACTTCAGTTAATATCTATCAGTACTGCCATGTGACACAATTCTGTGTATAACTGACATAAGGAATAAAATCTGTCTTTTGCTTGAGTGTGTGTGTGTGTGTGTGAGAGAGCGTCTGGTCAGGCTGAATTGGATGGGGTTGGGAAAATTGACTACACTGAGTAAATGATGGATGGAACAGAGAGAGGAGAACCCACGAGCCAGACATATGGAGCTGGACAAACAGTGAAGGAAAAGCCAATAAAATGAAGTATCTGTTGGCCATGGCAGGAAATATTATTGACCTGTGTGACCTCTTTATAAAGTTCCCTGCACTTTTGCAACAAGAACAGCAAGTTTAGAGCAATGGTGAATGGTAAAATTCTTATGTTGAGGGAAAAAAAGCATTTTACTTAGTAAAGAACTGGTAACGAAATTAAGATTTTATTAATCATTCACAATATGTTTTGTCTTTGATTTACACAGCTCTAACTTAATAAAACCTAAGCTATCTCTTGATAATATAAATCCTAAATCCGCTGACCTTAAAGCAGTTCGCATTTCTCTGAGAATAAGAAATGAGAATATTGTTTACTTTCTCTATGCTGATGTGCGTTCCCAGCATGTGGGGAGGAGTTTCGCTGCTCCGCAGAATCATTTATTAGGGATTTAATGGAGCCTATTCTGCTTCTGGGATTTGCTTGACTAGTTTGGACTGTTATTAAGTTTTATTTTCTCATTTTCAGGGATAAGTTTTAAGGAAAAAGCAGGGCATGGTTTGTCTCATTTTGTTGCTCCTTTTAGGTTGCTGCATTGTCTGGTAGTGATCTGGGGATTTGTTTCCTGAAAGCATAGTGAGCCAACTATGGTCGCCAGTCTCATTGTTTAAAAAAATAGTTTGATTTCCCAGAGTTTCCCGAATCCATATTTCTAGCAAACATCACTTTAAACAGCATGGTGAAGTTTTGTGGTTAAAACTACAGCTTTTAACCTGTGGTTAGAAGCATAGTTTCTAGTTAGTATGAAATATGGACTTAAATATACAATGCACTTTAGCAAACATACATGAAATCTCCCCATAGCAGATCTGTTTGGATCAGGTGGAGCTAGGGAAGGTGAAGGGTTTCTAGAGCACACTGCAACTGCTACAGCATGCATTAGCCAATGTTGAGCAGCTGTGCCATGTGAGTAATGATGTGATTATATCAGATGGCCTGCACCATCTAGAGTTTCATGACAGAACTTTATATTTATAACTCCTCCACTTGCTTGACGTCATCAACCAACATTCCTACATTTTCACGAAACGGCACTCACAAGCTAGTTAGTTTCTCCAATAGTCCATTGTACTATGATAGTTAAGCAGTGAGTTTCAAAGGTTTTTGGGAAATGCAACCCTATAACGCTCGAGCAACGGAATTTTGCTATGGTTCCCACCACATGGTTTGTACATTTTATGAAAAGTTTGGTATACTGTACGTGTGTTAAAATAAGCTGCATATAAATCAGCTATCGTCCTCAGTGAGACACAATGTGTTATCGAGTGTAAGTAATGAGTTTAAATTTAGTGCTTTTTGAACATTTTCATTATGATGGAAGATGACTTGTTATATGGTACCAGCCGGCCCTTTTACCAGGTCTTTCTAATGTGGCTGGAGGTAATTAAGACCGTGCAGTTAAGAAGCCTGGGAACCCTCTTAATTAATAAGACAAAGTATTAAAGTGGGAAAGCTAAACGCGCATTGTTTAATATTTCATTGTCACTTAAATTGCTTTCTCCCCACAAGATATTCCCCTCTTGCAGCTAAAATGCAATACTTTACACCCCTTGTATCACCTCATTTTTGCCTTAAAATGGATAAAAACCCCTAAGCCATGTCCTTAGAGAGAATAACAACAGAAAGAGAGAACCTCAGCTCTCTCCACTGGAGCCTTCGGCAGAACAAACAGGACCCAGATCTGCTGAGGTGTTACATCTTAATGTGTTACATTTTTCTATAAATAGGAAGAAAATTTGAAATAATACGAAACTGTTGAAAATCTGAATGCAACATTATTTTTCCATGCCATTTATTCTTGTACACTCGTCAAAGGGCTTTCAAACAAAAACAGCGTGGTTCAAGTTTTTCTTCTGTTGCTTTGGAAGAAGTAAATCAGTAAATCCGCAGTGCACTGGGATTAGAGCTTGGCAACAGTAGTCGAATGATTGTCTGTTTCTTAAAAACTCAAAGTACAAACATGCAGAAGTGCGTCGTTACTCAAAATCGATGTGCTATTAGAGCGGCGATAACATGATTTATTTTTCTGTTTTTGTCTCTGCTTTGTTGTTGTAATTGTTCTGGAGATCTGCTTTATAAAATCCTCTGGGGAAGGTGAAATGATGAGAGCGATGCCTCATTAAATGAACAAAACTGTTTTCTGTTGTCCCAAACAGCTGTCCCCAAAGACCTTATTGATCGTAATAAGATTATAAAAACAGTGGAGTAGTTTCATTAGATGTGATACATTTTCACAAGTCACAGAGACAGGGAAATCTTGTTTGGTGGAGAATTTCAGGTCTTTTGATGGTGATGTTACTAAATTATTATTTACAATTATACATTTATATTTTATTATATATTTAAATTATGAAAATTAAATCAAAGAACTATTACTATTGCAATTGTACTGTAAAATAAAAAATAATAATGCATTTAATATTTCAATGTGCAACACTTTCTGCTGCCAGCTGGCTATGACTGTGAACCGTAATAGCCATAGTCATATATTTCAGACAGATGTTTACCGTCTTTATTATTCTTAGCTTCATGATGTGTCAGCTAGTAGCTAAAGGTACAATATGGAATTCTGGGCTCTGTATCGATATACTGTATATCTGTGGTTGAAAAACAAAAACGCAAGTTACAGTTACATTTGGTTTTCCATTTGGATTTTATAATATACTACTTTATATTCTGTATGTACCCACTTTGCAATCCATTTGATCCTAAACGGGTGACTGAAAACTTGAAACCACATCCAAGTTAAAACCAATACCAATACCTTCTATCAAAGCCTTTTATTTTGAGCATTGCACCTTGTGTCACTTGGCCAAGGTTGTTGGAGCCAGTGAATACACTTCCTCAAAATGAAATGCCTCTGAATATATGTTCTTTTAAATGTTGTCATTTTAAATCTGAATCATCGAGTCTGTTTTAAAGGCCTTCCATGAGTTGAACCCACAAACTATAGCTCATGCCGGATGACTCACTAGCCTTTATGAAAGCCTTTACAAATAACAATCTTAGAGTTTCAGTACAATGGCCTCCTTTAATAATGCATCATGCACAGGGGTGTCATGCACCTATGCTTAGAGAGGGCACTAATGGCAGTCCTGGCACACTTTGTGCCCTAGGCGAGAAAAGACATGATTAACTTAGACATAACAACAGACATATCAACTTAGTGGTTCATATTCAAGATGTATTAGTCTAGAAGTTATCATTTAAATTGTAATGTTCATTCTGGGGAAAAATGTATCATGGTTTCCACAAAAATATTAAGCAGCGCAATGGTTTTCAACAATATTAGAATGATTTCTGAAGGATCGTGTGACACTGAAGACTAAAGGAATGACTGCTGACAACTCAGCTTTGCAATCACAGGAATAAATTACATGATATATTAATGTAATTGTTATATATTAATAAAGTAATTACTGTAATATTAGTAAGATATTTTGCAATATTACAGTTTATACTGTGTTTTTGACTGAATAAATGCAGATGCAGCTCTGGTAAGCATAAGTGACTTTCAAAAACCTTTAAAAAAAGCCAAACTTTTAAATGGTAGTACATAATGAAAAGTGAAAAAAACAGGGCATAGGCCTATTTTTTTTTTACTGCGATAAGAGTTTCCATTAGCATACACTCTCAAGAAAATCACATTGCAGTGTGCTATGTACATCATTAAAATACATAAACCAAAACATAATACACAGTTATGCTGCATTTCATAATGAAAAACATTTTCGTCACAGTACAAAAGGATATGTCTGTGTCCTTTGTTGAACTCCTTCAGTTTCACGATGACTGTCTGAACATGTGCCATAAAAGGAACAAAGCCTTTTTATTGGTTACATCACAATCTCTGTCATAAACACATAAACTGCAGATTCTTGTTCTCCCAAAATAAAAATTAAAAATGCATTTGCTTGCTAGGTTTACTGTTAAACAAAGCTTCCAAAGGAAGGGTTTCATAATAATCCCAAAGAACCTGTCAATGAACAATGTTTTCTTAGTGTGAAGAACATTTTAATAATCTAAAAAACCTTTTGTGGAATGGAAAGGTTCCATGGATGTTAAGGGTTCTTTCATAGATGCCAAAAAATATATATTTTTTAAGAGTTTACAAAGCTTTCCACCTTTTCCAGAGGCCACAACTCAAGTCAATAAAATTTGTGCCATCACCTGCTCGAGGATGAAGTGCTCAAGAGTGGCAGAGTGTAATGAAGATCTAATAGTTTTCTCCAGTGATGAATATCTTGTAACCGAATCAAAAGCTTCTAATAAGCTAAAGGCTCTGTGGCTATAGTGCCAGCCCATTCTAAGGACCAATTTCAGCCTGTCAGGGGACTTCGGTACCTTTGCTGTTGCCTTCTCTTCTGTTTATCTTCCAAGTTTCTGTACCGAGAGGAGGGAAAGGATTTAAACAGAAATATGTTGACAGCTATGAACAGTGCAGTTCCTAAAGCTCAGAAAGACAGGCAGACACATCACATTTCAGAGTGTAGTTGTAACACTATACAAGAGCCCTCTCTTCTTTTCACTTACACATCCTCCAAGTTTATTGTAATCATCCCTTGAGACAGTAACCATTTAAGCCATTCATTTCACAGTTTAAGTCACAAGAACAGATTCTTCCCACGGATCTTAAGAGCCGCCTAGCCATTCTATTCTAAGCTTAGAAAGATTGATTATCACTGCTTCTGGATATTTTGGCATGATGCAAGGCTACACAAAGCTGTCGTAACAAAGAAATGTCACGTGGCAGAAAAGGTAACACTTGAATTCACCTTATTTCCAGAGGTGTAAAAAGTACTCAATTTTACTCAAGTGAAAGTACAAGTATCTGGCCAAAAACATACTTGAGTAAAAGTAAAAAAAGTACAACTTTAAATTGTACTCCAGTATTACAAAAGTAGAAGTACTTTTTTTTTTTTTTTTTTTTTTCTGACAGACATACAGAAGTTTTGTTAAAGGAAGAAAAATACAGGTTTTTCAATTCAAATTTATTTGTATAGCGCTTTTGACGATACAAATCGTCAACAACAATTGAAGTTTCTACATTAGATTTAGGAGTAGGTTACTGGTGGTACAGTAAAAATCATGCAGTTAAATATATATATATAAAATTTATGACTTTCATTTATTAGATGAACGCACAAACTAAGATCTAAATCATCTAAACCAGGGGTGTCAAACTCAGTTCCTGGAGGGCCGCAGCCCTGCAGAGTTTAGTTCCAACACACAAACCATGTAGCTTTCAATTGAGCCTGAAGGACTTGATTAGCTGGATCAGGTGTGTATGAGTTACTTTATACAAAAAAAGATGATTTAGTTTAGATCAGGGTTGTCAAACTCAATTCCTGGAGGGCCGCAGCCCTGCACAGTTTAGCTCCAACCCTAACCCTAACCAGCTGTTAATGAATCAGTGTCGTCTTAAGTGAAAATGAAAATTACAAATACTAATATTTTAAACTTGACCGTCGTGTTCACTTTGTGTGGTTTCTGAAGTGGTCCTGTCCCCTTGCATTATACTGTAACCGCTCCCCTTCTCTTTTAAAGAAAGAGCCACTACAATATATTTTGAGAGAGGGGCCCCACCAACCTTTCTTTATATGAGTACCTTAAATCAAGAGTAATATGTTGAAACAATGACCAAATAAATACACAGAGCGAGATTAAACAAATTATTATAATATGGTAGAAGTTGGCATAAACCAATCACAGCAAAAACAAGAAGGAAAACAGCAGTCTCAGTAACTTTGTGATATGGAAGTATGTGGGTTTGCAAGCATACAAACAGGAGTGGTAGCTCTGGTTGGAAATTAAACCTGTAGCATAGTCCAATGATGAACATGAATGTCACTGAATGTCTGTAGTACTTATCATTGAAGGCATGGAAGATGATGATAATCGAAGATGATGATGATGATGATTCTGATAATGACGACTAAGTTCAATGTGCATCCAACAATCTCCACCATGTACTCCCAAAACCACCCTAGTCCCCGAGTGAGGAACTCCAACCTGACCACGACAGCAACAGGAATCCCATCCTAGGAATATCTCCCAGGTACAGACAGCGTGGCCTTCAGTGGCAAGAATAACCACCGGTACAAACTGAGAACCAGCGTGCCAACAAACACATTCATCAAAGAGAATGACCAAATGAACAAACACAAGCAAAATAACACAAATAAACTAAAAAGATAAACACTTACATTGATTGAGCTTAAAACATCAACGTTTCTCAATCGGGACTCTAAACATTGAAGGTAGCATGAGAAGCCATGCTTCCTCCTAACCAAACAATGCCTCTCACTCTACTACTACACCTGGGCTTAATATAGAGGAGGGGAGCGGGTTAGAGCCCCTAGAGGGCTGTAGTAGAACTGCACCCTAAATAAACCATAGTATCAGCGCTATGGGCGGTTACAATACGGACTAAAAATATTTGCTTGTGTTCATCTGAAGAAAGAAAATCATAAACATCTGGGACGACATGAGAATCTTAATTTTTGGGTGAAATATCACTTAATAATGTGATGCAGAGGTTAGAAACATATTCCAGACAGAAAGCAAGAATGGGTTAAATTAATGAGGAGAGTCATAGAATTAAAACATTCAACATTAACATTTTGAAAGGCCACTTTTTTGTGTTGTCTCCGTCACTGTCTAAAAGGATAATTCATCTTTTAATTGTTTATGTGGGGCATTTTTTGTGGGGGCTTTTTATCAGGAAATATTGCTACATAATTATTTGCGACTAATTATATGAATTAATGAGCAAATTGTGTAATTATTATGATTAAAAAAATATTAATTGAGAATTCCTACTCAATGCGTCATATGACATATTATTAATACTACTTATCCACTACCTGGTTAGAACGTCACCTAAACATGAATTGCAATTAAGTAAACCTATAATGTTCATTTAAACACTTTTCTGGAGATTTGTAACATTTAATTAAAAAAAATAATTCCCACAAAAATATTATATTTACATTTTTATCACTGATTTTATTTGCACTCAATCTTGTGCATTCAGCCAATTAATGGCTCTGTCAAAACAAAGAATAATGAATAAACTTTTTTGGGGGAAAACGCAACTTTGCTACCTCATCATGCTTCCTCAGATTTGATGGTGAACTTTTGAACCCAGACATTGACCTGATGAAAGTCATAACTGAAGTAGAACTGTGTGTGTGCTTGATGCATAAAAACAATGATCATTGGTTCTTATGTCAAGCACGCACGTTTGAGCTTCCGTTTCCCATATTTAATGTGTATAAGATAAAATAAAAATGTAATGTACTTTTTAAGTTGAAATAAAATTGTAAGGAGTAAAAAGTACCGTTTTTTCCTTCAGAAATGTAATCAAGTAAAAGTACAATAGTCAGTTTTAAATTATACTTGAATAAAGTAAAAATCCTCCAAAATAATACTTAAGTACAGTAATCAAGTAAAATTACTCAAGTATTTTACACCTCTGCTTATTTCAACACGCTCGAAATACAGAAGAAATACTGAAGTGAGATATTGACTTAATAAGATACTGAAAACTGACTTCACCCAAAAATGAAAATTCTGTTATCATTTACTCACCCTTATGTATGACTTTACAATTTTTGCTGTGGAACATTCAAGAAGATATACTGAAGAATGTTGGTAACCAAACCATTTCAGTTCCCTTTGCCTTCAATTTATTTGGACAAAAAATACAGTAAAATTCAATTGGAATCAAAACAGTTTGGCTTCACAGACAGTTATACAGGTTTGGAGCAACATGAGGGTGAGTAAATAACATAATTTTTATTTTTGGGTGGACTATACCAAGAATGACAACTATATCCAACGCACAGTAAAATTCTGTTTATTATAAGCACACACTGCGGATCTATTGTCTGCTGGATGATTGTAAGCATGAGTTCTGATGGATTTTGGAAAAAAAAAATTGCTATGAAAATGATTCTGATATTATTCCTCTGTAGCATTATTGTTATAGTTGTGGTATGGACTAAGCTATTCTTTTATTTTTGGAACAATTTTTAAAACTATAATGCGTTTTAAAATGTTTTTTAAACTTTATTGTAACCGTTATCATTATAGTTATCGTGGTGTAAACAGGCCTTATCCCTTTAATGACAACACTGACCAACTGATTGCATCACAAGAATGCATAACAGAAGAGGAAAAAATATTAATTTCATTAATTAAAAAAAAAAAATCACTGTGGTAAAACATGTATTAAACTTCAATGAGATATTAGCAATATATTGAATGTTGAATGAAAAAAATGCTGCCAGAATATATTGCTAATATTTAATGTCAGTCAATGGAGAAAGATGCTTTTTTTTAGTTACAATATTATGCGATTTTGTAGTTACTATAACTACCAGAAGATGCTTTCAGAGCTATACTAACCAACCAAACCCTGACCACTTGGGTATGCGAACATGTCGTGTTTTTGTAGCGGAAAGTCATAATTGCAACTCTTAGGCTGTGTGTCCACCAAAGCGTTTTTTTTGTAGCCAGCTGAAGATGCCAGGCGCTCTGCTGAAAACGCCTAGCTGTGAGCACTTGAGAGCACTTCTAAAGTGCTGCGTTTTTTAAGTTGAGACGCTTTGGCTGCTATGATATGGAATATCCCTGGAAGTATAACTAGGGCGAATTCCAAATGGCTTTTTTTGCGTCCTTGAAGGGCACTTCGGGAAGGGGACGCCATTTGTTGGGACCTTCCAAATGAAAGTGAACAACCCCTTCACGAAGGGCCCTTCCAGAAGTCTCACGGAAGTGATTTCCGTTTGTGATCATGTGATCTTCGGTTAGGAGATTGTGCGATGTATTTTAAAGCAAAATTGGGGTTGATTTCGACTTCACATACAAACGAAGTAGAATAGGCTAATGAAATTTGTCTTTATTTTAATGTAATTCAAAATATTTTTCGTCAGTGATGGAAATATGACTTAAAATGGTAGTGAAAGCAAGTTTAGCTTGAAAAAGTGTAATAGTAATAAGACACAATCAGATAATATTTGAATAAAAAAGAAATATTTGCAACAACTTTTGAAATTGCCGAATGCTGCACGTGCACAGTCTTGTCAAGGTAACATTTGGTCCATCATTCCCTTTGCCAAGGGAGTTCCAAACACTTATATGAGAAATGAATGCCCTACACCCTTCAAAGAACACCCTTCAAGGGCTCTGCCCTTCAAAGGGAGTCGGGCATAGGGATGCTCACTTCCGTTTGGAATTCGCCCCTAGTATCTGATTTTGCAGATAGTTTATGCATAAAAAAATGTTGACTCAATATAAATTTGCTCTGGCCTTTGTTTTAAATGATTTTGTTCCATTGTTGCGCTTCTTGTTGTCGTCTGTTGCTGCTGTTTTGTCCCGCCCATCCTCCACTGTGATTGGTTAGCTGACTGAAAAGTGACAGTGATGAGCACTGTTTTACCCAAAGTTGAACATTCTTTAACTCTCCACGCTCAGCACACGGCATGCTCCTACCATTTAAAAAAAAATGGGGCACTCCCATTGAAAACAATTTTAAAAACTATTGCGCTTCAACTTTCAACACAAATGACCTTTTTTTAAAATAAACAACAACATAAGCAATTACTGCCCTTCCACTGAAAGTCAACGCAACCAAAACATTGATGCTTCAAAATGTTCATGAAGAAATAGTAAATGTAATCAATATGAATGAATCGGTTTAATCAATTTCTTCTGAAGATACACATTCACTTTACATAATGAACAGATTTAATTTAGACATTTATTCACATATAAACTTTCAACAACACGCATACATAGAGCAGTAAATGGATAGATGTAAATAATAAATGTAAGCACAATTGGACTTGCTTTAAGCACAAGAACAAGACTTGGTGTTTTTTGCGTAAACAAACGCTAGTATGTTTGAGCTTTTGTTTCCCGCATTTGATGTGCATTATCTGAATAACAGTCCGTATTAAATCTGTTCATCATACAGAGTAATCATCTTGTGGGTAATTGATGACAAAATTTTCAGTTTTGGGTGAACTATCCCTTTAAGCCTTAGAAGGCTTGAAATACAAAAGAATACAGCAACATTTTTATTCAGAAAAAATAAAATCATACAGATTTTAAATGTCATGAAGACGAGTGAATGATGGCAGAATTTTCATTGTTGGGTGCAAAAGGTACTTTGAGTCTTTTTAGAAATTATTTAAAAGAATCTACTCCTTTTAGGTGTTTAACCATTGTGACCATTTAGACAGGGAATCTGATTATCCTCTACCTCATTTTGTCACATGGAGTGCGTATGCTATTATTTTAGATTCCTTTTATTAAAATTGCACATTCCCAAGATGACTCATAACACTAATCCTGCTCACTTGTCACATGCAGTAATTCCTTGCGAGTGCACTGGTTTTCAAGGGCATAAATCAATAGTCACTGCCAGGGCACTGTGCCGCTCTTTAAATAGAGCTGTGACTGCAGTTGGCCCTGGGTAATGGCAACACAGCCGAGAAAGCCTTTCAAAGCAGAGCCTCTAGAATCAGATAACAGAGGTGCTGACTTAATGCTAATGTAAACTTTCTATGTAATTCAGGGCTTACATTTGATTAATCTAAGCATGACTGAAAGGTTATTTAACTTTCATCTTCCAATAAATCTCACTTTCAAATACTTTATCCAGAACATTACTGTGTGATTACAAAGAGATTAATTTAAATCGTTTCATCAAAAAGCACTAAAACTGCAGTCTTGGTCATGCAATTATTGAGAGGCGAATTCAGCTTAAAATACGAAATGAATTTGTTTGAGCAAGCTGACTGAAATTATTTGACCTGCGAGATTTATTATGCCTTTAAAAACGCTTTGTAAAACAACTGTATAAAAAGCTAAATTAAACAAAAATGAAGTTGTTTTCCTTTTGTGCATACCGAGCTTTCTTTCAATCCCAGCATGATTGGTACAACAGCAAGCAGATGTTGCAGTTTGAGGAGTAGACACACAGCTCTGTGGAGGGGGTACATGCCCTGCGTTTGAGTAATCAGCAATGAACGAGCGGCTTTGACTGCTGGTATGATGCTCTCCCAGGCTCGCATCTCAGAAAAAACCTGCACTTAGAACAGATGGACGTTTCAGAGAGGCAACAGTGATAGGAAAGGAACGAGGAGGCAAAATACCATAGTCTATATTCTGTTTCATCTGAAATTTCATCTTTGCACTAAATGAAGACAGTGACACCCAGTTATCAAAGTGTCATGTTGCTTTCAGAAATCACAATGCCTGTGGAGCAAACGTGACATTGACAGCGAAGATCTTTTATGAATGACAGTATAACAAAACTGCCAGCATTTTATGACGGTGCATCAACGGAGACCTTGGAAAAACAGCAAAGGCACAATCGATCTGCCACCTGAGGGTTCCTTCACTGTTCTCTAGTCAGTGATGGTAGAGGTTGATATTACAGTTTTCTCAGTTGCTTTTGTGCATTTCTCAAATCATCCTTAATATTTGCAAAGTACATTTCTCAAAACAATTTGTGCAAACAGCACCACACAATGGATTACCTGCAAAAAGCCTGTAACTTACTCGAAATCTTTAGTTCATCTCTCAAAAGTATTTGTCAATAAACATATCAGTGCCACCAAAATGAAAAGTCCTTGTGCCATTGTTCACAAACAAGATAGTCAAAATGCTTAGTCATGTTGTCAATATAACACTGCACTCTGTTGGTATTATATACCTGGTGTAATCTATGGCAACAGTTTGAATGACTGTATGCAGAAGGCTGCACCTCTGTATGCCATATATCCATTTCAAAAGTACAAATTTACACATTACTGTATGTGGAATATTGATTGAAAGAGACTGGATAGGATTCACAGTTACACTTTTACTAGTGGTCTGACAAATTATGTGTTAGAAAGTCCATTGTGAGAATTTGTAACTCTTGTGTTGTCCTCTGTCTATATATGCTTTTCAATTGAATGTTCATGAGATGCAACCATTTTGCATTTAATGACTTGTACAATGAACTAATGACTAGATGTTTTGAGGGGTAAGACTTGCACAGAGAACTATATAGATTTTGAGCAACATGACAATAGCAACTGATAATGTAGGAAACCACAGACAAATGTGCGTAATCAATTGCATGAATGTACCAAAGCAATTGCAACTTGTTCAAAAGAAAGAGAAACTGCCTTTATGTGTGACTAGAGGATGTGGAGGTTGAACAAGTAGTTTTGAGAATTTCATTTCTAATTTAAGAAATGCACCAAAGCGACTGAGAAACACTGTGCTTAGTTAGTTATTATTACCTAAAACCCAGAGCATTATATTAACACACACACACAGAGAGAGAGAAAGAAAGAGAAAGAGAGAGATCCTTATCATCGCTGAAATGGTAAGCAATTCCAGCTACAGTGCTGAACCGAACTCAAGGTATCAATGAGAGTTATTTTTAAAATGTCTCATTTATGTTTTTATACTGTGCTTCAGAATACAATTAATTTATGAAACCTGCCCTTCTACTCCTGTTAGGATAAGTTCAAATAGGACTAAGCAATGACCTTGAAATTCAGGAAATTGTAGGTAAAGTATACACACACAATAATTAGAAGAATAACACCATGCACAAATGGGGAAACTATTTGCTATACAAACCAGTGTATTCACAATTATGATTATTGAAATATGATGACAAATACTAATTTGCAACATAAAGCGGGATAAAGTAGTTTGTGTATGGCTAAAATAACTGGAAGCAGACAGACAGACTAATAATATACTACCTCAAATGTTTATTTTCCAAATCTAAATCATTAAATACACAGATTTTTGTGCATATTAATAAACATATGGATTTAAAGCAGTTATACCTATTTTCTCTAAATATAGGTAACTTTCAAACACGGTGTGATTAGAGTCCTAAACTGTCGCAAAATGTTCCCATTACTGTCAGTCAAATAGGCCCA
The DNA here is from genome assembly GCF_012432095.1 of Onychostoma macrolepis. Taxonomy (NCBI): domain Eukaryota; kingdom Metazoa; phylum Chordata; class Actinopteri; order Cypriniformes; family Cyprinidae; genus Onychostoma; species Onychostoma macrolepis. The sequence continues at coordinate 16,127,446 of NC_081175.1, forward strand.
GTAGAGCATGGGGAAAAACTAACTTTGAGTCTCCTGCCAGGTGAGGCAATACCTCAAACACGCCGAGCAGATGGACCAATTACACACCGGCAGTGCTCACAAAGGGGGAACCGACAGATCAGGTAAGCCATCACAACTTACAGCCCAGAATTAAGTCTCTACAGGGAGGTGTGAACTGTCCCACCGAAAGATCAGTAATAGTTAAAAATGGCTGTCTCTCTCTGGGGAAGGCACCAGACCCGCCGTGTAAGTCAGACCTTGATTATTCTGAGCTTAGTTGCACTTGCTGCTCTGCTCATGTTGTTGAGATAAAACAGCTGTGCCTCTGTGTCTCCCAAGACAACAAAACTGTTGGAAAGGTTTATACTGCCTCAAGGGGATGTACACTTCTGAGAAAACGGCAATCCCAACCTCGTTAAAACCGTGGCAGTATGGGTAATGATTGAGTAACTGTAGCCTGGAGAAATCATCTCTTCCACGGTCTGCAGATGCACACACAGGTTGAGCTGAACTCGATGCACAGCTGTGAAGTTCATTAGGAAATATGAATAAGAATTTTAAGCAAAGTTGCTCTGTATGTTAATGCACGAGTGAAGAAAAAAGTGAATATTTTCTTAGTAGTCCTCTGTTGTACTTCATAGATGTTTCAAGCTCAATAAATATTGAATATTTAAAAGCAATACATTTAGTATGAACGCCAAGGTCAAGACAACCACCACAGCTGTGAGTTACACCACAAAGCGTTTGACCTTTATTTATGAAGACACAGTTTCTAGAATATATATGCACGTTTATCTGCAAGTACCTTAATAATGTATTACTCTAATACTTGACCTACTGTAAAACTAGCAGATCCTCAATTATTTATCGCAACTAGGCATGTGCCCGAACCAAATCCCTTATTCAGAAAGACATTAATAATCATGTCAAAACCGATAACGAATAAGACATTTGGTTGTAGATTAGGGGTGGTTTCTTTACAAAACAATATAAACAGTCACTTGCAAAGAAAAAGCATGTTGTGTCATATAAAAATGGAATATAACAAATAAGGAACTTTTTAATATGTATATTTATGACACACAAAGCTCTGAAAAATATAAATTTTATGAATTATACTAGGTATATTTCCTCTATGTTCGCTAGTTACATCTAAAAATGGGCTTTTCATTTAGTTTCGATGCAATTAATAAGAGAGTCAAATAACATGTATACTATCTACATGTTATTAAATATATTTTATGAACATATTATGAAAGTATTTCTAAATATTTACAAAGTAAATGCAGGAAAATTAATTTTCAACATTAATTTTTTCTGGAATCTATCACTGGCTTGTTTTTGTGATGGTTTGCTGTTGGCACCATTGACTCTATCCAGCTAAAATGGATTGATTCTTGGTCTAACAGCCAGATGTTATAATGCCAAGTCAGATCCCTCAATAAGCCAGTGGCTGGAAGGATTAACTCATTATAATAAGAGAGCATGGTAATTGTTCGGAGGGAACATATTGCATGATTTGTTTAAATCTGTTATTGTGACAACATCAATTTCAATGCACATTACCTCTTGGATTCAGTCAAACCACCTGGATGGATTCATTGTCACCTAATAATGTAGTGGGAATTATTTCTTCCTAATTATATCCAATGATCTCACTCTGAGTCATACGACCAGCGAGATTCATGAGAAATGTGATATGTAACCTTTCGAAATGTTTAAAATTGTGAAACTGCAGTGGCATTTCATTCTAGCCAGCAACACTGATTACTCACTGATTCGCTTGAAATTATTATCAGCTTTTTTGTGACCTTATCAGTTGCTTGCACCAGGTTCCAGCTGCTGTGGAACACTATGGCTGGCAAGGCGCACCAGCACTGGCTGGATTTTTGCTGGTTTCTAAGCTTGTTCACCACCGCAACTGAACCGATTTCATGCTAGCACACATTTTAAATTAAACATGGCTACTTCTAATTTGCTGCGGGCTTGCTTCTTTATCTGTTCCTTTTCTACCCAGTCTCTTAGTACATTCGTGGATTCACTTAAACATTCATCATGACTGAACTGAGGGGATTCTGGCTGTCACTTAATTTGCGTGAGATAAGATCCATTATTCAGGAGGTGATTTAATAATAATCTTAAGGAAAGGAGGGGAACCAGAATTCATGGAAAACATCCTGCTCTGTAGGCAGGTAATGTGCGAATGTTCACGTCATTGATTTTATCACACATCACTGACAACATTTTCTCTCTCAATGTCTTTTCTGGCAGGTACAAACACTCCACTGACTGAAGTGGAGTGGACTGAAACACCATTTTCAAACCGTATGTTAGGATACTAAATATTTTCACATTTTCTGAAGAAAACGTAGGTTGTACACAACTCACCTTCACAAGGACTCAAGTGGTCTGGAAGGCCAGGGTTGCCAGGTCCCAGAAATATTTCCAGCCCAAAGCTTAAAGCTCAAATCCCGCCCAAAAGGAATGAAAACTAGCCCAATTTTTGCCCTGTCCAATCACAGCTGACAGCAGCTTTATTTAATTAAAGCCCTATAAAATAAACATTTTGATTTTTATTCTGTTTTGAATCTTAGCAAGACTTGTTTATATGTAGTATGTGCATATGAAATTATTTAATCTGTATTTTCTTTTTTTTTTTCTTTTACCCTTTCTTTCATTTTAATTTTCAGCACTTTTCATAATTATTTTTTCAGCACTTTTTCATAATAAATTTAAAATTAGGGCTGGGTGATATGTCCAGAAATAATTATGACAATATTTTTTCCATATCATATCAATATTTGTAAGAATATTAGCTTACCATTATTATGGAAGACGGAAGGAAATGCTTTGAGAATGCATGTAAACACACACACACACACACACACACACACACACACACATACACATACACACACACACACACATACACATACACACACACACACAAACACACACACACACACACACACACACACACACACATATATATATACATTTTAGTGATTCAAACCAAAGTGCGTCGTGTTCTCAAATTATTCACTCTGAGTCGGTTCTTTTTATTGAATCGGAAACATTCAACACAACTGACATTCATCGAATCCCAAACAATTCAACTGATTTTATTTTTTTTTTTTTTTTAGTGAATCAAAATTACAGCGCAGTGTAGTTCCGATTCCTGAACAAGGCTTCTTTCTTTTCGTAAGGCTTGTGAGAGTTAAATAAGTTTTGTTACTGACTCATTATATGACGAAGTGTAGTTAAAAATACACACAATATTTTACAAATTTCTATGAAATATTACTTCCCTCAAATTAGAATAAAAACATTACTGCTCAATCCTGGCTGCAGGACTGTAAAATTGCCTTCGAGGGCGAACACTATGCCCTGTCATTCCGTTCAGTGCTACCCTCCTTTCTCTGCTTTGTTTCTGTGCTCTCCTCTCATAATGATCCCCCATGAGGCAGAGTATAAAAAAGAATCAGAACTTGAAGGAAAAGAAGAATCAGTATGCAAAAGAGCCTGGTATTCTTGTCTGTTTGTGAGTCAGCAGAGAGCCTGTCAACAAAAGCTGGTTTGCTCCAGTAGAGGGAAATCAGAAGCTTTTGAGGAGGTGCTAATGTGTGCCGAAAGAGTGCCAAAACAGGGGTTCAACATGGCCGACGGTTCTGTTCTTATTCAACCCGAACACCATCAAGGAAATATTTCAGTAGTGGAGCATAATAAATTACACATAAGACTCTTGGCAGTATACTGTGAGTGAGACATTAAACCTTAGTTTTTTTTCCAGTCTTTAGCTTTCCTGCATCTTCATCCTTCTTGCTGCTCGTATTATGTGATGCTATGTCCAAGGAGAGCGAAGTAGGACTGGATTGTGTGACACATGTGCTGGGAGGTAGTGAAATAAATCAAACAGCTGAAATTCTGCTGTTTATAGCTACAGTGGCATATCCTTGGGATGATTTAAAAAATCCAACACCAACCAAACTACTGTCAGGATTTTGGAACTGTTTCTGTTCCTGTTTCCTCTTTTGGTCATTTTCTTGTCCTTGTTTAGTTAATTATGATTCCTGGCACCTGTGTTTGTTAATTATCCTGTGTATTTAAGTTCCTGTTTGTTCCTTTCTTTCTGCCGGGTCTACTGGTTAGTTACTTGTGTTAATGCAAACCTATGTTGCAATATCTCCAGCGTTTTCTGTTCATTTGCAAGATACGGTGTGACAGAAGACCCGGCCACAAAAGATCATGGCTGAGGACAAGCTGTGGGGTTTGCGGCAGACTGGTCAGAGGTTGGAACGGTATGTGGAGGATTTCCTTGAGCTTGCTAACCAGCTGAGCTGGCACAACGCAGCTCTTGGCGCGTGCTTTCAGCTGGGGCTGGACGACGTGATGATCTGCTGCGATCTTCCCGTGTGGGAGTATCCCCTGATCGCAGTGGTGGAGGTAACAAATTACAACTACTCACGTTACTGTAAGTATTTTTTTCTGGTACTTGTACTTTTTTGAGTAGATTTTTTAAAGCTGTACTTTTACTTGTACTTAAGTACAAATTAAGCAAAATAATCTACTTCACATTTAAATCACAGTTCGTTACTGAGTACTCCCAATTTGAATTGATATTCAAACCTTTGACGGCATTTCAGTAGCCAATAAAGATATCCGACTGTAAACGGACCAATAAAAGCCCTGATATCTGAACCGGGAAAAGTCGCCGCTACAGCAGCAGCAGTAGCAGCTTTTGAAGATCTGATCGGACAGTGAGGGAGGAGCTCAGCGCAACTATGGAGTAAACGTTTTGAGAAACAAACAACATGGTAGTGTTATCCTAAATATCTATATTTTGACACAGATTCTGAAATATCTGATACGGTTCCATTACTCATTTTCTGCTGCGTCTCTCCTCTCCGACAGCGAGTTTGACACGCATCAGTTACAGAGTCTGAATGTCTGCGCAGGATTGCAGGTATTCCGCATAATTTTAATCATTTCCACGCAAAAGTGGCGAGCGCTTTATTGTAACATGAGAACACAGTCATGTAATCGCAGAAAACTGATGCGAGATGCGAGCTCTCAAATAGGCCTAATTTATACAAATGAACTGCCTGTCCTTTCACTCCGATATTGCTTATGCGCACTCAGACTGTGTGCAATCGTGATCTCTCCGTGCTTTTATAGTAGAAATTATTTCTCTTTGCTCCTAGATTAAACTTTGTCAAAAGTTATCATTCAGATCCACGCCTGACCAATGAAAATGCTACTGGACATTTTATTGACTGTAAGTGAAATGCACCAGAAAGTCTTTCAATATGAAAGCTGGAACTTTAATTTCTTTACAGTGTAAATTTATGCTAGAAATGTTTCGGAATGGGGTATTTGTCTGATTTGTACATATAAATATCCTAGTCTGTGTAACTGCATCACTACATTGTACAGACATTACAGGTCAAAGCCATCTGATGTTCCATTTATCTAAATAAATGACATGTATGGCTCTTAAATCACTGCTTATAAAAATTCAGTGTTGTCATATTTCGAATACCTCAACTGAATTGAATGAATTTGTTTTATCATTTTATTACTGACTGTGTACTCGTCTTTTTTTGTAAGTTCAGTTTGAAATCAAATTTGAAATCAAGCTGCTTTGCTTTACAATTTTACCCCATTTTAAAGACACAAATACACAGAATGAGCAAATGTTTAAGATTGAGATTTTTGTAATGGATCAATGTTTATATGTAGGCTATGTAAATAAAAGCCTATATTAAAATCTGTTCATCATATTTTTTTAGAAGACTTGGATTAAACCACTCAAAACTTGAAATAACGATTCCCTTGAAAAAATGGATGGACAAAATAATTTGAAATATTGAAATGGCTATATGGCGGTATACAGTATGTGGTAGTTTTGCCAATGGTATTGAAAATGATTGAAGTCGTCATGAAATCAAAAATGACCCTACTTACTTTTTTAGTGCACATTACTAGTCTTGTGGTGAATAATTAAACCGTTCAAGTCAATACACCAGGGGAAAAAATTGTCTGCCATCATAATATTTAATCAAAACCTGAAATTCTTGCTCTGATGACATCAGTTTGAAGGTTTGGGGAGAATCCTTTTGTTAAATCATGATGTAAGGACTGCAGTTTCCGGGTCTCTACTCCTTTCACTTGAGAATACTATCTCAGCAGCCATTTATGAGCACTATTTAATTAATATTACATATTTAAGCTAAGCATTTAAAAATTTGCTGTGCACACTACAGTCTCCGTGCTCACAGTGTCTCAGACACTAACATTTTAGCTGAATCCCTGTCTGGCCATCTGGGTTTTCAGTATGGAGATAAAGGTTAGGGTTATAATTTTTCAGTATTATATTGTATATTAGCACAGTTTGTTTTCTTGGGGTATCTGGCAGAGCGTTAGGACCCAGAAGCGAAGATATGAATTAATATTTTTTGGTAATTCATTAAATATTGCTGCTAAAAAGTAACTAGTACTCTGAGTAGTTTTTGAGATGAGTAATTTGTACCGGTACTTTCACTTGTAATTGAGTATTATTTCAGCAATGTAACAGTACTTGTACTTAAGTACAAATTTTCAGTACTCTTTCCACCACTGCCTGATCAAGCTGATTAATCTCATCCTTTTCTTAAATGATTCCGATTTTGAAGCTGAAGAAATAAAGGAAATGTTTCAGTCTCGTTGTCCAGCCCTCTCTGAGGCATGCCGCGTCTCGCCAGCTCACCCCACGCCAGGAACCCTGCCCAGCCCCAAACACCCCCGAATCCTCCGAAGCTCCACGATCATCCTCAGCTCAGAAATGCTGGCCGCTTCCAAGTCAAGATTGCTGGCAGCTTCAAAGTCAAATCAGCAGGCCGTTCATCGCTCAAGCCAGCCGGCCTCTCCGCTGTCAAGCCTGATGGTCATCTCCCTCTCCTCAGCCCAAAAGAGGAGATTGCAGAGGCCCCAGAGCCCACTCCAGTGTCGGCTCCAGTCCCAGAGTGCACTCAAGTGCCCGCTCCTCCAGAGGGCCATCCTGTTCCCGCGCTAAGCCCAGGGAGGGCTCATGATCCCCAGTTAAGCCCAGAGAGGGCTCCAGTCCCTGCATCCAGCTCTGAGAAGGCTCCAGTCCTCGAATCCAGTTCAGGGAGGGCCTCTAGACTTGAGATTCTCCCCAAGTATTTTTTGGGGTGGGGCTATACGGCTCTGGCCAGAGGGGCTGGGCCATTAGCCAAGGCCACGGAGGCTGTCCCGCCATGGCTCCCAGAGCTCCCCGCTCTGCCATGGCTCCTTGGACTGCCTGTCCCACCATGACTCCCCAAGCTCCTTGATCTGCCATGGCTCCCCGAGCTCCCTGATCTGCCATGGCTCTCTGGACTGTCTGCCCCGCTATGGCCCTCTGTGCTCCCTGATCCGCCATGGCTCCTTGGACTGCCTGTCCCACCATGGCCCCCTGAGCTCGACGATCCGCCCTGGAGGCCTCCCGTGTCTCCGTCAGGTACCAGCCTCCAGGGCACCAATGTCAGAGTTTTGGACCCGTTTTGCCCGTTTCTGTTCCCGTTTCCTTTTTTGGTCATTTTCCTGTCCTTGTTTTGTTAATTAGGATTCCTGGCACCTGTGTTTGTTAATTATCCTGTGTATTTAAGTTCCTGTTTGTTCCTTCCTTTCTGTCGGGTCTACTGGTTCGTTACTTGTTAATGCAAACCTTCTAAGTTGGAATATCCACAGCGTTTTCCGTTCATTAAAGCCTGTTCAAGTTTGTCTGTGCCTCCAGCGTGCTCCTTGCAAGACACAGCGTGACAACTACACTCTAAAGAATACTGGGTTAAATACAACCCAGCGCTGGGTAAAATATGGACGAACCCAACGATTGGGTTGTTTAGACCCAGCGGTTGGTTTAAACATTTAACCCAACTGTTGATTGAAAACAACCCAGCATGTGTTCTGTATTTAACCCAGCATTTTTTAGAGTGTACAGTAATTTATTCTCCAAAGTGTAGATGTGCACTCTTGTTGATATAATAATGGGAGCATTTCAGTTATGCTGTGCCACATTTTTCAGTTTTTGGATGCAACCATTAGAAGAATCACACAATGCCTCCAATGGTTGCATCCAAAAGCTGAAAAATGTGGTGTTTGCAAATGTGGAAGATATCAAGGCTTAATGACAAGCAGACAGACAATCATATTTATTATTGTTTTGAGTCTTTTTTTTTTTTTTTTAACTATTATATTACATCTTGTGAAGCTTTTAAGATGCTAATTAAATTATGGCTAATATACAATTATGGATAATATATAAATCTGAAAAAAATAACAATATACACACAATACTCATACTGTGTGTGATTTATAGATTGTGGTCATACCACCCACCCCTACACTCTTAAAAATTAACATAGGTTCTTAAAAGACTCTTTTTCTTTGTGTGAAGAGCATTTAATCTAAAGCAACTTTTTCATCTAGAAACAACCTTTTATGCAATGGAAAGGTTCCATGGATATTAAAGGGGTCATCGGATGCAAATTTCACTTTTCAAGTTGTTTGAACTTGGAAGTGTGTGTACACATCCATCCTATAATGATAAAAATCCACCCAGTGGTTTTTTTTTTTTTAAATGTTTTAAAATCCCCTTTCTCAAATCAGGCTGCTCGGAGATTCCTGTCAGAATGACGTAGTTCTGCACAGACCTCTCCCACGATAGCTGATTGACAAGGCCGTCTTACCTTAGACCCGCCCTGAGTGAGCTGTCCGCCATTGTGTCGACTCTGGTGCAGGGGAAAACGAGAATGTCTCCGATAAGCGATTGAGGTGTTTAGTTGTTGATGTAATAATGAATATCACAGTCATCATTTACTCCCGACATTTGAGCCGCTGAAGACGCAGAGGATTAACGTTACTTTCATTTTGAAGGGAATGCGCCGATCCCCGAATGCATCTATGTTCGCGCGAATCATTCATGATCCAGCTTCATCTACAGAAGAAGTGAGTATAACTTTGCAAATCACCTTTCCTAATAAGGAGCTAGTCAGCCAGTTTCGTGGCTAAAGTAAACCGTACTGCTCATCACCCCACGGAAGAGAGGGGCGGGGTCAGCAGAGCTCATTAGCATTTAAAGCAACATGGACTAAAATGGCTTGCTAAAAACAGAGCTGATTTTGACATGGTAAAAAGGTGTTTTTTACGCTACCATTGAGAAATTTTAACCAAAGTATGTTATAGACTTTTCATTAAGACCTAAAGAATCATATCAACTTGTGGAAAATGGGCATCCGATGACCCCGTTAAAGGTTCTCCATGGAACCATAGATGCCAATAAAGAATCTTTATTTTTTAAAAGTGTAGGCTATGGAGCCAAGACTAATTTATCATTATGACCATGTGAACGCACAAAAGCTCTTCATGGCCTATAAACAACCTCACAAGGTTCTTGTCATCCATTTAAATGATCCCCGCTTTCCTGAAGGAGGTGTGGTGAAAAGGTAGTCCATTTGATATTCAAATGAGGGACAAAAAGGCTTCTGTTAGATTTGATGGGCTATCAAACAGCATCAGTGTCTTGCAGAAATGTCATGTAAGACTTTGAAGGAGAAGGCCTGAGCGGTGCTTTCACAGCATGGCCGGTGGAAATGCACAGTGTGCCCTTTTGAAGACGCTGACACAGTCCCTGAGCGGTCCGGAGCGGTTTCCACCAACCTGTCATGCTTCTTCTGGATGTTCTCCTGATTAAAGGAGGGGAGTAAATAAAAAAGACAGGGCATCAGCACATACATCCATAAGCCGTCTTCTACAGAAGCCTAAACAGATCCCTTAAGTCTCACATTCAGCTCCTTTTAAATTTAATCACTGTAAAACATTTAGGTCCATTTTACACTGCACGCATAAGTGAAACTGCAGCGTAACTCCAACATGCTTTCACAATCACTGCAATTGATTATCCTGATCGATTATACTTTTTTTTTTTTTTTTTTTTTTTCCTGTCTTTTAAGATTGTTGCTTGTCAGAAATGATCTATGATTGCAGAGTTTACCTTTTTACAATTCATGAAACAGGGGCCTGTACCATGAAGCTGGATTAGCTGGCTAGCCAGGTAAGTTTCAGTTTAGCTTGCGCCAACTCTGGGTTTTAGGTACCATGAAAGTAGCTTGGCTTTTAGCTGCCTTCATTGCCATAGTAACTTACACTCCACAGCTAACCTGCTCCGGGGCAGGTTATGTTCTGAGTTAGAGATCTCAAACTGAAATTGGACCAATCAGATGTGAGCTAACTGACACATGTCTGACACAAAAAAAGTCACTCTCCCAGTTTATCTTGCTCCAAATTAAAGGTCACTAGTACAAAAAAAAAGTTGGTCTGGCCTTAATGATAATTACATTATTTTATATTATTTATTTAATTATATGATTTATATTATTATTAATCCATTACACACAAGCTATTTTAGTTTAACAGTTATTATAAATAATTTATTTTAAATGAATGTTAATAGATACAGATTGTATATAATATAAATAAGTTGTAGAATCAATAGATAATGCTTTAAAAATGACTGTGACCTTACATGTTCGAGTCTCTATCGCTGTATATTTCCAACAATATAAACTAACTTAAGTTTCACTTGTGACTGCACTGATAAAGCAAGACAATTTATTTTATTTGTCCTCTTTCATGAACAAGTACTTTTTCATTGTAAATGCATTTAAATGAATCATATTTTTCAATCTTTTAACCTTTAGCAAAATCTTTAACTTTTAACCAAGGCTTGTGATTGGCTGTTAGCCACTGATGTCACACATTCATGTGCACATGCTCCACAAACTCAGGATCAAAGCCTGAGTTAACAAAGTTGATGATCAGCATCATGGTACCAACAAAGCCGGATCGGAGAGGTTTGGTTTTGTCAACTCGAAACTAATCCTGTAACTCTAAATTTGTTCATCTACCATCATGGTACAGGCCCCTGGTCTGTTGAATATTACCTTATTAAATATTATTAAACAACAGTAGAATAGTTTGTTCTTTATTTCCTTATGCAGTGCAACATTTTAAATTTTCACAGAAAAAAGGGGAATACTTTACAAAGCCACTTAGACTGATGTCAGCAATAACAATAATAAACATATTACATTTAAACAGTAAAATGTAAGGCATATGCATGTGTAGGTCAAAATAATTTGACTCTTGAGAAAAATACACTACCTGTGAAAAGTTGGAATATTTGATTGTTTTCATAAGGAGATTATTTTACTCACCATGGCAGTATTTATTTGTTTAAAAATACAGTGAAACTGTAATACTGTGAAATATTACACTTTACTGTAAAATAACTGTTTTCTCTTTGAATGTATTTTAAAATGTAATTTATTCCTGTGATTTAATTTTCAGCAGTCATTACCCCAGTCTTCAGTGTCATATTGAGCTTTTAGAAATCATTCTAATATGCTGATTTGGTGCTCAGTTATTATCAGTAATTAAGAACAGTTTTCGTTATTATTAATGTTGAAAACAGTTCAGAAGTTTTGTTTAATATTTTTGTGGAAGCCTTAATACTTTTTTTTTTTTTTTTTTTTTCAGGTACTTTGATGAATAGACAGTTCAAAATGAGTAGCATTTATTTGAAATAGAAATATTTTGTAACATTATAAACGTCTCTACTAGCACTTTTCATCAATTTAATGCATCTCTGTTGAACAGAAGTATTAATTTCTTTTTCTTATTTTTTAAATCTTACTTGGCACGAGACTTTGTATGATAATGTTTTTAAATTACTGTTTTTACTATATTTTTGGTCCAGTAAATGCAGCCTTGGTGAACATAAGAGACTTTTTTTCTTAAAAAAAAAAAACTTAAAATCTTAATTCTTTAAAACCTTTGACATGTAGTGTATGCAAACTGACAGAAAATTATGATTTGTGAATGTTCACTTGCAAATAAACGCATGCAATGTCAATAAAACTGCAACATCCTTTAAGACATAATCTGCCGCCTATCCAGGGGACACATGAGCTTTTAGCGCCTTACGAAAGACTCAGATCCTGCTGAGAGCTCACCATTACAGCACATCAGTAAAAACGCATGTGCAGCTGAACCGCTCTGATTACTGAATGGGGAATGCCCAGTGTGACTGGCAGCTCACATGGTGGTTTGTTAAATAGGCGAGAATTACTTGAATAAAAAAGCATAGTAGGGGGTGTGGGGGATGTGGGGTTTTAAGAGTGAAAAGTAACACATGTGAGAGATAGAGAAAGAGGGGAGGGAGTAAGGACAGTAATAACCATGCAGGAAGCATGCAGGGCCCAAAGGATACAATTAGCAATCAGGACATAGTGCCGGAGGCCTGATTACAAATGCAAACCATGTCTTCCTACAAATCCGGGGGTTATCAAACACCAGGCAGCCATTGGTGAAGCCAGAGATGAGCTGTGCCCTCTGCATTGGACACGGTACAAACCACATTCCATTTTACAAATACAGCTTTTTACTAGTGCCGGCGAGACAATGAGCATTTTCATTTGTTTGTTGTCTGCAGCGGATTCACCTCAAAAGGACAATCAAAGATGTGGTTTGTCAGACAGTGTATTAAGCATTTTTATTTATGAAGGTTAAGCAACAACATGTGGGACTTTTGTGAATATAAAAATCCATATAGCCTACTGCCAATGTTTTATGTTGAAATTAATACTGTCAATTTTAACATGTTAATTTAGTGATTAATTAGAATTTTTATTATATTAAAAGCTTTAATTTTAATTCATCATGCCCCTGACAAAATTAATCCGTTTTGTTAAATTATCTTGTACTAAAAATACAATAAATAGTATAAAATATTTAAAAATATAAAAATAATATAAAATATTTTTTTATTTTTTGGTCATTAGTTTTAATTTTAATTATTTTAGTACTTAAAGTAAAACTAAATGAAAATGATCAATTTCGCCTTGGCAACTAGCTGAAAATGAAAAAAATAAATGCTTTTTTTTTTTTTTTTTTTGGAAAAATCAGTTTCACTCCAATATGTTAACAAATAGACGAAATGATCTATTTCCATTTTATGGTAACTTTAAAAAGTAAAATTATGTTTGAAATTCCACCTATAGAATTAGTTATTATATAGTATAATTTATTATATTTGCTATATTTCATTTTTTTTTAGATATTTACTTTTTTTTGACCAATGTGAAAGAACATTTCAATTCAAATTCCAGTTTAACTTTGTGTTGCGTGTAGCCAATTCAGTTAAATTTCACACTCATGAACTGCAAGGGAGCTTTTAAATCTGTACAGGGTTTCCCTTCATATTTTTTAATATAAAGAATGTATTAATTAGCACTATGACAAACCATAATTTATGTCTTTTAAGATCAAACCCTTAAATGATCCCCAGTACTCTGCCCTGACTTGCATTTTTTTTGCCTAATGGCAGTTTCCAAAAAGTACCTCTGAGAATATCTTTACTGGCCGAGTTTCTGAACCCAAGCACTGCTTAATTCCTTCAGTATCTCTCTTTCTCTTCCTCTCGAAGAGCCAGCGTTCTTCTGACTAATGCCCCTTGACACCTTGAACTCCATATTGTGTGTTACAAATTCCCTCCTTAATTTGTGAGAAAGGAAAAAGAAAGACAGCTCACTAAGAAACATCAAAGCTCTTTTCTGCCCTCTGAGAGCCAGAAACTAATTTCTCCATACTTAAATTGGTCCAAACGTTTATTTCAAATTGGCCATAAATTGAAGTTTGTTAAACATTCCTGAGACTCATCAGCACTGGCCTAGATGGAGCAGTGGATTACAAAGGTGAAAGTGATTTCATTTGTACTGGGTGTCATTTGCTGTTGACCTGCCACCAAAGCATTACTAATGAAGAGAGTGGCTTAATAGCTTCAATGTAATGATTACATTACAAACCAAGAGTGGATGGTTATCGGACTATCAGACATAGATAGATGGATGGATGGATGGATGGATGGATGGATGGATGGATGGATGGATGGATGGATGGATGGATGGATGGATGGATGGATGGATGGATGGATGGATGGATGGATGGATGGATGGATGGATGGATGGATGGGGTATGTTGGTGAGTAGTCAGATGGATGGATGGATGGATGATCGACAGATACATAAATAGACAGTGACAGAGAGACCGTAGGTAGATGGATGGATGGAAGGATGTGTTGGTGAGTTGGCAGATAGATGGATGGATGATCGACAGATACATAGATAGATAGATAGATATAAAGACAGATAGATAGACAGACAGAAGGTAGGTAGAAGGATGGATGGATGGACAGACAGATGTATTGGTGTGTTGATGAGTAGGGTGGATGGATTGATGAATGGATGGATGGATGGATGGATGATGGACAGATACAAATAAATAGACAGAAAGACAGATAGACAGACAGAAAGTAGGTGGATGGATGGATGATAGACAGATACATAAATAGACAGTGACAGAGAGACCGTAGGTAGATGGATGGATGGAAGGATGTGTTGGTGAGTTGGCAGATAGATGGATGGATGATCGACAGATACATAGATAGATAGATAGATATAAAGACAGATAGATAGACAGACAGAAGGTAGGTAGAAGGATGGATGGATGGACAGACAGATGTATTGGTGTGTTGATGAGTAGGGTGGATGGATTGATGAATGGATGGATGGATGGATGGATGATGGACAGATACAAATAAATAGACAGAAAGACAGATAGACAGACAGAAAGTAGGTGGATGGATGGATGATAGACAGATACATAATTAGACAGAAAGGCAGATAGACAGACAGTAGGTAGATGGATGGATGGACAGATAGATTAATGGGTGTGTTGGTGAGTATGTGGATGGATGGATGGATGGATGATAGATACATAAATAGAAAGACAGACAGGTAGGTAGATGGATAAATGGATGGATGGATGGATGGATGGATGAATGATAGATACATAAATAGACAAAGTGACAGATAGATAGTAGGTAGATGGATGGGTGTGTTGGTGAGTAGGTAGATGGATGGATAATCGACAGATACATAAATAGAAAGATAGACCGACAGAAAGTAGGTAGGTGGATGGATGGATGGTTGATAGACAGATACAAATAAATAGACAGATAGACAGACAGAAAGTAGGTAGGTGGATGGATGGATGGTTGATAGACAGATACATAATTAGACAGAAAGGCAGATAGACAGACAGTAGGTAGGTAGATGGATGGATGGATGGATGAATGGGTGTGTTGGGGAGTATGTGGATGGATGGATGGATGGATGATGGATACATAAATAGAAAGACAGATAGACAGGTAGGTAGATGGATAAATGGATGGACATATGGATGGATGGATAGATGGATGGGTGAGTTGGTGGATAGATAGATAAATAGATAGATAGATGGACAGACAGAGAGATCCCAAGATTATTAAATCCAAGTAGATTTTCTTTAAATTCAATATAAAAGTGGCAATTGCAAATAGCAGGAGATGCAGACAAGCGAACTGAAAAATGATAACGGTAGTGATGATGATGCTATCTTGGTAAGAAATTAGAACACTTTCCTGTTAATAGACATCTCTATGATGGGATGCAGTTGTCAGATTATGTAAATCATGCACAAAAGCTCTTGGCTCCCTTGAAGACTTCAAAGTAGCAGGGTTAGATAGGGAATTAGTTTGCTGGCTAATCTCAACGGATGAAGGAATGGAAGTTTCACTTTGTTAATATACCCGCATTCTTAATGGGAGAGAGAGAGAGGAAAAGAGAGAGAGACATCAAAGTGGAGCAATATTAATTTTTTTCAGAGACCTTCCCTTTGATTTGTGAATGAGTTTGCACACGGGCAATCCAGTTTTAGCTGAACACTTCTCATCCTATACCATTTCCACTGCTACTGGTGAATCTAGAAATTATTATTTTATATATTTAATGAAGGATTTTTAGTCACAGCTTTTGGTAATAATCTTACAAATTACTTGTGCAAAGAACTGGAGCTAAACTGATTTTTCCACTGTTTTCTAAATATCCCTGCTACAAATGTAACCAGCATTTCCCAAAGTGTGTGTCCTAGTGTGCCATTTCATTATCTTCTGTGCGATTTATAAAGAGGCCCTGACTAAAATTATAATTATAATTTTTGGAAGAATACAAAAATATAGACCTTTTAGAAACCGCTTGAATCCTGAGCATAGTTTTAAGTCTCCAGTATACAGTTCTTTGTAACCTCGGTGAAAACACTATGAAATGATAGACACTTGACATTTTATTCGATGAAGAACATTTTCTGTACATGTTTCAGGCAGTCCATCAGATAATCATGTGACCACTTTTAATAGGTTTGACCCTTGAGTGCTAGTTCTCCAAATTATTTTTATGGCAAGGACAGCATATGACACCTTTATGTGCCTGATCACTAAAGTGTCATTTCACTCTTTTATTAAACAGTCCAATCTGGCTGTGCTTCAAAAATTGATATTGAAATTAAATTAGGCTACATAACGTTTTGCAAGACACCATGCAAAATTCCAATGTGGAATTTTAGCATTGTGAATTACAAGAAAACTCATTTTTAAGATGATAATGTCTTGTCTTACTGCCTGGATTGATAAAATATTTTCACTTCATGCATTCCAGAGTCAATCCAGTCAATCCTGTTATGCCACATCATTAAGGTCCACAAATTCTATCCTTTTTTTCCCCATCAAAATAGACATTTAGTTTTACACGACCACTTTACATCCTCTCTCTCGTATTTTTCTCCCCTAAATCACTTCTTTTTTTTTTTTTTTTTTAAATGCACTGGTCAATTTTGATATTTTGGGCTGTGTTGCTTCCGCAGCATGTTTTCACATCCCCACAATCTTACGTTTACTGTAAAGCGGAATAATAGGCCAATTATACATTCTACTTATTCGTTTTTTCTACAGTAATTTTTACTTCGTCCATACTACTACACTTCGTAGTTCGTAGAGCCGATATACTGTAGCCTTGCGCACAATTGTGCGTTTGTCGTCTGCGCATGTGCAATGGAAACCGGTGGCAACACACATACAACTGCACTGGTGCTTTTTAAAACCTACTGTAAGGATTAGATGGAAAACGCTATAGTAAATACAACAGAACATGAAAAATGGAACGAAAAATGGAACAAAAAATGGATATGTGAGGAGGTCAGAAGGTAATGGCGTTTGTTCAAGAATAGAAAGTGCTGTCCTCTCCTGGTCAGGTGAAGTATTACAAAACAGACGTAGTGCGCATGCGTTAAGTGGATCGTAGGTACGTCATGATTAATGCTGAACTGGGGACAGCATACTACTGCTTAGTATGCGGTTCTGAATTCAGCATAAATTTAGTCTGAAAAGATCAATGAATATTTGATTAATTGTTATATGAAATGTGGGAAGACTGAAAATGAGCAACAGCAATAGTTATCATAAGAGGACACAGCAATTTTGTTATTGTGTTGCATTAAATGTAGGGTAGACTGAGTACAGTAGAGACACTTTCTGCTTTTTTCATCACTACACAAAAACTAGATGCTGAAATGAAGTGATTTTTCACATGATATTTCTTTTTCTTGTGTACTAAAATATCATAAATTGATAATAGCCATAAGTATCAAGTAGTTCATATTTTCCACAATTAGCTCATAAACATGAGGTACATTTTTGTCTCAACTGTACCCATATGGTGCACAGTTGAAACCGTAGCATGGTACAGTTGAGACACCCATTCTTAATGCTCTAAAGCTGGCTAACCATTTATAGCAAATGTAATAAATTTCAAAATTACAGTTTTAAATAGGCTAATTAAAGTTTACAAATAAATTTTTTTATTTATTTGCTTCATTTAATATTTAATTCAAATTCAGTTAAACAAAACAGGAACACATATTTAACACTACAAAAATATATGGCAAACAGTACAAGTGTAAACATAACAACAGTGAAAATAACAATATACATATTCTATAATCCTACCCCTAAACCTAAGCATCACTCGAAACTTTCTGCATTTTTACATTTTCAATCATTCTGTATGATTTATAAGCTTGTTTCATCATGGGAACCTAAAATATTCACATAAGGTGAATTTACTGGTATTACTATACTTGTAGGGACATTTGGTCCCCATAATGTAGGTAATACCAGTACACAAACAAACACCGCCTCTGTATGCATTTTATTTTCTATGATTGAACTGTTACTGTATACAGTACATAGCACTATATAAAGGGTGTCTCAACTGTACCCACTTTACCACCTTGTATATTTCTTAAAATGCTACATAATCCTTTTAACATTCGTGTTAGAAAATGTCCATTAATAATAGACAGTTGAAATATCACAAATATAATTTTTTAACAGAATTTGCGTAGCATATGTGTAAATGTGACTTTTATGCTATTATCATAACACTGTACAACTAAACAGCATGTGAAGCAATAGGAGACCAATCCGGGTACAGTTGATGCACTGTGTCTCAACCGAACCCGACTGACATGCTCGCACGTTTCTCTAGATTATGAAAAGACCTTGCATGGCACAATATCATAAAATGTCTATTTTTACAGCACAGAGTAATATTTGCAATGATATATGTTAAGATTAACAATCATAAAAGAATAATAAGCTATTCATTGTGGAAGGGACATGGTGGAATGAAAATCTCACCTTTTGCTGATATCTTCAGAGTGGAAAGACGCACACATTTCATATTTCCCACGATCAAAGAGAACACTAATACATATATGTGGAGCAAAAAATCACGGCTCTGGGTTCTTGTGTACACAAGTTATTTAAGGTGTTTCAACTGTACACATGTCTCAAATGTACTCAGTCTAGCCTATGTTTTGTGAGAACTTTGAACTGTAACCCATTCATCATTGTTTTGACATTAAACAACTGCTGCAGGAAGCTCTAGAGCCAAAATTACAACATATGACAAACAATTCTGTTGCATCATTTCATACAGTCATAATTACAGTATGACTGACAGGAGGGATGTCTCTTTTCAAATGTGGCTTTGTGTGTGTGTGTGTGTGTGTGTGTGTGAACAAACAGTCGCCTCAATCTCCCTACGGGTTCATCATCCAACATCTTGTCAAAGAACGCAGTGACAACGATCCTTTTCAAATCCATCATGATTTCTTTTCACTTTATGGTATCCTTGTGACATTTGCAGAAAATCTCTCTTTCTTTATTTTGGTTTTTATGAATTACCATGTCATTTAAATGTCCTCATTTGCATGAGACTGCTCTCAGCATCTACCCACAGATTTGAGGGGGATTTCAAGTTCAAAAGCAAGGTCAGTTGTGCTCTCATTGTCACAAGGCACTTCAACCTTCACCACAGTATATCAGGGAGCCACTGGCTCCATTTCTTTTTCTTTTATGTCGGGCAGATGCAGTCGCCATGGTTTCTCTCTTCTGAAATAAAGGTGGACTAAAACCACAGGGAAATGCGACCATTTGCAGAAACGGACAGCTTAAAAGCCTGTCACAAATTATAATTATCTATATTATGTATAATTTTCCACAGCAGTAAGGCGAAGTGAGAAACCACTGTAACCACATGCATGTGCACCTTTATTAAAACAGAAGTTTTAAACCAGAACCTGAATGGGTTTCAGTCCTTAGACCCAAATACAGTGAGATTAATTTGAAATCTCTCTAATGTTCCCCTCTGTTTCCAGGGGGAATGTTTTGTATTTGGCCCCTCCGTAATGGCCTTGTGATGCATTAGATGACGCACATTAGAAAAAGGCTAATAATGCCATGACCCATTTTTACTCTTTTTACCAACTTAACTCGCTTTGTACAATTCCCCATAAGCTGCACTCTGTCTTCTAAAGGATATGTGGTTTTACCCCCATTTCGCTGAACAACGAGAGACCCGTGAATAATCTGCTTTAATAACAGATAAGACCGTTTGATTGCTATCATGAACACTTCAAGGAAGCTGAAATTCTTGCAGAAAAAGAAATGGAAGGTGTGCTAAGATTAGATTTAAAATTTATCAATACAGCTTTATTAAGGAACATATTTTGTACTCAAGCAATTTGTATTCCAATAAAGGAATGATTTTATGGAACATACTGAGACATAAAGTGAATTTAGAGAAAGAAAATTAATTTAGTCTCATTCATAATTTAGTGTCATTGAAGGATATTTGCTCCATGGCTTTTAATGCTACAGCGACATCTGCTGGTTCATTCATAAATCCGATTTTTGGGGATAAAATCGAAAAAGATTGAAGGCCTATAATGATATTTCAGTACACTGTAAAAAGATTTTTCAAATATGTAAATTACAAGAAAATGCTATGTCAGTTTTTCAAAATTTCGCTTTTAATTCATTGTGTTTCTTCCCATTTCTTTGAAATTGTTTGTGAAATTTAGCAATTCCTTCAGTGAAATTATTATTATTATTATTATTACTATTATTATTATTTTCAGTGACTTGTAGGATTTATCCTTATGAGGTCCATCATACCTCTTAAGAACAAGTGTTAGGCTACTGGCAGAATGATTATGGTCGCTAAATATTTTACACCAGAACATTTAGAATAGAAAGACTATCAGATTGCAAATCCTTGGAAGAATAATAAAAATACTAGTGATAATCCTGTACTCACTACGATTTGTCAATAATTTTTAACAATTAGCTAAGAAAAATGTTTAAGAATGTAATATTCAAGTTATGAAAATGTTTCTGTATGTTCAATCTTTTTTAAAATATTGTTTCTTATTATTATTATTGGTTATGCTAACCTTAAGGGAACATTCCATTTGATCATTTTGCAAACAATATGGGAATATTACTTTTGAATGTTCTCTGAATATTCTGTAACAATTTAAAAAATGTGAGAAGAATGTCCAACTGAAGAGTTTCAGAAGGAAAAAAACGTTCCATGAACAATGTATGAATAAATCATTTGTAACGTTTAAATACTATCAAAGACCAGATAACTCTAAACAAAAGTTTTATTAATGTTATGGATGCACATTGTTCATAACTTTTCAGTGAACCGTCTCAGAATGTTAGACAAAGTTGGGAATGTTCTAAAAAGGGTGTGAAATGACTTTTTTATTTTTTATTTTTAGATACTATAAGTCTCAGTAGCATATTAAAATTACTCTCTGGTAAATCTATGGTTTTCCTAATTTTAAGACACCTCTTCTAGAAAATGTACTCCTCCCCTGGACTCCTCCCCTTTGCCTCAGTGTTGTATAAATGAAACATTGGCACTGCCATCAACACAGCCTGGAAGGATGAGACTGTAAAACTATGGAGAAACTTGGCATGATTCTGTTTGTGGCATTGCTTGCACTTTTTGCAGGGAATGGTAGGAGATTTTACTGCATGGATGGAGTGTTTGTGTGTGTTTGTAGAAGTGAGGGATGCAATATTTGAATTTAGAAAACAATAGACTGAATTTTCATATTCCTTAATGTTTCTTATTTAATTTGTGAATGTGTTGCTTACTTATTTGACAAGTAAATTCATCTGAATATTCATCCGTATATTGGATTTTTAGTCATAACTGTATTTGTTTGTTTTAACCAATATAGCATTAAAGCTTGTGTGCAAAGGTGTGTTGTGTGCTAACATTTCAATTCAACACATACATGCACAACAGTACTTGGATAATTTTGGATATTATTTTGTCTCAGTGCATCATGCTGAAGTGCAGATTCAGAATTGGACGTGTGGTTATGGAGGACTCTGTCGTCGCTTCTGTTTTGATCAAGAATACATTGTCGGTCACCATGGTTGTCCACGTAGATACAGGTGTGTTGATATAAAGTTTATACATAAAATAGTACTATACAAAATTGTAAGACTTATATGTAATGTAATATGTAGTATTACAGTATTAGTATTGTGAAATACTATTACAATTAAAATTTTTGTTTTCTATTTGAAAATATTTGAAAATGTGATGGAAAGTTGAATTTAGAAATTATTTTAATATGCAGATTTATTTTTATTTTTTTGGCTCAAGAAATCTTTCATATTATGTCAGTGTTGAAAGTTGAAAAGAACAGCATTTATTTGAATCAGAAATCTTTTGTAACGTTACAAATACCTTTACTGTCACTTTTGATCAATTTAATGCATCTTTGCTGAAGAAAATAAATAAATAAATAAATAAAAAATAATAATAAATATATATACATATAAAAAAAAATTTCAAATAACAAAAGAAAAATCTTACTAAACCCAAAACTTTCTAATATATAACACTTTAAGATTGATTAAACACAAATGTAAAGGTCGTAACTCTTAACAATGGTTTGTTCATTATTTTCAGATGCTGTGCTGTGCGGTTTTAGCAGAAGAAGAAAAAAAGGTCACGATCTTAGCAGGCCTCGACTGCTGATTGATTTGAAAAGCACATCCTCAGAAGAATGACTTCTTTATTTAGATTTCAGTTCTGATATGAAGCAAATGGAAAAACTTAAATTATCGTTATACAGTATAACTAATTCATATTAATTATCCTTTTGGCATTTAACAATAATTTTATAGAGGTGAAAATAATATTCCTGTAAAACAAAAAAGTGTGTTCATCTGAAGTGTGTGAGAATCTCGAAATAAAAAGCAGCTGAAGTAATGAGCTGTGCAACATTGCATTTACACATGGGGATGATATTTTAGCATACAACACAAGTGAGGCAGATCACAAACTGAGTAAAGCTGATGCGAGAGCTAAAGCATGTCACCACCGTAAATCCTGGATTACAATTAATACATGGTTCTTTTTCAAGAGAGGCATGCCACACATTTCCAACATTTAACTCTATTCAGTCTGTGTTTATGAAAGCCAAAGGATGGTCTGGTTTAAGTGGAGCCAGCTTTGCTCTGCATTGTACAGCCACTAGACAATAGCACATCCAATGAAGGCTCTGACCAAAATAGCTGTTTTGGAATGCTGCTTTTGCAAATCATATATTTGCTCATTCACTATCCAGAGATTTTCTGTTTTGATTACATTATTACACAAGTCAGTAGCCATTCCCCATGTGCTCAAATCAACTTGATTTTATGGCAAAGGGTCACCATAAATATTTTTATTATGCAATAGGATTTCCAAAAGATTTTGTGTACCAAGATATAAAAAAATGTTATTTTTTTTCTAACAGGGAAGTAAGATATTTTCTTTGAATGTGCAGTAGGCCTACCTCTGATTCTTGAGCACTTGTATGGGTAAATAACTAGGATACAAACAAAGTGCAATAAATGGTAAAACTATTTGCACAACAAACCAGAGTGTTTATGACTATGATAATACAATATAATAATATGATTTTAAAATACCAGTTTGTAACTGGAAGCGAATGTCAAGTTCAAATTAAACATTATATTTAAGTTAAGAAATGCGCTCTTATAATAACTCTTAACTTACCTTTTTTTCACCTTATTGGCATTTGATTTCTTTATTTTATTTTACTTTACTCTACTTTGTGCCGGCAGATGGCGACAACGGAACTTTGTACGTTAGAAACACACCAGGAGTACAGAAGAACGTGTTCCGGAAATATTAACTGATTTTAAATATCTGCCGATGAATAAACTTACGGAGGAGTGAGGTTTTGTATTTATTTTTTTATTAAATAAGTGAACAGTTATTCAGCATGGACATATCCTCTGATGAAGCTGAAGACTGGTTTATGGAGTCTCTAAACACGTGAGTTGTGTTTGATCGCCTGTAATAGCGGTTGTGTTTTAACACTTATTTTGTTGCCTGCCTAGACAGCATTATCTTGAGCACCAGGGACGTGTTTCATTACCCAGTAAATCTGTGTCTTTTTGATTTCAGATACAAAGATCTGCATGTGTTTCAACTCGAGCATCCGACAAAAGTAATAGAGTGGACGGGTGACAAATGTAAATCATCTCTGAATCTACGAAAATTTTGAATCATTAAAGTAGAAAATCCATTAAATTCTAAAGGCTGTTTTTCATTATGTATTCCAGGTATTTGTGTTGCAGGATACACTGGAGCTAGAAGCGAAATCTTAGAGTTACTTCTGCCTCTTAAATTATATGCAGGAGAAAATCAGGTGAATAAAGAAACTAGTAGCCTATGTATTTTGAATGTGCAATTCATTAACTGCTTATTGGTCACAACTTTAGGGTCTTTGTGCAGAAAGAGACTTCAAAGTACAGCATGGTGGCTTTTCAGAGGAACCTGTTGAGAGTTTGATACATATCCCTGGAACGAGGTAAAAACTAGATGTGTTCAGAAGTTCAGCTTGATTTGACACGATGCCAACAACAGCAATATATTGAGAAATATTCAATTCTTCTCAGTTTTAAACGTTTTGCGGCCTGTTTATTTTGGCTGTATATGCATATTTGAAATGCGGTTCTTTACAGATGTGTGGTGACTACTGGAAGTTCTAGTTCAGCGTTGCAGATTTGGGATATTGGAGGCGATGATAGTGGTAGGATTAATGTCTGTACAATTCATTACAAATGAAATGAACAATGAGAAATTAAACTAATAATCTACATGCCTTTGTTGAATCCTGTATAATTGTCTTCTAAATAGAAAATCGTTATAATTATTAAATTATTTTAAATAATCTGACATATTTTTGAATTCATGGAGCATTTAGCAAATTCTTAACATTTCATGTAGAATCTTACCTGTTTTTGCAACACAGATGTTATAAAAAGGACTGGAGTCATAAACCTCAAGAGCAAATCATCAAAAGGCAGTAAAATAGCACCAGGATTGACAGACGAGCCAGCAGTCCTTCATGGTTCTTGTATAAGTGAAGTTCAGCTGACAGAGATAGCAACAGGACGGGTTCTGTATACAGTAGGTAATATTAAAACTCATTTATTTTTAATTTTTAAATGCTTTATTAGTACAGCTCGTTTCATATTACTTATTTATTATTTATTATTTTACAGCGAAAGAATCCTCAGATTCAGTGAGTGGCTTACAGTTTGTGAATGCTTGTGTATTTCTCATTTGTGCGAGTAATGGCACTTTGCTCATGGGTGACACAAGAGATCCCTCGACTTGTCATTATCCTCTGCAAGACAGTAAGAGTGGTTTGCACTGGTCATTTGGGTTGAGGAGTGACAGATCTCAGTCCGAACCTTCCTGTTGTACTGTAGCCAGACTCTCGTCCTCCGGTCACATGCTGCTATCTGATCTAAGAGATTTGCAGAGTCCGTTTTGTCAAACCCAACTAAATGTCCAACACAGCACATCAAAGAATGACTTTCTGAATGTTTCTTGGGCTCCTGTTCTCGATAGATGTCTTTCTGTGTCGGGTAAGTAAAGAATGCTTCCATTTTCCTGTCTCAAATAAAGAACAAACTTTTAGTTTTGTAAGGTTGTTAGATACAAAATGTCATGTTCATCTTCCTTAATGGGAAGACCTCTGGTTAACAATGACCTAACGATTTGTTTTCTCAAATTTGGAAGGGTTTGATGGAACAGTGCATATCTACAACACAATGGATTGGAGTACAGAGGGACAGAACCCTCAGCCAGTTTTTTCACACCGAGGCCATGAAATGTCACATGAAGCAAAATACAGCGGTTCCCCGCCTGTGGTTACCACCCATTCTTGGCATCAGTCACGACCAAAAACTCTTCTCTCAGCAGCTACGGATGGATCTCTACATGTATGGGACTGGTTGGATAAAATCACTGACAGATGATGTTGATGTTCATTAGGTAATTAATAGTCAAAACTATTGTGTAATGATACAAGGAAATCCTTTATTCAATAGATTTTCATAATAATTTGCAGTCAGCGTACAATGTTTGTTACAATGTTTAATTTTCTCTTAATAAAAAAAAAAAGTAATATGTTTTATAAAACAACATTTTTGCTGTAGCTGTTGGGTAATAACAACATGATAACAAAATGATAACCTAATTAGGCAACAGTGAATATTCTTACAACATGTCCTTCTATTGTTATTATTATTTGTCAGGAACTGTCAGCCACCTATATTGACTATAAAACCTTTAAATAATTTTGAGCCATTTTTTTGCTTTTGACTGGACAACATGACAACATAGGCTAATATACAATACAAATAAAGATCTTCTACATTATTTAAGTCCCTATCTTCCATCAATAATTCTCCAGTAAACCACAAGAAGTAATACTCACATAATTGATCTTTCCTGCAGCAGCAACAGTTGAGTCTCTCAGAAAGTCTGTCACCACTCGTAGTCTAATAACCTTCCCATGCTGTGCTCCCCTTATTTATAGTATTATATAGACCCTTTTAGGGCCGATGTCACAATTAACATCACAGTGCTAGCTGGAGGCAAAACAAAGGGAAAATTGGATATTTTAATAGAGAAAGATTACCACCAAAGATTAGCTTAAAATATCTTGTTGTGATGTTGGGTGCCAGAATCGTCGTAATAGTCTCAAATTAGAAATTTTATTCACATATCTGCTGCCACTGCCAGACAAAAAAAAAAAAAACGACGACAGCTGTGGTTAAACGCGATAAAACGAGCGGACTGGACAGAAACGATCGTCAAAAATGCACACTTCTTGTCAGAAAAGGTTCAATAAAGTATTGTCTTCTGTTGTTATGGGTGCTCTAAAGATTTCTTATGCATCTCACGACTCTGTCGTGTATATGAAATAATGTTTGTGTGCATGTGTGCAAAACAACAAACTGACAATTTATGTTTAATCATTCGTAATTGTATAGGCCTATGAATTGTTGTGATTAATTGTGGCTGGAATAATAATGTAGCTGTAAAAATAGTTGCCTGCTGGAATTGAAATGTATATACATCTTCATAACTAGGTGAGTTTGTCTGTACTATACACGTTAGATATGAGTCACTCGACCGATGGGAATCCAAAATTGAAAAAGCCCCCCCCCCCGCCCAACTGTTATATGTAACGTACTAAAACAAAATTTCTGTAAAAATACAAACTAAATGACTTTTCATCAAGTTCATGCACTCTATTCAAAACTTTATCTTTAATCATCAAACAAGGGATGTTTTCTGCATGCATGAACAATGGTGTGTGAAAATCTTGATGTACTTAAAAACAGATGGCATTTAAATTTTGTTTTTTTTTTTTTAAGTAGATCCCTTTCTGAAACATCAGTCAACATTGTTATGAAATACATTTTAGTTCTAAGTGGTATGTATGAAATTCCATTTCCATAATAAACATATACAGTGGGTATGGAAAGTATTCAGACCCCCTTAAATTTTTCACTCTTTGTTATATTGCAGCCATTTGCTAAAATCATTTAAGTTCATTTTTTTTCCTTAATGTACACACAGCACCCCATATTGACAGAAAAACACAGAATTGTTGACATTTTTGCAGATTTATTAAAAAAGAAAAACTGAAATATCACATGGTCCTAAGTATTCAGACCCTTTGCTGTGACACTCATATATTTAACTCAGGTGCTGTCCATTTCTTCTGATCATCCTTGAGATGGTTCTACACCTTCATTCGAGTCCAGCTGTGTTTGATTATACTGATTGGACTTGATTAGGAAAGCCACACACCTGTCTATATAAGACCTTACAGCTCACAGTGCATGTCAGAGCAAATGAGAATCATGAGGTCAAAGGACCTGCCTGAAGAGCTCAGAGACAGAATTGTGGCAAGGCACAGATCTGGCCAAGGTTACAAAAAAATTTCTGCTGCACTTAAGGTTCCTAAGAGCACAGTGGCCTCCATAATCCTTAAATGGAAGATGTTTGGGACGACCAGAACCCTTCCTAGAGCTGGCCGTCCGGCCAAACTGAGCTATCGGGGGAGAAGAGCCTTGGTGAGAGAGGTAAAGAAGAACCCAAAGATCACTGTGGCTGAGCTCCAGAGATGCAGTCGGGAGATGGGAGAAAGTTGTAGAAAGTCAACCATCACTGCAGCCCTCCACCAGTCGGGGCTTTATGGCAGAGTGGCCCGACAGAAGCCTCTCCTCAGTGCAAGACACATGAAAGCCGCATGGAGTTTGCTAAAAACACCTGAATAAGATTCTCTGGTCTGATGAGACCAAGATAGAACTTTGGCCTTAATTCTAAGCGGTATGTGTGGAGAAAACCAGGCACTGCTCATCACCTGTCCAATACAGTCCCAACAGTGAAGCATGGTGGTGGCAGCATCATGCTGTGGGGGTGTTTTTCAGCTGCAGGGACAGGACGACTGGTTGCAATCGAGGGAAGGATGAATGCGGCCAAGTACAGGGATATTCTGGACGAAAACCTTCTCCAGAGTGCTCAGGACCTCAGACTGGGCCGAAGGTTTACTTTCCAACAAGACAATGACCCTAAGCAGACAGCTAAAATAACGAAGGAGTGGCTTCACAACACCTCCGTGACTGTTCTTGAATGGCCCAGCCAGAGCCCTGACTTAAAACCAATTGAGCATCTCTGGAGAGACCTAAAAATGGCTGTCCACCAACGTTTACCATCCAACCTGACAGAACCGGAGAGGATCTGCAAGGAGGAATGGCAGAGGATCCCCAAATCCAGGTGTGAAAAACTTGTTGCATCTTTCCCAAAAAGACTCATGGCTGTATTAGATCAAAAGGGTGCTTCTACTAAATACTGAGCAAAGGGTCTGAATACTTAGGACCATGTGATATTTCAGTTTTCTTTTTAATAAATCTGCAAAATGTCAACAATTCTGTGTTTTTCTGTCAATATGGGGTGCTGTGTGTACATTAATGAGGAAAAAAATGAACTTAAATGATTTTAGCAAATGGCTGCAATATAACAAAGAGTGAAAAATTTAAGGGGGTCTGAATACTTTCAGTACCCACTGTATAAATAATTATCATATTTAATGCTTGGGCAATGTTTTGGTTATTCAGTGTTTCTGTGAGATTAACAATAAAAGAGAAAATTAAAAACACTTAAGGGACGGTTTTCATGATCCTTAATTATTGTCCTAATGGTGGAAATGGAAATGTTCAATGCTTTAGCTCTTTTATTTAAATTTTTTTTTAATTTAAATTTTTTTTTTTTTTACTATTTTGTGCTATTTTCTTGACTTCATTTTTATGCAAAGCTCAACAATCTGTTGCTGTGCTTCAGAAGTTTTTATTTCTTTATTTGTTTTCTTTATGTGATGGATGACAAAGAGAATTTGGCATTTGTGTTCCTCATATTTATATTCCTGTGAAACAAGAAGTCATGGCTGGATAATTTCATGTTCCTAGTCACCCTGTTGTTCTAAAAAATTGAAATATGAATGGGAATATAGATCTTCAGAGATTTTACTCATAATAATGTCCAGGACTATAAATAATTGTGGCCAATGTGAATTAGAGAAAAAATATTTTCATTATGTGACTTTGAAAAGTTAGATTTTTTTTTTTTTTTAATTTATTTTATTTTCATTTACTTTTTTAAAATAAAAGGTCCGAAGAATAAACAATACTGATTTATTTTCACAACCCTCTTTGATCATATTTTTAGGGTGCCAATATAATTCTGACCATGACTCTCTAAAACGGCTGCTTTATGTATAATATAATAATAATAATGTTACAAAACTGACAACAACAGCTGATTGCAATAATTTACGCAAGAATTCATAAAGAGATTCCTAGGCATTCTTTTTATTTTTCGACACCTGATGTGTGCAGTTTGCTTTGCTTGCTTTAAAAAAGTTTTATCTTGTTCAGCAACATTTTTGTTTGTTTGTTTGTTTGTTTTTGTTGTTGTTAATAGCAGACTTTTTTTTCTGCTGATATTGTTTTCCTTGGATTTGCTTCTCAGTTCCATACAATTTTAAGCTTTTCTTAGTTTCTATGTTTTATAGGCAACCTCTGTTGTGCTAATTCAGATTAGCACAGCAGGTTTTAAATTAATTGAGTTTATTTTAATTCAGGACTCCATAGTCCAGGAGTTAGTAATCTGTACTTAAAGAGATAGTTCACCCAAAAATTAAAATCTGTCATTAATTACTCACCCTCATGTCATTCCAAACCCTTAAGACCTTCATTCATCTTTGGAAGACAAATTAAGATATTTTTTATCTACTGAATGTAAACAACGCTGATTACATTGATTATGTTCCGGGGTACTCTCCAAAATGGTGGAAGACGGTAACTCGGGGAAGAGAATTGCTGAATAAATTATGTTCCCTATCAGTCAGTCACGTTCGACGTAACGTCAGTGTGACTGACTAACGGGATCTCGCCCGAGAGCCCAATCACCTTCGAGTGTTAACAAAACAAGCCAATGACAGCCGAGCCATTCAGCGCGAATCTCCGAGAGTGTCTGCAAGACAGCAAACGAAGCAGTTGGTGTTACAGTGTGTCAGTGGAGGTTGCTGTCCAGTGCTGCTGCTTCTGACGGCGTGCTGCAGCTCTTCATTCTGTGGTCGCGCAGCGACCTCTCCTGGGCACTTCAGCGCTTCTCTAAAAGAGCATTTCTAAAAGAGCAATATCTAAAAGAGCTCCACGAGCGATGGGTGTCTTTTTAAAGATGGCTTCCCACTCGTGTGTTTCTGGATGTGGTCGTTTCCTAGCTTCATCTGACGCCATCCCATCGCTGTGTCTCGTGCTTGGGCTTTCAGCACGCTGAAGCAGCGCTCGTGGATGAGTCATGTTCTCACTGTGGGAACATGACCATCGCGATGCTGCGCTCCAGATACCTCCTCGTCAAACGGGGGGGTATCCCCCTTGCCATGCCCCGTTCTAGCTCCTCCGGTTCTCGGAGGGCTACTTCGGCTTATGGTCAGGGTGACCTGAGGATCACAGTGAGAGCTTCCCTGTCGAGTGCATCTCCGCGGGCCTCTCACTCCTCCAGCGCATCTGGTGTTCCCGGACGAGCCCTCGGGATCCCCGGTCAGGGCAGGGCGCTGCATCGGAGGGCGAGCTAGGCTCTGGAGATGATGATTCGGCTGCGCTGCCTCCGTCAGTAAGAGTGGCGTTGTCCGAGTCAGATCCAGAGCTGACTGCTATGCTTTCCCGGGCCGCTGAGAGCGTCGGGCTGCACTGGAGGTTGCCTCCTTCTCCCGAACGCTCGAAGCTGGACGATTGGTTCCTGGGCACGCAGGCCGATTGCCGGCAGCCGCCTCCGGTTCCATTCTTCCCGGAGGTGCATCAGGAGGTGACTAGGTCTTGGAGGGCACCTTTTTCTGCCCGAAACAGGCCTGGCCCCTCCTCCGCCCTCACCACCCATTGGTGGCAGCCCAAGGGTATGTGGAGATCCCCCCCAGTCGAGCGCGCTATTGCCATGCAGCTCTGCCCGCAAACCGCCGCTTGGAGGCCTGTAATCCACGCCCTCCGTCCAGGGCCTGTAAGTTCTCGTCCGCTCTGACGGCCAAGGCTTACAGTGCTGCTGGACAGGCCGCTTCCGCCCTG
Organism: Onychostoma macrolepis; assembly: GCF_012432095.1. Lineage (NCBI taxonomy): Eukaryota > Metazoa > Chordata > Actinopteri > Cypriniformes > Cyprinidae > Onychostoma > Onychostoma macrolepis. Next base: position 16,158,788 of record NC_081175.1, read on the forward strand.
CACGCCATGGCCCTCCTGCAAGTCCACCAGGCCAAGGCGTTGAAGCAGTTGCACGAGGGTGGTGCTGACCCAGGTGTGCTGCAGGAACTGCGCACAGCGACGGACCTCGCCCTAAGGGCGACCAAAGTCACGGCGCAGGCCTTGGGTCAGACGATGTCCACATTGGTGTTCCAGGAGGGCCATCTATGGCTGACCTTGGCAGATATGAGGGAGTCTGACAAGCATCGCTTCTCGGATTCCTCGATCTCCCAGGCCGGCCTATTCGGCGAAGCAGTGAAGGGCTTTGCCCAACAGTTCTCCGCCGCACAGAAGCAGACGGAGGCGTTTCGTCATATCCTGCTCCAGCGGTCTGCTGCTGTCTCCACCCAGCCGCCGGCTGCAGCCCCTCCGTCTGCTTGTCGCCGAGGGTGCCCTCCTGCGGCCTCCACCTCCGCTCCAGCTTGGCCCCAGCAGCAGCCTTCACAATGGCCGCAGCGTGGAGATGGCTGCGGGAAAGGATCCGGAGTCTCTGGATCCTGCTCTTCAGGAGATGGTGACCGCACCACTCCTTCCCCCGGAGGAGGGCCGGGTGGAGAATCTTTTGTTCCCTTTTTATTTTGTTCCGCCACTGGCTCCCCTACCACGCCCTTTAGGGATCAGGTGGTGAACTTGCAAGCGCTGCCCCGGGAGGAGGCAGACCCAGCCATTGCTCTGCTCTGTCCCATCCGCGCCTTGCGCGTTTACATGGACCGCACGCAGAGCTTCAGGACCTCAGACCAGCTGGGTCGAATGGGGACACTTAATTTCTAGCGATTATCGCCGATTTGATTGCACAGATACTATTTAAACTAAACTGAGCTAGACAATGTCATCTCTGAATTCAATAATGAAATGCCTTTAACTGAAAATTTCGTGTTTAATCTTACCATTATACATTACTGACACTCTATCTTTCAATTTGATACTGTTAAGTGCTTTGACACAATCTGTATTGTTAAAAGCGCTATATAAATAAAGGTGACTTGACTTGACTTGACCAGCTCTTTGTCTGCTTCGGAGGACAGCAGAAGGGAAAGGCTGTCTCCAAACAAAGACTTGCCCACTGGATAGTGGAGGCTATAGTCTTAGCTTACCAGGCCCGACGCTTGCCGTGCCCCTTCGGAGTAAGAGCACACTCTACGAGAGGTGTTGCTTCTTCCTTCTACTTTCAGAAAGTCATTTTTTAAACAAATATTAGCTATTCTAGATTAGGCTTACTCCTGGCTTAATTTAAACCCTATCTGGGAAACCGCTACTAAAAATGTTACTAACATTACTACCCACATCGGTTCACAGAAATGTCTATACATTTTGAAATTTGCAGCATACTATAATGCTAAAATTTGCTATTACATTTTAACACTTCCCCAATATATAGTTTTTTACTTTGTGCTTACAGTATTGTTTTGGGAAAATAAAAATAATTTATTGCTATCAGGTAAGTTTGGATGTAAATGACTACATAAATTCCTAATGTACAGTAAATCACAAAGAACACTGTAAAAAAGGCAAAAAACATGAAAAACATGTTTAGAAAATGTTTTACATCATACAACGAACTCTAATTATGGGCAGGCAGAAGGGCGAAGCCCTTGCATTCCTGAACTTCAGGCAAGACTCCAAGGTTTGTGTCATTAGATACTTTCTTTGGGTGGGAAAGGGTTTTTCACTGACCTTTGGATGTGGTCAGCTACAACACACATCTCATGAGAAACTGAGGTGTTTTTTAATGTTAGTGTTTTCTACACAAACATAGTTTAAAATGAAAGATTTGCAAGATTTTGAAGTTTACTGCCACAAATGCATCAAAAGCAGATACATTTAGCATTAATCAGAAATAAAAAGGAATTAATCAAATTGTCCATATGAATTTAATGTGTAATAGTTAGATCTGTTCAAGCATTATTCATTCTAAATTGCTGATAATGACAATTATGCAAATCACGTAAATAACAAACTTTGTTTTGTAAGGTGCACATCTACAACACAATGGATTGGAGTACAGAGGGACAGAGTCTGTTTGGTTCACATTAACATTTTTGTTATCCGTTTCTTCTCTTTCAGAATCACACGATTCTGTTGAGCTTATGAATGCAATGACCAATCAGAGGCGTTCAGATGAGTCATCGCTAAAATGCCGTTGTTTTCTTCAGTCGCTCGCTGACTGAATACCCCCCCCCCCCCCAATCGTGCCCCCTCAAAAATAATGAGTGCATGACGCCACTGCCTATCAATCACAGGAAATGGGATCATGTACAGCAGGGAGTGCCTAGGCAGTTTTCCATTGTCAGTCTGAACATGTGTACAGTTTCTGTAGTTTCTCTTTCTACCCCCCGCCCCCGCCCCCTTTATCTTACTTTCCTTTTCTTCTTTATTATTTTATTACAATTATTTTTATTTTTTATTTTTCTCTCTGACAACATCCCTTGTCTTCTAACAGTTTTCACATTTTTTGTATGATTGCAATTATGGCAGTGGCAGTGAATGTGATGCATATAAAACATCCTATTTTTTCTTCTATGTTCCCTTGAAGCACAACTAAATCAATCCATTGGATAAGAAATCTCTATATATTATATCTGTTTAATATTAGCCTATTATTTATTTTTTGCTCTCATATATATTGAAAGGCTGTGGAATCTCCTTGCACTACATATTTTATGCTTGTTGAAAAATACTCGCGTTTGCAGCGCACACTTCTTGTCAGAAAAGGTTCAATAAAGTATTGTCTTTTGTTGTTATGGGTGCTCTAAAGATTTCTATGGGTGCTCTAAAGATCATTTGTAATTGTATAGGCCTATGCATTGTTGTGATTAATTGTGGCTGGAATAATAATGTAGCTGTAAAAATAGTTGCCTGCTGAAATTGAAATGTATATACATCTTCATAACTAGGTGAGTTTGTTTGTACTATATACATTAGATATGAGTCACTCGACCGATGGGAATCCAAAATTGAAAAAGTCCCCCCAATTGTTATATGTAACACACTAAAACAAAATTACTGTAAAGATACATACTAAATGATTTCATGTTATTGTCACCCTGTTGTTCTAAAAAATTGAAATATGAATGGGAATATAGATCTTCAGAGATTTTACTCATAATAATGTCTAGAACTATAAATAATTGTGGCCAATGTGTATTAGAGAAAAAATGTTTTCATTATGTGACTCTGTTGAAAAGTTAAATTTTTGTGTTTTTGTTTTAATTTATTTTATTTTCATTTACTTTTTAAAATAAAAGATCCGAAGAATAAACAATACAGATTTATTTTCACAACCCTCTTTGATCATATTTTTTAGGGTGCCAATATAATTCTGACCATGACTCTAAAACAGCTGCTTTATGTATAATATAATAATAATAATGTTACAAAACTGACAACAACAGCTGATTGCAATAATTTACACAAGAATTCATAAAGAGATTCCTAGGCATTCCTTTTTTATTTTTCGACACCTGATGTGTGCAGTTTGCTTTGCTTGCTTTAAAAAAGTAGATACTTTAGATATTTTCTTTGGGTGGGAAAGGGTTTTTCACTGACCTTTTGGATGTGGTCAGCTACAACACACATCTCATGAGAAACTGAGGTGTTTTTTAATGTTAGTGTTTTCTACACACTCATAGTTTAAAATGAAAGATTTGTGTTTAGGTTTTAGTACAGCAAGATATGTTAAAGACATGTTAACACTCTAGTTACATTTATTCATTTATGCAGCATAGGGGGCATGGTGTTGTGTTGTCATGTGACTTCACTGACAAAAATGCAGAAAGAAGAGAACCCATTATATTTTGATTATCATTTATAACCTTTAAAAATAAGGAAACACCATGTTCATGTTACACATTTGAAAGTTTACTGCCACAAATGCATCAAAAGCAGGTACGTTTAGCATTAATCAGAAATAAAAAGGAATTAATCAAATTGTCTATATGAATTTAATGTGTAATAGTTAGATCTGTTCAAGCATTATTCCTTCTAAATTGCTGATAATGACAATTATGCAAATCACAATGAGTCTGTTTGGTTCCATATATGTATATCCCAGTTTCCAAATCAGTATTTACAGAAGCAGTTTTCAAAAAAAAAAAAAAACAGAGAGAAAATATGGATTTGTCGTGATTAGATGTATTCATTTGCAGGTACTAACACTAAAAGAAAATGAACATTTACAGCTTTTACTCAGGGAGTTCGAACCGCACAAAGGCTATTTCTTCATTCTCATGTTCTGTCCCACACTCCATGAGACAAGCAAAGCGTCCAGGCTCATACTCTACTAGATCTGAGTACGCACTGGGACCCTGATGCAATATCAATAAAGGTTCATTAGGCCACCCTGAGGAATCCAGTGGGGTTTTATTCAAGTAGAGACCAAGATCTACTCTATTTTTTGGACTGGACGGATGGGAATAGAGCAACCATGTCTTCGGTGGACTACTCTGTTCTAGAAAACTCAACACACTCCCTTGGCATCCACTTCCGGTCTCTTTCAGCTTGTGTGAGGATAAAAATTTGCCAAAATCCTCTCCAAAGTTGTAGCTTAGAGTCTCCGTTCTGTAGCCAAGCCGGGTTCGGGCATTGCAGTACAGAGAACTCTTACCTTCCTCATTAATGATCTCAGCCATCTGACACTCACACGACTCAACGTTCATTTGGTTTCCCATCTTCCATGTGATTCCTTGATCATCGCTGTAGAATGCTAAAGCAAAAGGCGTGAAACAGCAAAACGATAAGCAGCAGCATGATGTGCAGTCAGGTTTGCCTGTGTAACGATAAGCATACACTCTAAAAAATATTGTGTAGTTCAAACAAAAAAAATCAACGCAACAGTTTGCATCAATATATTTGCGTTATGACAACTTCTAATATCATTACGTTCAGCCAACAAACTATATTGAGTTAGACAAATTACCTTTTACTCTTTAGACAGATGTATTTTTAAGTAGCATAAACTTTATTTTGTAAGTTGAGTACTTGAAAAAATTAAGTTGTTCCAACAATTTTTTTTACATAAATTTTAAAGTAAATTCAGTGTTATGTACTTAATTACCATAATTATAAATGCAAGTTTTCAAGTTCACAACCTATAAAAAATTAAGTTGCTTTAATTGTTTAGCTTTTTTTTTTCTTTTTTTTTCCATTCATTTAGTTGCTTGTAAGAAATTAATTAATTCAACAACAATTTTGTTAGTTAACCTTTTTTTTATTTTGAACTGCAGTTTCAAAAATTGAGTTTCACAATTTTAGTTTTACACTTTGCACAATTTAATGTGTGCTCCCCACAAATTATAAACAAACTGGCCCTACAGATTTGCCTTTAAAACATTTGTATGAATACTCAGTTATGCCATCACAATGAATAAATTCCAACACAGCAAAGTTATTGGCATTTACATATTTTTTCCACAGTGTCAAACAATCTGTAAAACTTTTTAAAACTATTTCTTCACAGTAAACCCCATTTTTAAAACATCAAAGATTGCTACTGTCACAAACAAGCATATATAAATGCTACTGACGTTCATATATTAACCTGTTTTTCAAGCAGTATGAAATATAACACAAAGATCAGCTTACAGTAGACTTCAAATTACAAAAAAAAAAAAAAAAAGTGAACAAAGTTTCCTCTGGAACAAGTAGAGATTTCAGAAAATACTGTTCATACATTAACCTCAGTTTTTCAAGCAGTATGAAATATAACACAAAGATCAGCCTACAGTAGACTTCAAATAAAAAAAATAAAAAAGTGAACAAGATTTCAGAAAATACTGTTCTTCAGACGCATTACTTTTGCACTGGGTTTCAGTCCATCAAGTTCAAGAAACAACTTCTGAAACACTTCACAGGTATATTTAAGTTCCTTGGGGTAACTCAGATTCAGAGCATATATTATGCCCATCAGCAGAGCACAGCACCTTGAGATATCCATTCCATTCAGGATTTTGATGCCCTCAACCACAATGGTTGCCGTCTTGTGGTTACATCCTGAAGTAGGTTGATCACCGATGATGGCAATTGTCATCACTTGCCTTTCAATGTCTTCCTCAAACTCTTGTGTGTTCTTGTAAAGCAAGAGAAAATATAGATAGCATGTTAGAGCTAATGAATTGGATTATTATTGCTGATTTTTAAGTTAATCTTACTTAATTCAGTTAATCACTGGAAACTTTGTTCTATTTTAACTTTTTTTATTTTAATGACCATGCACCTAGTTACTCAAATGGCCAAAATAGGTTGCATCAATAAGTAATGATCAAAAATATTTTATTATAAAAATAATAGTAAGTTTCATGAAATAATTCAAATGGTTAAGTGAAAAGCAACAGCCATACACATTTTTACAATTCTTTTTCCATACATCTCTTTATTAAACTAAATAAATCATACCATTGTTATGATATCATTGACCTGGGTAGACCCAGTGTGTTGCCAGTGTACTGCAGTGCAGGAGCACGTTGTTGCCCTGTGTGTTTACACTGTGCCAAGTGAAGATTTCATTTTATATTCAAGATGTTGTAATACTCACAGCAAACTCCTTGAAAAGGTCCTCTTCTGTCTCTCCAAGGTAGACAACAAGGCAGCGGATAGCTACTTCTCTCCGTACTTCAATTGTATTGTGCTATTTAATAAAAATGAAAAAAAGAATAAAGAGAAAGTGCCAACAGTAAATAAATATACTTTAATCTGAACAGGTGAATGACAACAACTTGACATTTTAAACACAAATCTAAATTATTCTAGTGTGATGGTCTAAATAATTTACAATACCTCGAAGCATGTCCCTGATCTTTCTGATTCTTTCTGCTTTAGCTCCTCCCTTTGATGAGGCCAGGTCCATCAGTTTTGGGGTACACTTGTCAAGTTTGGCCATAAAGGTGGCTTCAAGACTTACAGTGGTTATTCTTTTGAATTCTTCATTTATCTGTATAAACAGGAATGGTAGAACATTTCATATGTAACATCAAATTACATGTAATATGTTCTTATACATTAAATAATACTGTGTTCAGGCCTGCTCTCAGTACTTTTTCAATGCAACATCAATTAACAGGCTTAATCCTTGTGAAAAAGTGATAAAGTGGCTTTTTGTTCCAACTATGACTTCTGAATTTGACAAGTCAAGGTTTTGTTGGCAATCTAAGTAACATAAATGTAGCGTTTCAGGGTTACAATGCTCTTTCCACTAAACACATAAGGTGATAAAGGGAACATATCAGACAGCTCTGCAGGCTCTAGCACTTTCACAGTGTCTGTTTTCTCAAGAACATAGCTCCTGAGATGCTCAACTGACCATGCAATCAAGGATTTCAGAATGAATACAAGAGTGCCCTTAACAACAACTATTTGGATCAACTCTCCAAAATCGGTCAGACCACCTGTCGAGCCATTAGCCAAAACCATTCCAATTACATACTTTGTGCCACTGTAAAACACTGTATTGGCTATCTGAATACGTCGTTCATCAGAATTTAGCTTGCAGTGCTTTCTGGATGTTTTCTCTTAGCACAGTAACATCTACAGTAGCCAGATTTGTGGAGTGTAAGATGGGTTTTACAACACTAGAATCATGATGGTTATATGCAATCATCAGCTGATGCTTCATGGAGAGTGAAAGGAGAATATTTCGAAAGGTTTGTGTGTGCCTGACAACACGCTTAAAAAAGCTGTGTTTGGCTTCAAACCGCATAGTCCACAGTAACACTAGTGGACCATAGGCTCTGATCAACTCTGGATAATGTTCCAGGAAATGGTGTTTGGGTATTAGTTTTTCCTCTGGGAAAACCTGGAGCAATCTGTGTTTGTGTTCAGAGATTCTACTGTCCAGGTAGCAAATCGTCTCCTCTGTGTGAACGTGGCTTACAACTAGCTCAACTATGTCTTTGAGCACTAGAAGTACTTCCCATGTTGGATCACCCTCAGGGATTTTTGATCCAATGAGGAGGGCAGGAATCTCAACAAAGACCAATTCTCATGTGCATTCCCTCCAACACTTTTCTTTGTTGCAAAATTCAGAGGGACTTGCTGTGGAGCATCAGTCTTGTCTGACCATTTGTACGGAAACATTTGAATGGCTTTGTTGAGCTCATCAAGAGTAAAGTATTTATTTTTGATAAATACTTGAAGACAGAGAGCCAGTTCTCGGGGGACTATACCCTCAAACAAATCATGCATCACATCAGGAGGGTATCCTGATAAAACGTTGAAATGCTTTAGATTCTTCGTAAGTGGACAGTGCCTCTTGACTCCATAGACATGAGTCAAGTCTGTATTCTCCTGCACAGCCTGGATATGCATTTCATGCTGTTCTTTAGTTCTGAGAGGAAATGCCCCTGTTCTGACTTCTTCTACCTGAAACTTTGATTTATCACCCTGACAAAATCTGCAAATGTAAGAACCGGAGAAATTTTCAACAAATCCCCCCAAGGAATGTGCCCCAAGATTATCTGCCACGACACAAAACACTGTTCCTTTGACTATTTTGCCTAATGCTGGAACATACAGGCCCTCCTCCTCCAAGCTCACAAGATCCTTGAGCAGTGGCTGAAGTACAGTACTATAACCAAATCTCTTAACATCATCAGCCTTGCAGAGAATTGCTAAGAAGATGGAGGTCAGTGAAGATCTGAGCAGTGCAGGAACATCAGCTAACACCCAGTACACAGCTGTCACTTTGTGTTTCTTTCTTGATGTTCCCAGAGGATTGCATATCTCAAAGTCATCAACATAGAGAATAATAGCAATCGTAGGATCTTCTGCAGAAAACAACTCATTTGTTTTGTAGTAAATGCCATCAGAAAACGCCCTGTACTGAGTTTCACTGTTACTTTGAGCTTCTCTGTTTTTAAGATTAAATCCGGATCTCTTTCTGACTCAAAACCTGAAGCAATGACTTCAGAATGGGGACATACTGGAAGCTTCTATTTTCTTCCCTATCCAGTACATACTCCACTGGTTCCACCACATCAAACTGCTCTATATAATAAGACCTTCTCTTGTAGGCAGAAGAAAGGGGACCACTGCTACTCAGGGCAGAGGTAAAAGGATTTGCAACACACAGCTCTGTCACCATGTCTGACACAACAGATTCATCAATCTCACAATTATGTTTCCTCAAGCAGGACTGTAAAATGTGTTTGATGATGGGTCCTGATGCTGAATGAGATATGAAATTTAACTCTTCAACAACCTCATCAATACACCTGTTAGATACATTAAAAGTGCTCTCAAGTTTTAGAAACAACAAAGCCAACATTTTTTCAATGTGGTTTGGCAGAACTCTCACATCATTATCATCATCTTGACCATCATCAGGCAGCTCCCTATCTTGAATTTCCACATCACTGTGTTGATCTGTGTTGGCTGAACTTACAAACCTTTTTATTATGTCTTCCTTGAAGTCCGTCAATGAGTGAGGAGTATGTTTTCGGCTTCTGTGGGAAGCAAATGTACCATAAATATTAGTGCTGAAATTGCAGTTCTGAAATACACAGATGACAGTCTCATGTTTTTTCAAATGCCGACCCAGGTGTTCAAATAATTCTCTTTCTGTGGAGATTGTCTTGGCATTGCAACAAGGGCAAGTAAAAGAGATACTTTCTGCAGATCTGAATCTTTCCTGAGTTCCCTTAGAGTGATGTCTTGATAAATGTGATCTAAGGCTACCCCATGTTCTGAAAGAACAAAAACAGTCTTGATAAAGGCATGGCACTGGTTGCCCACCATGACCATGGTATAGCCTGTAATGTTTTAGCAACGCTATTTGTGTTTTGGTTTCAAATTTACAAATTTTACACCCCAAACCCATTTTTAGATATGGGCCAACTTAAAAAAAATACTGATCAGCCTAGAATGTCATAGTACATTTGCATTAACTGTTCATGCAAATCTCAGCAACCAGTAGATATTCGTAATTGATGCCAGAAGATTCACTAAATGATAATTTAACCGTAATTTACTGTATGCCTTTAAGTGCAGGAAAATAAAATACAAATTTTAGGTTACATAACAACAGTGACCAAAATCCAGAATATCTCTTTCTGCAGATTGTACTAACACAAAACACACTGTATTAAAAAGCAAAAAAAAAAAAAAAACTGCCTCTACTATCTTTTTACAGAAATCAAAAGTCTGTTAATGTTGGTCAAACAGAAAACTGCCTACAATAAAACTTGAATGCTATCTGTGTGAATGACGACAGATTTTTAAAAATGTGGCTGTGCATTAAATTATTTTCCTATTTACAGCACAAATGAAATTCCCTCTCTGGCTGAGCATATTTTTCAATGAAACCGTTTTTTACATTCTTATCCACTGCTATCCTGGTCAAATCCTGTTCCTGTTTGAACATTGTTGTTATGTCATCCATTGTTAAATGTAAGACCTAGAAGTAGAATAAATAGTATCAGTTGTAAGACAAATCATCAAATTATACTTTTATTGTTTTAAAATTATAAATAAAGAAAACAATATTTATTTATTTTTGTCTAATGGTTTCAAAATGTTTAAAAAAAATGATTTGAAAAGTCAGAATAAAAACACTCAAGATGGTTGCAGCCTGGACAAGAATAATGTTTTTAAGAATAATGTCAGTTCCCCCCGAGTAACCACAGGTGCAGTTCATCACATTAACATTTTTATTATCTGTTTCTTCTCTTTTGTAGAACTATATGGGAGACTGGGGCTGGTTGTCACATAAGGAAGTTGTCACAAGGACTATATTTATATATATACTGTGTATAGTTTTGTATGTTGATTTCAAACACTAAATTCAAACAACTAGGCCTATATCATCATGTGTTTGCTAATAGCTCCTGTGTTCAAAGTTGAAGCCATGACAAGGCCCTGCACAAGTGGTCTAAAAGGAACCTGCCAAAGACCTATCAATCACAGGAAATGGGATCATGTACAGCAGGGAGTGCCTAGGCAGTTTTCCATCGTCAGTCTGAACATGCATACAGTTTCTCTTTCTCTCCCCCTCTTTATTCTGCTTTCCTTTTTTTCTTTATTATTTTATTACAATTATTTTTATTATTTATGTTTCTCTCTGACAACATCCCTTGTCTTCTAAGAGTTTTCACATTTTTTGTATGATTGCAATTACGGCAGTGGCAGTAAATGTGATTATGACAGTAATAGTAACAACAACAATAAGCATTGATGATACATTGTACTTAGTACATATTGACTATAAATGCTTGGTTTCACTCTATTTTGATGGTCCTTTTAACATATTTTGTTGACTATACGTAATGTTGCACCTACAAGCTTTCCTGTAATTCAAATAGTAGAGCATGGCGCTAGCAACGCCAAGGTCATGGGTTTGATTCCCAGGGAAAGCAAGAGCTGATAAACTGTAACTTGAATGCAATGTAAGTTGCTTTGGATAAAAGTGTTTGCTAAATGCACATATCTACTACTTCTCATTAGAGTATTAGTAGACTGTTAGGGTTAGAATAAGATGATGTACTTGCAAACTTAGTCAGTAGAATGTCTGTTGGGACACCATCTCAATAAAGAGTTAGCAGATATTAAGCAGACAGTCTACTAATACTAATGAGAGTTTGTTGATATGTAGGTGCAAAGTTACTTATTGTCAACAGAATGTTCAAAAGGGACTATTAAAATAAAGTGTTACCAAATGCTTTAAATAAATTTGAGCCTTGTTAAATAATTTTTGCTTTTCACTGGACACCATGACAACATAGGTTAACATACAATACAAATAAAGATCTACATTTAAGTCGCTATATTTCATGAATAATTTCCCAGTAAACTCCAAGAAGTAATACTCACAGAATTGATCTTGCAGCAGCAACAGTTGAGTCTCTCAGAAAGTCTGACACCACTCGTAGTCTAATATCCCACCCATGCTGTGCTCCCCTTATTTATAGTATTATATATAGCGACTCAGGAAATTGTCCAAATTTGGTCATCTCAGCACATTTTTCAGTTTTTGTTCCCATTGTTATGTATAACACACTATACTCACAAAATTACTTTAAAATTACAAACTAAATGAAATGTCATTTAGAACGTGGCATCCATGTATGAAATAACATTTCCATAATAAACATATATAAATACTTATCATATTGTTTATTGCTTGTTCAAGAGACATTTTTGGTCATTCAGTGTTTCTGTGACAAAAGATTAACAATAAAAGAGGAAATTAAAATCACTAAATGTTACTAACATTGCTACACCTCAGTTCACAGAAATCTCTACAATTTGAAATTTGCAACATACTATAATACTAAAATTTGCTATTACAGTTTTAACACTTCCCCAATATATAGTTTTTACTTTGTGCTTACAGTGTTGTTTTGGGAAATTGAAAAACATTTATCGCTATCAGGAGAAGAAAAAAAACTGTAAGTTTGGATGTAAATGACTACATAAAAAATTCCTAATGTGCAGTAAATCACAAAGAACACTGTAAAAAGGCACATAACAAATTAAAACATGAAAACATGTTTAAAACATGTTCTACATCATACAACGAACTATAATTTTGGGCAGGCAGAAGGGCGAAGCCCTAAACTCCAGGCAAGAGTGTAAGGTTTGTATCATCAGATACTTTCTGTCACAATCACTGTTCTGTCTCTTGTATTTTGTTGTGGACTTTTATGTTGAAGTATTTCTCTGCCTAGTGTTACTGTCTTTAATAGTGTTGCTGTGTTTAATTCCTGTTTCCTCAGTCTGCTTGTTTGTTCCCATAGTTACCCTTATGTGTTCCCTCAGTGTTGCCAACTTAGTTTTAGCAATTTTGTTGCTAAATTTAGCAACTTTTCAGACTACCGTAGCAACTTTTTCTTCCAGAAGCACCTAGCAACTAATTTAGCTATTTTTAAAATTTATTTGGCAACTTTTAGCAACTTTTGACAAGACAAAAAAAGCACACATTTTCCATCCAAATTACACAAAAAGAGGAAACCAAAGATGCCTAGCAGTACAGACATCATGTGAATTAAGTTAGCCGCTATTTGCAGTTGTTCAATTTAATAATAATAATAATTGAATAATTGTTCATTTATTATACACTTTGTTAGAAGCTTCTAGCTTGTACCTGCAATTGTTGATCAGTTAGTACACTGTAAGAAAAATGGAAAAGATACTAGTAATTTTCCAGGACATTATCCATTATCCACTGTAACCCTGTAACCCGAAAACACAATGTGTAATTGAAAATGCAGGTAAAAAACAAATACGGAAAATTCTTTCATATTAACATAGTAGATTGTGCCCTATTCTTACAGGCTTTTCTTAGAGTGTAGCATACTAACTGCTAATACACTGCTTAAAGCATCATTTTTGAGAATGTGTAGTATTACTAGTTTGCTAGCTATTAAAAAACTTAAATTGTTATCATTCAAAAATGTGTAAGTGTTCAGTAATTCAATGTATTTAAAAATACAGTTATTTATATTTTAATTTTATATTATGCATATTATTTTACAGACAAATCTAAATTAACATACACACACACACACACACACACACACACATATATATATATATTTTAATTGAAATGTGATGTGACACAATTTTGCGTCGTGATTACGCAATGACATCATCACGCAATGACATCATAATGTTATTTAGCAACTTTTAGCAACAAATCGACCTTCCTTTAACAACTTTCTCTAGTTGGCAACACTGGTTCCCATGCTTGTTATCTCCTTTAGCTTGTCTGTCTGTGTGTATATAAACTGCTTGGATTGCACTTGTGTTTGCTGGTCATCGTTTGAAGGCTTCCCTGTATTGTTTCCTGGATGTTCCTGGTTTCTTGTGTGGAGTTTTTTATTTTTTATTTTTTTTAAGTTGTGCGTGCGTGCATATGAATTCTTTCTCTGTTACACTTTCTTTGGGTGGGAAAAGATTTTTCTCTGTCCTTTTTTGGATGTGGTCGGCTACAACACAAATTTCATGAGAAACCCATTATATGTGATTTTGATAATCATTAAACTTTTAAAAATGAGGAGACACCATGTTCATGTTATACATTTGAAAATTTACTGCCACAAATACATCAAAAGCAGGTACGTTCAGCGTTAATCAGAAATAAAAAGGAACATTAATCAAATTGTCTTTATATGCATTTAATGTGCAATAGTTTGATCTTTTCAGGAACTAATACAAACCTTCTAAATTGCTGATAATGATGCTAATCACAATGATTATGTTTGGTTCCATATATATCCCAGTTTCCAAATCAGTATTTACAGAAGAAGTTTTCAGCAACAAAAACAAAGAAAATATAGATTTGTGATAAATACATTCATTTTCAGGTACTGACGGAAAATGAACATTTACAGCTTTTACTCAGGGAGTTCGAACCGCACAAAGGCTATTTCTTCATTCTCATGTTCTGTCCCACACTCCATGAGACAAGCAAAGCGTCCAGGCTCATACTCTACTAGATCTGAGTACGCACTGGGACCCTGATGCAATATCAATAAAGGTTCATTAGGCCACCCTGAGGAATCCAGTGGGGTTTTATTCAAGTAGAGACCAAGATCTACTCTATTTTTTGGACTGGACGGATGGGAATAGAGCAACCATGTCTTTGGAGGACTACTCTGTTCTAGAAAACTCAACACACTCCCTTGGCATCCATTTCCGGTCTCTATCAGCTTGTTTGGGGATAAAAATTTGCCAAAATCCTCTCCATAGTTGTAGCTTAGAGCCTCTGTTCTGTAGCCAAGCCGGGTTCGGGCATTGCAGTACAGAGAACTCTTACCTTCCTCATTAATGATCTCAGCCATCTGACACTCACACGACTCAACGTTCATTTGGTTTCCCATCTTCCATGTGATTCCTTGATCATCGCTGTAGAATGCTAAAGCAAAAGGCTTGAAACAGCAAAACGATAAGCAGCAGCATGATGTGCAGTCAGGTTTGCCTGTGTAACGATAAGCATATGCTGGGATAATCAGTCTTCCGCTCTTCATTTGAACACCATGTCCTGGACCAACAGCAAACGGAGCCCATTCTTTCATCTGCTCACCGATCACATCTGCTGTCAAGTCTACAGTTTGGCTCCAGGTTTGGCCAGCATCCTTACTAGTTACGTAACATAGTCGTCCCTGGCTCTTGTTTGTGCGTATTTGTTCGTATTCAGAGACCCGAGTGGGAACACAGACAAAGAACAGAAAGAGCGTCTTGGATTCTCTCTCATAGACCGGACATGGATTCATGCTGCGGTGGTTTGGTAGACAAGCTGAAGAGAGCAGCTGATGACCACTGACCCACTGAAATAAAAAGCATCATGACTGTTCATGCCAGGCTATGTAAGTTAAGAAAACACAGGAATAATATTTCTTTTTTTTTTTTTTGTACCTCAATTTCTTGAATCTTGGCATTCTTCAGTGTTCCTCTTCTCATCACAAACACTTCTGCATTTGTGTCACTTAATGTTTTTCTCTTTTCAGCAAAGGCAAGGAAGGTTTGGTCATCATTGAGATAGACAAGAGCTGGAATTCTGTATGACACCTGACTTTTACAACAGCAACACCAGGTTTGAGGCTGTTCCTGTTTGAATATTGCTGTTTTGTTTATTTCTTTCAGACAACCTGGTTTGCTTTTTGAGGGTGTCGTGTTACCCATTTTTAAATTTTAGCCCTGGAAATAGATTAAACAGCATCAGTAACAACAATAGACACATCCTAGTATGCAATGCAGTTATTTAATTTTTTTAATGTGCAAAGTTAGAACAATTCTGGTTTTTGCTTTGTCATTGTGGAGTATGAACTGATGTGAAAAAGAAGGAAAAAAGAATAATAAAAATGGCACATTGGAGTAGCCTCTGAAGTCATAGTTGGGTTATCCCATTTTATTTTATTTTATAAAATCAGTCATTTTTAAATGACATTAATATCACATATCGCTTTATTCCATTTTTTTTTTTTTTTATATATAATTCTTAAAAATGAGTAAAAGTATGACATTATTTTTTTGTTTAGCATACCTCAGTGAGGAATCTTAATGGTTTCTGTCCTTGATAATTTAATTAAATCTTAATAAATATCGTAAAATAATAAGAATTTTTCTACCTCAAAATTGAGACTTCAACCTACACTGCAGCCTACAGCTTTTACTGTCACCTGGTGAGAATGGCAGGCCTGTAATAAAGGACTGTACAACGCATCCCAATTTTACCGACTAATAAAAACATAAAAATGGCAGATTTACAATCCAGTAGACCAATTAACGTATAATGATTTTTATGTTGTGCAACTTCTGCAGCCACACTTTCCTTGCTGATCATGTGTGCAGAATCTAATGGTTACAAAAAATGATCAAAACCTTGCCAAAAAGCACTATACAGCTAGAATAAAAAGCGTCAAGGGGCACGCCTGCACATGCAGGACAAAGTACAAGAATCACTTGGTCTCATGTCCAAAACAAGACAATAAGTATAATTACTGTACAGACAGAAGTTACATAAAGTTTTGCACTTCGACCTGCAAAATTATTGACGCTGTATGAAAATAAAAACATCAGTGTTAACAATTTGGGACAAATACATTGTAATTTATTGGAAAAACTGTTAGTGGCACTCATAGCTGGCCAACCCCCTTTATTCAGAGGTTGCGCTACAATAAGCAGTTTTTGTAAGTTCTGACGGAATGTTTTATTTTATTGTTAAGGTGACACTGACATCACAAGAACACAACATATTATTCTTAAAATTTAACAAATTGAATTTAGATTTTTTTTTTTTTTTTTTGTCCTCGTCAACAACTCTCCCCATAAGAAGCAATACTCACAGCAATGATTTTTCTTGCAGCAGCAACAAATAATTCTTACAGCAGGTTCGTCACCACCTCTCAAGCCTCTTCTCATCAGGTGTAACCAAAACATACTGAGCATCCCTTATTTATAATAACCTGTATCAACACAGGAAATTTCTGAAAGTTAAACTAAGTTAAACATTTACTATGTTAAAGAGCAGGATGATAAGCAAGAATCAATATGTGGTCATATGTTAATTATTTTTTTAAATAGACTTCCTGCAGGGTGAAAAACATTTTTTGTCTGTTTTATTTACTGTAGCCCGTAAGTAAAAGTATGAAAGTAAAAGAGAGCATAAAGTATTTTTTCTTTGTGTGTGTGAATTAAATGTTAAATACCAATAAATCGTTAAATACAAAAATGTTTGCATATTTGTATTCTAGGGTGAAAAAATGTTTGCACTGTTTTAAGTTATATTTTTGTTTTAAAATATATATTTAATTGAGTTTGAGAGATTTAATGTTTAACAAAATCTGCATATTTCTACCATACATCAGAGTTATCCTGGGATGTAATGGGGAAAAAACATTTTTAATACAAATAAAACCAGTTATACTGTGAATATACACAATAATTATTATACATCCTTTATTAAATTGGTTAAAAAAACACATTTTTTTTAAATAATATTTTAAGAAAAAAACGGTGTCCCCAATATTATAATTTTATTATTTTTTTTACACATTTTAATCTAAATTTTGATAAATATAATCTTATTAATGTGCTAATTTGTCTATGGTGTTACTGTCTCCACTGTATGGAAATATTGGCAACACCACATACACAAGTAGCACCAGTGTCATAAGCATAAGCACCAACATTTTATTAAAATTAATTAAAATCAAAATGTCCTTAAGCTTCCATTTTACTGAATATAGAAGATGTTGCAAATTATACAAATGCATTTCTTACATATTCTGCCTCTCTTTTGCCACTCCAATTTACAGCAATGCAAAAGTGATATTTTGCATTAGATCTCCTGTTCGACACAATCTTGAAGGGCTGTGTTGGATAAAAAATATGGGTAACTCTTTACAATAAGGTTCATTAGTTAACAACATTAGTAAACATGAACTAAGAATGAACAATACTTCTGCAGCATTTATTCATTTTAGTTAATGTTAATTTCAGCATTTACTAATGCATTATTGAAATCACAAGTTGTGTTTGTTAACATTAGTTAATGCACTGTGAACTAAGATGAATAAACAATGAACAATTGTATTTTCATTAACTAACATTAACTAAGATTAATAAATAGTGTAATAAATGCATTGTTCATTGTTAGTTCAGTTACCAAAATATGCTTTTCGTGCTTTTTTGTTTTATTGTGTTTATATAACTGTTATTTATTACATTCCAATTAGCTTGCTTTATCTGGCAAAAGTCAGGTTATTTTTTCAAGTTACCGCTGATTTGAACTGTAAGTAGATACAGACAGATCCATTCTGTTTACTGGACTGGGTGGGGAAAGCACTGACAGATGCTATCACTAATATTTTATCACTAAGTACAAAAGGAGTTGAGGACATGAGCTTGTATTGGTGATATTTGGAGTATCTGGAATAATTAGAGAATAATTATTAATGATTTATGAGCCATGTTACGTGCATGAATTATAAACACTGGGATAACTTTATCTCTTATGTCAAAAATGAATTATGGTCTCCATCCCTCCATCCCCAGCCCTGTGCAAATGTTTAAAAACATATCTTATCTTTATTGAGCACTCAAATAATACTGAAAAGAAGTGAAAATGGTGTGATACAGCAGAACGTGCAACAAGATACTAATTGCCTATGTTTTTTTTTTTTCTAAAATGATTTCATGAGGTGATGTAACGTTCGAGAAACTTATCTGAAATAAAACTTGCACATATCACTGCTGCAAAGAACCAAAAAACCCACACTTGTATCAGTTGTGAGTGTCCACTGTGGCCCTTATGGATGCTCAACTATGGCAAGATACCAACCAGAGACATGCCATAGCTGCATTCACTTTTTATTTCACAAGTTTGTTCATATAATCTTTGAGTATGATGAAGGTAAACAGGTATATGCTGTCCATGAAACGGGGCTTGACATGCAACTCAAGCACTAAAGGACTATTTCAAATAAGTTTGTAACAAATAAGCATAAATAAAGCATGGTTGGAGGAAGAACTGTCATGATAGGGAGGAAAGCAACTGTTATATATTTTTGCAAAAGAAAAAAACTGACATCTACAATAAAAATGAAATAATGGCACATAACTATTTTGCATAAATCATATTTTTGACTAGACGGTAATACATCAGGAAGTATTTTGATCAAAAGTTTGGGGCAGTGCAAGCTACTGGTGGGCATGATCCCACCCACTGAGAAGTAGGTAATTTTCCAAATGGATGTAAATTATTCAACGATAATACAACTTTTTTTTTTTTCACTGTAGCTTTATAAAAAAAGTTTTCATGTCAATTATACGGCAGACAGTTTCTTAATTTTCCCTCTTCCTATAGGTGTATACCATAGTGAATCTATGCTTGTCAAAATGATGATTCATCAGTTTCTGACAAATCAGTTTTTTCCACAAATTGTTCAGTAAACCACCGTTTATAAAAAAAACAAAAAAAAACAATTGTATGTTTTCTCCCCCTGCTGTACCAAAAATGTTTGAAACTGTGACTTCAAAGCTGAGGTACCATTACACCCCTAATGTTTTCATTAATATTATGTATATTATTATTATGTCTAAAAATAGCCTGTTATTAAAGTAGCTACATTTTTTAAATTTAGAAAATTAAAAAACAAAAAGAAAATGTAGACTTTTGCTGTCTCATTTAGCATCCCTGGCCTAAATGATGTCACGGAGTTTAAAAAGCACAAAGGCTATCCCTTCAATCTCCTTTATCTCTCCACATTCCATGAGACAGGCAAAGTGTTTTCCATCTTCACAGTGAGCCAGATCTGAGTATCCACTTGGACCATCGTAGATTATCAATTTACGGTCCTCCCATCCTGAGGCATCCCACGGGGATTTATTCAAGTAGACGGCAAGGCACATTCTCTTGCTTGGATTGGTTGGATGGCAATAGAGTAGCCATGTTTTTTCATTTGCTCGATCAGGGGCAAAACTCAACACACTTCCTTGGCAGCCATGTCCGGTCTCTGTCAGCTTACGTGCAGATGAAGGCTTGTCAAAAGCATCTCCATTACTCTCGCTTAGAGCCTCGACTCTGTGGCCAGATATACTTCGAGCATTGCAGTAAAGTTTACCGTTACCTTTGTCGTCAATGATCTCAGCCATCTGACACTCATTAGATTCACCATCCACACGTTTTCCTAAATGCCAAGTACTTCCTTTATCATCACTGTAGAATGTGAATGCACATGACGTGGGTTTACAGTTGAGTGAGTGGCAAGGATACACATATGCTGGGATAATCAGTCTTCCGCTCTTCATTTGAACACCATGTCCTGGTCCGACAGCAAAGGTGGCCCAGTGCTTCTCCTGCTCACCGATCACATCTGCCGTCAGATCTGTAATATCACTCCAGGTTTTGCCAGTGTCTTTACTGGTTATGTAACAAAGTCGTGCCTCATTCTTATTCGTGTGTATTTGTTTGTGTTCAGAGACCCCAACAGGAACAGTGATGAAAAACAGAAAGAGGGTCTTGGATTCTCTCTCATAGACCGGACATGGATTCATGCTGCGGCGGTTTGGTTGATAAGCCGAAGTGAGCAACTCATGACTACTATCCCACTGAAAACAAAAAGGAAAAATAAGGAAAAAAGGCTTAATATTAAATTTGCTAAACGTGCTTACCCTCAGGCCATCCAAAATGTAGATGAGTTTGTTTCTTTATCAGAAAAGCATTAAATCAGTTGCTTACCAAACAGATCCCCTGCAGTGAATAGGTGCCGTCAGAATGAGCTCAAATAGCTGATAAAAACATCACAGTAACAAACAAGTAATTTACAGGACTCCTGTCTATCAATTAATGCCTTGTGTAGTGAAAAGTAATCCGTAATATTATTTTCTCCAGTCCTCTATTCAAAATATTACTTTCTCAAGTGTTTATAAGAGATAACAATCCAAATCAGTTCTAGACAAATATATCTGTGGACTCTGAGAATTACTTGTGGGTTTTATTGTGTTTTTAATAGCTGTTTAGACTCTCAATCTGACGGCACCCATTCACTGCAAAGGATCCATTAATGAGCAAGTGATGTAACACTAATGATTACAAATCTGTTTTGATAAAGAAAGTTTTGTTGAACTCATCTACATCTCACATGGCCTGAGCCAAGTGAATAAATTTATCACTTTTTATTTTTGGGTGAACTATTCCTTTAACTTCCAGGGAACAGATTAACAATGTTCAATAGTGACTAAATGTTAAAGACTCACCTCAACTTCACCATCCTTCCATATTCCTTTTCTCATCACAAGGACATCTGCATCAGTGTCATCTTCAGTTTTCCGCTTTTCAGCAAAGGCAAGAAACGTTTTATTGTCACTGATATAGATGAGAGCTGGAATTCTGTATGTCACCTGCATTTTTTCAGATTTCTGATGTTCCTGTTTGAATAATGTTGTTATTGGAAAGGGCCTGCTTCCTGGATGTGTTTTGTCCATTGTTAAATCCTGAAAATATAATAAGCAGATTTATATCATTAGCCAAAAGAAGTCACAAGGAAAGGTTAAGCAATATAAGCCAAGTCAAGTGGTGAAGTCTATAGAGGGTTTAAGTTAATTATAAAGGAACGATTATTTTTGTTGTACCCTGTCCTTCCTTCTTTTGCCTATATTCTTTCCGTATCCACAACAGGGATACTGAATTGCGCAATGTGAGCGTTTGTTGGAGTTGGAGAGTGTGTATTTCCTTTACTTTGATCAAATTACAAGCATAGTTCCAATGGAAACCACAGCACGAAGCACATGCACAACAGATCAGGGCTATACAAGTAAATGATAGCATGAGCGAAAGTGACGGTTCGATGGCTGCCGCTTTGTTAACCTTTAGCAAAACCTGAGCTGCTGTTCGTGTTGTTTTAGAGACTGTAGCTGCCTCTTAAAATGTTATTTACGTTACATTAAATCGTGCATTATACGTGATTTACAGCAGCCTGAGCGTGCGACGCAAGTTTATACTTACAAAAGTGTTCTTTTCTGCTCCAAAAGTTAAAGTGCGCTGCAGGCTACTTTACCACCGACTACCACAAACTAAACTCCACACACGCGGACTCTTGTTTTGCTGCGACAGCAATTAATAGGCCAGATGTAACACCTGTTTTTAGTTACAGCTTATGGCTCATTCCACGAAATAGCTGCCTTTCTATTTTTATATCAATGTCTATAAGGGTTGAAGTTATGTTATTAAAATGCTATTTCTACAAATATCCAGTTTTTAAATGATTTGTTCACTTTTCATGGTTACATGGCTGACCATTCAAGATCGCCCCCTACTGACAAACAAAACAGAAGATACAAGTGATAAAAATGGGATAATTCCTTTTAGAGTTCAAATCCTGAAATTATGCTGAATTATGCACAAGATGGGGAACAATTTAAAATAATTGAAATATTATATCCACTGCGACCTTATCGATGTAATAAAAATACTATATATTATAGGTCTTTATCAGTGAAAATACTGTACTTCATTAATTCTGTCCACTGTGACGTCATGAAAAGGCCAAAAGACACACTTAATAATAATAATAATAATATAGTATTATTTGGCTGTCGATTATATCCACGCAACACAATCAGTAAATTTAGATTAAAAGGATAACCAGACTAAACTTAATCATACCATACATTTTAATGACACCAGCAGTCTATATGACATTTAAATGAGTAGTGTCCATCATGCAGTCCTATAATAAAGGTCAACAAGCATATAATAGGCATTTGCTGATAATAAATACATAACTACAAGGTAAAGCATACCTTACATGTATCAAGCCAGTACCAACACAGTCATGATTTAATTAATCACATTCATTTATTAAGTCAACAGTTACATGATTTCAATTGTTTTTTTTTAATTTTTTTTTACAGTATCCAGCAGAAAGAAGCAAATCTAACCCAGAAGCAAACGTTAAAGGACTAGTTCACACAAAAATCAAATCTACAGAAAATTTACTCACCCTCGCACTCAAGATGTAGATGAGCTTGTTTCTTCATTGTGACAGATTTGGAAAAAATTAGCATTACATACATTTTTCACCAATGGATCCTCTGCAGTCAATGGGTGCCGTCAGAATGAGCGTCTAAACAGCTGATGAAATATTTATTAAATAATTATTCAGAACTGTTCTAACTTGTAAACGGTGCAAGTGCATTTCTCTTATGAGGGCTGATTCAATGGTTTAAAGTTAAAAACATCATAATGAAGGATTTGTTTATTACAAACACAGCTTTTCATGTTACAAGATATTAATTGATGGACTGGAATTGTGTAGATTACTTTTGAATTATTGTGACATTTTTAATCAGCTGTTTGAACTCTCATTCTGACGGCACCCATTCACTGAGGGATCCATTGGTGAACAAGTTGATATAATGCTAAATTCCTCCAAATCTGTTCAGATGAAGAAACAAACTCATAATTTATAACTCGGAAGGCCTGAGGATGAACAATTTTTCTGTAAAACTTTACAGGAACTATTCCTGTAAAACTTTCCACAGGAAGTACTTTTATCATTTCAAGTGCACAATAAATCGCTGAGTTTAAATTCAACAAAGGCTATTTCCTCAATCTCACTTTTCTCTCCACACTCCATGAGGCAGGCAAATCGCTCCTCACACTGTGTCAGATCCGAATATCCACTGGGACCCATATGGATGATCCACGGTAGGCCCCAGCTAGAAGTTTTCAAGGGTGATTTATTCAAGTAAACTCCAAGATCCTTCCTTTTCTTTTTATTAGTTGGATGGGAATAGAGTAACCATGTTTTTGTGTCTGACTGTGTCAAGCAATCATTTGGGCTCTTCTCCTCTTCATCTGATGGCTCAGGCACAGGGAAGCTCAACACGCTACCCTGGCATCCATGATGGGGCTCCACAAGTTTCTGAGCAACATGAGGTTTGTCAAAAGCTGCCCCGCTGCTTTCACTTAAAGCCTCCACTCTGTGGCCACGTGTACTACGGGCGTTGCAGTACAAATGACTCCTATCAGCATGGTCTATGATCTCAGCCATCTCACATTCGCAGGATTTCATTGGGATTTTTCCTCCCATCTGCCAGGTGACACCACAGTCATCACTATAGAACGATAAAGCATGAGGCCACACTATGAGTGGAAAATGAAAAGGAAAACATCTACAATGTATGTAATAAACATAAGCTGGAATGATTAGTCTTCCACTTTTCATCTGAATACCATGTCCTGGTCCAACAGCAAAAGTAGCCCAGTTGCAGATCTCATCTCCAATAACACTATTTGTTAAATCTGTTAACTTGCTCCAGGTTTGGCCATAGTCTGTACTAGTGACGTAACACAACCGAGCTTGGTTTCTACCCGTAGCAATCTGGTGATACTCTGTGGTATTGCCCAATATGCAGATAAAGAACAGATAGATGGTTTTGGATTTCCTCTCATAGACTGGACAAGGATTCATGGTGCGATGATCCGGCAAATGAGCAGAAGAGAGTGTTTGAGCAGGAGACCACTGAAAACAATGACAAGTAATTCAATTGTGTATAAATGTTGAATTATACACCATTGTTAAAACGTTTATGGTCAGTACGATTTTTTTAAATGTTTTTGAAGTTTCTATGCTAACCAAGGCTGCATTTATCTGATCAAAAATACAGTAAAATCAGTAACATAATGAAATATAATTCTTATTTAAAAACTGTTGAACTATGTTGAAAGCAGTTGTGCTGCTCAATGTTTTTGTGGAAATACTGATCAATTGTTTTCAGTGAGGAATAAAAAGTTCAAAAGAACAACAATTATTTGAAATAAAAAAGTATTTTCTGTCACTTTTGAACAATTTAATGGATCCTTGGTGAATAGGAGTATTAACTT
The DNA here is from genome assembly GCF_012432095.1 of Onychostoma macrolepis. Taxonomy (NCBI): domain Eukaryota; kingdom Metazoa; phylum Chordata; class Actinopteri; order Cypriniformes; family Cyprinidae; genus Onychostoma; species Onychostoma macrolepis. The sequence goes on from NC_081175.1 coordinate 16,183,623, forward strand.
CTTAAAATAAATACTACTGAGCACAGACTTTTAAACTATAGGATATCTTTTAAACTACAGATATATTGATAAATAATAATACACAAAGAAAAAAAGGAACTTACTTGAAGGGATCCATTTTGCAGTGATCCTCTCTTCATCACCAACACTTTTGCATCACGGTCACGTGGAGTGCTGCGCTCTTCAGCAAAGGCAAGGAAAGTCTGACCATCACTGATGTAGATTAGAGCAGGAATCCTGTATGTTTTACCATCCTTCTGCTGGAATAATGCTGTTCGTGCAGGCAGGGCGTGCTGGGCTTCTGAGTAGCTTTTTGACGCCATGCTGTCAATCATTCCTAAAAAAGCAAGTAGGTAAACGTATGGTACTCTGTATGACATGAAATGCAGTGGACTTTGAACTTGAGGCATTTTCATGCACAGATATCTAGACACTTCTTTGAGACGTCTTCAGAAAACACTGTCCCTGCTGTTATTTAATAATAAATATAAAATAATATAAAATATAAACCATTTAAACTCATTAAAAAGACTTAAACGTCCTGATCCCACACGGTATAGACAAACGTAATCAAATGATACGACGCCAATAATATATTTTTTAATTTAAAATATTAAGGCAAAAACTGAATATACATACAATCACCTCGCGTTCCATATAACGTGTAATATTCCGTTTAAATGTAAAGTACTGTCTGATGCAGCTCTCCGTCTCAAGCTTCCTCCACTGCAGACCAGACAGATGAGAAAGACGAAAGCGGAAACTAATTCAGTGCATTGTGGGAAATGTAGTTCGGAACTAACGGACACTGCAAACCTATTTCATTCACTTGTATTAATTCAACTGTAACTTTTTTAAAATTAATTTATCATTTTTCAAATTGTACTCATTGAGTTAAAATCTCAAAAGAATCAGTAAACATGGTATAAGTACGACATTTACCGTATCGCGTAACTACGGTTGCTAGGATACCATGTAAGACAGACACGTCTTGTTTGTAAAAAAAAAAAAAAAAAAATCGAGACAGAGTGCATAATAGAAGAGGCTCAGTGGTTCCAAGTTAATGTAAGTTACTTTTCTAGAGTTACTAAAATACTACTTTAACTTAACGTTTGTGGTTAACGGTTTATTTGGTATGGTTTTTGTGTGTGTGTGTTTTTTTTTTTTTTTTTGTGTGTGCGTGTGTTATTGCTCACAACTTAATGTTGTCTAGGAGGTAACGGATCCCTGAAAGAAATGACAGGACTGGGGATTTACAAATTGGACAATGGACAAAGCTACCCTTCAAACTGTTTCCCAATAAGATCATATTTTCATCCAAGAAACGAAGGTGATTTTTATTCCTGTGGTGACAAAGTCGCATGATCATAGAAATTCTTCTAATACGCTGATTTGGTTGTCAAGAAACATTTCTTATTAGTATCAATGTTGAAAATAGTTGTGCTGCTTAATTATTTTTGTTTCATCATTATACTACATTTTTCAGTATTCTAGCAGTATTATATTAATTTGAAATAAAAGATTTAACATCACTTAATTAATTGAATGTGTCCTTGCTGAATGAAAGTGTTAATTTCTTAAAACAGTCTTACTGACTATTGTGGAAAACATGACTCTTAACATTTAAAATAAATAAAGCTATAATTATTAAACAGTCCACTGTAATATTATTTATTTTTAAGGGGCTGGACACTGGCTTGTAGCAAACAGAAATACTTTGGAAGAGAGGACATCAAAAAGGAAAAACATTTCAGGATTACATTTTGAAGTGCACTCTGGAAAACATGAAACGAGACGACCAGAGAATGCTAGCAACACTTTAGATGCTCAACTTTTTGTAAGAATGCTCATTAAATTTGTACATTAATTCATTCATTTGTTTAAAAATTTCTCTTTTAACATTCTGTATTGAACATTCACACAAACACTTCCACAATACTTCAGCTTACGTTGCATTGTGTGGATAAGCCCTCCGACCTCTGTTCTGTTAACATCAGTGGCCAGCGTTTGCAAACGGTAAGCTCCGTATCAAATACCTCGTATTAAACCGTATGTTTAAAATTAGTTTGTTAGATTAACCCAGTGGTTCTCAACAGAAGGCCTCAAGATGTTTTAAAATAAGAAAAACAACAAAACAAAACAAATCAAGTATTTATCAAGGTAGCCATATTTGATATATTTTAAACCACCAATCTTATAGGTTTCTACAACATAATTACTTATTTTAATCTGTTTCTGTAAATAAATGAAAATGAATTAATAAATCAGTTAATTAAATGTAATAATTAAAAAACACATTTGCTATTAATACATCACAGAAGGATTTTTCTTTTTTTAAACAGGTCAAACTTGAGGGTTTGGAACAGTTTGATAACATTGCATACATAAATGCCTCAGATAACCATTTAACTTTAGGTAATATTTTGTACGTTTTACATTATTTACATTTTGTATATATATTTTTGACATTTCTAGTGTGAAATTGTTTGCATACAAAATATATTCTTATATATTTTGCTTCTAGAACCCTTTGCCAGGTTTCCTGCACTGAGGGAACTGGATCTGTCACTGAACAGTCTCCATGATTTGGAAATTCATGCTGAAGACTTTCAGAAACTGGAGGTGAGTTTGCTTGAATACTGGGCTGTGATCGTATTTCAACCTTGAAGGCTTTAAGCAGATGTCACTTAGAATATTGTGATGATCAAAGAAGCTTGACATTATTCATTTGTTTCAGGTGTTGGATTTATCCTTCAATAACTTAACAGGAGAAAGTATATTAAATTTAGGCCTGTTACCACATCTGAAGGTGCTCCATCTGACTGGAAACCAGCTGCAGATGCTTCCACTCAATATGGCTGGACCTTGTACCTGCCCTGGAGAAAAGTAATTGCTTACTACTGTAGTTCCTTCACAAGGCAAAACGTAGAATCCATTCACTGTAGTTTTCAGTGTCTGTATCATATATAATCTTTTCTTTTTCAACAGCACAGAACAAAGTGTCTCGCTATTTCAAACGCTGGAGGTACTGATGCTTGATGACAACAAATTATCTTCTCCGGGAGTGTTTATGAGCCTTGCTAACTTAAAGAGGTAAGCAAGCTTTTTATAGAGGAATAGTTCTCTCTGGCATTTATGGAATGTTTAAATGAATTTCAGTCATATAACATAAAAGTCACATTTAACAAGATAGATTATCTCACTAGTCCTGAATTACATGTGGCTTACAGGTGCTTAAATGGAATCTTTGTCATAAACATCTTATGTATGTCTGTATGTAAATTTTAGTTTTCTGCACAAAATGTGCAGTCATTACGATCAGTCATGTATAACATTAGGTAGTCTATCAAGTTTCATTTTTTCATTCTTCTTGGTATAGACTGCCCTCTTGAGGCACAGCCACAAAATGTTCTTTTAGAATTTTAAACAAAACAGTGCTGTAGCCCAAGTGTTGTAAATATGGATGTGTAGTAATTAAATGGCCTGGTTTTGTTTATAGAAATTTGTCAATTAAATTACTTAAATTATAAACTAATAAATGAGGAAAATGCAAACAGGCAATGTAAGCTCACATTTTAAGAAACTGCATAAGTGATTCTTCCATTCTATTTTTCTTATTTAACTTTTTTGTGCATTTAGACTTCGTCATCTCAATTTACAAGGAAATTACATCTCAGGAGTCCCATTCTTAGAACAGATGGCAACATTACCAGATGCCCAGACAGGCATTATGCCACAGAGCATCGGACAGAATGTGGGCACAGTGACTGACAAGAGGATGAAGTGTTAGTATATTTAATTTTAAAAATAAGAACAATTTTAGGTTGGAAACAAAAATGTTTATACTGCATGTCCATTCATTTACTTTCTCTGCCAGATAGACTCTGAAATCATAATGAGCCAGCAAAAACCAGAAAAAACATTGAAAGTAGGATCTGGTCTCTTATTTGTTATTCTTCTGTTTACATATGTCCATATATATTTTTTTTCCATCTTCAATTTATCAGCTTTTTACAATCTAATTTGCATCTCAAATAGGAGGACAAAGTAAGGACAAGTCTCGAAATGCATTCTGGTGCCTCACAATACTATCAGAGAAGGGAAGATGGATGTGCTCTGGGTCTCCATCTACCTTTTCCAGAACTTCATCATCTGAATTTGGCCAACAATGAGGTCTGTGTATTGCCTTCTGGCGGTTAAAAAGCATTTGATTTGCTACAAACATAGACAGCCGAATGAAGTCATTGACAGCAGAGCTATTTGCCACTTCTTTCCTCTAGATAGCTGAGGAAGAGGCATTGTTGCCCGTGGCATTGTTTCCAAAGCTCAATGAGCTTGTTATTCACTCAAACCCCTTGACAACACAGAGAAGTGGTAAGCTCACACATCCTCAGGCAAGCTCATTGTTAGTGCATTAAATCAACTAAATCTGACAAAAACTGCACATCTTTTTTGTTTTTCAACACAGGCGATCCACCAATGCTGACCTGTTTTCTTCAAGACAAGCTGGGCATTAAGATAACACGCAAAAAAACAACTGATCTCATTAAGCGACATATTATACTCCCTAAAAGAAAGGTGTCACAAATGCACAAGTTTGGATTTAGCACTTAATATTTTTAAAATAAATCCTTTCAGAAGCAATTTACCTTCTACTTAAACTTTCAGATGAAAACCACACTTCCCAACATACCAAAATTTCCTTCGATCACGGCAAATCGACATGCTACAGAAACGCTCTTCTCCAAGAAATGTACTGGACAAGATAATCCTCTACCCTTAGAGTATGGGTTAACTCATGTATTTGGCTTCTCGTCTCAAACAACCACTGACGATGAGGAAGACATTGCCATAGGCCAGGAGCATTTTGACTTGACAAGTGCAGACATATTATTAGAGGCGAATCAAAATGCAGAGCCGTTCTTTGTGACAGAGGTAATTTTATTGCACCTAGAAACTAGAAGTCTACACTTGTATGATATGTATGTTAGAAGACTTTTTTGTTTTATTTAATTTTCCAGATTAATGGCTTAAATGATTCTGAATACCAAGAAGATCCAGATAATTCAAAGGAAACCGAACTGGAAAAAGGCGGCAAAGCCTGTCCAGAAAAACTAATTGGTTATGAAATCTTACTTGATGACACATCTGAGCCAGAAATGCCTGAGTTTTCTGGTAGGAATTTTCCTGAACGTTGTTGTTGACCTCTTGCTTTGTTTGAATCAGTGCCGTTTGTTTGTTCGTGTTGTCATTGATTTCTCTCGACGCAGGAATTCAACAAGCCGTTAGTGTTTTGGAGCACATGCTCAAGAACCTGCTTGTGTATAGAGATTCTAAAGCAAATCTGGACCTTCCTCAGAAGCCGTACACCGAAAGAGAGAAAAAGGTCATTCATCATTTATATACAGTGCATTCAGCATGAAAACCCAACATCTGTAATCAATAACATGATAGAAACATTCGTTTCACAGATTCAAAATTTGCCTCCTTTGGGACCAAAGAAGTCGAAGGGAGAAAAAGTTGAGGAGCTTCTCGCCCAAATAAAGGAGGCGAAAACAATAAGCAAGGTTCCATTAGGTAACAGATACTTCCTTTGTCATTTTATGGCAGGCTTTGAAATATATATACGTAGTCACTTATTTATTAAAATGACAAAACCGTGATGGAATCCAGTGTAATTAAGCAAGTCAAGCCTAGTGATGCTATTCCAGCAGGAAATATTTTCCAACTGAGCAGCAAATAAACTTCATCAACTAGCACAAACTAGCATGTTTTACAGGTCAACTAACAAGCACACTGCAGAGATGTTATAATGATTGTTCAGCACTGTTTACTTTGAAATGCTCTATTTGGCTCTGCAGCTGTTCCTCTATTATTTCAACACTTAACAGATTGCTAGTGTGTAGGACTGCGCTGCATGCATTAACATCAATAGACTGATTGTGGATATGTCATCTAGGAACAACTCCAAATTACTATTCAAACTAATATGAATAGATATTTCTGATATTAAACAAATCATTGCTCATAGAATGATATTAAATGCACTTTTATGTGTTCTCTATCCAGATGATGTACTCGAAGGAGGGAATAGTATTTGTAAGAGAGAATACGAGGAAGCACTGGCGCTACTGAAGGACATGAAAAGGAAGTACAGGACGGCTTATCTGAAAAGAGTGGAACAGGCAGCACAGATTGAGACTGAGATAATATGTAATCTAAATTAACAGGTGCTTTACTTACTGCTTTTTCATGAACGAGTTAGTTTTAGTTTGCAATAAAACACTATTAAGATATTGGAGAGATGGTGACAAATTGTGTGATCTTTGTGTTGATTACAAATAAACAGTATATGTCATTGCTGTCAGATATATTGAGTTTACAATAAATTCATTCTCATCATGTGCTGAGAGCTTATATATCTAGAAGGGCATGTGTTTTACCTCACATTATTCTCTGAAATTAACAGTATATTCCCTGAGGGATTGCTTCAAAGACCTTTTCACATCGAAATTGTTCATCCATCCATCCATCCATCCAAATGATTTTTAAAATCATTTTATCTTATATATATATATATATATATGTGTGTGTGTGTGTGTGTGTGTGTGTGTGTGTGTGTATGTGACAACAGTTAGGCTGTTGGGTCAACTTTTGAGTGTTTTGACACAATTAAATATGTGATGTTTTTTGGTCAGCATGGGAAAAACATTACAAAAGTATACCTTAAAAAATACACAATTTTTACCTGAAATATTTTAGCATTATGGTTTATTTTAACTTTAAGTTTTGAAATGTGAAAAAAAACAATAACAATGAAAACTATATATATATATATATATGGTAACACTTTACAATAAGGTGTCATTTGTTAACATTAGTTAATGTATTAACTAACATGAACAAACAATGAACAATGCATTCATTACACTATTTATTAATCTTTGTTAATGTTAGTTATTGAAAATACAGTTGTTCGTTGTTTATTCATGTTAGTTCACAGTGCATTAACTAATGTTAACAAACACAACTTGTGATTTTAATAATGCATGAAATTAACATTAACTACGATTAATAAATGTTGTAGAAGTATTGTTCATTCTTAGTTCATGTTTACTAATGTTGTTAACTAATGTTAACTAATGAACCTTATTGTAAAGTGTTACCATATATATATATATATATATATATATATATATATATATATATTTTTTTTTTTTTTCAAAAAATGATTTTAACTCCAACATCAATTAACATGTTAATATATTTAGAATAGGACTAACTACAACAATGTGTAAACTGCTCCAGAAAATAATTACATAATTTTTTACATCATCAATTTTATTACATAAAAGCTTTTTTATTACATATAATAGCTCTTATTAAATATACATATATCAGCATATAAAATTTCATGTGCTTAAATACATATACTGATACCATGCAGCAGTAACTCAAGAGTATTTTTTTAACTACTGTCAATATTACACACAATTTTTTTTTAAATTACTTTTTATATAAAACATTTTTCTAAATAAAACATGTATCAGAATAATATCAGATTTGATGAGCTTGAATCAATTCACATATTCCATAACTGATTATTTCTTTTCTTTTTCTTCTTCTTTTTTTTTTTTTTTTGTTTTGTTTTTTGGTAATGTTTCTAAAATAATGTTTGTACAGCACAACGAGCATGTTGCTTTTCCTGTAGGAGGCGCTTTAGATAAAAAGCTAGAAGCGCTGCAGAAACTCCCACAGACCGTCGTAGTTATAAAGTGCGGAGAAGTTTGAGAAGACAAATCCTGCATGTCCACAGTTTCCTGGAATATGAAGAAAAGAATGACCTACTTGAAACATCTTTTCATTTTGGTCACAATGCGATGCTTCGTTCAGGGTGAAACGGAGGCAATACGACCAGGAAAAGGTAAGTGACTCCATCAAAGAATCTTTTATTGGTAAATGGGCATCATTCTGCCAGCGATACGACTGTATTGAAAATGCTGTGTGATGAAGTTATATAATACAAGTTCATTTATAACTGCGCTTTCAGTGTTTCAAAGTCATTAAAATGATTGTCATTGCGTGAAAAGGTGTCTTATTATGTCCTTCATTAATATGTGCAAACAACGATATTATTATTATAGTTCATGTTAATAAGACAACAACAAAACCCAGTAGAATTATTTTATTTATTTATTTTTTCGTCCTTTTTCTCCATAAGGATGCCTTTTTGGTCTCCCCAGCCATGTTTGCAAATAATGTTGTAATTAGTCTCTCTCATTATATTTGTAGGATTCAGTGAACATAACATTTTATTAAAAAGTCAAAAAAAAAAAAAAAAAAGTGTCTCCAATTGAAATGTTATAATCATAACTCCCCCTAAAAATGATGCACAATTTAATACTTAACATATATACATTGTCATAATTGCATCATCATCCTATGAGGATCTTATATTTTGTTAGCTTCGTTAGTAAGAGACCCTGTTTTTGTAGTAAACAACAGTTTAACGTTTAAAAGGTGCCCTCTTTTAGTGACTTTGAGAAAAATGGCTAAATAAACTAAAACTGTCATCTCTGTTATATGTATAGGAAAAAAGCATTTATAATTAATGCTGTTCTTGAAAATCAAATGATTATGTTTGTGTTGCATACAGTGTCAGGTGTTTTCTGCACTTTTAAAGAGAAGACATACAGACCAGGAGATAGCTGGCACCCCTATTTGGAGCCCTTTGGATTCATGTTCTGCATGCGCTGTACTTGCACAGAGGTACGTATCCAACTTCCAAGTATAAAAAAATTACTTTTTTAAGTTTTCATATGCATTGTTTTTTTGTCTGTTTGTTTGTTTTCTACAGGTGATCATGAATTCACATAGGATTTAATGTTGCAATTTTCCTATACAGTCAGCTATGCATGCATGTAGGCGCATGCACATGTCAGATCCACATACTATGTGTAATATGTTAATGTTTCTGTCTACTTTCATGTGGGTGTACATATAGTCTGGTCATGTGAAATGCAACAGCATCAAATGCCCTGTTCTGCGATGTGAAAATCCAGTGACTAACTCACAGCAGTGTTGCCCTCGTTGTACAGGTAAAACATCACGCTTTTCCAGGTCCCATTGTTTATGTACATAAATTGATAAGAATGATTCTAATACGTTCTTATTTGAAATGTCTGATGGCTATTCTCATAATCACAGATGAGCACAGAACTCCTGCTGGTCTGCGGGCACCCATTAAAACCTGTAGGTATAATGGAAGCACTTATCAAACAGGGGAAACATTTGCCAACCATGAGCTTTTCCCATCCCGTCAGTCGAACCAGTGTGTCATGTGTACTTGCTCTGTAAGTATTTATTCATATATTTTTTGTAATCATTATTGTTGCTGTCAGCACAGTACATCATTGAACATAGGGATCTAACCTCAAACAGTTTAAAATCCTTTATAATAAAGTGTTTTGTAAGACAACATTGGAGAGCAGATGTAAATACAGTATTTCTGTAGCTCAAACAGTAGAGGGAAGCGCTAGCAATGCCAAACTAAAGGGTTCCATGTATACATTCAATACAGTGTAAGTTGTTTTGGATAAAAGGCTATGCTTTTTAAAATGAAACGTAAATATAATGCTCAATAAAACATAATATATAGTTATATAGTTTCATAGACACGCACACACACACACACACACACACACACACATATATATATATAATAATGTCTTCTTAAAGAAATGTTTGGTTTTAGGATCTATAAAACCATGCATAATGTAAAAAAGTTACGTCTCCTTCCACAGTTTCATATGTTACAGAGACATTTACTGGCCTGATTTTATATCAGTTTTAAAAAAAGTCATTTATCCTTACTTTCCCCCATGTTGTCAGGCACTGATGTTGAGGTGCTGATTTTAATAATTTTGTCCATTTACGATTCTTAATATTTTTTTAAATCTCATTCTTTTCTATTACAGAATGGAAATATATTCTGTGCATTGAAAACCTGTCAGCCCATTACATGCTCCTCACCAGTGTCAGTCTCGGATACTTGCTGCTTACTGTGCAAAGGTGAGAATATACTGTATGTGCAATTTAGAGTATTTTAGATGTAAATGCTGTTAATTTTGAAATTGGATGTTACAAGCTGCATTCATGTTTTAATTTCACCCCTGATTGTGGTGATTAAATAACATTGTCTCTTTTGCATGAACAGAAAATGCAATTGATATCAATTCTGCATCATCTGAGGATGGAGGACAACAACTGAACAGAGGAGTTGTATGTATTTTAAATTTCAGGGCACTCACTGTACTCTTTAACACTGTATCAGATATCTCTAAATTATTCAAATGATCAAAACTAGACTTGTTTTTTTAGAAAGTACAAGTAAAAAGTCTTTGAGGTGGCACCATCTTTTTCTGTGAATTTTCTACTGCTGCTTTCTATATTTAATGAGGAACATTTACTGGACTGTAGCAACTTTACTTATTAGCCATAAATTATTCTTTTTTTAAATGTACATCAGGCTTTTGAGGAACATTTATTTATACAATCTTTCAATCATTTTTGTATTGCATTACATTATATGTTTTGACCCCCACAGTAAACACTACAGAGCTTTGCTCATAAAACTAAGCAGGTATAACAATAAATCATCTTAGTAAGACATATTAGTGGAACACATAGTGACAACTGATATTTATAAGCATTTTTTAAATAGTCTGTTACTTTATCAGAATTTCATCGAACTTTTTGGTCAAGTAAATATCATCAGCTGCAACAAATTGCATATTTTCTGCTTATTTTGAGTATGAGTGTTCATATTCTGCTATATCATGCTATATGAGCCATTAAAGCCTGATGTATATACAATGCTCAACTAGAGCATTTTGTTTTGAGTTTTTTTAATTACTTAGTATGTCAGGTTTTTCAGGGTTGTTTTATTGTTTTATTCATGCTACTCAATATATTAGTTCAGAGTTACAACATTTGTTTTTATATGTCCTGAAACACAAGAGGCATTCTGTGGATCAGTGTGCTGCGGAACAGGTCAGAGGTCGCTCAGTTAGGGCCACGCCGTCGACACTGCGGGGGTCTCCCCGAGGCCTCAACCTACAGACCCTACACCTCAAAGGAGCTTCTGAAACTACTGTTAAAATTCTTCTACAGCGCAAACATCAGAGAGGTAAACTGTAATGCACCACTGATTCCAAATATTAAGAATTGCTCGTCAAAATCCAATGAAGTCACATCCTGTCAAAGTAATGTAGGGTTTCTGACTTTGTCTAAGCTTGTGTGTACAGTGGCAAGACGTATTCTCATGGCGACGTGTGGCACCCGGTGCTGGGGAAGGTCTTGGAGTGCATCCTGTGCACCTGCAGGGACGGCTTTCAAGAATGCAGGCGCATCACGTGTCCTAACCAGTATCCATGCCAACATCCCATAAAAATAGAGGGGAAATGCTGTAAGATTTGTCCAGGTAGGCATATGAGTGATATTATATTTGCTATGATTTAAACTTCATGGTTTATCAGCGTGTTTCTTTCAACTTGGTTTCCAGAGCTCAAAGCAGAGAGCAACAGGACGGAGTGTTACCTTGCTCAAGACAATAACAGTCTCTTGGTGTATAAAGTTGAACCCCCATCAGCTGCTCAGTCAGAAGATAAAGTACGGATGATTGCCATTGAGAGACAAGGAGCCACGGAAGTAGAGGTGCAAGTCTGGAAAACGGTTGAAGGTGATTCAAACAAGTTATAATATTGAGCATCAACGGGTTATGTTACTTTTGTGCAGTCATTCCAGACTATTTCAGACTTATAGTATTAAACACACCATTTTTATCAGTCCTGGAACAACCTATCGATTAGGCTGAAAATAGAAGAAAAGATTCTTTCACTTTACCAGATTACATCCAAATTCTTAATCACTGACCAAGATTTTATAAATCAGTTTTATAAATCTTTGCTGGTTCTCAGCTGCAAGATAAGGTTGTGTATTATAGCACTGGAATGTTTTTTTTTTTTGTAATGTTAAAGTAATAATATGGTTCTTTTTGTTAAAATGTATTAATGAATCAACATACAACAGTGAAAAATACTTCTGAAGCATTTCTGAATCATAGTTAATGTTAATTTCAACATTTCTTAATCGTTGTTTAAAATCAAAAGTTGCATCTGTTAATATTATGAAACTAACAATGAACAGTTGGTTTTTTATTAACTATTAACTAATAAGAATAAACATTAATAAATACCGTAACAAATGTAATTCTCATTGTTAATGCTAATTAATGCATTAAGTAACATTAACAAATGCAACCTTATTGTAAAGTTTTACCTTGTTTTTTTGTCTTGTTTTTTACCTCAAAATTGTCTTCTAACCCTTGCAGGTGTTTTGCATCTGATGGAGACAGGTGACGTTCAGAAGAAAGACCTCATAGACCATCCGGAAAATTACATTTTGCTGACTACGTTAGATGAGGGTATGTTTAACTCTTTTCATTTCACCAAATTAGTTTTGCATTAGTTTAGAATTATTGCTTTATGAGACACAGAATGTCATACAATACACAGTACCACATATTTAAACATTCAACTGTGTATTTTGATAGTTAAAATTTAGTTGTTTTTTTTTGGCGAGTAAAAGTTAAACGTATTCCTCTCCTTATATGTCAACCTACAGTATGATTTAAACAGCCCTAAAAACACAGTCTAGGGACGAAACTAAATATTTGAGCTTAGAGCATTTACAGCTGCCAGGAAATATGAGAAGGTGAAGGAGACCAAAGGAAATTGAACATGTCTAACATGAAAATTAAAGAAAGGTTTTTGATTTCCTTTTTACAAATGTTCTGTCTAAGTATTTCAGCAAGTCACTTTTAATGCATTTTGTGTGCATTGGCTGTCTTTCAGACTTAGGCCTGTTTGACACGGCACGCTAAAGCAATCCATATGGTTTTTGTCATATGCATTACAGTATTCGCAGAAATCACTTTTTTATGTATAGAGATGCAATGCTATGGACATCCGTTTCCCATCTAGGATAAAAAAATAAAAAAGATCATTACAACTGTTTTATATGAGACTTCTGAAATATTTTTCCTCGAATTTCTGAATTTATATCTCGCATTTCTGTTTTTTTTTCTGCCACAGAATAAAACTGATAATTATGACTTAACTATTTATTTTTCTCACAATTGCGAGTTTATATCTCACAGTTCCGACTTTATATCTTATATTTTATAGCAATTTTCTCAGAATTGTGGGATAAAAGCTCAGAATTGTGAATAGAGTCTTTTTTGTTTTTGTTTTGATCCTATGGCATAAACTAGCTTCCATACAATTCAAATGCAACTTTCAAAAAGCCTAATGCATTTATGCCATTGCTTCGCTATGAAACCTTTGCTGTAAAACTTATGTATGCAACTTTATTTTTCCCAGTTTGGATTATCCTTTCCTTTTTATGTTTGCACAGACACTTGGAGAAAGTTCAAAGAAGAAGAGGACAAGCAGAAAGACTTGAGTAAGATTAGGAGCTGTGAAGACGGGATCAAGGAAGTGGTGAAGTACTTAAACCCTGAACAGCTGGACAGTCTTTGCACTTCTTAGTCTCCTCCTCACTCTAACATTGTGCCATCCCAGTCTGACACTCATTTTATTACCAGAAGAACACACACACACCCACACTCACACAATGTGCATGTAGTACAAAACCAGATGCTGGCAGCAGGTAGTCTAAAGATCTCGTTTATTACTATGAGTCAGTTTAGCGCAAGTCTTTATGAGTTTGACATCCCAGAATTCTTTCTGAGACCTTGTTTTATTTTATTTTTTCCAGAGGCCTTGAGGTCAGTCATTTTTCTTGCATTGTTGAAAAATGCACGTTTGATGAGAAAAGTGAGTGAATATATGCTATTTGAGTGGAATTATAAGGAAGTATGAGTTTAAAGCAATCATCATCATCATCATTAAAGGAAATGATGTATGTCATTTTAGCAAGCATCCACTGTATGTACATAAGAGGAAAAACAAAGGATGATGTAGACAGCTTATTGGCCGGAATGCTTTTATAAAGTTGACGTAGGCCACATTTTTTCCACTGTTCTTAGATATACGCTACTCATATATGTAACATGGATAAACTAAAAGTACACTATTTATTGTAAAGTCAGAGCAGCCAACATCTTTAATTCAGTAGAATATTTTTCTGCCTATCTTCTATGCAGAAAAGTTTGCATTGTAATGTATGTAGAGTGTGTATTGATCTGATTATGTATAACTCGTATGCACTTAAAATGATGAGAAATATATTGGGCTGGTGTCCTGACTAACTAATATAAAATTGTATTGAAATATTGCTTTTATAGACTGTTATTATGTTCTTGTTTTCAAACATTATTTTGGTATGGAAGCCTGTTTCTGCAAAAAAATAAAAATAATAAATAAATAAAAAAGGTAATTTTTAATCTAAAAACAGGTTGTTTGCACATGACGCCATTGCTGTGGTGCAAAATGCATCTGGAGGGCAGGACATGATTTTTCTATAAAGGACTCGCCAGCAGAAACTCAAAATGCCTATGTTTGTGTTGTTTATGGATGCTTTGTTGAAATTTGTTGTTCATAAGGGGGGGGAAGGCAAGAAATTGACTGAAAAACACAGGGGAAAAAATGGCTTGTAAACCTGCGCCTGCGGTTGGGAGGAGCCGAGTCAGACAATGCTTGTTTGCAAATGGTTAATGTAAGATATAATAATATATTAAGATATTAACAAGGACATATATAAATAGATATGGGGCTGCCAAGTCTTATGCATTCAGCATGAGACAGTCAGAATTCACTCAATGCTAAATGGCACACGTAGACACAATGCAAATAAGATATTATAATTGCAGTTTAGAGAGGTTCATCGATTATAATAAAACATTGTGAGATTGTGATAAATTGAAGTGAGTGACAGCTATGGAAGTGCTATGGGCTCACTTTCTAGGTTATAATCAATTAAGCAAAATCAATTTTTCATTCTGCTATCAGGACCAACGGCCACATACACTGTACATGCAGCAAAGTTTCAGGAGTGAAATATAACCCGCCGCATCCCTCATATAGCTTGTATGAAAAATAAGGGTTAGTTGTTTAACCTATATCCACCGCCTTGATAGCAGGCAAGTATTTCAATTTACTTGAAAATCGCTCCTCTTCATAATATAAGGATCTGGTCCAACATATGTTGTGATTTACTGTTTATACCTTTCTCTTATAATAGTGTCTAAACCATTACCTTTCCTCCATCTCATCCATTCTACTTTTCACTTCTTGCCTTCCATCTGAATTTTGTGTCATCAGAATCACGTGATTGATTACAAACAAGCTAACTTTTTTCTCTGAATTCTGAGATTACGTCTCACAATTCAGTTTTTTTGCACCACAGAATAAAAAAAAAAAAAAATTGTGAATTTGATCTCACAGTTCTGACTTAATCTCAAGAGTTTAAAATCAACTGTGAGTTAACGTTGTGCAATCGAAAGATTAAGTGTTTATATCTTAGAGTTCATATTCTGAGAGAAAAAAGTCAGAATTGTGAGATATGAAGTTGTAAGTACCTTTTAAATTTTTTTTTTGTGGCAGAAATGGGCTTCCATATTATGGCCTAATGCAATAATTATAATAGGAAATTTATTTTGCCATAAATGTAGATAATGCTGGGTTTTTGAAGGCTTTTAAGTATCAAACATCCATGTACTAAAGCAGGTCATTAGTTCACATGATCATTGATACTGATGAGAAACTTTCATAAAGTTGTAAATGAGAAGCAGCCATGATGGGATGTTTACTTTGAGCTGGAACGAATAATCTGTTGCGGCATAAATGAGAAGAAACCTGTTGTGGCCTGTCATCATGACGGGCTCCTGACATCGTTTGTTCTTCCGTCATGTTAATCACAATGAACCGAGACGGGCCATCGAACCCAGATTGGGGCAGTTCAGGGAGTTGTGACTAATATCCCCTCTCTCTAGATCCCAAAAGCCCACTTTCCTCTTCTATCACAATGAGTCATTGTGCTGGCCGCACACAAAGTGCCAGACGGTCCTGTTCATCTCTCACTGAAGGCCTGACAAAATATTTTGAAACAGAAGCCCCTCAGTTGCAGACCTTAATAGTCACACAATGAAGCTGTGAATTATTTCCGCTGGCTGTTGGATCTAACAGTTTCTGGCAATTTGTTCTCTTTGAACGGCTTTGGAGGGAGACAAAGGGGATTTTACTGTGCACTCCTATTTCATTTTCTCTCTTTGTGTATGTTAGTTTAAGGGGATGGTCGGACATCCCGTTTGATCCGTACGCAGGCCGTCGTTTCACAAAAAGAGCCCTTTGTAATGTTGAGAACCTTTTCGATTTATGTCTGTGTTGATTTGATGGAGTCTGAAATGGTTTTAGCTCGGTGGGGTCCGATGCTTGCGAATTTGATTTTAAACATAGCTCTATTGGCACCTTCACTTTTCGCTAAAGGTTTTGAATTCCCAATAAATAGCTTTCAGCTATGCATGCTTAGTCTTGGCTCTGGCAATCTGAACAGCTGGGGGCAGTCACTGGGTATAAATCAGGTGAATGGGTCAGTTCTCTGTGTGAGTTTTCCTGCTCAGCTTTTCTTCCCATTGTTGCATGTAAAAGTGTAAATGGACTTAGGTTTTATACCACTGTGATGTTCAGCAGCTATTTGAAAGTGCTATTTGCCTTTTTTTCCCCCTCTTCGATTTATTACTCTTGTCATGGAATATCCTTAATGAAGGCAGGTGATAAAACCAGACAAATATGCAATAGTGGACAAAGTATAAAATATTGCTCAAGAAAAGTATTACTTAAAGGGATAGTTCACCCAAAAATGAAAATTCTGTCATTAATTACTCAAATTCATGTCAAATGTGACTGTGTTCTGCCATTATGGAGAGTACCACACTGTAAAAATAAATTCTGTATAATTTACAGTAAAAAAATGGCAGCTGTGGTTGCCAGAATTCTACCGTAAAAAATACGGTAGCAACATTTTAGGTTTTACGGTTTTAACTTAAATTTACAGTTAAATACCATAATTTCATTAACTGACATAATGTTAATGTTATACCAACCTATTGAAGTACTGAAATCTGTTTTGTACCTTTGCAATGCACTGATAACCACCAAATGCAGGTGGTGATGAGAAAGTCACATGATGAGTCAAAACCCATCATAAGCAGCTTTTAAATAATAACATATACAGAAGGTGCACAGTGTCATTCACACAAACACTAAACACCATCATGGTGAGACTCATCAAAAATGAAATATGCAATAAACATTCATTTAACAACATTAGATGTAACATACAACCCTAATAAAAAAACTAAACTGAGAAGAAACATAGTTATTTCAAATAAAAACATCCAATTTAAAATGCAACGCAGGGTATTCTGGGAACGTAAATTTACGTTTTATTCCCTGTAAATTTTACATTATTTTTCACTTCCAAAAATGGTATTTCACCGTAAAATTGTCTGAAATGTCTATTACAGTTTTTCACCGTATATATTAGGGGAACTTACCATCAACCATCAACAGGTTTTTAATTTTCTCTTTTTACCGTTAAAATCACGGTCATTTTTTACAGTGCACGATGTAAGTAAACAACGCATGTGCGTGGTGCTGCTGATGTAGAACATGCATGCATTGCGCCTTGTTTATCAGATCAAAGCACACGCATGCATCACGCTACTCTCCATAATGGCGGAACATGGTCACTTGGAGGAGAAGAATTGATGAACAAAGTCGCTTTTTTTTTTTTGTGCACAAAAAGTATTCTTGTAGCTTCATAAAATTACGGTTGAACCACTTACGGTTGAACCTTTCTGGGCCTTGAACATGGAGGGTCAGAAAGCTTTCAGATTTTATCAAAAATATCATGTGTTCTGAAGATCAATGAAGGTCTTATGGGTTTAAAACAACATGAGGGTGAGCAATCAATGACAGAATTTTCATTTTTGGGTGAACTATCCCTTTAAACATACTGATAATTAAAGTGCGAAAAACAAGATTAAAAATATGGTATTTAAATTAAGAAAAAATGTTTGTAAATGTATGGTGACAAATAGTGTATACATATATTTAAAACATGGAAGTCACATGGGGCAAAGTGTGATAATATTTTAACAAGAACTCAACTCGACATAACTATTGACTTCAAAAATTCAACACCTACTGCATGTGCAAACAAACTAGTTCTATATTATTTAAAATGCTACAGCAGCAGGATAGATGCGTAAGCATTAATTTGCATTATTTTAATGTTACCTAGTTTTTACCTGTGCTTGCACATTTTGAGTCAGTCATGAACAAGTGAATTGGATACTCACTCTGAGTGGATCATGAAAACTTGTGAGTTATTGACTGGAAAACTTCTGTGATCAGATCTGTCTAAATGAATTGTTCAATGTTATTTGCAAACTGATTCAACAGGTTAATTAAAAATAATCAGTTTGTTCCTGAATTATACACTGCTATCTTGTTTTAGAGAGTGTGGTGATTTCCACTGTTCCATAAAATAATATGGAATGATATGTTTTTATCAAATGTGGTGAAGAAAGCATAATGTAGTGAAGTAAAAAATAGTCTGATAAAGTACAAATACTTGAAAACTGTACTGATGTAAAAACTGTCCACCACTGTGAGTATGCAATGTTTCTGCCTCTGAACTGCTGCTCTGCACGGCGCCTGCAGATTCAGTCTCTAAGCAACTGAAACAAGATTCAAAGGGAGCTAAACTGGGTTAAGTTAATTAACTCTGATGGACTGGTTAGCTTTCGTAGCTGATTAACGTGTTCATGTAACCTGTGAATTAATGTGCCATCCAAATACTTCAGAAGGTTTTTTTGTACCCCGTTTCTCTCTCTGCTTACTTGAGTTGGCCTTGATCGTTTCAGCCAATGATTTGAATCATGCTAAGCAAGCACTGAACAGCCTGCCATGAACAATCCAGTAAAGAATTTGCCTTTCCTGATCCCTACTGGAAATGGTAAGGACACCATTACTTATCAATGACTGTCATCATAGTCATTAACTCACCCTTGTGTCATTCCAAACATGCATGTTTTCTTTCTTTCGTAGAATAAGAAAGGAAATCTTTTGAAGAATGTCCATGCTGCTTTGTTTCCTTACAATGAAAGTGGATGGGGAAAATCAACCATAATAAAAATGCACTAAATGTATGCTTATTTTGTGAGGAGCAGACTGAAATCACTAAGAGTTTCATGCCTTGAAAATCTTTCTTGGTGGTCATCATTCACTTTCATTGAATGGAAAAGAGCAGCTTGGATCTTGCTATAAATAACTGCTTTTTTGTTTGACACAAGAAAGGAAGTCATATGGGTTTCAAAAAACATGAGAGAGTACACGATGACAGAATTTTCATTTTTGGGTGAACTATTCCTTTATAATTATCCCTTCACAGAGGATAATAAATGCCGCTAAAAGTTCTGCCAAAATTAAAGTATTATGAACATAACAAAAATTTACTTCCAAACAATACTAATTTAATTGAGAACAGACTACATGGCCTTTGCCACGGAAAACAGTAATTAAGCCCATGATGGATGGGTGTCATATGGCCGGTTAACTAATATGACAGAATGATGAATGATGATGTGAAGTGTTTTAGAGATAATCAGGGCTTGTATTCATGCCAGGTTTCGCACATGTGCAGTGTTTCAGTGCGTTCAGTGACATTTGTAAAGAGATCACAGGCTCTATTTGGTAATCAGAATCAGAAAAATACAAATTTTTGCTTGATTCCAACAAGACAAATCCAGATGTGAGGCACCCCACACCCTAAAAATAACCCTAAAGACATCAAATCCCAGAAAGGTGATGCATGCTCTGCCTTTTCCAATCATGTTCTGCATATTTTCCTGTTTTGACAAAGAACAGTGGTCCTTCAGCCAAATGCAGTTATATTATCCCGTCAGACGAGCGTGTGTAAAAATATGCTTTCAATTAATACACAATGATTTATTCTTTAAGAGCTCTGCATGAGAACAGTGAGGGGGATTAGAAAAATAAATCACTTCTCAAAGTTTGAGTTATTGCTGTTTGATGTATTTTGTTGGCGTTGATCTACAAAGCGAGACTCTCTCATGCCTGCGAGCTCTGCCTGGACTTAAAAGGCTTCTTCAGAGATGCAGATTCTCCGTATTAATTGTTTTACACTTAATGAACTTTTATGAGGGTCTGTAAAAATTTCAAAAGGAACTTAAAAAATCTTGAGTTTAAGTAGTTGCTTAATGGATTATTTCAACCACAAACAAGGTCGATGTGCAAAAGGGAAGTGGGAGGAGTCACATGGGTAAATATGTAACTAATTAAAACGTGAATATTCATTAATGAGTGGATAGTGTTTGTCATGTGTGAGTTAGGAATGACAGGATAGAAAAATCTTATAGGCTGAACCTACAAAACCCTTCTGATTTGGTCAGATATGTAGTTTTACATGAGCAGAAAAGACAGTGGAGCAAAATATGAAGCACTCAAACAATATTTAATGGCTTTGCAGAGTGCCCAAGGCCAGTTTGAATTTAATAACGTGGGTTCACTTGACATATTTTGAAAAATGCCTATTGATTTATTCCACCTGGGCTGAAAAATGCATTCCACTTCTGAGCGGCTATGCAAGAGCTATCTAATTGAAATCGTACGGTGGCCAAAAGTGTTAAATTGCATGGCTGGACAGAACAAGATGAAAGTGAATATCTGAAGTGTTACACAAATGGATGTGGTAAATAATGACTCTTGCCACATTTGTTTTTCTTTAATGGAAAATAAACCTTATTATAG
The DNA here is from genome assembly GCF_012432095.1 of Onychostoma macrolepis. Taxonomy (NCBI): domain Eukaryota; kingdom Metazoa; phylum Chordata; class Actinopteri; order Cypriniformes; family Cyprinidae; genus Onychostoma; species Onychostoma macrolepis. Next base: position 16,204,481 of record NC_081175.1, read on the forward strand.
AAGCTTGATTCATGGAATAAAAAAATATCTCACAATTTGGACTTTGTTTCTCAGAATTGTGAGGTAAACACAGAATAGCGACATATACACAGAATACAGAGAAAAAAAATAATTGTGAGAAATAAGCTTCAAATTCAGACTTTTTTTTTTTTTTGCAATTGCGATTTTAAAATTTGGACTTCTTAGAATTTAAGTGTTTATATAAGAGTTCAAAGAGTTTATATCTCGCCATTTTGAATTTATATCTCACAATTCTGAAAAAGAATTCAGTTCTCAGAATTGTGAGATAAAGTTGTTGTTTTTTTTTTTCTTCACATCATTTTATAATAGCATTGTGTAATATCCTACCTCACCAGACCATGGCGCTCTTAAGGGGACAGGTCACCAAAATGTCTTGTCATCATTTACTCGCCCTCAGGACTTCTCCAACCCTGTATGACTTTCTTCTGTGGAACATAACAGATAATTTGACTAATCAAATATAGCCAATGGGGTCCAGTGTTATTTTGGACCCCATTGATATGCGCTGAATAGCCAAAAACTGTTCTTTAGAATTGTCTACGCTATTTGAAAAAAACAAAAACAAAACAGATTTAAACAAAACAACAAAAAATGATTGGAGTATGTTTTACAAGAAAAAAGTATTTTGAGTTTTTTACTCAAAAATATCACATTTAAGTAGATGTAATTTCAGAATGAAAACAATTTTTACACTAAATGTTTTTCCCCCAAGTGTATTTGCAGAAAACAAAGGGTTTGGAATGACATGCGGATGAGTAAAGGATGAGGATGCAGTCAGTATTCTTCACTAGCAATCGGCTGCAAATTGCACTTTAATACAGTTTCATTTTTTTTTTCATTGTTCCATTAATGTTGTGCATTGGTGGTTTATATGGAAACCAAAAGGATCCAAACAGGTAGCTGAACAAGTGCACCTTTGAAGACTGAAGGTAAACCTGGAAACAGTTAACGCACTCTCCCGAAGCGACGGCGAGCCAAAACCATTGCCGCATTTTTCCAACGACAGCTATGCAATCGAGCAAAGGATTTTCTCAGACAATGAGGCACCTAAAATTTTAAACGGCTGTTTGATAAGGGATCCAGTACAGGCGCCTCACCCCAGTCTACATCTGACTGCCCAGCGAGAGGCCTGCAAGGGTGAGCTAAGGGAACAAGCAAACACCTAACTGCACAAAACAAACAAAACCTAATTGTTTTCCTTCACAGAATGCAGCTGGATAAGGTAATTAATGTCAAGTGTTTTTTTTTTGTTTTTTTACAAATCAAATGATCACAAAGAAGAAAAATTATTATTCAATATAGAAAGCAAACAGAAATTCTCACTTTGCTGGACCCCAGGTTTGAAAGCACTATTACAAATGTTTTACAACAATATAAAGAACACTCTGTTCTTGAATTCAATCGCACATACTAACTCAGACCTAAGTTTAGGAGCCTTTCCTTAGGGAAAAAAATTGAGTTTATGGGGAATGATGTCTTGGCACAAAACGCTCAATTTCACGTCTGTGGCACTGGATCAGAAGAGCTTGGACTGATTTTGATGTGCATTTCCAGAGGCATGCCTTTCCACACAGTAAGTTTAGTTTTGATAAATGGAAATGTCCAAGATCAACACAACTATGGAGCCAGAAACGGATGTCATGTAGAAATATGAAGCTCAGAGGAGAAAACAACTTGACTCACAGGAACCAAACAAGACAGCAAGAGAAAAAACATTTTCTTGACCATTGAGCAGATTTTTAATGGACTTAACTAATGTATGTCAGAGAAATTTCTGTCTAAACCAACTGATATTTCTTTTACATGAATTTTAATACCAACAAAAATAAAATATTTTATCTTTTGATTTATTATCCAGAAACATATTAAAAATAGACAGACTCCACAAACCTTACAGTATGGGAATTATTGGTGGTTGGCCATGTGCAGGTTGGCTTATACTAAAGAAATCTGCTCGATCAGCAGGATCATACACTTGAATACTACAACAGACAATCATATCAGGCCCAGAACTGAAATCCAGCATGTGAAGTTCAATGGATAGTTGGCACAAAAGTGTTGTTCATGTAGAAGCAGAAATCTCCTGTTTCGATGTCTCTGAAGAGTAACATGACAATGAAGACTGATTTCCTCCTTACAGAATCAGATGTGGTTCAAGGGAATGTCACTGCTGAAAATGAAGTGCTTAAAGGGATATTTCACCCAAAAAAAGGCATTATTTCTTCATCCTCATGTTTTTTTTTTTGTGTGTGGATTTTTTCCCTCTTTAATGGACAGATTTTATGAACAGAAAAAGACCTATGCAATAATCCTTTATGTTGTAGAACAACATCATGAGGATGAGGATGAGGATGAGCATTTAACGACAGTTTGCATTTCCAGGTGAACTATTCCTTTACAATTCCATGAAAGAATAAAAAAAGTTATTTCTTCTGGAAAAATCCCATGATGGATGGCTGTTTTGTAGGTTTGTTAGCAGTAGAGGTCTTCTTCTGATTCTTTTCTTTTTTCTCTTCTTCTCTTTTTCCAAATGACTGCTTGAGTGAGCTCGAGTCTTTGGCTTGACTGTTGGGTTCAGGCTCCTCTTCACTCTCAGAGTAAGACTCGCTCACATAACCCTTCTCGGTCACTAGGAAAACAGAAACATTGGTTATTCATTGTCAAGATGCATGTGGTGAATATAAGTGTCTGGTTTGGGGTCTATATATACGCACTTGGATTTACTCTGTCACAGTGATTTTGCAAAGTTGCCAATCCTTTTTGCCAAACGAAAGTTCCTTAGGCAGCTTAATTAATATTAACAGCCTTCACATTGTGCTTATTATTATGTCTTAAATTACTGCCTCTGTAGACAACACACTAGGTTTTAGAACAATACACATTCTTAGCTACGCTATAAATCTTGGTCAGGTCAATCATGTATAATAACAAACAAATAAAGAAAAAAACAACAACATATGAATTTGGTTACCATACAATAAAAACAAAATAAAAAAAACACTTCAAAGAGTTTTTGTGGTGAACAGACAACTGGCATTAAGGAATGTGTAATATTAGACACCGTGCTAAGTACAAAAATAATACCAGTGGCGCAAAGTTATAGGAATCAAACACACATTTGTGCTTTTGGTCTTCAAACACAAAGATTTCCTAAAAAATAATCTGAAATAAACAGTTTCAGCAAAAATAGTTTGCCAGCCGTCTGTATTTCTGTCATATAACTTATGATTTACTCAGTGGTTTAAGAGTTTCTGTCAGCGCGTATAAATGATGTGCTTGTAAAAGTAAGGAGAGAGTTCAGTCAATGTTATGCACCCTGTTTAAAGAAATCTTTCGTGTTAAACAGGAAACAAAGGGTAAACAATGTGAATTACCACAGAAAATGAACACTGTGTGTGCATTGTCATATTTATTTCCTATATAATAAAACAGATGAGCAGAAACAATTGTAGGTGGTAACTGACATAAATGTCACAAATTCTGTCAATAAAACAATATTTACATTTAACCTAATTGTTAAATACCATGCATTTTTAAAATGTTATATTTTTATATTGCAGATATGATGTATTTGATGGTTCATGTATGTGGAGCAGATCAATATCAATTGATATTTGCCATTTTTTTCAGCAACTGCCAAAACATTTTTATGTTCGACCAGCATTTATTTTCACATCGACTAGACTTTTATTTTCAAAGCGCTAAGAATGCTTGTTTATATTATTTAATTTACAAAATATGTCAAATAAATATAAATTGTTAGTAAAGTTTAAAACCATATTTATCAGCTTTATATCAGCCATCCTGCTCTCTTAAGATATTGGTATATGAGCCATCCAAAAATTTGTGGAACATTAAATCAAAACTATGGAAAATGCCAACTGAAATCATACTTACCAAAGGCACCTTCTTCATCAACAAATGTTTTAGACTTCAAAACACGCCTTCTTTTCCTCCTCTTCACCTCTGAGCTCTCCTGAACGAGTCAAGAACATAATCAATGACAATTTTACTGTATGGAAAATACAAATGAGATATGTGTCTAAATTAATGACTTGTATATCAATATCTGTTAGTCACAAGAGAATAGCACACAGTTCTTTGCAAAAAAAAGAAAAGCATTTTCTATGAATAGATGACTACTTTTGAATGGTTATGAATGAGTTCTCTTACGCCATCTATCGGCAGTAGCCCATGTTAACCTTGACCCTACTGGTTTGAGTGACCTAGCATTTTGGCATGTCGAGTTTGAGGTGAGACTTCCTGTAGGAGTGTTTGAAAATTGTTTCTAAAAAAGCTAGTGTTGGTAATGCTTACCTGGTGTGAAACAGGCTCTCTCTTCACTTGTTTTTTAGGGCTGGGAGTGTGTACATTAGGCACAGGTGGAGAATCTGGCACAACTGGAAGAGGGAAGAATAGACATGTCAAGTATAAAAGTATTTATATATATATATATATATATATATATATATAGACAGACAGACAGACGGATGGAAGAAAGAGAGAGAATAAGGGAAGAAACAATGAATGTTATCAATTAGTTTGTTTGTCAGAGAGCAATTTTGATATTTTATTCAGCACTCTGCCCAGAGGGGGAACCTATTTCTTTGTTTTTCTTCATTTTGGGTCACAGAGTGCCTCATCTGGACTGATTCAAATCTGCCAAGCATGACGTGAGCCTTTTTCCCCCCCCGTGTTTTTTTCCCCCCTATCTCTTTCCTACCCTCATCATCACTGCTGTCTGGCTGGGGCTTCTTTATCCGCCGTCTCTTCTTCTGCTGGCTCTCTATTTTCTCATCGTCACTGTCCACAATCTCAGGGCGCTTTGTTTTACTTGGAGGAAGCATATGTAGCTTTTAGTTCACATTTATGAGATGAGTATATATATATATATAAAAGTATAAATAAATTAAATAAAGTATAAATCAAAATTTACTTCAAAACGGAAAAAAAGTAAACCTTACTTCCGAGTGTCTTGTGATTCAACCTTCAAAGCATTGGTCACTTTGGATTGTTCCTCTTTAATGTCAATCTCAGATTTGGCAGACGTCTGTGACTGTTTCATACTTGCAGTAGCCGATGCTGTTGAGTTGCCGTCCGTCTCTTCTTTAATGCTTTTGTTAGGTTTTTCATCAGCCTTTTCTAAATTTCACAGAAAAATGTTTTGTTTGGTTTACGTTGTGTTACGCTTTGTTTCTAGCATTTTTTTTTTTTGGCAGACAAGAAAGAAAAACACTCACTTTGGGCAGACTTCCCAAAGAAGTTACTCATCGGGTTCGCTTTGGAGGCTGTTTTGCTTTTTGATGTTTCAACCTACAACATATGAAACCATTATAAATTTCACTCACAGTCTTGTGTTTCATCAACATTAAACTATAGAGTTACACCCTTACCAGAGAAGAATCGACTTTCTGCTCTGTTTTTACTTCCTTGCTGGATTCTTGGCTCTTAGAAGCATTTTTGCTTGCAAACATTCCCATGATGCCTGCTGGCTGCTTAGCACTGGGCTTGGAGGTAGCTGAGGCGTTTTCATTCAAGCCAGGTTTACTGATTTCCTTCTCCGCTGGAGGGACCAAAGCCATCTCTTGAGCTCTTTGCAGCTCCGCAGATGATATAGGGACCGCCGCAGCACAACGTATAGCGCTGTACCTGAGGAAAGACCAGAAATATTAGATGGGTCACTACTTTAGCATATGATGCATGCACGTGACATTACAGGGTATATGAGTATCACTTACTTGTTGCAGTTTTTTAGATTCTCCTTAACAGCATCATAATCTGCATTATAAAGTGGTGAACTATCCTTCAGCTCGGCTCTCTGCACACTGTACACATGCACACTGATGGTCACGTCCATCTTTGCTTTAACAGCTGTTAAAAAATTCCTCTACTGAATATTTAAAATGAAAATCACATTAAATACACACACACACATATATATATATATATATATATATATATATATATATATATATATATATATATATATATATATATATATATATATATATATATATATATATATATATATATGCGTATGTGTGTTTACTTCCTATATTTCCCCTTTTATATAATAAAATAAAATTATTTGTATTATTTAATTTATATTTTAACCCAGGATTAATGCATTTTTGCTCAGTATTAATACTTTTTGTTGTAATTTAGATATAAATATGGTAATCTTACCATCAAGCTTGTCCTCACGTACTACTGACACTTTATGGCACTAAAAGCAAACGGAGAACATTCAACTGCAGATCTTGAAGTAATGATTATTCGGGAAGCATCAACTTCACAAAGTTAAGCTATTATTGGATCTCAACCCTTACCGTATTACCATTCTCAACACACTTTCCAGATACAAGGTAGGTGGCATGAAGGGGAGTCCCTGAACTTTCATTGCGTTTCTGCTGCAGGTAATGATACAACATTCTGCAAAAATGTTACATGAACATTAGTGATTCAAACAGATCATCAAATGCATAAATACAAAAAGTGGTGTCAATAAAAAGGACAGGACTGACTGTTTTGCTGTGTTGACGTGGACTCCAAGAGTTAAACTGAGCCATTTGTAGGTGACCTGCAAAAATCAAAATATAATAATAGTCATAAAATAATATAATAGTTGATAATTCTGCTAATAACTATTCTCATGCTTACTGTAGACTGAATAATTGACATTTGATAACTATAAATCTCATAATTTGTATCTTTAAGTACACGTTAACAGTCGGTCAGTAAATAAACCGATTTCTCACTAGCATTAAGTACAGCACGCTACATTTTTGTTTGTTCGCTTTAGAGTCGGATTTGATTAAGTTAAGATGCAACATGGAATCGCGCATGTGTTTGATTCACTAAAAATAACCAACTCATAAGCGTCATTCGGAAAAAGAACTGCACAGAAGAAAGGAAAAAAAAATTTGTTAACGGAAAGGAACCGCACGAAAATCATTTGGTAACCGGTATTTTTCGTGGTCCCCAACCCTGAACAGTCAAGTAAACAAGCATGCAGCCACATGTAAGCATTATGGTATATCAACCGACATTTCACATTTACGATGACAAGAACGATATCACTATGAAAAACGACTTACGATCTTATTTTGATCATTGACAAATTCGTCAATATTGTCTAAATACAGGTCATCCATATCCGGAACGACTGGCTGCTACTCCAAGTTCACGCTTGAGATTGAAAGAGTCGCCAAACGCGGGAACTGCTGCTGAACCGTATTTACTTCCGGTCACGTGGGCTAGAGCGTCGAATAGCAGAGACACACTGCACAACACAACATGTGTATTCGCTTTTATCATGCGGACGCCTCCTGCATTTTATCATAGACTGGTAGTAGTAGGTTTGCAACTAATTTAGTTGCTTGCAGGTTCTTGTATGTTCTTTTTATTCCACGAGCTCTTGTAACCCTTACGAAGAATGGCCATGGTAAGCATTGTACCTGTGATCATTCTTATAAATAACTTGAAATATCTGTAACTAACTAACAGCTTTGTTACTACTGTAACAAAAAAACAAACAAAACAAAACAAAAAAATCCAACAAGCGTTCAGATTTTGTATTTTATTTTTTGCTTTATTTTTTATTTATTTTATATTACAGTGGTTCCAAGTAATATTTTTTATTGTAGCAACAATAACCGTAACCATTTAATACATTTTATTATTATATAGTTTAGTTATTTGAAATTATGTATAGGTATTTGGCAGAATCTATATGGTTATCGAGTTTTAATGTATTATTTAAAATGGCACTTGTTTTTTTTTACCCATTTTGCAAAAACAGTTTGTCTTGTCCGTTTTTGGGTGCCTTACACTGAAACAAAGATTTTTTTTTTTCAGAAAAAAGTCTGTTGGAAACAAAATAATTTTCTCAAAATAGTTATTTGAAATAACTTATTACCTTAGCTGCTCAAATGAATATCCTGTTCGCGCTGTGCAAGCCACTTAAGTATGGATTGTCTGCCTTTGGTTTCAGTTATAGTTGACAACCACAGAACTGATTTTTTTTATTATTATTATTTTCTTCTCCTAGGTCATATTACAAATTCATTGTCTTCGAGAACAAGTTTTAAAAGCCTTGGAATCACAAATTCACAGAGAGGTAAACAATAGCCCATTAGTTTTATTATTGCGTCAGTGCTGTATTATATATTCAGACAAAATAACAATTCATCAGATGACCTAAAGGCAACTATTCCATGTAATGAACTGTATGGTTCACCTTAACATGATGGTTTGAAATTCATGATCATCAGATGCTATTAGATGACAATCAGTGTTATATTCAAGACCATTTTAAAATATGTTAACCCTTAAGGCATCTCCATGTACATGATCCCAAATCAAACATGCAGGCATGTGATGAGTTAAAGCAGAGCATTATCATTAAGTAAGGCTGGATTCAAGGAACATCATTTCCAGTTCTCAAAGAAAATGTGATACACAGCACCTAAAAAGAAAAGAAAAGAAAAAATAGAAAGATAAATTTAGAAAAATAGAAGTATATTTTAATATAGTTCATAACTTATATGACAGATTATTGCTATGATATTAGTCATATACCAGAACTTACAAGAATCCCTTGCCACAGCCAAAGGGTCCAAAGTAAAGCTCAGAAGGCAGACACACTCCTTGTCTGCAAACTCCACTGAGACTTGCACAGCTCCAGGGAAATGACACAGCCTCATTCTCTTTGCCTTAGACAGAAATGAAATGCATTAGCACTGAAAGATCCAGCACAATGAGCCTATAGTGATTTGGAGCCATGTATCCATGATTTTCATCCATGAGTTTTGCGGTTCAAGATTTACCAGTTTTAGGTTTACACAAGCACTTATGCCTTAAATAAAAAGTTAGTCAGTTAAAACACTTCTATCATTAAATGCAAAAACCCCAAAACTTACAGTGCAGTGCTAATACGACAAGGACAAGCAAGACAATTATACTCTGAGGTTTCATGTTGGTATCTTCGGATGATGATGGCACTCCCAGGACGTTTGCACAGTACTCTGGTCAGGCTCGGTCTTATTTTCTAAGTGAAGGAGGAGTGACCCAACTGAAGCCACTCCAATCGGACTTTAAGTTAAAAATTTAATTATGTAGCAGAATGAATGGACATACTGTTCTTAATCCTATTTGGTGTAATCAGAAAATACCAAGACACTATGTACCATCACGTGTTTGAGGCTGCTGCAAATTATCATCTTAAAAAATCATTACCTGATCTGAAACACGTGTTTATCCTGACGGCTATAATTTTTAGGTGTCTTAACAATCTTGAGGATCCTCACATTGCTGAGATGCTGGTCTCTATAGTTGACTCTTGTCTGAATATATTTGGTAAAACACAAAAATTACATTGATATTGAAATTTTAGTTTTGAGGATCAAATTCACAAAAACTGATCATAATGTTACCTAGGAGAAAAAAAATGCACTTCCATAATGTACTTAAAGTGCTCTATTTTCACTAATTTTGTACTTAATATACTAAAAATATTTGTTAATACTTCTTAACATAATGTAGTACACTTGAACCCACTAATGTATGAAAGATTGGTTTAAGTGTACTACAAGAATAAATTTTTTTAATACAGAGAAAGTATGTTAAAAGCACATTTTAGTTCATATTCATGGTGTCCCAAAATTTTTGAGGCACATTTGTACACTTAGATGTTTTTAAGATTATCTTAAGTACTAAAGAATAATTTATAGTATATTAAGTACAAAATGAGTGCATGCAAATAGAGCACTTTAAGTACATTATGGAGGTGCAAACTTTTTTTTTTTTTTTTTGCCTGGGTATATTTTTTAACCATATGATTGAACATATAGAAACACTTTAAGATACACATATTTGTATAATTGGAATTTTGATACAAAACCTTATAGTTATGGCCCTTTTGAAAAATGTCTTTCTGTATCAACTATATGTAAAGCAAATATTACAATAATATTTTATTTCCAATAATGTAGTTAATGTATATTTCATTTTAAATGAAATAAAAGACAAAACAAACATTCTTTGGAATGAAGAAATGGCACAGTTGCATGGTATATATAGTTAATAAATGTCAACTTTAAATTGTAAATATATTTTACTGCAGTTGTTATTATATCTTGCATGCACTGTATGTGATCTACCCACACATTATAATTTAAGATGTAATCTTCTTGCACTATATTTTCAGACTTGGATTTGCTAGTAATCTTACAGAAATGGGGGTGGCATATAGGTTTTTTAACCAGAAGATGGCACCAAAGTGTTACTTTAATATGTTTGATAGTTTCAGTGTTCCATTGTTCATAACATCCTATACAGATCCACTACTATATTTATAAGAACCATTGTTTTAATGCATGTGACACAGACTTGCTTTGTCAGCTTTTATAGAACAAAAGATATCCAGTGTCAAATACCAAGAGACAAGCACTTATATAAATATACATATACTTCTCTCAGCTATTAAAATCATGTAACATAAATAATAATAAAATAATACAATTAATCATCCAAAATAAAACTTCACTTTTAGTGAAACGTCACAGTGATGATAATTCACCAACTGCATAGACAATAATGACTATACCTTGGACAATAAATTCCTCGAGTGAAATCCTGTTTGTTTCCGTGAGTAAATATACCAAAGCCCGGGGATAAAACCCTGTAGTTCCACACAGATCATTAACACACAGATTACACAAGAAAATGTACATGGGCTCATGCAGGGCTTTCTCAAAAGCAATAATCATAATCAAGGTGGCATTCAGAACAATAGTCAGAAGGTAAACAGGAAGCACGAAGGGAAAAAGTATGATCCTGCTGGTCCAGTCCCACTCATTCAGAGCTGTGACAGTGAGAATATGGGAAGAGGTGATGTTAAAGTTATAAGCTGTATGTTGTATTAAAATGTCTTGAAGGGCTGTGAGGTTTGGAGAAGGCCTCTAAAAACCTCTTTTAGAGATCCACCCTGCATTCTGCTCATATCTCAATGAGGGAGCTTTATATACAGTCAGATACGCAACATCATAATGATCTAACAGTCCTTTGATAATTCAGAAATAATTATAGAATGCAAACTTGACCGTGAAGTGTTTTAGATGAGTAAAACCGTTGTATCAGTTATTGGGAACTTCAATGAAATATTCTTGAAAATATTTACAATTCTGCTTTACTAAAACGCTTCAGAAATATCCTTAAATTTTCCTGCATGTATTCACTGTATGTGAGCTACATAATAGTTTTTGAGGTATATTTTTAATTTGAGGGTATTCTCATCAAAATTGGAGGAAAGGTTAAGGAATTACAGCTCTTTAATATGCACATCTCCCTTTTCAAGGGACCATACAGTAAGCAATTGGACAGTTGACTCAAAAGCAATTTCAGGAACAGATGTGCTCTATTCCTTCATTATTTCTACATCAATTAAGCAGGTAAAATGTCTGGAGGTGATTCTAAGTGTGCCATTTGCATTTGGAAGCTGTTGCTGTGAACCCACATCATGCGGTCAAAGGAGCTCTCCATACAAGTGAAACAGACAATTGTTAGTCTTTAAAAACAAAATAAATCCATCAGAGAGATAGCAGGAACATTAGGAGTGGCCAAATCAACATTCTACATTCTAAGAAAAATAGAACGCACTGGTGAGCTCAGCAACATAAAAAGGCCTGGACGTCCAAGAAGGACAACAGTGGTGAAATCCTTTCACAACATCCAGCCAAGTGAAGAACACTCTCCAGGAGGTTGGTGTGTCACTGTCAAAGTCTACAATCAAGAGAAGACTACACGAGAGCGAATACAGAGGGTTCACCACAAGGTGCAAACAAGGCCAGATTAGACTTCTACAAAAGCCAGACCACTTCTGGAAAAGCATTTTTTGGACGGCTGAAATTAAGATCAACCTGTACCAGAATGATGGGAAGAAAAATTATGGAGAAGGCTTGGAACAGCTCATGATCCAAAGCATATAACATCATCTGTGAACCATGGTGGAGCGGTGTGATGGCATGAGCATGCATGGCTTTCAGTGGCACTGAGTTTCTGGTGTTTAGTGATGACGGGACAGAAGAGGTCGCCGTGATTTTGCCAAGTAAGACATGTTCCTGGATCAACATCTTTTGTTGATCCTGGATCAACATTATTGTCCAAAAATATAGACTTAACCCAATCTCTACCCCTAAACCTAATCCTACCCATAATTTATTCCTAAAATCAGTGAGAAATGATAGCTGATTAACAAGGGTGTCGAAGCACCTAACCCTGATCATAAGCCTAAAACTTATATTTCCTGAAAAGTTATCCCTCAATTCTGATTGGTTGATTGGAATGACGTTCCAGGATCAACAAAGATGTTGATCCAGGAACATGTTGTACTTGGTGAAATCACGCTCACCGAAGACAGAAGCAGCCGGATGAATTCTGAAGTGTATTGGGATATACTCTCTGCCCAGATTCAGCCAAATACACAAAGTTGATTGGACGGTGCTTTATAGTACAAATGGACAATGACCCAAAACATACAGCAAAAGCAACCCAGGAGTTTTTGAAGGTAAAATGTGGAAAATTTTGTGATGGCCTAGTCAATCTCCTGATCTCAACTCGATTGAGCATGCATTTCACTTGCTGAAGACAAAACTAAAGGCAGAAAGACCCACAAACAAACAACAACTGAAGTCAGCTGCAGCAACGGCCTGGCAAAGCATCACAAAAGAGGAAATCTGGTCTTTGGTGATGTTCATGAGTTCCAGACTTAAGGCAGCCATTGCCTGCAAAGGATTCTCAACAAAATATTAAAAATTAACATTTTATTTATTATTATATTTATTTGTACAATTACATTTGAGCCCCTGAAAATGGGGAGACTGTGTATAAAAATGGTTGTAATTCCTAAGCATTTTATGTTATATTTTTGTTCAACCCCTTGAATTAAAGCTTAAAGTCTGCACTTCAATTTCATCTTGATTGTTTCATTTTAATTCTAGTCTGGTGGCATACAGAGCCAAATTCATGAAAATGGTGTCAGTGTCCAAATATATGTGGACCTAATTGTATATAAATATACATGTATTTCTTAGCTATTAAATCATGTGACATTAATAGTACAGCTCAAACAATACATTATCCTGTTTAAATAACATTATATGAGTACACACTCTGCAGCTCAAAATAAAACTTTTATCATTGCCACTTATAATGAAGCATCGCTGTGATGCATCAGTGATTGTGACACAAAAAAAACAGCACTAAATTATTTATAACAGTGAATACTACATGTTATTATTCCTTAAACTTTGGATATATACATATATTTGTATATGTATAAGAAAGAAAAATGGATTGTGAAATATGTGAATGTTTGTGTCCCCTATCAGCTACACTGGCAGAAATCCCAGAGACAAGTATTTGCTGAAGCCAGCCATCATTCTATTTTTCATAGGTATTTTTCTCAAAAATATTTAGGATATCTCGCATGCATGCAGTCTACCCAAAGGTATGGTTTGTGGTGAATCAACCTTTGAGAATTTGCATATTCAAATATATCTTATTTCAATATTAACAATATATATATATATATATATATATATATATATATATATATTAACAATGATTAACAACATTACTTTTATAATTATGTCTAATCCACTATTATGATTCTATGTTTTAGTGAGCTTAAAGATTAAGACGTGTGCCCTTTTGCACCCTCGATATCTGATGAAAAACAGGTTTAAATTTAACAGCTTTAAATTTAACCCTCAGACTTGCAGGGTTACCAAAAAAGGATATCATTTTGGTCCCTGGGGCGGTGAGAAACCATAAGCTACACTCTAAAAAAAATGGTGCTATATAGCACTAAAAGTGGTTCTTGGCTCGTAATCGTAGGGGAACCACTTTTGGTGCTACCGTATATAGCACCATATCTTTAAAGGTGCTATACAGCACCTTTGTCAAATGGTGCTATGTAGAACCATAAGAGGTTCCATGTTGCATTGTATTTATTCAGCAAAAATGGTGCTAAACAGCACCAGCAGTGGTTCTTTTGCTCGTAAAGAACCTTTAAAGGGGCTTAACAGGTTCTTTGTACGGCAGTGGTGCTATATAGCACCTTAATCACCCCAAAGAACCGCTGAAGAACCATACAGGAGCTTAACAGGTTCTGTATATGGTAGCGGTGCTATATAGCCCCTCAGTCATGCCAAAGAACCGGTGAATAACTGCTGAACTGCTTTACAGCACCAAAAGTGGTTCCCCTATGATTACGAGCCAAAGAACCACTTTTAATGCTACATAGCACAATTTGTTTTTAGAGTGTAATCTTATTTGAAGGTCACATGTATGAGGTTGTGACTGAACTTTGGACATTTGATGAAGAACAGTGTTTTTCTGCCCTTCTGATACATAGAAACAGCTTTATTTAGCACACTTAATCTCCATATCTGATCTTGCAAGGGTAAAGAAGAGAATATATTGCATCCTTCTTTGCTCCTCTCCTCACTTCTCTTATTTTCATTCTCCTCTCGTATACTTCTCTTTTTGGGCTTCACTCTATAACTGGTCGGGTGCACATAAAACTTAAGATCTTTTATGAAGGTTTTTATTCTCTTCAGAATTTTGATATTCATTCTAGGTGGTCATTATATATTTCAGATTATTTTTATTAGTTACAGATTGATTTGAATCTTTTCAGATGGTTCTAAATATGTTTGTTATAATGGATCTTAACTAAATTTGTATTAACAGTTAATTTGTAAGACGCTGTCATTGCATATGATTATTAAAATGTAATGTTTCATTTTCAAGTTATGATTTACAGTTCTCCTTTTTGAGACTTTTAAATATATTTGCATATTCCTTCAAACCAACCGTCTGACGTGGATTCGATTTTGCATCAGTTTGTAACATCATCTTCTTGCAATGAAACTTTCAGATTCAGTTTAATGAGAGATAGACATCAGAAAATAACAATAACGGACCATCTAGAATGGCATTCAGTCCTTTGGATTTTGGTTTGCCAGTAGTCTTACAAAAATATTGGTAGGCAAATAGGCTTTTAACCAGAAGATGGCACCAAAGTGTTACTGTGATACTTCTGATAGAATCTTTGTTCATAGATCCACTAAATTAACGAGACCCATTGTTTTAATGAATGTGACACAGGCTTGCTTTGTCGGTTTTAATAGCACAACAAATATCCAGTGTCAAATGTTAAGTTAAATATACATAAACCTATACATATACTTCTTTCAACCATTACATCATGTAACATGAATAGTAAAGCTTAAAGAATGAATTATCCTGTTACATAAATTATCCTGTACATTATATATGAACATCTCAAAAGAAAAATTAAGTTTTAGTGAAAGGTCAGAGTAATGAATCGTTAAGACAAAAATTTTATTATAACATTGTACCCTAGTTCTTAATCCTTAAACTTCGGGAAAATACATAATACTTTTGCCCTTACTGGACTTAATTTTATACCATATATTACAGGATTGACAAAAGGGGGAACAATCAGGAATATTACAGCCAAAAAATATAACATGCCAGGGAATGTTTTTGCTCTTAATTCTGTCTGGGAATAATCAAAAAAAGAACAGACTATGTAGTTCAGAAAGGTAATCAAGTGCATGTGGCATACATGTGTTAAAGAACTTATCTTGATTTACTTTAGATCTTTACAAGCTAGAATTATTTTAAAGTAGGAAATCAGAACTGAACCAATTAAGACAAGTGCTGTGGCATACATCCACGCATTAAAAATCCCATTTAAATGGTCTTGTTTGTATGCAAGATTAACCAAGGACAGGTTTCACATGTCATGTCTACAAACAGGGTGTTTCATAGCAACTAAAATGGCCATTATACTCAGAAAACAAGGATATATCCAAATAAACGTCACCAGGCTCCTCACAGTGAAAGGTGACATAATACTCACTAAGTGTTTTAGACGACTTCATCCTTCTGGAATTCTAAAGCAACTGATGATTTCAGGAAATGGTCCAGCAGAAACACTTTTTAACTAAAATAATAATATTTATTTTTAAATGAACTGTAATTGAACTAATTGTAAATTTTAGGACCCTAAAATTTTCCCCAGGGACTATTTTAAGAGATATCAATACAACCACAACCTTTTCCATAAAAAGTCCGATAATGTGGATTGTGGACTGTAAAATAAAACTGCCCCTGCCCCCCCAGACTAGAGCCAATCATGATTTTGTCTGAGCTATGAATAAAATATAAAAATATAAAAATTAAAGAATTCATATTTTCTCATTTTATTTGTATGATCTTACTATTTTAGTGGACAGAATAAGTAAGTTTTGGGCTAAATTATTTTTAATTATATTAAAGCCCCATTTCCTCGCGACTCATGATTCTCAATTTATCGCGATACATGAGAGGACTCTCTTTTCCCATTTTAGCAAGTTAACTGAAAATGGTATGTGTTTGTTTGTTTTTTTACTCTTTGTACAGCAGTCATTGTTAATTCTAAATGTTGCGGGCCCGAAAGGAGTGAAATTATTTCCTTTATGAAATTAATTCCTCATGAGGCCAAAACTCAGGAACTCTCGCAAAACAGATGCCATGCAATAAAACCATAAAAATAATCTGGAGAGATCTCCAAAGACAACAAACAGCACCACTCCCCTTGTTCATTTACGACCCCCTTCTCCCCCTGCCCTCTCTGCCTCTCCCTCTTTTCCCCCAAAAGTTTTCACTCAAAGTTCATTAAGAATATGTATATTCCACATATCATCACATATCATATCTTGTGAACCTGTTGTTTTTCCCCTTCATGTTTGGTATCATTTTAAAGGTTTCTGTGCGATTGGTAAAATGGTCTCAATTTCACAGTAGTCACTTGTATTATGAGAAATACTGAAAACTTTTGTAGAATTGTGTTCTGCTGAGGAGGGGGATGTGTCCCCCTTTAGGGGTCTGCGGGAATGTTTATCCATCTTCATCCAGGTGCGACCCTGGAGCACTAGAACCAAAAACACCAAAAGGTCTTTTATGTTTTTAGTGTAGAGTTTCCACAAATCTGCGTCCAGGACAGATCATACTTAAAGGGGTGGTTTACTGCTTTTTTTCTTTGCTTGATTGTGTTTATGGGGTGCAATATAACATGTCTTCGTATTTTGTTTGTTAAAAAACGCCCTAATTTTTCATATATTTCACCTTTATTGTAAGTCGCTTTCTCCTCTGTCATTTGAACGACCGGTTGACTTCCTGATTCTATGAAACCACTCCCTCAGAAACAGGCGATGGGCTCAGATTGGTTAGTTGGGCCGGTGTGTTGTGATTGGCTAAACTGCGTACTGCACATTGTCCGGAAACTTCACGCCCATCACCTTCACGGGCGACAGTCGCATGTGCTCCGGTCAAATGTAAATAATGGTGTCAATATTGCCGTATCAGTTTGAGCCAGAATCAGACCCAGAAAGCGGTAATGAAGAGAGTCAAGCAGAACTTCCGCAAGCACGGCTCTTACAAACATTTCTGAATGGAAGTTTGCTGTTGTGATTACATATAATTTTTTAAAGTTTGTACACGTTTGTCTTATACACACAAAATAGCATCGAACTAACTGGCTACTATAACCAAACAGCGTTGGCTTGTGTTTACGTTCTTGATCAAATCGAAATATTACGTCATAAAGTATACATGGAAAATACATTTACAAAATTAGTACATAATTACAAATTCGGGTCCAAAATGTTTGTTCGCGTTTGTCATAGACACACAAAACATAATTTAACTAACTGGCTACTAAAGCCAGCGTTGGCATTTGTTTACGTCCTTGATAAAACTAAAACATTACGTCTGAAATTATACATGCAAATACATTTAAAATTATTAAATCTTACTTACAGGTTGTGGCCCAACAACTGCTGCCTCTGGTTTTAAAGTTGGAACTGCTCCATGTTTTAGTAATAGTTTCTGTGTGAATCCGGCATTGAACTCTGAACTCTCTTGATTCTGGAAGCTGTCTTCCGTAAAATGCGCAGCACAGAGAGCTAAATTAGGATTGTAATTGTCAGGAACATAATCAAACATAAATTTTAACCATTGTTGACGAACTACAGTGTCCGTAGGAAGCCCGAACACAGAAGACCTGACAGCTGGGTGAAAATAACACCGTTTCGACGGCATGGCTACAACTCTCCACTATAACTCTTCCTCTTCGACAAAGCCGCAGAACATGGCCTTGCCCCCTCTTTGGCATGTTACGGAGGGAGGGGTTGATGCAAATTTATGGGTTTTTTACGTATGCAACCCGGGAAGTATCTCGTTGTAGTCCCATATGAGTCGTTTTTGTAGGCATTAAACTTCCTGATTTTTAAAAGACATATTTAAAAGAAGATATCTCCGCTTACGTTGAACTTTCAGCGCAGCAACTTTGCAGATGCTGTTCATGCACCAACAGCAACATTACACACTATTTAAAATGAAAAAAGTGAAATCGCAGTAAACCACCCCTTTAAGTACCAATGAATCAATGAACTGTCATTAGGGATCTTCTGTTTTTATGTCTGTCACTGACTTAACAACTTACAGTTTTCGTGATTATAGAAAAAATACACTTTTTATTATGTGCTAGCAGGGTGCAGCCTATTTAAAGGTATTATAGTCACCCTGTATCCTCTGAGTAAGATCAACTGGCGAGTTTGTGCCGTTCACAGTTGGCCGAGTGAATTGCTAAGGGACACTAGCTAATGAACTAATAATTGAAAGTATGGGATTTTCAGAATAATCAAATATCTAAATTACCGTATTGACCCGAATATAAAACGATGAAAAAACGCGGTCGTCTTATATTCGGGGTCTAGACTTTGACATGTCACACTCGTTTTATGCGTTTTTGGCGCCACCTATTGTTGTGGTCCGTGTACGTTTTGATCATTTCTTTTTTTGTCGATTTGAAATTAAAAAAAGCAGAAAACCGGGATTTTGGCTCGATTTTCGTTTTTTTGGTTCACGGGTAGAAAACGGATAAACAACTCCAAACTCGTTTTCCCCTTGTGGGCGGTCATGACACGCCCCTTTCCGCCGATTGGCCAACCAAATCTGAGCCCGTGACGTCATCCTCAGTTCGTTCAGCAAAATAATAGTCCTTTGCTGCTGTATGGGGCAGGTGCTAGATCGGGCTTTCTTCTATGCAACCTAAGGCGTTTCGCAGAAATATTTATTTAAGGAATTTTAATCAGCACCCAGCCTGTTTTATTTAGCTGTGCGTGTTGTTAAATCTGTATGGTGATGCTGCGCTACCCATAGACTGCAGAACAGATGAGAAGCACAGATAAAAAAAAAAAAAAAAAAAGAAATAGACGTAGGGAAGTCCCCCAGATATTTTTGGTAAAAAATAATGATAAGTCTAATGAAGCTCAGGCAGTACATTTCGTTAATTAATTGTTTACAGTCATTCATGTGACTAAAGTCTGTTTTTAGGATATCAAAATGTGAATTCCTCAATTAGGGTCGGCGCCAGAGCACACAAAGTGAGGGGGCATGCACAATTTATTTATTTATTTTTAGTTTTTATTTATTTATTTAGGGGGGGGGGGGGGGGGGGTTACTTTGAAAATAAAATAACCTGCTTCTAAATATTAATTAACACCAGTGTTATGGTTTAAAATACACTCTTGCACATTTAACGAGGAAAGATGTCGATGACGTTCAGCTCGAATAAGACATGGCCTGTAGGCTACCCGAGTTGTACACAAATAAATGAAAGACCTATGGATTTTCCCCTTACTGAAAAAGACATGCTTAGTTTTTGGTTCATTAAAACTGGCTAAACCTTTATTAACAAAACGACTAAGACTGATTACATCCGTGTTAAAGCAAACTTTTTCCCCATTAAAACAAACGCTCAGTTTGTGGTCCATTATTACTTTAATGAAAAAAAAAAAAGAAACTCACTAATAGGCTATTAAACAAATAAATATATATCTTTTATATTAACAAAAGCTCTGCGCGTTTGCCGTTGTCACTATGGTCCTGTCAATCTTGCGCTGCGGCTCGTGCTGTATGAAGCAGATGCTTGTCTGCTGTCCAACTCAACTAGGCTACATTATTTACGTTAGGCGGCAGGCCTATTGTATAAAAATCGGTGGATGGCCGAGCACACCTTAGGAGTTAGTTATTTATCTATCTACTTATTTATCAACATGTTACTAAGCATCGAGGGCTGTGCACACTCATAACATAAATCCTGTCTAAATGCAACATTCCCGCAGCTTTGATTAGCCTACAGTAAAAATTAAATCCACCCTCAGCCGATTTGCATTTACAGTAGGCTATTTGCAATGACCATCCCATGTCCAAAACTGAGCGTACTGTCTAAAAGTGCTCGAATTGAGGTACGCGGGCTCCCTCTAGTGGTACGCAGAGGAATCACTGAATTAAATATAAATTAATGTTAAAATACTTTTAAAAGGTTTGCAAGGTTGCTAAATGATGCCTGTTATTTTATTTTTTTAACAAGTACTGTACATTTCTTTACATTTAAGTACAGTACAGTTTTTATTTAACTTTTATGTACAGTGCATTTTAATTTAATCATTTAAGTTTTTAAATGATTTTTACCTGTATGTAAGCACAGTGCAGTGTTAATGTTCAAACTGTTCTTACAATGTTTAAAGTGGCCGACAATAATACATATTCTTATTAGGAATAAAACACCCTTGTTTTTAAACTCTGCATAGCTGGAGCTGAATAATTAGGCCTACTACGCTACTGTATTTTAATGTTGGTCATTATGGTGGTACTTGGAGAGCCAAATATTTTCTGAGGTGGTACTTGGTGTAAAAAGTTTGAGAACCACTGCTATAGGGGGTCCCCTTTTTTGAAGAGGCTGGGGGTTGTTATGTTAGTGTTGCTATATAGGCTATAGCATAATATCATTTATAAGAACAGGCTTTTGAGTTCATCAACAATATATACAGAAAGATACATATTTAGTCAATGTTAGGCTATATAATAATGAGAGATAAGCTATTGTTCGTCTTTTTAATTGCTTACCCTAATTAATATTTGATGTGATTTCCAAATACATTGAAATATCTAAAAAAAAAAAAAAAAAAGGTAGAAAATAAACTCACTGGAGAGTATCACTGTCAAATTCAGTAGCAATTTATTTGATTATTTAATCTTCATTTACTAATGAAAATTCCAATCTGAGCAATGGTGCAGCTGTCCCTTTGCGCCACCAGGTGGAGATTTCACTAATGAGTTTGTATGACTGCATACTGTATAGGCTACTTCAAAGAATGTCATGCAGGATCATTTTGATTAATTTTCGACATTTTGGGGAGTTTTGATGCCATGAGGCAGTTTTGATGACTTTGCAATAATCATATAGACTAATAATTAATTAATGATCAGTTATAATTACAGACTTGTCATAGCACTCATTTGTAAACCATTTTTGGATAAAAGTGTCTGCTAAATGATTAAATTTAGGCTAAATGTATAAAATGTTACAATTTTAATAATGAAAATTTAGTGCACGTTTCCAATGTATGTAAGACACAACAATTCTGACATTGTAGGGACCCCCTACGTCTATTTCTTGTTCTGCAGTCTATGGGTAGCGCAGCATCACCATACAGATTTAACAACACGCACAGCTAAATAAAACAGGCTGGGTGCTGATTAAAATTTCTGAAATAAATATTTCTGCAAAACGCCTTAGGTTGCACAGAAGAAAGCCCGATCTAGCACCTGCCGCATACAGCAGCAAAGGACTATTATTTTGCTGAACGAACTGAGGATGATGTCACGGACTCAGATTTGGTTGGCCAATCGGCAGAAAGGGGCGTGTCATGACCGCCCACAAGGGGAAAACGAGTTTGGAGTTGTTTATCCGTTTTCTACCCGTGAACCAAATAAAACGAAAATCTAGCCAAAATCTCGTTTTTTCGTTTTCTTGAACAAAAGAAAAAAAACGACTGTTTTCTGGTTTCTGCTTTTTTAATTTCAAATCGAAAAACAAATGATCAAAACGTACACGGACCACAACAATAGGTGGCGCCAAAAACGCATAAAACGAGTGTGCCATGAAATATGTAATGTAATGTGTGTTGTAAAGTTCGTGAGTGAAAACAAAAGAAAAAGAAAAGCTTACAGCAGCATGAGTCGTGTCTTGTTAGCCTGATGGGAACAAACTTCCTCTGTAAGTGATTTTAAAACAGATCAGGGTCGTCTTATATTCGGGACAATACAGTAATAATCAATATTTGTGATCAGTTTTTAATTAATAATATTGCCTAAACTTAACTATAGGGCTGGGCGATATGGTCCAAAAAATTATCACGATCATTTTTTCCATATCAGTCGATATCGATAATTATCACGATAAATGTCAAATCTTTATTTCTTTCCAGTTTAAAGCCAGATTTTTACTCCAAAGTGAAAGTTGTAGAAACCAGACCATTAATTTTCCTTAACAAAATAAATATCTAAATAGAAAAATTTATTTCTCAGTTTCTGCATGTTCTAATGAGTGATATTGTTTCAAATCAAGAAACAGGTTTGGGTTGCCTGATAATATTAATAATAATGGTAGCACTTTATTTAGGTGTACTTGTACCTGGTACATACATGGTAAATATCTTGTACCTACAGGCAAATGAGTGGTAACACAAAGTACTTACCTGAAGTGTATTACATGGTAACAAATAAGAAACACGACTGTACTTAACAGTCGTACATGCATGGTAATTAGTTTGTACATACAGACAAGTGTGGGTAAGAACGGTCACTTACGGGTAGTGCCCGTACATGGTAACTAATTAGATACTTTACTGTACTTACTAATATGTATACATGGTAAATATGTACTTACGGACAAGTGGGTACAAACAGGCAGGTCCTATAGGGGTGTCCCCGACTAAGGATTTTCATAGTCGAATCGGAATTTTCGAATCTTGCAGATAGTCGACTGATAGTCGAATCATATGTTTGGAGACGGGGCAAAATACATTACGAAGAGTCAAGTCAGACATTCCACAGTCATAAATACTGACGTTAATACACAGGGGAAATGTGTAATGGACGCCTCGCAGATACAAACGGAGTGAATAATGTTTTATGTTTTGATTAAAAGATAGTTAACATTAAACGTCAGGGAAAGCCTAAGAATTCACAACATTTTTTACAATAGTGCTCTCATTATAACGTTATGTATATGACAGTTATTAATGTTCTGCATTTCTGTTTTGAGCTGCGCGCGCTGAATGATCAGTAGAATGAAGCATTTGATAGAAGGTTTTTAAATCAATATAATAATGTTAATATAACAACTTATATTACAACGCCCTGATGCATGAACGTGTCTGCGCGGCTCTGAACTCCTTTTGCAGACGCGTTCTTGATGCAACAACGTGCAGAAACACGGGAACTAAACTCTAAAAATTCACAGCGTTTTATTATAACGGTTTTCTCATTATAATTGTCACGAATCTGGTCTGCACTTCCGTTCATTCACCACCAGAGGTCACTCGCTCACCACATGGACTTTCACACCACACTTCACAATGGACTCCAATTCCCATCATCCAACACTGATCACAGCTGTCACCAATCACGCACACACTGATCACACACCTTATATAAACCCTGGACTTTGTTTCCCCTCCTTGCCCAGAATTGTATGCGTTTACCGCTCCCCTAGCTGTAGCTACTCTACAGAGCCATTGTTAGTTTTCCTAGTCTGGCATTACCTGTTCTCCTGTGTTTATTTCTAACCCGTGTTTTCCTGGATTAACCCTTTCTGTGCCATTCCGTGTTTCTTTTCAGTTCCTGTATTGTTCTGCGTTTTTCACTCCCCTAGTGTTAGCTGCGATACGGAACTTTTGTTGTTTTCTAGTCTGTGTTCCTAGTGCTTACCCCTGTCTCCCTGTTCGGACTCTGATCATTTCCCTTGCCTGGATTATCTCTCTGTCTAGCCCCTAGTACTGTTCGCTGTCAACCGACCTTTGCCTGCCTTCCGTCTTCCGAGAGTGGGGAGTCATGTCAGTCCTCTCTCATGTGTTGTGTGTTTCCTGCCCTCATGTTTCTATATTTGGTCATGTTCCTGTCCTTGTTCAGTGTGATTATTAGTTTATTCAGTTCAGGTGTGTGTGTAATTATCCAGTGTATCTTAGTTCCTGCCCATTTAGTTCCTTTTCGTCTGGTCTACTCATTACTCCCGGTGTTCCTGTGTGTCAGCCCTGCTTTGTCTTTCCCTGTTTGAGTTCATTAAAGACTGTTATTTTGAGTTATCCTCGTCTCCTCGTTCCTCCCTGCTGTGTGCACCATGACAATTGGCAGATTATTTTGCTTACTCTAAGAGAAAACTCTTTATTTTTAGATATTTTGGCTGGAAACAAGACAAAAAATCTAAGTAAGGAAAGCATTTTTTGCAGAGTATGCACTTTGTCACCCTTTAACTTTATATACAGTCAGATACGCAACATCATAATGATCTAACTGTCCTTTGCTAATTCAGAAATAAATATAGAATGATGTTTTGGTTACAATTTCTACTATTAGATTACTTTATCCTTCTGAAGTAGGCCTGCCTACCGTTTCTTTAAAGGGCCATATTGTTTTAGGTTCCTCAAGTTTTCCAAAAAGAGCAGCCTCATAATCTTTATAATTTAAGAAATCTATATGAATATAAAAGGTGTATATATATACAGTGCTGTGAAAAGGTTTTTTTTTTGTTTTTGTTTTTTTTGCATATTTGTCATTATTAAGGGAAAAAAGCTGTCCAAACCTACCTGGCCCTACGTGAAAAGTGAATTGCCCCCTGCTGTTAAATCATGAAAGAACTGTGATTAGCTGTATTATTTTAGAAAGCTGAGTTAAATTTCACTAGCCAAACCCAAGCCTGACTACTGCCAGACCCGTTAAATCAAGAAATCACTGAAACAGAACCTGTCTTACAAAGTGAAGCATGCTTAAAGAGCAACACATCATGCCGCGCACGATCTAAAGAAATTCAAGAACAGATGAGAAACAAAATAATTGACATGTATCAGTCTGGAAAGGGTTATAAAGCCATTTCTAATGCTTTGGGACTCCAGCAAAACACGGTCAGAGCCATTATCCCCAAATGAAGAAAACTTGGAACAGTGGTGAACCTTCCCAAGAGTGGCTGGCCTACCAAAATTACTCCAAGATTGCAACAACATCCCATCCAGGAGGTCATAAAAGAACCCAAAACAACATCTAAAGAACTGCAGGCTTCTCTTGCCTCAAAAGACCAAAAAGAACACAAAGGCTCGTCTCACATATGCCAAAAAATATCTTTATTATCCCCAAGATTTTGGGCAAATATTCTGTGGACTGATGAGACAAAAGTTGAACTTTTTGGAAGGTGTGTGTCCCGTTACATCTGGCGTAAAACCAACACAGCATTTCATAAAAAGAACATCATACCAACAGTCAAACATGGTGGTGGTAGTGTGATGGTCTGGGGCTGCTTTGCAGCTTCAGAACCTGGATGACTTGCCATAATTGATGGAACCAGAATGTCCGGCCGAATGTCCGGCCGTCAATTTGTGATCTTAAGCTCAAGAGAACTTGGGTTATGCAGCAGGACAATGATCCCAAACACACCAGCAAGTCCACCTCTGAATGGCTAAAGAAAAACAAAATTAAGGTTTTGGAATGGCCAAGTCAAAGTCCGGACTTAAATCTAATTGAGATGCTGTGGCACGACCTTAAACAGTCCATTCATGCTCGAAAACCCTCCAGTGTGGCTGAATTAAAACAATTCTGCAAAGAAGAATGTGCCAAAATTCATCCACAGCGATGTGAAATACTCATTGCCAGTTATCACAAATGCTTGATTGCAGTTGTTGTTGCCAAGGGTGGCACAACCAGTTTTATCAGATTTAGGGGGCAATTACTTTTTCATGTAGGATATCATTATTTTCAAAACTGGATTTTGTATTTACTCGGGTTATCTTTGTGTAATATTAAAATTTGTTTAATGATCTGAATCTCTTAAGTGTGACAAATATGCAAAACAAACAAACAAACAAAAAAAACAGGAAGGAGGCAAAAACCTTTTCATGGCACTATATATATATATATATATTGTCACGGGGTGAAGGATCACACGACAAGGAAGTGCAAGATAAATGCCCCGGAGGGTGGATTTATTAGAGGACAAACAGGGGGGTTTAAAGGGATAGGTGCCTCAGTGCCGTCAGTGCCGTCAGTGCTCTCTCTCCTCCGGTTCCTTGGCCGGGTGATCGTGCTCGGTGACCGGTCTCGTGCTCAAGGGAATGCCGCTCGGTCAGAAGCTGCTGTCTGAAGGAGAAATGAGAGAAAGGCGTTAGCTCTTGCCTCATGGAGATCGAACTCACTTGTGGCTTAGTTCGGCGTGGCTTTATAGTCCGGCCACTGATGAGTCGCAGCTGGGACCGAGCGGCCAGTGATGAGGGAGTGCAGGTGTTCCTGATCCGTTTCCAGGGCGACGCTGATGAGTAACCGGGACGCTCGTCACACAACCCCCCCCCCAAGCGTCATCCTGGTCCTGTTGAAGATATGAGTTAGTAGGGGAGAAATAGGGGGTGGGTGGGGAGTGACCCCTGACAGACCTGAGAAAGCTGCCCAGATCTGAGAGAGCCCATCGGCGTTGGCGTTCGCGGCCCCGGCCCAGTGACGTACGTCAAAGTGGAAGTCCTGGAGCGCGATGAACCAGCGAGTCACCCTGGCGTTGGTGTCCTTGGTGCAGGCCATCCATTGTAGGGGCGCATGGTCGGTAACCGGGGTGAACTTTCGGCTGAGGAGATAGTACCGCAGCTCCAGGACTGCCCACTTGACGGCCAGGGCCTCCTTTTCGACTGCGGCGTAATTTCTCTCGGCTGGGGACAGCTTTCGGCTGATATACAGGATCGGATGCTCTTCACCTGCTTGGACCTGTGACAGGACGGCCCCGAGCCCTGTATCGGAGGCATCCATCTGTAGCAGGAAGGGGCAGCTAAAGTCCGGGGCTCGGAGTACGGGCTCGGAGGTGAGGGCTGCCTTGATGTCCCGGAAGGTCTCCTCGGCTGCTGATGTCCACTGCACTTTCTCCGGCTGCCCCTTCCTGGTCAGATCTGTCAGAGGGGCGGCTAAAGAGGAGAAGTTAGGGATGAAGCGGCGATAATACCCCGCCAACCCCAAAATGGCTCGTACCTGGGTATTTGTCTTCGGCCTAGGGGCCGAGCGTATGGCTTCCACCTTCTTTTCCTGCGGCCGAATTAGACCCCGTCTGACTTGGAAACCCAGGTACTTTGCTTCCGAGAGTGCCAGATGACATTTGCGGGGGTTGGCGGTGAGTCCAGCCCTCCGGAGTTCGGACAGCACCCTCCGTAGTCTTTCCAGGTGGTCCTCCCAGGTCTTGGAATGGACTACCACGTCATCCAGATAGGCGGCGGCGTACGACTGGTGGGGGTCGCAGGAGGATATCCATCATTCGTTGGAATGTGGCGGGGGCTCCGTGAAGGCTGAAGGGAAGGGTCCGGTACTGCCAATGGCTGCTAGGGGTGGAAAAAGCAGTCTTCAGCTTGGCGTTTTCTGATAGCGGCACTTGCCAATAGCCTTTGGTAAGGTCCAGGGTGGAGATGTACTGGGCCCTTCCCAACCGATCCAACAGCTCGTCGACCCTAGGCATAGGGTAGCCATCGAACTGGGAAACCTCATTCAGACGACGGTAGTCGTTACAGAAACGGAGGGTGCCATCCGGTTTCGGGACCAAGACGATGGGGCTGGACCATGGGCTGCGGGATGGTTCAATCACCCCTAACTTCAGCATTTGTTGAATCTCTGCCTCAATAGCCTGCCAACGAGCCTCAGGGACCCGGTAGGGTCGCTGCCTGACGATGACTCCAGGAGGGGTCTGGATGTCATGTTGGATGACGTTGGTCCGCCCGGGGAGAGGGGAGAACACATCAGAGAACTGACCAATCAGGTGCTGCAGCTCTGTCTTCTGGGCGGCCGACAGATGGGGGTTGAAGTCTACAACCACGGGCTCCAAGGTGGCGAGGGTGGCGAGGGCGGCGAGCTGGTCTCTCATCCCCACCCATTTCTTCAGTAAATTGACATGGTAAAGCTGTTCAGTTCTTCGGCGGCCTGGTTACCGGAGGCGGTAGGTAACCAGCCCAATTCTTTCTAGCACTGTGTATGGGCCCTGCCATGTGGCGAGGAACTTGCAGGCGGCTGTGGGGACGAGGACCATAACCCGGTCTCCTGGTTGGAACTCCCGTGGTTGGGCTGCCAGGTTATAATGGCGTTATTGGGCCCACTGCGCGTTGCCCAGGTGCTCCCGGACTAATGGCATGACATGGTCGATTCTCTCCCTCATCTCCTGGACGTGCTCGATGACTGAGCGTTGGGGGGCCGGGGACTGCTCCCAGGCCTCCTTTGCCACATCCAGGAGGCCGTGGGGTTGTCGTCCGAACAGGAGCTCAAAGGGGGTGAAGCCAGTTGAGGCCTGGGGGACCTCGTGGATCCCAGTCGCGCTTGTCTTCCGCCGCTACTCGTCTCAACATCTGTTTGAGGGTTTGATTAAAGCGCTCGACGAGCCCGTCAGTCTCGGGGTGGTAGACTGTGGTCCTCAACTGCTTCACCCTCAGCAGCCGGCAGAGGTCAGCCATTAGCCGGGACATGAATGGGGTCCCCTGATCGGTCAGAATCTCCGCTGGGATGCCGACTCGGCTGCACAGTAGCAAGAGCTCCTGGGCGATAGCTTTGGCCGTGGCCTTCCGCAGGGGGATTGCCTCTGGGTGGCATAATCGACGATCACCAGGATGTGTTCGTGCCCCCGGGCAGACTTCGGCAACGGCCCTACCAGATCCATCCCGATGCGCTCGAAGGGCACCTCAATGATGGGGAGCGGAATCAGCGGGCTGGGGGGAGGTTTCCTGGGAGATGTTACCTGGCAGGTGGGACAGGCCTGACAGAATCTTTTCACCTCGGCATCTAAGCCCGGCCAGTGGAAACGGTCTTTAATTTGTTGGGTGGTGTTGACCGGCCCGAGGTGTCCTGCCATGGATGGGAGTGTGCCAGAACCATTACCGTCTCTGTCTTCGAGCGTGGCACCACCAGTAGCCGTTTTTCCTCCCCCCTTCGCTGCGCGACACAATAGAGCAGGCCGTTTTCGACAATGAAATGCGGGAGAGGATGGGTCCCCGGTTGCAGTTCTTCCCCGTCCATCACCCGGACCTGGGTCCAACAGTGTTTCAGTCTGTCGTCCTCCCGTTGGGCTCGGCCGAAAGAGCCCCCTCCCGTCACCTGTTGGAATATATCATAAAAGAGGTTAGGATTTTGGGAGGGGGACTCACCATCTCTCCCGCTATCCGAAGCTAGAAGGACGGGGCATCATCGCGGCCTCTTCGGGGCTGGCCGTTTTCGGCGGCCCCCTCCAGGGCTGGCAGGCTGGGTGAGGGTCGCTAGGAGGCGGTCAAATCCAGGCCAATC
Source organism: Onychostoma macrolepis (assembly GCF_012432095.1). Taxonomy (NCBI): domain Eukaryota; kingdom Metazoa; phylum Chordata; class Actinopteri; order Cypriniformes; family Cyprinidae; genus Onychostoma; species Onychostoma macrolepis. Next base: position 16,233,983 of record NC_081175.1, read on the forward strand.
TCGGCCGATCAGGACGGGTACGGCGAGATCTTTCATTACGCCCACCTCGACGGGCCAGGTGCCTGGAGCAGCCGAGATGGTCACATGGCGGGCTGGGACCTGGTGGGTGTCCCCGTGGACACAAGTTATGGGCAGAGACGTCTTGCACTCCGTGCAAGGGGCCAGGACGTGAGACTGGACGAGGCTAACTGCGCTTCCCGAGTCTAGAAGGGCATGGAACAGCTTTCCATTCACCTTTACTTTGGTCTCAGGCGCCCCGGCAGGAAGGTCCCGGTGCACGATGCAGCCTGCCAGCCAGGTTCGAGTGGGAGGTGCGGGAGGTTCCGTTGGCATGGGCTCGTCTCGAGCGGAGGATCATGCCTGCTCATGTGTCGCGGGGTGCCCTCCGGCGCGCTTCGCTCCTGGCCCACCCTCCGGGGAAACGGCGGCGCTCTCTCCCCAAGATCTCGCTGCTGGGCTGCATCTGCCAGCTCTATTGCTTCCACCAACTCGAGCATCGTGGTCGGATTCCTCATCCTGACCGCCTGTCGGTGAGAGCGTGGAAGGGCCCGGAGCAGTCGGTCGATGACGACGCATTCTATCACTTGTGTCGCCGATGGGTCCCCCTCTAGTAGCCAGTGTCGCGCCAGTCGTGTAAGCTCGGCGGCTTGGGCCCGGGCCGGCAGTCTGGCTTTGTATTCCCACTCGTGGAAGTGTTGCGCTGCACATACGGCTGATAGGCCCAGTCGGGCTAGGATTTCTCGCTTGACCTCGTCATATTGGCCAGCGGTAACCGCGGCAAGGCTGAAATAAGCTCGTTGAGCTTCACCAGTTAAGAGGGGAGCCAGTGCCCGGGCCCAGTCAGCGGGCGGCCAACCTTCCAAGGTCGCGGTCGTCTCAAACATTTGGAAGTACGCCTCGACGTCATCGTGAGGAGTCATCTTCGGGAGCAGCCTTACGGCTTGTGCGCGGGCATCCGAGGGCGGCACGGGTGGGTTAGCGGCTCGGAGAGCTGCGAGCTCCTGCTCCGTCTGTCCTTGCCGAGTGGCAAGATGTTCCGCAATTTGTTACTGGCGGATGCTAACCTCGGTGAGGTGTTTTAGGAGTTCGTCCATGTCTGAAGAGGGGAGTGCGCACCTATACGGAAAGGAGAGAAAAAAATCCATTTCCAGGGCGACGTGGATGAGTACCCGGGACGCTCGTCACAATATATATATAAAGGTCAGCATCTATTAGCATAATTATAGAGGCAATGAAATCATATCATGTCAACTCTTACATATTACTATTTGTTGCTTTTTTCCTAAAACATTTACACAGATTTTAAAAAAGAGAAAAAAATCGGGGGTGAGCAGCCAGGCAAGTGATCCCGCTTGTCGGTGGTCCTTCACTCTCATGCCCGCATTCTCCACCACTTGTCACGGGGCAATTATAGAGGCAATGCAATCATATCATGTCAACTCTTACATATTACTATTTGTTGCTTTTTTCCTAAAACATTTACACAGATTTTAAAAAAGCATTTATATTTACAGCCCTTATTGTTAACTTATTTCGTACCATTATATATTTTGTTATATTAGCCCTTATTTAGTCATTTACTAATTAGAAAAGTGGTTGATTTTTGCCATGTACAGTGTCAGACATGGACACTTACGTTCTTTCAAATCTCTTATGTTTTGCTCTTTTTAAACATGGTACAAATTGTTCCAACAACAAATTCAGATAATTAATTAGAATAATGAAGATTGATGATGATGATTTTCTAAGGAAGAATCAGTGGAACAACATTGGTGCCATAATGATTAAATAAGTTGCATTGCATTCTTTTATTTATTTATTGTATTCATATTTAATATCAATGCAATTTGACCATAAACTCATGGTTTTTATTTTGATATTCATCAAAACAGTCATGAATCATCGGGGAACACACAGCCCACACTTACTGTTTCATGTGAGCCATGTTATTTTACTAGATCTCTTGTGAATGAGCAATGTTTAATCTGTATGTTTTGATCTTAAGCTTTGGAATACATTTTTTGCTTTAGTCCTGATAGGAGTTAGTACAATTCCATATATTATAGGATTAACCAGAGGTGGCATGATCACAAAGGAAACTGACAGGAAGTTTTTAAAACCCTGAGACAGGCTACTAGTTCCAAACCGCTCATAGAAGCTATTAAAAAGTGACCAGACCACATAATTAAAAAAGGCTACCAGATGTGGCAGACATGTTGTCATGAACTTCTTGTGGTTTTGTACAGAGTGCTTACAAGCGATCAGGATTTTTATATAAGACAAAAACACAAAGCATACCAGAACAATAATAGCACATATTATTATTCCACTGAGCACAAACTGAGCAGTGTCCACCCTGCAGGCAAGTCTCTCCAAGACCCAGGTTTCACAGTAAAGTTTGTTTATCTGGTTCATGCAAATAGGAAACCTGAGCGTCATCAGTATCATCAGTATTGCAGTGCAGCAGGGAAACATCCAAATGAAAGTCAGCAGCCTCCAAACAGTGACTGTTGTCATGACAGTATGGTAGTACAGAGGTCTGCAGATCGCTAAGTATCTATCGAACGCCATTACACACAGATTGGTAATCTCACCTATTGCATAGGCGAAAATGGCAAAGCTTTGGATGGCACATTCTTCCAGAGAGATAACATTGGTTTCATTTAGTAAATAATACAGCAGGGGTGGATACAATCCTGTGGCTCCGTATAATCCATTTATACACAAATTGCACAAAAAAATATACATAGGCTGGTGGAGAACTTTCTCCAGAACAATTATGAAAATCAAGACTGTGTTGACAAAAATGGTCAGACAATAGCCTGGGAGGGCAAAAGAAAATACAGTGATCCTGCTGGACCGGCTGGTGTCATTCAGAGCTGTGAGAGAGAAAGAGGAGAAGGAGGAGATGTTGTCCATTCCACCTGACAAACTAATGCAGACGAGACACAAATGCAAAACCAAAAGCATCTTAGGAGAAGTGCAATCATAATGAATGCTAATATCATACTTTCGCACATGCATTTTTTTTTTTTTTTGTATACACACAACGTGGTCAGAATCAGCGTATTTACAATCAAACACTTTTTCCTTTGATGAGAAAGCTAAAAAGCTCTCCAAACAAATTGTACCTGAAAAACTAAACGAGAGTGTGAAAAATGTTGAGGTGTTCTGGAAAGTCCTTCTGTTCCGTGCTCTGAGGGAGATTTCCAAATGCTCATGGCTCATGACAAGTTTATATAACACAGGGTCAGAGGATGGGGTGGGTTTATTAACCCCTTTGATAATTAGGTTTGATAACTAAGCTGATGTCACTCACTTCATTATTATTGTCTTGTAGCTTTTTGTTGAAATGCTGATGTACTTTAGAGAAAAGCACCTGCTATGTAAATAAATGCAAAATGTAGATTTTTAGATATCAGTTAAATATCTTTAATGCAGTGTGATGATTTTTAAAAACATTTAGCATATTTCAATATTTTATTAGTTGTAGTTTTTATTTTATTAATATTATGATTTCTGTTGATTTTCTTTATTACTGTTTCTAAATGGAAGTCTATGGCAGCCCAATGAACCATACACAGGAAAATGATCCAATCTAGCACACTTATTGAGATGATATTTAGTAGTATCTGACCAATTTAACTATTCACCTTTTTTAACAATAATAATGGGCACAGACATTTGTAACTTGAATGTCCGAGGTTTCTGGTGTCATTCTCTTCTAGTTATTTTTAAACAGCTTGTTATGGTTCTAGATAAATAAAACTGGTGTTTGTTATCACATTATTTTAATGTATTGTCATTTTAAACATATCAATTTGTAGTGCAAATAGCTTTACTGTTTACTGTACTTTGCAATGTTTCTAGTTATTTACCCTGTCTTGCACATTCAGAGGAAATACTTTTTTCTGTTGCAAATAAAGTGGATAGTGTCCCCACCCATTACTCCTCCTTTGATTTTTGATATTCATCATTGTTTAAAAATGTTTTATGTTGTGAAGTTACTAATGCTAACACATATAGAGGGTATGTACGTGACGTCACCGTCAGCTGGAGTGAATGTGGTTCCGCCCACTAAGTGGCAAAAGACTGAATGGCAGCATTGGTTTTTCAGCATGAATGCTATGACAGAACATACAAAACACATCTTAAACGAGAAAGAGCTTTGCAATTGACTGTACAAATAGATCTAACAAGAAATCTGAGGTATATTTTACAGACTACCAAAAGCAGAAAAGAGAAGCAAATGGATCCCTGCAATTCAAATTAACAAATGGACTCCAGGCAGCCATGTATCATGTTATGTTAAACATGAGATATAATTTGTTTTAGGTAAATCTAACAGGCAGTCTTTGGTCTCATTAATCTATCATTTGTTCCAGAGCAAATAATTTGGGCATAGCGAAGGGGGCACTCGCGAACACCCTTCTGGAAGCTAAAATGACGAATGGGACACCCTATGGTCTCGTGGATTTAACGGACACACGCACGCAGCGGCCACTGTAAGTCCAGAAGACCAGTGTTTACCAGGTTCCCTCTAGCGGTACACAGGAATCACTAAATTAAATATAAATTAAAGTTAAAACACAATATATTTTAAAAAGTTTTTTTTTTTTTTTTTTTACATTTAAGTACAGTACAGTTTTTATTTAACGTTTAGGTACAACACATTTTAATTTAATAATTTTTTTTTAAAGTTTTTTTTTTTTTTTTTTTTTAATTTACCTGTTTGTAAGCACTGTGCAGTGTTCATGTTCAAACTGTGTATTTACAATGTTAAAGTGGCTGACAACAATAAATATTCTTATTAGGAATAACACTGCCTCGTTTTTGAACTGTGCAGAGCTGTTGCTGAATAGTTAGGCCTACTACACTACTGTATTTTAATGTTGGTCATTATGATGGCACTTGGAGAGCCAAATATTTTCTAAGGTAGTACTTGATATAAAAAGTCTGAGAACCACTGCACAAGACTGTAAGTGCACATGAAGTGTGCCATTTCCTCAGTGGTGTCATGGAACAAACAATGGTCAGCCACCACATCTGAACCTGTTCTGTCCAGGCATCAGCTTTTATACCTTATTCTTATCAGTCTTTTCAACAATTAGGCATCACCGTTCCTTCATTACAAGTTCTAAAGTGACATTTTCGAATTAGTAATGGAGGCTTGGGCTCAGCTGTAAAAACTGTCAAATTGAGATTTAAATCCGTGGTGGTAGGAAGTAGTTTGCACAAAAGAGGGCATAAAAGTGGCCCGCGGCTTCGTGCCTACAGCCAAATCACAGCCGTGCGGATATATAGCCATATTGCATATATATAATATCTATATAAAACTCCATTGTTAAATGAGAGAGCGTCACGAAACATTATATAATATATTTTCATCAATTTGGGGAAATATAACCATGGCAAACGAAAAGTCACCCACAGTTTTCAGAAAATGATTATTGGCAAAATCTGGCATAGGCCTATATGATTACTGACATACATTATTTAGCGATTACATTACAAAATATGTATTGAAATTCTGCTGGGCACTTCCGTACTTTTGTGTTTAGGCAGGGGCGCCACTGATCAGATAAGAACAAAACTGAAATTTTTTTGAGAGCTGGATAATGACACTGTTGTCTTTTGTAGAGTATTCCTCACACAAATCACAATGACAGTGATACACAAGCTACAACATTAACATTCAGGATGATTAAATATGGCATTTCATGGAAAAAAAACAAACAAACAAACAAAAAAAAACAGACAGGCAGAAGACATAAAATGGCATTAAAAAAATGTGTGATAGTGATAGCCTAAAGGGTGACATATAGTCACATACCTATCATATGACATCACTGTTAAAACTTTAAATATACAAAGAAAAGAGCTGTACATAACTGTCACAAATTTGGTCCTTGGATTTCCGTCCGATTACCACCAGAGGTCGCCCTCCTATCATATTGACTTTCACACCACACTGACACACTGATTTCCCATCATCCATTGCACTGAGTACACACAGCTGTAGCCAATCACACTGCTCATCTGAAAGCTATTACACACTCTATAGCTGTGTCCCAAAGCTAAGTGTACCCACTTCGGCATGCGCATTTTAAGTGCGAATGCGTCACAGTGGGCTGTCCCAAACTGAAGTGCGTGGACTCCAAGGGGCGTATTTCAAGCGCGATTGTGTCACAGCGTCACGATGTAAGCGGTCCCAATTCAGGATGCACCCTCCGAAGACTGCATTCCAAGGCCGATTGCGTCACCGCGGCGCAACGAAGGCTGCCGTAATTCTAAAGCGACATCAAATGCACCCTCCGTTTCCCAGGAAAATGAAGGCTGTATCCGAAATCGCCCCCTATACCCTCAAGTAGTGCACTATTTGAGGGGACAGCCATTTTAAGTGGTGTTCGAAACCATAGTGGACATTCTCGAGTGCGATATCTGCCTTTGATCTAGTAGGTATCTGTTCCACTTCGAGAGCTCAGAACTGTCCGTCTTGACTGCACTTATTTCACTCCTCCCCTCACTGCAGCCGCCTACTCTCGCCTACATTTCAGGTGAGGCGAGGCGCATCTCAAACAAGCCTGTACACTCAACGGCTAGAGAATCCCCATAATGCACTGTGAGAGTCGCGGGCCGAGTGAATTCCCACGTCTCGCCAGAAGATGGCGCCCACAGCTGAATCATCCATTCATTTATTTTAGAAGCCCTCGTCCACAGCGTAATACACAACACAGGTACAAATTGTAAATTGACTATTAGGGTTTATACATAATTTCCGTGACAGAGTTCAAGATAAATCCTTCAATCTTACTACTGGAGCTGCCCATTTCAAATGATTATTAAACAGCAAGCAAATATGCAAAAGCGGCAGTCCTTCCAGTGCACTCAGTGTCCGAATTCACTCGTTTCATTCAGTCCTTCAAGTGAACTGTATGAGTGGACTAATGTAGGGAATAGTGAATGAGGGTATAGGGGGCGATTTCGGATACAGCCGAAGTATCCTATCCTGCAGTACAGGGGTCTGGTCTGATTTAGGGAAAGAAGGAAAAGAGAAATTGTTTAGAGCTATGACAAAGTAATTGGTAGAAGAAATATTGAGATACTTCAGTAAACTACTTGTAGTAACTACTAATACCACACTGGGGAAAAACTACTAGTCATATTTAAAAGAAAACTTTAGTTAAAGGGATAGTTCAACCAAAAATGAAAATTTCAAACCTGGAAAAACTTGAGGATGAGTAAATGATTACAGAATTTTCATTTTGGGGTGAACTATCCTCTAATTAAAAGTATTATCTTGCATACTCTAATATACTTAAGGTATTGCAGCTTGGTCTCATGTTTATAGGTATTAATACGTAACATTTACAAACACAAAACGTACATTTTTGTACGTTTTTATTGATGCTAAAATGTACAATTTAGACGTATTTCAACGTTTAAAACACAAATCGATACGCATTTTTAGCTAAAAAACGTAAAATATTTACGTATCTTTTATATCATTAAGATATTCGAATCAATGCATTTTTATCATTTTATCTATAAGCAATTTAGACTTTTAGACCCCTTAACCTACCCCCAAACCTAAACCTACCCATTTTACAGCGAATATGCATTTTTCTAATTTTATTAATAAGCAATTTAGATTTTAGACCCCTTAACCTACCCCCAAACCTAAACCTACCCATTTTATAGCGAATATAAAAGGATATAAAACGCAATTGACCGAAATATGCAGGAAAATAACCATTTTAGTAACAATATAGCATTAAAATGTTTTTATAGTCGCTAATCCCACTCCTGCATCTAAACCTAAACATATATATTTCTGTACAGTATAAGAAAAACATGACAGACAGGTAAATACAATTACAATCATTTATTTATTGCAAAAATGTCAAAAGCACTACCAAAAGTATCCAAATGAGGATGCGCTGCAGCCGCAGTACTCTCTGGCGGAATATAGTAGGTTTGTGTGAGGTGCAGAGCAGAATTTATGTTGTTAATCGCTGAAAATATGATCCAGATTTTCCTGATCCTCTCGTTCTCTCTGAACTAGAGCTGGGAATCGATTCCAAAAAGAATCGATTCCGAGGCGTTGGGAATCGAGAGTCGATTCCAAAGGTTGGAATCGATTCCATCAAGAGGAATCGACTCCTCATTCAGAGCTTTTTTCAGTTCAACAAAGCTTATCTATGGGTGCCTCTCAAATGGAAGGCTGCACACATTTAAATTCACAAAAATAAACTGAAAGAAAACGAGTCGGTACTGAGATCAGAATTTGAGGATGCAGCCTTTTGAGAAGCACCATTCGCCTCCCTCATGCTCGATAAAAGCCGTAATTACGAGAGTTGTGAGATAAAAGATCCATTTCATCTTTATATTTGTATTACCCTTCGCCTCATGCTCGCCAAAAGTGATTAGAAGTCTGATTCATTTCCACGAAAAGGTTCTTTCGGATAGTTTTAATGAACCAGATCAAAAAAATTATAATAATACCGGTAATAATATATATATATATATATATATATATATATACAGTATATATAACAATTGGTTATTTTATGGTGGAACCGCGCTTATGTTCTCCACAATTTTGAGCGCTGCACGACAGAATAGATCATGACCTGATTGAGGATCTTATTTCCATCTAAAATACTATTTTTTATTTCTATCAGCCAATGATAATTCTAAAAGAAAACGTCACGAGCATAGATCAGTGACCGAGAGCGCATCTGATAAACCACGAGCTCTATCAGTGTTATTGTTAATGTTCTGGTTATTTTGTTTCAATGTACAGTTTGTTAATTTTGTTCAAAGCATACAGTCAAAGTAAACTTCATCATTCAGCTGAACTGTACACATTTATTTTAGACACTTCATGTCTTTTTCAATTCAATGCGATATGCATGTCCCTGCTGAGCAGTGAGCTATGACTAATTTCACGGGCAAAGCAGACAAAATTGCAATTTAAAAATCAATCATAGCTATAGAAATGTATCGTCATATTTTACAAATAAAGCTTCATATTATGTGAAGGATACTTTCGACGACCTTTATATCCTGCAGTCATGGCGAGATTAGGTTCCTTCGATCTAAAAAAACAAGAATCGAAAAAGAATCGAAAACAACAGAGGAATCGATTCTCGGAATCGAATCCCATCGATTCCAGAACCAGGAATCGGAATCGGACTCGATTCCAAAAATTTCGGAATCTTACAGCCCTACTCTGAACTCTTGAAGGCGCGCGCGAGCTAGCATCATTCAAATACACACCTCACCATAAACACGGCATGTCGCAATCTGTGACGAATGCAGGTGAGAGCCAATGAGCGTTCGATTATCCTGCCGTAAAACCTGTCGTTTGAAGTGGCAACATTTGAATTTGTAACGAACGCGTCAGTCAGCATGGGCTTTGCTGATTACGGTCGCTGGACTTGCTGCTCTGGATGGAGATGAAGATCGTCGAATAAAGGCTTGGATTTGGGTCTGTTCCTCGCAGTCGTATGGATTCTGAAGATCTGGATTACAGTGCACGAATAAAATCGTTTCATTTCGTAATTATGTTGCGGTTTTGGTGTATTTTTTTATAGTTCTGTTGTCAGTCACAGCATGTCGGAGAAAACGCCTTTTGTGGCCCATGGCAAACAAAGTACATGACAAGTAAAGGTTAAACGATTTAAAATGTTATTTATTTTAAGGTTTAAAGTGAAGTCTTGTTTAACATTATGTAGGCCTATTATTGGAGACGAGCTGGCAGCAGAAATCACACAACAAAACGAAATGTTATCATTTCGTATTAATTAAATGAGTAAACTATTTAATGATGCAATTAAAAACAAGGTAATTGATATGACAACTAAAAACAACTAATAATAAAATTAATGCCGCAATTTCAATATTCATAAGGATTAATTTTTAGATGTCGTCAATATGTCAGTTTTGTATGTTTAAATGCTGAAAATATGTAAGTATTGTACATATTAGTGCCTGTAAAAACGTAAGTAAATGTACGTTTTATAGAACCACATTTTACGTAAAATACATACGAATTATCATGAGATCACGTTGGGTATTGAGAGTAAAGGTATAGGCCTACAGTATTGTTCTGAAAAAGAATTAGTCAGGATGGTTTTGCATTAATATTACTGCTGCACTAATGTGTGTTGCATTTTACTTCTGAATATGTTCAAGGTTGTTAAATTTAAAGTTGCCTACTTCATATGCTGTTGGGTTTAATCTACAACAATGCATCATGTTGTAAAAGACCATATTTTGGTAGTGTTGCTGTCCTGTGAGAAAAAAAAAAGAAGAAAACTTAGTACTTCATATTTGTACGAGAATACTTAACAAATGTACTTCCTTGCAGTCCACCACTGATTATTTTGAAAATGAAAGCAACAACATTTTGTCATAATATTAACAAATTGATGCTAACTATATCAGAGGCTGCATCTGAAGGACTCGGACTGGCCATGCAGGGCACTGGTCAGCTGTCACAGCTGCCGCTGAACATTGAGCTGTTGCCCTATTTGTTTATTTATTTATTATGCAGATGGATCCGCACGTCTCACGTTCTGATCATTCCGTAACAGAAACAAAGTACTACAGAGCACAATCCAATATCAAATCAGACTGAAATTTAGGGTAAAACCCTAATTTTACCCTAACCCCATTTACACATGAAACTAAGAATCATTAAAAATGTTACATAAGTACATATATATATATATACATATATGTTTTTATTTAGGTTTGTGACTCTCCAATACTTAATATACTTAATAAAATGTTAGTCATTTAGATGTACAGTTTTCCAACAAGATAGTCATACAGCTTGAAGAACTGGATCAAATGTCGTTGACAACATGCTTCAGGCTGTGTGTTCATTAGATTAATTCACAACAGATGTTTTTCCCCAGTTTGTATATACATCATACCATACATATGCTTGTTAAAATCACACTCTTTCTCACATTGTCACAATGCATTGCTAAAGCCAAACTAGCATTTTGCACGTATCAGTTTTAGTACATAATTAAGTTTTGATGTTTTGTGAAACATTTACTCTTGATGCAACACATGAAGTGAAAACTCTTGTGCGCACTGCTCTAATATTTAACCCATAGATTAGAGGATTGAACACAGGTGGGACTATCAGCAGTTCTAGAGCCAAAAAATTACGCAAACTCTCTGGAATGTCATTTGCACCATATCTACTATACATAACATCAAAAAGCAAAGCAAAAGTAAAATTAATCAGTGATAATATATGTGGCAGACATGTTTGCCAGAATTTCCTTCTGTTTTCTAAAGATAATTTACATGCAATGATCAGTTTAATGTAAGTCACTATGATAAAAACTATAAAGCTTGAAAATATAACAGTATTGGCATATCCAAAAACATTGTTAACAGAACTTGATAGACAAGACAGTTTTACAATTGACCAGTTGTCACAATATAATTTGTCAATGTGATATTTACAAAAGGGCCTCAGGTTTGATAACAGGATTGGCGCAGCTGACAAGGAGTTAGGAACAATCCATGAGAACAGAATTAATTTCACACAGGTGTTTTTAGTTAATTTTGAATGATAGTCTAAAGGTTTGCATATGGCTACATATCTATCATAAGCCATCACTGTTAATATTGTGAACTCAGAAAGTAAAGAGCTGTAGATAACAAAGGTTTGCAAAGCACACATGTGAGAGGAGATCACATATGAATCCAATATTAAATCAGACAGAACTTTAGGGTAGAATCCTGAGGCTCCATAAACCCCATTTACACACAGAAGACCCAGAAATATATACATTGGTTCATGAAGAGCTTTCTCCATGATGATGACCATAACAAGACGAATATTAATTGACAGTATAAGGAGATATAAGGCAAGAAAACAAGTAAAATATACATGCCTATATGATTTAGTATCTTTTGGCACCATAAGGGTCAATATCACAGGATAAGACATGTTATCCATCATGGTATGGATAACCCCCAAGTCATATGAAACAAATGACAATGCAATACAAACGTGCAAGCAAAACTATATTTACATTTAAAACAGTTTACATCTAATTACGCCATCTCATCCACTGTTGGCTGCAGGAATGACAGTGAGAGTCTCTCACAAGTAAACAGATTCAGAGCTGGTTGTGATCTCAACTGAATGTTGTGAGGTCTGGTTGGTTTTTATAAGCCTTTTATCATTAGGGATATCTATGTTCCGAAATCTCTTGGGCATAATTAATTGCTCATGGAAAAAACCTTTGAAAACTTTTTTTTTGTTAAAATAAGCAAATATATGACTTCACTTTATTCATTCTTGTATTAACTTAAAAGCTTAAAAAATAAATACAAATTTGTACATACTCGATGATTACAAATTGTTGTAGTCGTGCGCAGACATTTTGAGGAGCAGGGGCTCGAGTGGAAAAAAGGGCACTTCTCATATTTATTTAAATTTTTTTCTGAACAAAACTTTAAGGCCCGGTTTCACAGACGGGGCTTAGCTTAAGCCAGGACTAGGCCTTAGTTAAATTAAGACATTTAAGCAGCTTTTATAAAAATGCCTTAGAAGAAAACATTGCAGGTGTGCATCTTGAGACAGAACGATGTGACTGGCATGTTTTAAGATATGTCAGAGCAAGATATTTTTAGTTGAGACAGCTCAAACATGCATTTTAGTCTAGGACTAACCTTAAACCTTGTCTGTGAAACCGGGGGTAAATATATTAACACAACTCTGACTTACAAACCAATTTATTTTAATTCCCTAACACATATTGCCTTAGCTAAATTTTAGCTAACTTATTACATGGTAGCTCACGAGTCGTGGATGTTAGCAAGACAAATTAACTATAGCTGTTTATTAATAATTAATTAATTAGCTGTTAATTTGAGGTAGTATGGTGGCTCCTGCCATTTCTATGAAGAATCACTCTTGAAGCCTTGGGGTTTTGATGCCGGAAAAATAGACTTTATTATCAGAGATAATGCAGTCGAGAGTCTCTGCAGAGAATCTCCCTAGTCTGTGTCTGCACACTCTTTTATACAGTTTTTCCTTTAAGGCATGCTCCATACATTTCCTATATCATAGTCATTGTTTACCTTCTTTTGGCTGTCTCCATCTGCTTCCTGGAGCAGACAATAGGCCTCAAAGGAAGAGACCTTATCATGTCAAAACAGGATGTGCAGTTTTACCTTAAACCATACGTCTGCACATTCCATTCTTCTGCAGGCCTCTACACACCTACAGGCAGATACATGATTATATAATAGTAGAATAACTATTCAGCTTTGGGTAAAAAAGCATTATAATCTCCTTTGTGGTAGAGAAAGATGCTTACATGTGGGCTACGGGAAACAGCGAAGATGTTGAATTAAACATACACACAATGAGCGTTTCCACATGTTTATACTGGCCCCGATAACCAAAACTTCTACTCAGCGCTTGCTCCATTTCTGCAAATCAGTTTTTATAAATTAATGACTTGATCCACATATGACCTTCATCAACTGCGGCTTGCACCACCTGCTGGTGAGTGGCTGACATCAGCTGGAGATCATGCATCTGTGCTCTACTGCTATTCCTGCGGTTCACGGATGAATTTTCTGCCGAATTTAAACCACTGAATTTTGGTTAAATAAAATAACCAAAATTTGCCTGTCGAATATAATACATTGTATTTTTAAACAGATTGAATATTTAGGAAGTGAATTCTGGAAGGTGAATATGAATTATTGAATTTTTAATTATGAAAATGTGTGTGAAATATTTTGAATTGAAATATTCACAGCTTAAATAAACAAATATGTTAAATTTCAGGACCTAAATATGCAAGCCCTGGAAATACAAGGCATTAAAATGCAAGCACTGTTAATTGCAATGCATCTTTTTTTTTTTTCTTTCTTTTCGATTTGTGGTATTCAGGATGCTTTATGTTTCAAAAACTATTGTCATTATTCTGCTTCCATACATAGACAAACTGCAAACTGATTATTGGCAAATTTCGCATAGGCTTATATGATTACTGACATACCTGATTTAGAAATTGTGTTACAGAATATGTACTGAAATTCTGGTGATGTCAGAGTAGTGTCTGTACTTTCAGGCACTTTCCATACTTTTGCATTCAGGCAGGGGCGCCACTGATTGGACAAGAACAAAACTTAAACTGAACTGAGCTGGATATTACACAATATTAACACATACAGTACATTCAGTTCATTAGGGTCATATTGGGAATCTGTTATTTAAAGTATAATTTAACCCTGAAAATAAACAAAAAGTTTCGGATTTTGATCATTGTAAAAAAAAAAAAAAAAAAAAGTATTTAAACTTCAGAATTATTTTAAATTCGGCACTATTTCTGTGTTACTAATCAAGTAAGCCAGTTTGTGATGGATTATGTTTTGCTGTTATAACATGAATCATCTGGCTTCAACTTTGAAAATAAAATACATTTTATAAACTTTTAAAAATGTTTATGTATAAATACAACATGTGTTTGGGACATTGTTTATCCAGGGCAATTAAAAATGGCACTTCATGACAGGTTACAATGTGATTTTACACCATATAACCTTTTTGACAAGAGCAGGGCACTGAACATAATGTACAGCATTGACCAGCAGAAGACATGTAAAATGAAACAAGAAGATTTGTGATAGTGATAGTCTAAAGGGTGATATATGTTCACACATGCCTATCATATGACATCACTGTTAAAACTGTAAATTCACAAAAAAATTATATGTATATGTAATGTTGGTTTGTAACTCTACTACAGTACTTAATATTCTTAATAAAATGTTAGTCATTTAGATGTACAGTGTTCCACGATAGTCATACAGCTTGAAGAATTGGATCAGACACAGTTGACAACATGCTTAGGCTGGGTGTTCACTAGATTAATTCACAAAAAAATAAAAAATAAATAAATAAAACATCTAGTTTGTACATGCATCACACCATAAATATGCTTGCTAAAATCTTTCTGACAGTTTGTCACAATTCATTGCTAAAGCCAAACTAGCATTTTGTATGTATCAGTAGTACATAATTAAGTTTTGATGTTTTGTGAAACATTTACTCTTGATGCAACACATGAAGTGAAAACTCTTGTGCGCACTGCTCTAATATTTAAACCATAGATTAGAGGATTGGACACAGGTGGGACTATCACCAGTTCAAGAGCCAAAAAATTACGCAAACTCTCTGAAATGTCATTTGCACCATATCTACTATACATAACATCAAAAAGCATAGCAATAGTGAAATTTATAAGTGAAAATATATGTGGCAAACATGTTTGCCAGAATTTCCTTCTGTTTTCTAAAGATGCTTTACATGCAGAGATCAGTTTAATGTAAGACACAATGATAAAAACTATAAAGCTCAAAAATATAACAGTAAAGGCATATCCAATGACATTATTAACAAAAGATGATGCACAAGACAGTTTTACAATTGACCAGTTGTCACAATATAATTTGTCAATGTGATATTTACAAAAGGGCCTCAACTTTGATAACAGGACTGATGCAGCTGATAAGGAGTTAGGAACAATCCATGAGAACAGAATTAATTTCACACAGGTGTTTTTAGTTAATTTTGAATGATAGTCTAAAGGTTTGCATATGGCTACGTATCTATCATAAGCCATCACTGTTAATATTGTGAACTCAGAAAGTAAAGAGCTGTAGATAACAAAGGTTTGCAAAGTACACATGTGAGAGGAGATCACATATGAGTCAAATATTAAATCAGACAGAATTTTAGGGTAGAATCCTGAAGCGCCATAAACCCCATTTATGCACATATGACACAAGAATATGTACATTGGTTCATGAAGAGCTTTCTCCATTATAATGACTATAACAAGGCGAATATTAATCGACAATATAAGTAGATATAAGGCAAGAAAGCAAATAAAATATACATGTCTATATGATTTAGTTTCTTTTGGCACCATAAGTGTCAGTATCACAGGATAAGACATGTTATCCATCATGTTATTCATAGTACAGTCCTTCCAATCACATGAAATGAACAAACATTATGCAGCACAACCAAACATGACACAATATTAATCAAAGGTCACTAAAACAAGCTAACTAAAACAGACATTTCATGAAGCTTAAATTACAATTGTTGCCTAAGGAAATGAAGTAGCCACAGTCAGAAAAAAAGCTAAATAAATGTACAGTATCCACAGATGGGTGTGTCACAACTGAAAGTAGTGAGATCTTGTTTGGTTTTATATTTACTGATTTGTCATTAGGGAAATATATAAGGGACATGGTAAATTTCTTGGGATTAATTAGGAGCTTAAAACTTTACACTTTAACACTTTAAAATGAATAAATGTCAAATATACTAACAATACTTGTGCAAACAGCCCCACTTATTCTGTAAAAGGTGGGGTAAACCCAAGGATTTTGCTTACTTAGCTAGGGTACACCCAAGGGTTATATACAGTATGTGTATAATTATTATGTTGTCATTTGAGATTCTGTCTAAGGTGAATTTGACCTTTAACCTGTAATGTGAACATTCCCTTGAAGCATAGTTTCAACTATGCATAGCCAACTATGGTTGCAAGTTTTGACATTACCAACATGATTTGGTGTTTCCAAAATCCATAGTTTTAATGAACATTCACAAACAGCATTGAAAAGTTGTGTGGTTGGAAATACAGGTCTTTACCTGTGGTTAGAAGCATAGTTTCTTGTTAGTATGACATATGGAGTTAAATATTTCATGGACTTAATATAAGCAAGTTAACGTAGTCCAATCTGTATCTTTCATTCCATATACGTACAAATTTAATTCTACCTCCTTTGGTTTGTCAAGAAAATTAAGCACTGTTTTTAAAGAGCATGCATGTGCGTACTTGCTCTAGTACTATGGGGAATCCCCAGAGTGACTTAAGAAAACCTGCAAAATTAAGTAAAATAATGGGGAATAAAAATAGTGAAGCAGTTCTCAGCATTCTTTTCACCAAAAGTCACATATCAGAAAGTCACTTTAATAATCAAGAAGAAATAACAGAGGTAAATCCATATCCACATGAAAGAATAAATTAACGAGACCAGACAAAGATTATAACAAAGCCGAGCAGACAGTGAGCCAGGATGACACTGCAGGCCTGGAGGGCCATGATAGAGCTGACGGCTCATGTGACTGAGGCAGAGGTGAGGATCCAGAAGACTGCAGCAAAGCCAGAGTGACTGAGGACAACGGTGGAGCCGGAGGGAAGGAGGAGCCAGAGGGATGGAGGGACGAGGTGAAACCAGAGGAGTGGAATCCCTTAGTGGAGGAAGGTCGACAACTGACGAGGGAGGGGCAAGCGAGCCCGGTGGAGCTAGTGGGATGATGGGCCACAGTGGAGACGAGGGAGCAAGGAGCTAAGTTGGAGCCAATGGGTCGAGGTGGAGTCCAGAGACAGTGGTCTCTGTGGACACTGGAGACCGGAAGACCCGAGGCAAGACAAAGTGCCCGAATGGAGTCAACTGAGGGTGAGCTGAGGGGCTGGCAGGAACTAGCGAAGAAAGGGCTGAGGAGCTGGCTGGTTCAAGGAGAGGAGGCGGGAGAGGGAGGTTTGAAGGGAACACTGGAGAACATAAGCTTGGCTGAACCAGCAGAGACTCCAGCGACGCAGGAGAGCTGGATGGAACCAGTGTAGATTCGGGAGATTCAGGGCTGGGCAGAGCCAGTAGAGAGTCAGGAGATGTGAGAGATCTGGATGGAACCAGCAGAGATGGGACAAACAGGAAATGTTTCTCATCCAAATATTTAAATATTAAATCAGTGGCCAGTTGCAGCTCATCTTCAGTGGCAGGAGTGAAGGCAGGGCTTCCCTCCATGCCCTCGAATCCCATGACTATTCCCTCAGGAACAGGTGATGTTGCTGGCTTGCGCAGAGGAGTTGGACGGCAGGCAGGTCCATTGGAATAAATAAATAAAACAAAAGAAAGAAAAACGCAGCTAAACAACTGTTTATAACTGTTCTGCTACGTTTTCAAACTCATGAAATTGAGTAGCTTAGAAAGTCACTTTAATAATCCAGGAGAAATAACAGAGGTAAATCCACATACACATGAAAGAATAAATTAACAAGACCAGACACATAGTATAACAAAAGAAGGGCTATATACGCACACTGAGTAAATGAGGGAGCCAAACAGAGAAACAGAAACACCTGAACGGAATAATTAACTAATGAGTAACTGAGGAAACTAACTAGGGATGTCCAGATCCGATCACGTGATCGGAAATCGGGCCCGATCACGTAGTTTCAGACTCGATCGGAATCGGACGTTACCTCCCGATCAGGACTCGGATATATATGTATATATATTCTCATTATTTTTTTAACACATCTATAGTTATGCGGTGGCACAGAGTTAGACCTCTTGACTCCAAACAGAAACAGCAACGCGTGCGGCATGACATCACTTTGATGCAGAGACGCTATTGGTTAAATGCCGGCAAAGTAGAACACGGAAGCAGCTTGAAGTTTAGGGTTGGGGTAGGTGTAGACATTAATAAATCATAATTTGACAGGTAGCATTTTTCATTGTCGAATTGTAGCTACTACCTACTGTTTTAATGGGAGGTAGCAAAATCTGACAGGGTAGCACAAATCGACAGAACACCGGGTATTTTAAGTTGAGGTGATATTTGTTTTTATATTAGACTTTTTTTTATATTTACTGTTGCACTAAAGTCCAAAAGTGAAGAATTTGTTATTTAATACTTGATTGTTCAAGCTACCTTACAGAAGTGCTTTGTTTGTTAACAGAGATGTTGAATGTTAAAATAAGGTGAATTAAATAAAAAATACGGAACATCCTGGATCTGTTTCTTTGCTCTTCGTTATTCTTTTTTTATGTATTATAGAAGTATCGGATCGGGACTCGGTATCGGTAGATAATCAAAATCAAATGACTCGGACTCGAGGGCAAAAAAACCTGATCGGGACATCCCTAAAACTAACTAGAAACTCATGCAGGCAAACAGGAACAGAAGCTGTCTTCACGCCATGTCGTAATTACCGTAATTCCAAGATGACAACACGTGACATCCTACTCGGAGTTTCTATGGTAACACTATCAACACCAAAGCCTTCACATGCTCCAGAACTCGTAATTAACCATTCGCAAAGAGATTGATTGACAGGCGATCTGACCAATCATAATGTCGAATCCACCATCTTGCCCGACAAACAACAACAACAATAATAATAGTTGAAAAATGTTGTGTATTGACCAGGGACGATTCTAGGATTTTCATTTTAGGGGGGCTCAGCCCCCAATGAGGGTATAATAATAAAAAATAAATATTTACAAAAAAATTGATTGAAAATTTGTACAAAAAAAATTGTAGAACCGTTCTACATAAATTCAATTCAAACAATAAAAATATATATTTTTAAATTAATACAAAACACACACACACACACAAACACACACACACAATGTTTCAATCTCTGTCAATCACTCTGAAATGCAATTAAAATGAGTGCACTGACTGAGTGCTGTCGGTCACTGTCTTTAATCATTTCTATGCATAACTGTATGGTAGTTAATGCCACATGCACTGTAATATTATGTTCTATGTTGAAAGCTAAATTTTCAAATGAAAATAGCAATAACGTGATCGTTTTATAAAGTATGCGTTCATATGTGTTAAGGGCTTTCGCTGAAGGAAACAGCTGTGGTGTGATGAGTGGTGAATGCAGCGAAAACTTTACAGTAGATTGGAAACCGATTGCTCTCCCGTGACTTTTTGTAAACTGTATTTATGACAAAGAACTGCATAGATGTAGATATTATAACAATCTATCGATTAACACACACCTTGTCCTCTCCTCTGCGCCACCGCAGTCTGTGGATTGAAGAATGCGCAGAAAGATGGGGAGGAGCCGAAGTCTGCTGCCGTTTTCATTTGAAATTTAAAGGGAAAGAATCACAAGATTTTTAGGGGGGCTGAGCAGAAAAGTGCTGAGTGCTAAAGCCCCCCTAAAAATGGCCTAGCGACGCCCATGGTATTGACCTCTTTCCGCGGTTGAAATAAAATACGTTCTGATGACCATTCATGTTTATTTTGTGCTTTAAGTAAATATGGAAAGACAATTGGTTCACGTGCTTTTAACTGAGGCAATACAGTGATCGGTCACAACACATTAAAAAGGCTAATTTTTTATCAGAATTTTTTATTATTGATTAGAAGGTGCTCCTAAATTTTTTTAATTAGGAGGACAAGCGCTCCTAATTACAAGAAGAAAAACACGGCTCTTAAACTGGGTGTGTGACAGGTACGGCTGTGGATCCGGGGTTTGGCCGAGATTTTTTTTTTGCTTTAACCCCTGAGAACACAAACAGAGATTTTTAACTCAAACCGTTGCAGTCTGTCAGTCATATAATGCATGGAAATGGGAACTATATCTATGAGAAAAAAACAAACAAACAAACATGCACAGACAAATCCAAATTAAACCCTGCGGCTCTTGACCACACATTGCATTACCGCCACCTATCTCTCAAATGGACCATTGACACTCCCAATTGAGATTATAATACATATATACTATAAACATACTTGTATTTCAAGTGCATTTTTAATACATCTAATAGTATGTTTTGTTTTTCACCAAAGTATACTTTTTATACAAAGTAAACAAAGCTGTACTTTTTTAATGCACTACAAAACACTTTCACTTGCGTTGCCTCCATTGTATCCCAAGTATAACAGGACATGATCCCACACTATATCTTCCTTGAGAGCAGGGGCTCATGTATGTATGTATGCTCTTCTCAAACACAGACACATGCAATGGATGGGTCATGTTGTCTCAATGGATGATGGGCGCATTCTAAAGGATCTCCTGTATAGTGAGCTGTTACAAGGAATGTGACCAACAGGTAGACTCCAACTGAGGTTCAAATATATCTTTAAAAAAACATCTCAGGGCCCTCAGAATTGACCCAAATTCAGACAGACTACAGTGGAGACAGACTGTGCAAAATGGCCTCTCCAACTTTGAGGAGACCTTCAAAAAGCAGTCTTAGGCAAAGCAGCTAAGGAGGAAGGCCAGGACCCAAATTATCCAACCTGCCAATCTGCAGGAGACTGCCATTCCCAAATTGGAGTTCTTCTGAGTCACAACTGACATTGTACCAGTGATCTTCATCTGGTGTGATCCATGCTCTCTTGAAATTGACAGATGCCTAGAGAATGATGAATATGAAAGGAAAAACGAGAGTCAATTAAATTTTGAAAATAGGATTTTATTCTGTTGAATTCAGACTAAAGCAGACTTTTGGTTGTCATTACAAGTCATGTATTTTGATGAAAGTATGCTGTTTGAAGTTGTTTAAAGTTGTTTGGAGCTGGATTGTATTTGTGAATGTCAGTGTTGTTGAAAAGAGATTATTTCCGTGAACTTGAATTGGAGAAACCCCTAAAAAAGAATCAATTAAACACTGTTGAGCTTGCACCTACAAAATCTCACTGTCTTTCTCCCAGTTCCTACAGTTTATTTATATTTTACCTTACCCACTTGGACTTCCCTGGTCTGAGGTGGGTAACTCATATACCCCATTTATGCACAGATTGCACACAAAAATGTATATTGGTTCGTGAAGGGGTTTCTCCAAGACAGTGAAAACACTGAGCCAAATGTTCACAAACCAGATCAGAACACAGAGATACCAAAATATGTTGATTGATTGCGTGGAATATATCTAAATGTGGAAAAATGACTATTATTAATTTTGATTTATTTTTAAATATATAAATATATATAGATTTTAGATATAGATAATCACAATACAAATTTTGGTATTGCTTACTAGTGTAGCATGTGGCTCGTTTGTAGTGACTACGCCACCCCGAAATACTGGGGAATTAACCAAAGAATTCAGACACGCAGATACGTTCCACGTAGAAAAAGCAAGAGGCGCGAGTTTCCATCCAATTTAAATAAAATAACAACAAGCAACACCATTAAATTGTGTTTAAAACATTAATTAATGTTTAAAAAAAAAGAATAATTAACGATCGTCGCAGGGGCTGAGGCTTCCTGTATGAAGAACAGGCTAGTGGGGTAATGCACACAAAAAGAGGAAAAAAATATCCCAATCAATCAGAATCACATCCACAAAACTCACTGCAAATAATAACCAAAAATAGTGACACAGCAATAATGACAACCCTTTATTAAAGTGAATTCGGTGCAACCCAAAAACCAGCCTGCTTCTGAGAAACACTCAGCTCCTGCAAAATACAAAAGAGAAAACGAATCAAAGATCAGTTACACAAACAAATCTAACAAAACACACACTGAAAGCACAAATAAATTATACTGTCACAATAACACAAAGATGGCTAACTCAGTACTGATCGCGGATCATAAATGACCCAGATCACGAATACCGCATAGCGGTAATCACTCTAATTAATAGAAACTGTTACAAAGACAGTCAAAATCAAGACTGAGGCGTTAGTGACAGTAACAGCAAACCATGATGACCTTTCGACCATGACGCACTCCAGGAGGCATAGACAACAGGTTTATATACCATAGCAGAGCAATAACTCATTGGCCATATATTTAAGTGACGGTGATGTTTCAGACACGGCACAAACCTCACTACACTAGCATCATATTAACATTGTCCTTTGGTGCTGGAATGAATGGAATAGAATGGCAAAAAAAATTTAATAAAAATAAACAGAGTATCTAAATAAACACTTACATAGGGTCACAAAAAACACAGGTCTTCATTGAGAACATAATTCATATCCAAGCATATGAAGGCCTTATAATTATTATTAAAAACTACTACTCCTGGTTGACCATTGGCCACTGTGACCTGCCATCATTTTGTCACGGTTCATAGATCCAATGTCTCTCTCTAGTCTCGTGCTTTGTTGTTTACATGTGTGTGAGTGTGTGAGTGGGTGTGTCCGGATCGTTACTGTTGATTAGTATCCAGCTGCAATCACTCTTCATCACCAGCTGCCACTCATCTCACCTCCTATAAATACTTACCACCTTCTCATCTCCTTTGTCAGATCGTTGCATGAAGTCTCTAGGTTGTCTGATCCTGTTTCCGTGCCTCGTGTCCCATCTTGAGTTCCTGTGTTCCAGTTTCACGTCTTGTTGGATACGTTTTCATGTCTGGATCACGTCATCCATCATCAGAGCACGCTGCACTTCATCCATCACTCCGCGTCTGACCATCAAAGTCCCTGTGCCACCGCCTGCATCACCCAGATCTATCATCATCATCATCATCATCAATTTTGACTATAAATAAAGAGTTTTACTTGCATATTGTATCCTCGTTTCTGACGTAACAGAACGATCTGACCAAAAGGATGGATACAGCAAGTACATCAGCGCCAACCATGGAGGACTGTTTGAGTAACAGTATGGCTCGTCTGGACATTCAAGAAAGAAATTTAAACGATACTGGTCGCTGTTCAGGTGTTAGTGGCGCAGGTGTCCGAGCTCACCCAGCAGATCCAACAGCTACGAGTTCCCACTGCGCCGCCAACACCGGCCGCTCCCCCCACACCATCGGAGAGCCCATCCCAGTCGGAGCCACGCCTACCAGCCCCAGAGCCCTATTCAGGTGATCCAAAATTTTGCAGAGCCTTTCTAACCCGGTGTTCCATGCATTTTCTCTCCAACCCAAGACTTTCCAGACCGAGCGATCCAAAGTCGCCGTACTCACCCTCCTGACTGGGAAAGCGGCGTTATGGGGAACGGCGGTGTGGGAAAATGAAGATCCGTGCTGCGTCTCGTTCCAGGAGCTCTCCGCTGAGATGAGAAGAGTTTTCGACCGGGCGGTCGGCGGAAGAGAAGCTGCTAGAATGCTGGCTGATTTACGTCAAGGAGAGATCAGTGTCAGACTTTTCAATCGAGTTCGGACCCTAGCAGCGGAGAGCAAATGGAACGAGGAGGCGCAGTGGGACATGTTCCTGCATGGGCTGGCTGACCGCGTCCAGAGAGAGATCTATGCTTTGGACTTGCCTCAATCTCTTAATGAACTCATCGCTTTAGCCCTCAGAGTTGATGCTCAACTAGCCCGAGTTGGAGGTCACGCCACGAGTAGACGCCCTCTGGCAGGTGCCGAGAGTCCACGATTTGGAGGCAGGGACGCGGTCAGCCACGTCGACGATCACAAGCCCATGCAGGTGGGTCGAGCTCGGCTTTCCCGGGAGGAGAGGGAAAGGCGGAGGTCCCAGGGCCTTTGCCTATACTGTGGAGGGGCCGGACACTATGCTTACAACTGTCCGGTAAAAGGCCAAGCCCGATAGTAAGTGTGAGGCTACTGTCGGGTGGGATCTCCTCTGAGAAGACCTCATCAACATCTACCCTTCTTCCGGTAAGACTGAGATGGTCAACAGTAACTCACGACTATCAAGCACTCTTGGACTCTGGGGCAGAAGGTAATTTCATGGATCACTCATTCGCACATCAGTTCAAGATTCCCCTCAAACCCCTCACACATCAGATTGCTGTACACGCACTTAATGGACAAGAACTTCCCACCATCATTTTTGCCACAGAAGACATCACCCTCATCACATCAGGCAATCATACTGAGATCATCTCTTTCTATATCCTGGACACTCCCCTTGCACCCATTGTCCTTGGTCACCCTTGGCTCACCCGTCACAACCCTAAAGTGGACTGGCAGCTCAAGTCTGTGTCTTCGTGGAGTAATCAGTGTCATAAGTCTTGTCTATTGTCTGCCTGTCCGTCTGTTTCTGTCCCTGTGTTGCAGGAGGAGGAGGCAGTGGATCTGTCTAACGTGCCCGAGTACCTGGACCTGAAGAAGGTGTTCAGTAAGTCTCGGGCTGCTTCTCTCCCTCCGCATCGTCCCTATGACTGTGCCATAGATTTATTACCAGGTACGGCTCTGCCCAAGGGCAAGTTATATTCACTCTCGACACCAGAGAGGGAGGCTATGGAGAAATATATTTCTGATTCTCTAGCAACAGGGTTCATTCGCCCTTCCTCTTCTCCAGCGGGGGCGGGGGTTTTGTGGGGAAGAAGGACGGATCTCTGCGACCTTGTATTGACTACCGAGGGTTGAACAACATCACGGTAAAGAATACTTATCCTTTGCCGTTGATGTCTTCAGCCTTCGAGAGGTTGCAAGGAGCATCCATCTTCACAACATTGGATTTACGTAATGCTTATCATTTGGTCCGCATCAGGGAGGGGGATGAGTGGAAGACCGCGTTTAACACCCCCAGAGGACATTTTGAATACTTGGTTATGCCTTTCGGGCTTTCCAATAGTCCAGCGGTCTTCCAGGCACTCGTCAATGACGTGCTGCGAGATATGATAGATCAGTTCATTTATGTCTACCTGGACGATATACTGACTTTTTCTTCTCTCCAGGAACACGTGCAGCACGTCCGACGAGTGCTTCAGAGGTTGCTAGAGAATGGGCTTTTTGTCAAGGCGGAGAAATGCGATTTTCATGCACAGTCTGTTCCATTCCTAGGGTACATCGTGTCGGTTGAGGGAATGCGCATGGATCCTGAGAAGATCAAGGCTGTGGTAGAGTGGCCAAGTCCAGAGTCTCGTAAGGCCCTACTGAGATTTCTGGGGTTCGCCAATTTCTACCGGCGTTTTATTCGCAACTTCAGCCAACTAGCCGCCTCTGACCGCCTTGACCTCCCCAGAACGACGTTCAGGTGGTCAGACGCAGCCGAGGCTGTGTTTGCCAAACTGAAGGGTTGCTTCGTTTCAGCCCCATTCTGACAACCCCTGATTCATCACGCCAGTTCGTGGTGGAGGTCGATGCGTCAGAGGTAGGGGTAGGAGCAGTGTTATCCCAGCGCTCTCTCTCAGACGACAAGATGCATCCTTGCGCGTTTTTGTCTCATCGTCTTATCTCCTGCCGAACGTAATTATGACATTGGGAACAGAGAGTTGTTGGCAGTCAAGTTAGCATTGGAGGAGTGGCAGCACTGGTTAGAAGGGTCGGGGTACCTTTTATCGTTTGGACCGATCACAAGAACTTAGAATACATTCGGACTGCTAAAAGATTGAACTCCAGGCAGGCTCGGTGGGCACTTTTTTCGGTCGTTTCGATTTTACTCTCTCGTACCGCCGGGTTCTAAGAACATCAAACCCGATTCTTTATCGCGCATTTTTGATCGTTCGAACGCCCGTCTACTCGGCGCATTTTACGGAGACTCTATTCATCTCCACACTTGTATGGGAGGTCGAATCGAAGGTCAAGAAGGCCTTAGAAGGTAACGCCTCGGTTGGTTGCCCACCGAATCGTTTATTTGTGCCTGAGGGTCTGAGGTCCAGCGTCATTCAGTGGGGGCATTCTTCCAATGTGGCTTGTCATCCAGGAGTTACTCGCACTAGATTTTTAGTCAAGCAACGATTCTGGTGGCCTCTCATGGCTCGTGACATTCACAATTTTGTTTTGGCTTGCTCAGTTTGTGCCACTGGTAAGACTTCCAATCGACCCCCAGATGGGTTACTCCAACCGCTGCCGGTCCCTTCGAGACCCTGGTCCCACATCGCTCTAGATTTTGTTACCGCCCTCCCCCCCCTCTCAGGGTCACACGGTAGTTTTGACCGTGGTGGACCGGTTCTCGAAGGCGGCTCATTTCATTCCCTTGCCCTGTCACGGTTCATAGATCCAATGTCTCTCTCTAGTCTCGTGCTTTGTTGTTTACATGTGTGTGAGTGGGTGTGTCCGGATCATTACTGTTGATCAGTATCCAGCTGCAATCACTCTTCATCACCAGCTGCCAATCATCTCACCTCCTATAAATACTTACCACCTTCTCATCTCCTTTGTCAGATCGTTGCATGAAGTCTCTAGGTTGTCTGATCCTGTTTCCGTGCCTCGTGTCCCGTCTTGAGTTCCTGTGTTCCGGTTTCACGTCTTGTTGGATACGTTTTCATGTCTGGATCACGTCATTCATCATCAGAGCACGCTGCACTTCATCCATCACTCCGCGTCAGACCATCAAAGTCCCTGTGCCACCGCCTGCATCACCCGGATCTATCATCATCATCAATTTTGACTATAAATAAAGAGTTTTACTTGCATATCGTATCCTCATTTCTGACGTAACACATTTAGGAAAAGAATATGAACTGTTAGTGTCATGATATTGTCATAACTTACCATGAGTTATTTACAATAAACCTACAGTTTTTCCTAAAGCAAGGCCGTTTTTCAGCAATGTAATAAATTCTTTGCTTTCACATTGTACATGCAAGAAAAATAACGTAAGAATGTATTCTTTATTGTCTTCTGATATTAACAAAGGATTTCAAGATTCTTTTGCGTACTTCCTGGAGTTTTAACCCATAGATTACTGGATTGACAAGAGGTGGCACAATAAGCATCTCTAGAGCCAAAAAATTTTGCAGATTCTCCGAGACATTGCTTGAGCCATATCTGGTGTACATGGCATCAAAAAACACAGCAACAACATAATTCATCACTGTTAACATATGAGGCACACATGTCTGCCAAAATTTCCTTCTGCACTCTAATGACGCTTTGCATGCAATGATAAGTTTTATATATGACAAAATAACAAAAACAGTCAAGCAAGAATAAAATGAAATTACAAAATATCCATAAATATTATTGATGACATTTGACTCACATGAAAGTTTTACCATAGACCAATTGTCACAGTACAATTTATTAATGTGATATTTACACAATTTCAGCCTATTTGACAACACAAGAAGAATAATCATGTAAACAAAGGGTAGGATCCAACAGAAGCCAAGTAATACACTGCATGAAAATTTGTTCAGTTTTGTATGATAGTCTAAAGGTTGACATATGGCCACATGTCTGTCATATGCCATTACAGTTATTGTAGTACAGTCACACATAACTGAAGTGTAGATCACAAAAGCTTTAAATGCACACATGTAAGAAGGAATCACATATGAATCCAGCATTAAATCATGTAGGAATTTAGGATAAAATCCTGCTGCTCCATAAATATCATTTACACACAGATTGCACAGAAAAATGTACATTGGTTCATGAAGGGCTTTCTTCAAGACAATAACAACACTGACCCAAGTGTTAACAAGAAGTATCATAATATAGAGCACCAAAAAGCATGTGAAATATATATGTCTGTATGATTTAGAGTCTCTTGGTTCCATCAGGGTGTAGGTAGGAAAAGATGTGATATTATCCATGTTCATCAAATAATTATGATCCATGAAAATCAACTGCATAAAAGACAAAAATCCAAAAAGACATTCAACTATTACCTTACACTAGTGGTCAAATCTTACAGTATATGATCTCAAAATATGGAGGCTGTAATGACCACTGACCTGCTAATAAATAACACTTTTGTTCATGGCAACTGGTCTGTGACTGTGAGGATCTAACAAATAAACCCTAGGGTTTTTTCTAAGAGCTTGTTTGATCTTTCACATGTGTTTCATTGCAATACAGCACTTGGCACTCAAAACATCAGTTGATTTAAAAATTAAACACGATTTGGCGATTATCCTTAGCATTTTTCTTTTCTTTTCTTCTTTTTTTTTTTTTTTTTTGAGAAGGTAAAGCTTTATAAATATTTATCATAAAAAAGGCATGACCATCATTGCAAAATGTTTATGGGTGTCTACTGCATATCATGACCCCTGACCCAAACCATTAAGGACCAGATTTACTAAACAGGGCAAATTAGTGTGAGATCACAATGCCATAACAGTACCGATGGGAGTTGTGCAGTGATCTACTGACAAATTAAATTGGCAAATTAAAGAACACAGGCGCAGCAATGAGCAACACAATCTACCAAGAGCAGCACAATTTATAGTAGGGTCGCAAACAAGCAGAACAGATGAGAATCAGGTGCACATAATCTACTAACAACACAGGCACAAAATGGCTAAAGACATTCTTTGGGGTGTTAAAGAATGGTGTAAATACCACTAAATTACTGCAAACCTTAGTAAATCAACTTGGATGATTCATTTAAATTTTCGTCTCCCGTGAACTTTGCGTCTGAAAGGGAAACTCCTGCAATTGCATATGCAATAAACTCAGCTGCAAAAATAACTGTCCACATCTTTTAATCGCTAATTTTTCACTTTGTGCCTTTAGTAAATCCTGAGAGTAAATGCCAAAAGGGGTCTACTATCTTCACTTTTCAATTCTTCACTTCACTCTAAAATAAATAAATACAAAGATTTCAAAAGGAAACTTTCTGTGAACAATATTGTGTGTGAAGACTATTTTTATAGTCTGAAGACTATAAAGAAGGTTTTGTGCAATGGAATGGTTCTATGGATGTTAAAGAGTCTTCATGGAACCTTCAATGCCAATTAAGAACCTTTTTGAGGAGTTAGAATAGTTGTCCTCAGATAAATAACTTCTTTAGGAGTTGTGGAGGTGCTTAGTACGCACCTCTCCTCACAGTGCCAAAGACAATGTTTCTTGAAGACACACCAAGTAGTTTGCGTATAACATGCTTGTGAACTCCATGGTCACTTTATTTTTACATTACATGGTTTTACTTTATTTTCAGGTTACATGTAGAAATTATGACTGAGAACTATCCTGAGTCACAAACAATCCTGAACTATTCTGAGACTCAAAGCATTGACCAAAAAAAAAAAAAAAAAATTGTCAGACATTGTAATTTTGTCACAACCTTGTATCAGATTATATATTGTAGCTAATATGTAATATTCAGATATACTTTGCTTAAAGATAAATAAGCACTGAAATAAACACTTCACTTGTTGTTTTTCTCACTGCATTATTAGCAAGAGATTAAAATATCCTGACAGGAGAATAAAGAGATGGCAAAATAATATTTCATCGAGCCAAAGGTCATTAGCTAGCATGAGCTGGATAAGTATCCCACATGGGACATAATTTCCCTGTGTGGCCATTTTTCCTGTGAGACCAAGAATTGTGCTATTCTTGATGATGACATAGTCAAGCCAAAATAAAATGATAGCCCAAAATAATTAGAATTAAAGTGTTTATTAAAATTGTGACTGCTATGGTCAACTCAAGGTCAACCCAATCAAAGCATGTTTCTGAAGGTTTTTAAAACAAACATATTTAAAGTGGCCAAAGAAAACCATTTCAGTGTTCCACAGCAACAGTCATTCATCCTTGCAATGAAATGAAATGTGTTTCACCAAATCACAGCCTTTAGCCTGAAGCAACACATTTTATTATAACTATTAATGAGGATAGACAAACTTTAAAATTAATCATCAAGTTATCATTTAAATCAGCACATTAAGCTTAAATTATGAATATATAACATAAGGATATGCATGCTTACAAACATCCTGTCTGCACTGAAAGAGTTGAAAGTGGAAAAGCTTTGTGATACAGGAAAGATTTTAAAGGGGTCATATGATGCGATTTCAAGTTTTCCTTTCTCTTTGGAGTGTTACAAGCTGTTTGTGCATTGATGAGATCCCTATTGCAAAGACTAAAGTCTCAAACCCAAAGATATAGAAAAGAGAAAAGTTAAGACTCATCCACGCCCCCCTAAAACGGCCCATTCAAACAGCCCCCACATGTCTATGTCACGATGTGGAAATATTTGCATAATGAAGGCATGGTTTCAGTAACTGCAGTAGTGTTGATGACGCCATGTCAAGGAGATGCAGTGTGTTTCTATGCGAAAGCCAAAGCACTTTATTTGGCCTTCTAAAAGTAGATGCAATTAGGAATCATTGGGTAAGATTTGTTTACAACACAACAGCACAACCCAAATGTTCAAATTTGTGCAACGCATTTTATGGACGACAGTTTTGTGAACCTAGTAGAGTACAAGGTTGGCTGTGCACAGGCTATTTCTACAAAAAAAAATAAATAAATAATAAAAAAATTGTGTGTGTGTGTGAGAGGGGAACTGGGTCACATCACAGCAGAGGGTACAGCCTGTCAGAAATCGTCCTAACCGCGGCTTGTATACTGCAAATACATACGAGCATCATCACTGTGTCTGTCACATGACTCTGTTCCCCTTTCGGGCTTGAACTGATAAAAATAAGTTGAAAGCTGAAACTCGCGATTATGGTAAGAGGAGTTACATTTCCGACACGTGCTTGTGGTGTTCGGCCAATCACAATGCACTGGGTCAGTTGGCCAATCAGAGCAGACTTCACTTGTTGGAAGGAGAGGCTTTGTAGAAAATGATGCGTTTGAGAGAGGTGGGCCATAGAGGAACTACAATAATGTACAGTATCTGAAAAATGTTAGAAAAATGTTTTTTGAACATTAAAGCATGTCAACATTTTCTATTACACCAAATACACAAAATAATGATCTTTAAAATAGCATCATATGACCCCTTTAAATATTTTCTACTCAAATTAATTTTTCATATTTAGGTATATTTGGTGAGTAACTAGAGACACTGCTGCCGAACAATATTGAGAGACGCACAGACCCACAGAGTTAATCTCTCTCTCTCTCTCTCTCTCTCTCTCTCTCTCTCTCTCATAACTGAGTTATTAACTGCATTAATCTGCTATCAACGGCTCAAGCCTCCGTTACTAGGTTTAAAATGACGTTTTGAATTAACAACGGAGGCGTTGGATGAGATGCAGAAGAAATAATCCTACTCACAATATCGATTTAAGTAGAAAAATCATCAGTCTCTGGAGCCATGGTGGATCAGGGGACTCAGGAGGCCATGGCAGATCAGCCTCCGAGGCCGTGGCCCCAGCCCCCAGCTCTGGAGGAGCGGGCACTTGAGGGCACTCTGGGGCTGGAGCCATCACTGGAGTGAGCTCTGGGGCTAGAGCCGACACTGGAGCGAGCTCTGGGGCTGGAGCCAACACGGGAGCATGCACTGGGGCTGGAGCCTACACAAAAAACGGGAAAACAAACACGGGGAGAAGGGGCGCCGCTTACTTTCTGTTTCGGTCTGGTATTCTGTCACACGTGCCTAATGTGCTGGAGCGAGGAGACACGAAGACGTAGGAGTTTCACAATTATAACAGTCTTTATTCATCCAAATCCAAAAGGAACACACAGAGAAGCCAGGAGACACATATGTAGCACAGGTAAGACAAACAATACTGGACACTGGACACAGGGCTTAATTATTCAGAACGAAACGAGGAAATCAATGGGACACAGCTGGAATCAAATCAAACACAATGGGCACAGGAACAGGAAAAAAATATATGGGCATAAACACAGGAGAAACTGGGACATGGAGAGAACATGAGGAACAAAACACAAGACACGGGGACACAAGTCTGACACACCCAAGGTGGTGTGCATTATTTTTCTAATAATTCAACGGCCCGTCATCAATTATTCCTTACTTATAAAGCACATATTAATGCCTTATCCTGATTGACCATTGAGAAGAAAAACGTACATTGGTTCATGAAGGGCTTTCTCCAAGACAATGACCACACTAAGCCAAATATTCACAAATAATATAGAGGAACAAAAAGCATGTAAAATATATAGGCCTATATCTATATTATTTAGAGTCTTTTTGCTTTCATCAGGGTGTAAGTTGCAAAATAAGTCCTATTATCCATTTTTCTGTTTCTACACATTTATATTTGTCTATATGCCAAAGACATGATGTAATTGTTTACAAATGCAAAAATGAGTTGCCGTGGAATTTCTTATTAGTCAAAGTAATAAAATAAATGTGAAGACTGAGAATGAAAAACCAAACAGAGGTTTGTCTTTGTCTTGCTTTAATTCTCTGCAGAGAATGATCTGGTTCACACACAGCTTGAGTCTGTGAGCAAAGAGATAATAGGCAGGCTCACAGCCCAGACTTTATACCATCTAAAAAGATACATTGAAGGACAAATAAGACTTTGCACCAATCATGTTACTCAGCACACATCACCCCATAGTACATCCCCAGAGTGCATGATACTGTCTGTTCATGCACATGTTACATAGAAGAACACAATGCCGTTTTGACAAACTGGCTTTGTGACTGTCAGCAGCCAAATGTTTTAAAATTTTCACAGTGTCTTGTTCGCACGTTTCATTATCTTTTTAACAGGGAAAAAAGGTGTACGCACAGGAAAACCCTCAGAAGGCACAATTACCGCAGCTGCTTTTAAGAATTCAAAAACTGGTGTTATCTCCTCAATAGCCTCTTTTTTCAGGGGATACTGTGGTTTGCATGGTCTATAATCAGATCTTGGGAGTGTTTCGGACTGGTTCACAATTTTTAATTAGCCCAATATCAAATTGAGACGAGGCCCAAAGTTTTTTAGGAACCTCTTTTAGAGCTGGGTGAGTCTCTACTTCTTCTGCTGAGAGGAGGGAGTGTGAGTGTGTTGTCATTGTGTCATCAATCTCACAGACCATGCGTACAGCTTTAACAGCAGGCTTGTGCAAAAATATTCAGTGTGCAGACAGCATTGGATTGTATTAAACATTTTCCTCTGCTGTCTCCACCCAATTCACATGAAAAATACACATTTTTACAAATAAACCAATGTCCTCCCAATGGTCATCATTCTTTTTGGACAATGAGACATGTGGGAAGGAATCAATAACATGAAAAAACAATTTGGTGTTCATTTCTCAAATCAACAGTAACAGCACATCTGTTTTCGGTCCAGATTAACCATTTCAAGTCTATCGTGTCTATTCATTGAAACCATTTCTGTCCAAACATTTAATCTCTTCCAAATGATACATGCGCTGAGCAATGTAAATCAGAGAATTGCATAATTTCAGAATTAGGTGAAACTCTGTCTCTTGCAGCATTGACAAGTTTTTCACATAATTCATCATCTTTCAGTTTCCACTGGTAAATGTACAACTGCGGTTGTTGGATTGTGGCTAAAGTTTGAATTTGGCATTGGACTACTTGAATTCCATCTGGGCTAGATAACAGAGAAATACCCAGTTTGCACATTAAATCTCTTCCTAACAAATTTTGAGGGCAGTTTTCTGACAGTAGAAAAGAATGCTTAAAGCCATTCTCATCCTCACATATCAATGGTACATTGAAATTCTCTCTGACAGTATGACTACATGCAGAAGTTGACCAAACAAAATTTCCTCTTAATTTTGGAATTGGATCTATTTCATCCATTCTGATTACAGAATTGCTAGCCAGCTATCAGCTAGGAAAATCATTTCAACTCCTTTTACCCATAATCTAACCTGTGGCATTTGTTTATATGCTAGACCATTCAAATGACTATATGTGCCTATTTTCTTGTCAAGAGAAGATTTGTCATTTTCTAGTCTCGCAATGTGATCATGTATCAGAGCAAGCAAGTTTACTTCATTGCAGTTAGCTGTGTGTGCGTTTTGTTCTTATCGGTTTCTGCTGCATGGCCTTGGTGGACTTTGCTCCCGACTCCCCCCTCCTTTTCTGGTTTCTGCTGCGAGAGTCTCTGTTGTCAGTCCGCCTTTGCCTTTGCCGGTCCAGCCGCCACTTGACCCATCAAAGCTGGGCACTCCGCCTTCCAATGTCCCCTCTCTCCGCAGAAATAACAAACATCTGGATAGGTCTTACTTTGTGCCAGTCTGTTGCCCCCAGTTTGAGCATAAGCAAATGTTTCAGTTCTTGCACAGTGGGACTAAATTCTTGACAGAACAAGTCCAAGTCATTTGCAAACTTTTCCCCGTAGTCTTTGGAGTGAGGCAGGTGTGTCATAGCCTCTTTCAAAGCTCTCATTCCATGGCCGAAAAACGTTTACAGTTCTGTCCGGCCCAGCCACTTGAATCATGGGGAAAGCTCCCACATGCTCTCCTCTTTCTTCCAACTCATCCTCATCCAGACTGTCCGGTTGCAGTGTCAGTCTCTCATGAGCTTTAGATCTGGTGTTGACTCCAGTCATAGAGTATTTCATCGCTCTGACGCCATCGCTGGTGGACTATCTGGATGATGATGCTGTCGAAGTTGTTGCAGGGGCAGGTGTTTGCTCTCCTTTTGGCAGTTCGAGGATCTGTGCTTGTCTTTCATTGGGTGGTGTGAGTAGTGCAGTTGCCGCTGCACTGTAGGATGAAGGCAACGGTGGTGCCGGCAGTGGTAGCTGTATCTGTGGCTGTGGCGGCATCTGTCGATAGGGGTGAGGTCAGGAGTCCAGATCAAAGTCCACTTTGGCTCACTGCAGTTCTCTAAAGGGATAAAGAGTAGAATTCTGAGCAGTATTATCTGTTCTATTGTCATCACACTCTACAGAATTATCAATTTTCTGTTTGTCTCTAAATGGCAGCTCTTTTGAAGTAAATGTTTTGTGTCTGCGTTCTGCTTCTTCATGCTAGTAGCCTAAGTATTTCCTATGTTTCTGAAATTAGTTTTTTTGTTTGTTTTTCAGCTTTTTCTTATCTCTTAATGTGATGTTTTATTAACAAATTTCGGGAGGAGCACGTGCAGATAATTAACACGGCCAATTCATCATCAGTAATCACACCATCTATCCAACCAGCATGAGAGAGAACCCCTTTAAATAATCAAAGCAGTCTTACCTTCATCATCTCTAGTCATTCAGCATTCGGTTCGCTCCTTTGTCATTATATCACAGACCCAATTTTTCCCGTCCAAACACCGAGACTTATACTCAGGATTTTCGGATCCTCCACAGCAATCTGCCGGCCCCAGGATCACTCCTTGTCCGCCATTCATCGCCGCCGTGCCCCAGGCCCCAGGCCGCTCTGCTCGACTAGCCACATGATTTCCCAGACGCCGAGGTTTAACCTCGTCTTCACTGCTGAAACTTCAAACTTCCCCGCCATTCTTGTATCATTCGGCCGCGCCAACAATTCTTCCGTTGGGAAAGTGGACAGTATTTAAGCCTGAGGCAAACGCTCATTAATTCCAACGCACCATTCTCACTGAGGGTAAACAAAGTGGATCTGTACGATCTATTTGTCACCATGCAACTGAGCCAACCTCACTAAATCCACTCCAGCTGCCAAGGCGGCCAATAGATCGAGCAAAGCCCCAAGCTCACCTCGCTCGACACCACCATTGTCCCGCGCAAGACCCAGCTCTCCTAGAGCATTGGGTCGCAGCAGCAGGCCTTCAACGAGCCTGGGCCACACCCCAGTTCTCACCGCAGCAAAGCCTCACTTACTTCCTGCCTCGGATCAGCCTTTCACCGCGGCTCTTCTGGCCGCAGCGCAGTATGCAGCCGGGCCTCCAGCTTCTGTTTTCAGACGCTAGCGCGAGGCTGCCTCTGCTAGCGATGTAATCGGCCAGTGTTGCCAAATAATTGTTCAGGTAAAAATTGCTAAGGCAGGTCATTTGTTGCTAAAAGTTGTTAAATGACGACGCGACATAATTGGATGTTAATGTCATTATGTAACCATGACACAAAGTGTATAGAATATGCACTGAAATTATTAAAATTTTCTGTATTTTTCACCAGCATTTTATCTGTAGGCCTATTACAGATAAATACCTTGGAACCACCCCCCGTAGCCAGCAGCATCAGGACACAGATTTTGTCAGAAGATCAGACTGTTGGCACCAGAGGCAGAACCACTCCCAACCCTTAGTTATTCAATCTCCAGTCATCGATCCAACCATACCAAACCCATTACAGAAGCCTGCAGGCTAAACTCCCGTCTGACCTACTTTTGTTGATGACTCTACACGCCCCGCCAGACGGTTCGGGTTCCAAAAACACCTCAAGTCCATTCTACTGCCATCCGGCATCCCAGCAGATCATTACTCCAGCCACTCGTTCCGCATAGGCTTAGCTACCACAGCCGCCCAAAAAGGCCTCTCCCAGCCTCAGATCCAGGCACTCGGCCGCCGGACTTCAAAGGCCTTCAAGACCTACATTTGGTCAGATCGCTTTCATATCAAAGAAGTTCACTGAACCCTCATCAGCCGTCCCCTTTTTAACGCCAGTCCATCTTTACTTCCCACTCATCTCTACTTCCCACTGCCGCAGCAGTGCTCGCTCCTGCAGGAGCCTGTATCTCTACTTCCCACTCATCTCTACTTCCCACTGCCGTAGCAGTGCCCACTTCCGCAGAAACCACATTCACTTTTCAGATGCTGCAGCAGTGCCTGCTTCCTTCAAGGCCTTATTCTCTTTCAGATGCCGCAGCAGTGACTGCTCCCACAGGAGACTTTTCTGTATTTCCCCCACTGCCGCAGCAGTGACTGCTACTGCAGGAGCCTGCATCTGAATTTCCCACCACCGCGGCAGTGTCCGCTCCTGCCGGAGCCTTCATCTCTCTTGTTCCCACCGTCGCAGCGGTGTCCGCACTCGCAGGAGCCTTCATCTCTCTCATTCCCACCGCCGCAGCAGTCCCCGCTTCCACAGGAGCCAAACTCTCTTCTCTAAGGCCACAGCAGTGCCGCTAACCCAATCGACGTCCAGCACCCCACCAACCTTAAGCTCTGCAAGTTTTGGGGGGTTATCAACACCCCTCTCTGGCTGCTGTCCCACATGAATTGCATCTTTTGGGGGAAACGCTTTGGGTCCGGGCTGTCTCCCCGGACAGCATGCCAAATACGCATTACTTTTACTCAGTTTATTATATGTAAGTGTGAACTTGTGAAGTGATGTTTTATTAACAAATTTCGGGAGGAGCACGTGCAGATAATTAACACGGCCAGTTCATCATCAGTAATCACACCATCTATCCAACCAGCACGAGAGAGAACCCCTATAAATAATCAAAGCAGTCTTACCTTCATCATCTCTAGTCATTCAGCATACCTCCACCACCCCGACTCCTCACCTTCAGCCAGTTCCTATCCCAGCACGGGGAGGAGCACTTGGGGGTAACGCTCTGGGTCCGGGCTAAATGCCGAGCTCGGAGCCCTCTCCCCAGACAGCACGCCAAATACGCATAACCTTTACTCAGTTTATTATATGTAAGTGTGAACTCGTGAATTGTCTTAACATTTTTCCAAACTTTCTTTTACTCTGTTCAAAGCCATTATGCTAAACATACCCCTTTTTGGAAAACCATGGTTCTCAACCCACTCGGGTATCACTTCAATAATTATTTTCCCATAATTATTTTCATATCATTGTAAATTGGACTGTCCAAATCATCTAGATCGATCTTAGATTTGACATTTACAGACCCCATTTTTGCAATCCAAGACTTTACCTGGAACACATCCTCTTTCCCTCAAACGTGGTTGTCACCACCGTGTGGCTTCGCACTTACCTGCACGAAGTCTTATCACCCCTTTGTCCTGCTTCCTTGCAGA
Source organism: Onychostoma macrolepis (assembly GCF_012432095.1). Taxonomy (NCBI): domain Eukaryota; kingdom Metazoa; phylum Chordata; class Actinopteri; order Cypriniformes; family Cyprinidae; genus Onychostoma; species Onychostoma macrolepis. Next base: position 16,272,210 of record NC_081175.1, read on the forward strand.
CCTCTTTTTCACTAACCCGTGAAAAAACCTGTTTCACTTATCCGTGAAACCAATGGGTGGCTTGGACTTGCATCATAAAGTCTGGGAATATCGAACCTCAATTTACCAAATTAAAACTCACTCTGAATTAAAAATGAATTATTTTAATTGGAATTTCAAAATCAGTGTCACCGTTTGTATCACGCGTTTTCTGATCCTTTGAGAGACCAGCAGCAAAGGTCCAGAGCCCTCAGACATCAGCCCCCTCTTCCCTGAAACCTTTTGGGGTTTAGGGGCTAAATCTTTTTTGGATTTAGGGTGATCAGACAACTAACGTTCTCAAGTCCCGGATGATCAGCAGCATAATCCCATCCTCATCGCCAAGAATTGTCGTGGAATTTCTTATTAGTCAAAGTAATAAAAAAAAAAAAATTGTGAAGACTGAAAATGAAAAACCAAACAGAGGTTTGTCTTTGTCTTGCTTTAATTCTCTGCAGAGAATGATCTGGTTTACACACATCTTGAGTCGGTGAGCAAAGAGATAACAGGCAGGCTGGCAGCCCAGACTTTATATCATTTAAAAGGATACATTGAAGGACAAATAAAACTTTGCACCAATCATGTTACTCAGCGCACATCACCTCAGAGTGCATGAACTGTTAATGCACGTTACATAGAAGAACTCAATGCCCTTGTGGCCTAGCTTTTATTATTTGAACTCAACAGATATATATATATATATATATAGAGAGAGAGAGAGAGAGAGAGATAGAGATAGAGATAGAGATATAGATAGATAGATAGATATAGATAGATATAGATATAGATATATAGATATATAGAGATAGATATAGATATATATAGATATATAGAGATAGATATATAGAGATATAGAGATAGATATAGAGATAGATATAGAGATATAGATATAATTAAATTAGATTAATGCAATCATGCAAAATAGAACAAGATAAAAAAATTAAAAAAAAAAAACTTTTAAAACGTGTCTTATGCAACTTGAAAAATATAATATGTAATTATGAGAAACATGATTTTAAAACACGAACAACTCACTGCGTGATGGAGCCTACAGAACGTTGTTAGAATGTTCCTAAAATTCAAGATATGGAGCAAAAATACCCCGTTCGAGTTTTTGTCTCATATTTACATCATATAGTTAAGCAATATCACATGAGTGCAAATGTGATACTGATCTCACACAACAATTCAGTACGTAAGTTAATATTGTGTTATTTTAGACACAATGTTGTCTGTTTTGCTCAATTTTTCCAACGAAAATATAAAACCAAAGCAGAACTGTTCGTCTCCTAGCAATACACAGTGGGATTTCATGTCTTAATGCACGTTTTAAATTAATTGAGTGAAACATTTGGCACGTTGAACCACTGGCCATAGACGCGTTGAATTTGAAGCGGCGCCTAGATCCATTGGTGTATGACGTCAAAGGACCACGAGAGTGATTCAAAAGCACAAGGAGGCGTCTGCGCTCTATAGCTCTTGCGGTACTTTGATGTCACACACCGATCGATCTGATGGTGATGATCCACTTCAAGTCGAACAAGCCTAATGATTCAATACACCATTTAAATAACCATTTACTTCACTCCTGAATTAATCAGCCATTTGAACGAATCAAATGAATTAATAAATGACGCAATGACTTAATCACTAAGACATTTACCGCCAACTAGGCTACTGACAGTTTTAGTTTATTATTTAGAGTATTATTTCATTAAAGAAATAATTTCATATTTCCATTGTAATAATAATCAAATTAATAAAATAAACTATTAAAGGTATAGCTTACCCACCCAAAAATGACAATTGTGTCATCATTTACCCTCATGGTCCAAAAGAGTATATGTAATAAATTTTATCAAACAAAATATTTCTTGCTGAAGCTACTTTTAGTAATGTCTGTGTAACGGGGCGAACGAGACGAGAGACGTGCGGATCCATTTGCAAGCTTTATTATACAGAGACGTGGTCAAAACACAGGCAGAGTCAACACACCAGCAAACAGGTATGGCACAGACGAGAAACAAGAATAATCCAAACCAGGCGCGAGTCAGTCGACAGCGAACGTTATCCAGAGGGCTTGACTAGAGGGGCAATCCAGAAACATGAGCAATAGTCCAAGTAAAGCACAAACAGAGTCAGAATGGCGAGACAACGGTAGATCCAGGAAACGCAGGCTAGAAAACCAGAAACAGGTTCCGTATCGCAGCTAAAACTAGGAAAGTAATAAACGCAGAATAATAACTAAACAGAAACACAGAATGGCTCGGTAAGGCAGCTAACACTAGGAGAGTGCTATACGCAGAACAATACTCAGTGATAGTGATGTTCAGTTCTTGAACGAATCGTTCTTTTCAGACAGTTCTCAGGAAGTAACCGGTCGAGCCGGTTCACAAATCGAACTGAATCGAACTTTAGTTCTGGGTTGATGAGGCAGGACGCACAGCTGAAATAGCACGTCCAACTCAAAAAGAACGGAATGAGCCGGTTCAACCAACTGTCGAAGTTTGCCGAGGATTACCGAGGACTCAACAAGAACCGAATGAGCCGTGGCAAAGTTTGCCGAGGATTGATTACCGAAGATTCTGAGTGAGTTGACGATACTGTGCAAGCCTGAGGCGCGTACTGGCAATATGCTTATTGTGACTATTTTTAATTTACATTTTATTAAAACCTGCAAAAACCTTTCTGTGGAGTGATGTAAATACATTTTACAATAGTTTATTATGCATACATATTATATTTAAAGTTGCTTAAGCGAAATCAAGAAGTTTATAAGTTCATTCTTTATACTAGACATGTAGAACATATCCGCGTTTGTGCATCAATGATCTGTAATGTGTGCTGTTGGTGTGAAACTTTTAGGAATCTTATCCAAGTGTCCAAATGCTAATCAATATTTGTCAGTCAGTCATATCTGACATAAGGATCAGCGAATGAAACTGTGATCACAAACACCATTAACTTAAATGAATTATATGGCGATAATCAGCAATATCCCTTCACACAAATAACTTTATTTTTTTAATGTTTCAACATGTGTTGACACAAATGACTAATTTAAATTTTTCATTGATACAACATGGCACTGAGTTGTTAGAAAAGAAATGCATAGAGACATTATTCCTTGATGATGCCAGGAACTGATGAATCGGCTTTCTGAACCGGTTCAATGAGCCAATCTGTCCGAAAAGAACCGGTTCGCAGAAATGAATCGGACTTTGCATCACTACTCGGTGATCTGAACAAGGAAGTCTATGGTTTATGTAGGGTGTGTGATTGATAGTTCTCAGGTGTGAGCGTATGATTAGTGAAATGGCTGCTGGGAAATGTAGTCCGGGGTAATGTGAAACAGTCTGTGCAATGTGAGAGTCAATGTGATGGAGGAGTGTCCTCTGGTGGCGAGCGAATGGAAGTCCATGGACCGGATTCATGACAGTCTGTTTGATGCTTTACAGTTTACACAACAATAACTTTAAATTATCTTTTGGGAGTAATTTCTCAGCCAAATCTGATGTGCGATTAATTAACGATTAATTAATCACCACATCATGTTATTAATTAGATAAAAAATTTTAATGGCTTACCAGCCCTAATATATACACACACACGTGGTAAGAATTGTTGGTACCCTTGGTAAATATGATCAAGGAAGGCTGTGAAAATAAATGTGCATTGTTAATCCTTTTGATCTTTTATTTTAAAAAATCACAAAAATCTGAGCATTCATTGGAGAATAAGAATTTAAAATGGGGGAAAATATCATCATGAAATAAATGTTTTTTTCTCAAATACATGTTTGACACAATTATTGGTACCCCTAGAAATTCTTATGAGTTAAATATATCTGAAATATATATACTGTATATATACATGTAGATATTACGGTGGCCGCGAGGTGACATGGTCGGTTCACTTATGCTGCGTCCCAATTCGCATACTATCCGTACTAAATAGTATTCGAAAATAGAATTAGTATATCCCAAATCATAGTATGTTTAAAAAAGTATGCCAAAGATTCCCGGATGGTCTACTACTTCTGGTTAGAATTCGAAGTGCAGATCGATGCACACTCTAACGGCTAATATTGCCCACAACACATTGCGCTGTGGACGAGGATTCGATTACAACTACAAACACGCATAAAAAGTGTTAAAAAAAACTACAAACATGGCGGATATGCGCGACCAACAGACAGGTAGAGAAAGGGATTTGAGTAATAAATAATCAATGTCTAACCTGATGAAAAAAATATTTATTTCATGTTATCCACGTTATATTTAATCTGCAGCAACACTGTGAACTTTTATAATATGTTTGGTCATTAACTTTGAAATGCATCATTATGCAAACACATGAGCAGAGTTCTCGGCATGAAAGACCCGCGATGTGCTTCTTTATTTCTCTCCAATACGGTAGGAAATCAAATTAAACGAAATGTGGATGATGTTAACTGTGATAAGATGATTGACAAGGCAGTTTAAACAAGTTACAGGATGCACGTAACTAAGCAACAGAGCGTCCTTAAAGAAGCAGCTATGACGAAGTAGTATGTCCCAGAGCTTGCCTACTTTTCTGCTACATACTCAAAAGTATGTACTTTTTCTTCACAAAAAGAGTACATACTTTTAGGGCATAGTATAAGTAGGCGAATTGGGACGCAGCAATCAGTTTTGTCTTGGCCGCAACATCATCGTGGGAACATGATAATATGTCGTGGCCACGAGATATTAATTCGTAGGAACGTCATATTAACTCATAGGAACGTGATATTATGTCGTGGCAACGAGATCATTTTGTGGAGGTAAGGACATCCTTATGGCCACAACTTCTTATGTTGAGGGAGCAACATATTTTTCTCGTGGCCACAAGTTCAATGCGTAAACAAACTTGCCTGACCATAGCAACCTGGGATTATCAGATATTATCATAAAACATTTTTATTAACATTAAACATTTAATTTAATATTTGTATAGGTTATTATTATTATTATTACATTAACTTATAGGGTTAGATTTTTATATTTGCTATATATGCTGATTTCCCCTTTCAGTTTGTGTATCGCTTTACCTAGTTAACGTTTTGTGTAATTATGCTATATTTGCTAGCCTACCATATATTTTGCAAATACTGTGAACGCTTGACAATTATGCCAATAAAGTTTTGACTTTATGATTGTATTTATGCCCGTGTGTGATGATAAATGAGAGTGTTGTGTTTTCATTTACAAATGAAATTACGTGAATGATTAATACGAAACACTAGTGTTCGTAATTATGGTCTATTACTTAGCAGAAATAAAATGTAATAGAGCTTATGTTAAATTTAAACTGCATTCCAGTAAAAATTCCAGTCAGCATAATCAAAGCTTCATTGGCATGTCGAGCATTTACAGTAGGCTGTTATTTACAATTCAGAACGTTATAAGTAAAGAGATTGAAATGAAGGGAAAAACGAATATAAACGAATATCAAAATATAACCAATAATAATAGGCTAATAATAATAATAATAATAATATACAAATATTACGGGAAAAAGATGATCAGTTAATGGATTTACATTGTACAAGTGTCTATTTTAGTATATGTCAATCATTTTTTTCTTCTATATTTTCTGAAAGTGTAGGAACTTGATAGATTTTGTCTCTGAAAACCATGTCCTCTGGTGTGACACCATATGATTTTAAATCGCCCGATTCCAGTGAAAATGTTAATTAGTTGAAGGACCCCATTCATGGTCATGTTACTGAAACCCCCTGTGAAGCCCATGACATGTGCACATGGTAAATTTTTGTCTCAGAATTGTTCAAATATTTAACTTTTTTGGAATCACTACAAAAGTGTTACGTTTTGTTGTCCTTTGGTGTGACACCCCTAAATTATATTTTTTTATTAAAAACTGTATGTTAAACTACATAATCATGGAAAATTATGCAAATGTGTCTTGCAAACCACTAATGACAGGTTAGCTTGGAATAGCAAGTTCATTAATTGACAGAAAATGTTCTCTGGTGTGATGCCTGTACTGTCACACCAAAGGACAAAGATGTCACCAGAGTACAAGGTCTGGTTTCACTTTATTTTGATGGTCCCTTTAACACATTCTATTGACTATAAGTAACGTTACACCTACATTTCTACTGACTCTCATTAGAGTGTTAGTAGTGTATTAGTTGACTGGTAGGGTTAGGGTTAGATTAAGTTGACACGTTCTTGCAGAGTTACTTATAGTCAGTAGAATATCTGTTGGGAGACCAACACAATAAGGAGTTAGTAAATATGAAGCAAACAGTCTACTAATACTCTTATGAGAGTTTGTTGACATGTAGTTGCAACATTACTTAGTGTCAACAGAATGTTCAAAGGGGACCATCAAAATAAAGTGTTACCCAAGGTCTCTTTAAAAAGCATTTTAAATAATTATATAATGATATTTTAATATTTGATATTTTAATTATTGCATTTAATGTCCTTAAATGCAATAATTACACTGAACAAAATTATAAACGCAGCACATTTGTTTTTGCCCCCATTTTTCATGAGCTGAACTCAAAGATCTAAGACTTTTTCTATGTACACAAAAGTCCTATTTCTCTCAAATATTGTTCACAAATCTGTCTAAATCTGTGTTAGTGAGTACTTCTCCTTTGCCAAGATAATCCATCCACCTCACAGGTGTGGCATATCAAGATGCTGATTAGACAGCATGATTATTGCACAGGTGTGCCTTAGGCTGGCCACAATAAAAGGCCACTCTAAAATGTGCAGTTTTATCACACAGCACAATGCCACAGATGTTGCAAGTTTTGAGGGAGCGTGCAACTGGCATGCTGACTGCAGGAATGTCCACCAGAGCTGTTGCCCATGAATTGAATGTTCATTTCTCTACCATAAGCCATCTCCAAAGGCGTTTCAGAGAATTTGGAAGTACATCCAATCGACCTCACAACCGCAGACCACGTGTAACCACACCAGCCCAGGACCTCCACATCCAGCATCTTCACCTCCAAGATCGTCTGAGACCAGCCACCCAGACAGCTGCTGCAACAATCGGTTTGCATAACCAAAGAATTTCTGCACAAACTCTCAGAAACCTTCTCAGGGAAGTTCATCTGCATGCTCGTCGTCCTCATCGGGGTCTCGACCTGACTGCAGTTCGTTGTAACCGACTTGAGTGGGCAAATGCTCACATTCAATGGCGTCTGGCACTTTGGGGAGGTGTTCTCTTCACGGATGAATCCCGGTTTTCACTGTACAGGGCAGATGGCAGACAGCGTGTATGGCGTCGTGTGGGTGAGCAGTTCGCTGATGTCAACGTTGTGGATTGAGTGGCCCATGGTGGCGGTGGGGTTATGGTATGGGCAGGCGTATGTTATGGACAACGAACACAGGTGCATTTTATTGATGGCATTTTGAATGCACAGAGATACCATGACGAGATCCTGAGGCCCATTGTTGTGCCATTCACCCACGACCATCACCTCATGTTGCAGCATGATAATGCACGGCCCCATGTTGCAAGGATCTGTACACAATTCCTGGAAGCTGAAAACATCCCAGTTCTTGCATGGCCAGCATACTCACCGGACATGTCACACATTGAGCGTGTTTGGGATGCTCTGGATCGGCGTATACGACAGCGTGTTCCAGTTCCTGCCAATATCCAGCAACTTCACACAGCCATTGAAGAGGAGTGGACCAACATTCCACAGGCCACAATCAACAACCTGATCTACTCTATGCGAAGGAGATGGGTTGCACTGTGTGAGGCAAATGGTGGTCACACCAGATACTGACTGGTTTTCGGACCCCCCCAATACAGTAATACTGCACATTTTAGAGTGGCCTTTTATTGTGGCCAGCCTAAGGCACACCTGTGCAATAATCATGCTGTCTAATCAGCATCTTGATATGCCACACCTGTGAGGTGGATGGAGTATCTCGGCAAAGGATAAGTGCTCACTAACACAGATTTAGACAGATTTGTGAACAATATTTGAGAGAAATAGGCCTTTTGTGTACGTAGAAAAAGTCTTAGATCTTTGAGTTCAGCTCATGAAAAATAGGGGCAAAAACAAAAGTGGTGCGTTTATAATTTTGTTCAGTGTACATTAATCAAACTATTTTCTGATGTTTTTACAGAAAATTTGTGCTGTTATAAAGTGTCATGAAAATAAGTATAAAATGTGATACTTTGTTTTTGAAACAGAAAGAATTGAGGAAGAGAAATTAGTGTAAGAGAGAGAATATTGAAATATAGACAGAAAATCAACAGGGATCCACAGAAGTGAGGAGATCCTAAGAGAACGATGCAGAAAGTAAATAGAATCAAAATGATGCCTTAAAAAGAGTAGCCATATATGCTATAAAAAATAATTCACATCTTAATATGAATATAGTTTGAATATCAATCATATTTAGCTGTGCAGCGGGGGGCTAGAAGAGTTTCAGTAACATACTGATTGACTAAGAGACTGAATTTTGTTGATGAAAATTATTTTGTTTTGTTTAAAAACATATTGATATTGTTTATATCAAATTAAACTTTCTTTCTCTTTTGACATGTTCAAAATGAAATAGAAATACTTTAATAACTACCATTTCTGTCCTTTAGTGTGATGTAATGTCCTATGGTGTGACGTAATGTCCAATGGTGTGACACACATAAAATACCCACAGATTTGTTTTTATCTCAAAATATCTTGGAAAAAAACAGTTGAGTATTACAATAGGGGAGATACAAATATCACTAATCTTAAAATTGTATAATTTTCAACAGTTTTGAATGAATGACAGCAAAGTTTGTTTTGTTGTCAAAGTTTGTCTTGAAACTGTCCAGCAAGTCGTGGGGCAAAAATTATGTTAATTATAATTTCATTTGAAATAAATAGCACTATATGAAAATAAGTGTCTAACAATGAAAATAAATCTCTCTCATGCTATTTGTATATTATTAAGAGTTTTTTTGTTTTGTTTTGTTTTGTTTTTCTTAATTTTTGCTACATCACACCATAGGACAAATTTATGGTACAGTTCAGTAAAAACATTTAAAAAAAACAATGAAAGAATTGACGAAGTTAGTGACCCTTTATATTTTCTCAAAGATCAGACTTCACACTACATAAATATATGCATTTCTTCTTCAAAAATGTTTAGTAAAATTTTTTTTTACTGGCTATTTCTCAACTACCCATAGATAGATATAGATAGATAGATAGATAGATAGATAGATATTTTAATATTGTTGCAGTGTTCATCTTTCTGATTCTATGCTGCATTGGACATTTGTTTAACTAGAAAAAGAAAAAAGAGGAAACTTGTGAAAAAGAGGGAAAATATACAGTCAGTCATGATAATAAAATAAACCCTCTTAGGGTGATACAAGTCCTGATAAAGTTGTCAAGGTGTATATTGTGACTGTAAAAGCTCAGTATACATTATTTCTTTAGCAAAGAGTTAAATGGGCTTGCAGCGTAATGAGAAAATAAAGGCATGATTTTCCCTTGACATAACTTTCTTGCTTTGTATCTTTATATAAAGCACAGACAACAGTTCACTGTTTTACTTTTTTCTTACAGAATACACTACAGAATATACACAGCATACTTCATACTTTGTCATTTTTAGTACAATTAATGCATAATTTTAAGATTCTTTTGCGAACTTCTGTTAATTTTAAACCATAGATTACAGGATTGAAAAGAGGTGGCACTACAATCATCTCTAAAGACAAAAAATTACGCAGGTTTACAGGGAAATAACTTGATCCATATCTATTATAGATGGTATCAAACAGTATTGCAACAGTGAGATTTATCAATGAAAGTACATGAGGCACACATGTCTGCCAAAATTTTCTTCTGCACTCTAATGATGTTTTACATGCAGTAATTAGTTTTATATAGGACACCATAATTGCAATCACAAGGCCAAAATACAATGAAATAAAAATAAATCCATAAATATTATTGATGACAGTTGACTCACATGAAAGTTTTACTATTGACCAGTTGTCACAATACAACTTTTCAATATGATTTCTACATGGTACCAACCTATTTGACAAGAAAACTGCAATGAACATATTAAGAAATGGTATGATCCAACATAAGCAAAGTAATATTCTGCATGAAAATCTGTTCATCTTTGAGTGATAATCTAAAGGTCGACAAATGGCCAAATATCTGTCGTATGCCATCACTGCTAATGTAGAATATTCACACATAACATAAGTATATATAACAAAAGCCTGGAACACACACATATACGATGGAATTACATACGAATTCAATATTAAATCATGTAAGAATTTAGGATAAAATGCTGTTGTTCCATAAATATCATTTACACACAGATTACACAGAAAAATGTACATTGGTTCATGAAGGGCTTTTTCTAAGACAATGACTACAGTGAGCCAAATGTTCACAAACAGTATCATAACATAGAGGAACAAAAAGCATGTGAAATAAATAGACTTGTATGATTTAGCATTGTGTGGTTCCATCAGGGTGTATGTTGTAAGATTTGTCACATCCATTGTGTATTTAACAACAAGTAACTGATAAGCACTGACATCTTCAATTTGAAAATATGACATACATGCTTTTAAAATACAATGAGCATTAACACCAATCAAACATTACCATACCATTGCCTTTTGTGATCTGCCACACTCACATTCATGAGCAGTATGAGCCACTGACCTGCTTATAAATAACTTCTTTGCTCAGTTTAAGATCACTGCTCTACCAAATATACCCTAGGGGAAATTCACTGAGAACTGAAGCTCTTTCTATAAAGCAATAGTTCACCCCAAAAATAAATAAATAAATAAAAATTCGTAACAGAGTAAACTGAAAAGAAACCATTAAAATGTATTGTATTAATCATAGCTCAAGCTCAGCTGTCAAATACAATCAAAATGTGTTTAGGTTATGTTAATATTCCAGTGGTTACTGACTTATTTAGCTATATTTTGAAATGTCTCTCTATCTTTAACATGATACTGTATAAAAATATATTCTTTTAATTGTTGGTCTACAGTGTTATATCAACTTTCCTGTTTAAATCTGGAAATGAGTATTAGTATTAGGCACAAATCATAATCACAAATCTAAAACAAATTGGAGTGAACACGCAACCCCAATTCCAGAGAAGTTGAGATGTTTTGTAAAATGCAATAAAATCAAGAATCTGTGATTTGTTAATTCTCTTTAACTTTTATTTAATTGACGAAAGTACAAAGAAAAGATTTCCAAAGTTTTCACTGACCAACGTAAATGTGTTTTGTAAATATGAACAAATTTTGTTTTTGACGGCTGCAACATATTCCAAAAAAGTTGGTACAGAGGCAAAATAAGCTCATAGAATATCCATTTTAAACTGTTTTGAAACAGTTCACAGTAAGCAGGTGAATTGGTAATATAACCCGAATTCCAGAAATGTTGGGACGTTTTTTAAATTTGAATAAAATGAAAACTAAAAGACTTTCAAATCACATGAGCCAATATTTTATTAACAATAGAACATAGAGAACATAACAAATGTTTAAACGTAGAGAGTTTACATTTTTATCCACTAAATGAGTTCATTTCAAATTTGATGCCTGTTACAGGTCTCAAAAAAGTTGGCACGGGGGCAACAAAGGGCTGAAAAAGCAAGACATTTTGAAAATATTCAGCTGGGAGAACATCTAGCAACTAATTAAGTTAATTGATTTCAGGTCTGTAACATGGTTAGCTATAAAAGGGATGTCTTAGAGAGGCAGAGTCTCTCAGAAGTAAAGATGGGCAGAGGCTCTCCAATCTGTGGAAGAGTGCATAAAAATATTGTGGAATACTTTAAAAACAACATTCCGCAACGTCAAATTGCAAAGGCTTTGCAAATCTCATCATCTACAGTGCATAACACCAATCAAAAGATTCAGAGAAACTGGAGAAATCTCTGTGCATAAGGGACAAGGCCGAAGACTTTTGTTGGATGCCCATGGTCTTTGGGCCCTTAGACAACACTGCATCACTCATCGGCATGATTCTGTCATTGACATTACTAAATGGGCCCAGGAATACTTCCAGAAACCACTGTCGGTAAACACAATCCGCCACGCCATCTGCAGATCCCACCTAAAGCTCTATCATGCAAAAAGGAAGCCATATGTGAACATGGTCCAGAAGCACCGTCTTGTCTTGTGGGCCAAGGCTCACTTAAAATGGACTGTTTCAAAGTGGAAAAGTGTTCTATGGTCGGACAAGTCCAAATTTGACATTCTTGTTGGAAATCATGGACACCGTGTCCTCCGAGCTAAAGAGGAGGGAGACCTTCCAGCGTGTTATCAGCATTCAGTTCAAAGCCAGCATCTCTGTTGTTTCGGGGGTGCATAAGTGCATACGGTATGGGGAGCTTGCATGTTTTGGAAGCCACTATGAATGCTGGAAGGTTTTAGAGCAACATGTACTCCCCTCCAGACGATGTCTATAGGAAGGCCTTTTGCATTTCAGCAGGACAATGCAAAACAAAATACTGCAGCTATTACAACAGCATGGCTTCATAGTAGAAGAGTCCGGGTGCTAAACTGGCCTGCCTGCAGTCCAGATCTTTCACCTATAGAGAACATCTGGAGCACCATTAAACAAAAAATATGTCAAAGATGACCACAAACTCTTCAGTAGCTGGAGACCTATATCAGGCAAGAATGGGACCAAATTCCAACACCAAAACTCCAGAAACTCATAACCTCGATGCCCAGACTTCTTCAAACTTTTTTGAAAAGAAGAGGAGATGCTACACCAGGGATCCTCAAATCTGGACCTTGAGATCCACTTTCCTGCAGAGTTTAGCTGTAACCCTAATCAAACACACCTGAGCATGCTAATCAATGTCTTCAGGATCATTAGAAAATCACAGACAGGTGAGTTTGATCAGGGTTGGAGATAAACTCTGCAGTGGATTGGACCTCCAGGGTAAGATTTGAGGAACCCTGTGCTACACCATGGTAAACATGCCCCCGTCCCAACTATTTTGAGACCTGTAGCAGGCATCAAATTTTAAATAAGCTCATTTTGTACATAAAATTGCAAAATTTCACAGTTTAAACATGTGTTATGTTGTCTATGTTCTATTGTGAATAAAATATTGGCTCATGTGATTTGAAATTCTTTTAGTTTTCATTTTATTCAAATTTAAAAAACATCCCAACATTTCCAGAATTCGGGTTGTAGGTCAAGGTATCATGTTAGGGTATAAAAGGAGCATCTCAGTCTTTGCAAGCAAAGCTGGATCATAGCTCATCACTTTGTGCCGAATTTCATGAGAGAAGTGTCAAACAAATCCAAAATCACATTTCGGGGAGCTCACTCTCGTTTCGGCGATCGGCCCACTATTTGAATGGAATGTCCCGGTGCTCCCGATGGCCAGGCGATCGCAGGCCCCCCAGACCTCTGGGCCCTATGCACTCTTGACCAACTAGCAGCTGCCAAGGGGAAATCAGTCTTTTCCAATATAAATAAGACCAATCTACCTTTTCATAACTGAATTTAAAAAGTTGTGACCAGTCTTCAAGAAAAAAAAAAAAAAAACTTAGAGGACTAACTTTTTAAGAATAGTCTAAACAGTTTATGCAACTGGCCCCTGGTTGGCCATGGGACTGGCAACAACTGTCGGTGAAGGATTCGTTGTGGTGGTGGTAGACACGGTGGTGAAAAATGGGGCTGAAGAGTCTACTTTTTGTGGTCCGATCTTCTGTTATGGAATGCAGGCTAGGAGGCAGAAATACAGAGACAGGTATTTATTTTGCAGCACAGAGCATCAAAGCAGGATACTGCAGGACTGTAACGGTTCATACAGACTTGAAATGGTGAATAATGAAATGTCCTTTCCTTATAGCTGCAGGAGATTGTGGATGGCTGGAGCTGAACAGATGGATGGATGGAGCACACAACTTGCTAACAGGTAAGTACAGCGCAAACACACACAGAATAATTGGAACCACAAGGGAGACAAGACATGAAGCAGAATGTCAGCAAACTAGACCGGACATTGAAATGATGCGAGATGTGTGCATAAATAGCAGTTCTGGTAATGAGGGAGATGAAATGCAGGTGTGTGTGATTAATATTCTGGTGAGATCGGACGTTGTAATTGGCTGGGTGGAGAGCCTGGCTGGTCTGTGACAGATAACACCTTCACTCAAAGTTCACACAGTTCACTCAAGAATGAAAATTTGCTCATCCTCAGTCCATCACTTCTTAGCATTACATCACTTGTTCACAGTGGATCCTTTCAATAATTCATGAGCAATCCACATGACTCCAGTCTTTAAATTCATGTCTTGTGAAGTGAAAATGATGCGTTTTTGTAAAAAAAATAATTCAATACTTAAGATGTTTTTACCTTCAGTCCATTGCTTCCAGCTAAAATGCAAGTTCAAATACTGTTTAATAGTGAAAACAGTTTTAAAAAAAAAAAAACAGTTCTAAACAAATATATTGATGCATTTTGATGTGAAAGGACAACAGAGAATGGACTTTTTCACTGGAGGAAACATTATTATGGATTATGGTCATATATTTTGGCAAGAAACAATGGTGTGTGGGTAAAAACATATTAATGATGGATTTGTTTCAAATGAAGTGGCTTTTCACTTCACAAGACATTAATTGATCCACTGGAATCATGTGGATTACTTATGGATTATTGTGATGTTTTTATCAGCTGTTTGGATTCCCATTCAGACGGCACCTGTTCACTGCGGAGGATCCATTGGTGAGAAAGTCATGCAATGCTAAATTTCTCCAAATCTGTTCTGATGAAGAAACAAAATCACTTATATCTTGAATGGCCTGAGGGTGATTAAGTCTTCAGCTAATATTTATTTTTGGGTGAACTATCCCTTTAAATGCATTTCCATATAAAATGAGGGAGGCCAAACACCAGGCAGCGAGGTTTGTGTGTGCTTGAAGGCAGCATAATTAAAAATAAAAACACATAATTCAACAAGCAGTTTAATCACTTAATTTATGATCAGAATAAGGGATTAAATGGTTGCTTCATGAGATTCTATTCTAAAAGTATTCGACAAGAAACCTAATAGGTATCATCATTGTTTGATTGTTAACAAGTAACATTTTTTCACTTTTGATCATTTTATTGTGTTTTATAATTGTTGTTTAATGTACAAAATTGTTAACAATCTTGCACCTTCACCCTTGAAGGAATTTGTTTTCTCTTGTACTGAAAATATAAGACAAACTAGAGCTTCGTCTAGAGGTGATTGTACAGTGAATTTTAGAGCTACTGGTTTTGGTTGTTCAGCTTTCTCTGTAAGGGTTGTTAATAACTGGAATAATTTACAAATTAATATAAGACAGTGTTCTACCTTAGCACAATTTAAGCTACATTTAAAAAAATATGGTTAAAGACGAGTCAGGTATGTGACCATTGAGTATTTCTGTATTTTGAATGAAACTTTGGGTAGTTGTAAAATTTAGGATGATGCTTTGTAGTACTTACAGGGGATATTTTGATGTTTTTGTCACATAATTTGTATTTTCCTGCCCAGGGACAGCAGATGAAATTTAGCTCTGTAGCTAATTCTGGGGCAGTTTTCTGACTGTCTATTGTCCCTGTCAAATAATTAATTAAATAAAATAAAATATTAAGTCTGATTATTGGCAATAATTGCATTGTTGGTGTCTCCGTAAAATGGCTGTATAATTTTAAGTAAAATATTTACATAGTAAACTGGTTTAAGCAAAATAGCAATGTATTTTAATGTCAGTACTTTTTAAATAAACTATTTCAATTAGACAGACATTAGCAAATCATTCAACAAAGTATGTAAACAAGAAAAATAATGACTGGATCTGGGAGCAATGAAAACGTAACAAAATGTAAAAAAAAAAAATTATATAAATATTTATTTTTTTCTGTAATGTTTTATGATACTGTGCCTAATGATTTTCATATATAATGTTGACAGCTTGTACATGTTTTTTTTTTTTTTCTTGTTACAATTCATTCATAAAATGATAACATTTGCATGCCTGTTTCAGTACAGTACAGTACAATTTTCAAGGTTTTATGCCTTTTTGAGCTTCCGAAGTGTTCACTCTTGTGGAAATGCATGAGGAAAAAACTCTGCGCACTGCTCTAATATTTAGTCCATAGATTAGAGGATTGAACACAGGTGGGACTATCACAAGTTCTAGAGCCAAAAAATTGCGGAGACCCTCTTGAATGTCATTTGAACCATATCTGCTATACATAACATCAAAAAGCAAAGCAAAAGTGAAATTTATCAGTGATAATATGTGTGGCAGACATGTTTGCCAGAATTTCCTTCTATTCTCTAAAGATGCTTTACATGCAGATATCAGTTTGACATAGGACACAGTAATGATAACTGCACAGCAACAAAATATAACAGCAACAATATATCCATAGACATTATTAACAAAAGATGATGCACAAGACAGCTTTACAATTGACCAGTTGTCACAATATAATTTGTCAATATGATATTTACAAAATGGTCTCAGGTTTGATAACAGGGCTCCTGGAATCACAGAGAAGTTGGGAACAATCCATGAGAACAGAATTAATTTCACACAGGTGTTTTTAGTTAATTTGGAATGATAGTCTAAAGGTTTGCATATGGCTACATATCTATCATAAGACATCACTGTTAATATTGTAAACTCACACAGTAAAGAGCTGTAAATAACAATGGATTGCAGAGCACACATGTGAGAAGAGATCACGTATGAATCCAATATTAAATCAGAAAGAAATTTAGGATAAAAACCTGAGGCTCCATAAACTCCATTTACAGACAAATGACACAAGAATATGTACATTGGTTCATGAAGAGATTTCTGCATGATAATGACCATAACAAGACGAATATTAATTGATAATATAAGCAGATAAATGAAAAGAAAACAAGTGAAATATATATGCCAATATGATTTAGAATCTTTGGGCACCATAAGAGTCAGTCTCAAAGGATAAGTCATGTTATCCATCAAATTAAGGATATTCTTCCAAATCACACAAAACAATAATTTTCTGCACAAAAAAAAAATGCACGAGACAATATTAATAAGCTTACGTTAAAATTGCTATATACATCCATTTATCATCTGTTAATTAGACTTCAATGTCCATTGTTGGCTGTGGAAAATCATACAAAGTTGGAGTTTGGGAAAAAAGGAAAACAATCAGATCAACAAATCGGAAGCTGTGTGACAAATCAGAAGCCGTGTGTCTGCATGTGGAAAGCTGAACGTTTTTGTTTATATAGCATCTTTTTTCAGTTGGGAAATCATCTGAAGATATTATGAAACATCTTGGGATTCATTATAATTATGGTCTTTGCAAACTCTGCAATCATTATGCATAACTTGAAAAAAAGGCAACAAGGCCAAATAACTTTTCCACATTGAAAAATCTTTTCTCATGAGCTCATCTCATTGACTTCCATAGTTTGTTGAAGTCAATGGGGACCAGCAACTCTTTGGTTACCAACATTCTTTATATCTTCTTTTATGTTCCACAGAAGAAAGAAACTAATACAGGTTTGGAACAACATGAAAGTGAGTAAATAGTGACAGTAACAATATATAGGATAGATAGATAGATAGATAGATAGATAGATAGATAGATATTAGGGGTGTAATGGTACACAAACATGACAGTCCAGTATACCTTGGTTTTGACTTCACGGTTCGGTATGGTTTCGGTACAGCAGGGGGAAAAATTTACCTTTTTTTTAAATTAATTAAACAGTGGTTAACTGAACAAATTGTTCTTTCTTAAGTAAATTCAATTATAATTAGAAATTCCTTATAGGTTAAAACTCTACCTCAGAATCTGCTCTAAACTAGAGAGCCTTTACTGTCACGTTTCTGTTGTATTTGGTTTGGTTTCTCTGTGTTCCAGTTTGCCTGTGTTCCCTCGTTTGTTTCCATGGTTTTTTGATTAATTAGCTCCACACCTGTTTCTGTTTCTTCCTGATTAGTTCCTATAAAGCCTGTGTTCTCCCCTGTTCTTTTGTCTGCTATTGATTTGATTTGAGTTTGGTTGTGCTTGTTTTCTTCTGTGGATTATTAAAGAACTCTTTTGGATGATACTCCTTTGCCGTGCGCCTTGTTTAGCACACCAACCTGTGACAGGATAGCAGACCTAGAGTACATTTATTTGCGGTGGTTTTCTTCTTTTTTGTTTTCTTCATTATTTCCTCTTAGGCATGTGTGACATTATTGGAAAAAAAATTAAATCTCGAGATTTTTTTGATTGCGATAATTAGACAATATTTTGCTGACTACCGTGGGCAGCTGCAGTTTTTGATATTCTTCATATTCTGTGTGGTCAGTTCACATCAGTGATAGAAATTAATCTTTTCATATATTGTATACATTTATTTTTACCTTTTATGGGCAATTTTACCTGTTAATAAAGCCATTTTTTTTTCTAAAATCAGTCAATTAGAATAATAAGACATTTAGGCTGTTACCAAACAAATGAAACCAGTATCAACAAAATTAATCTTTGCAGAAGTTGCATCTGATGTGGCATTTAGATGTATTTACACACTGTTTAATGCAGCTCAGAGGGACCTGGAGTGCTTTAATCTGCAGTTACAAATGCATAATATTTTGATATGTTAAAGATAAAACATTGAATACTGATATTTGAAATTATTTTAAAATGAAAAGATACTTTGAATGTGAAATTAAAACCGGCAGCAAATCACTGTTAACAAGTGAGTCATTGCGACTGAACCGAATCATTTAAACGGTTGATTCATTCAGGATCGAAACATCGCCATGTTGCTCAGAGACACAAAACAGTGGTGTAGCTGTTTGGAATTATTTTTTTGTTGGCGAAATGGAGCAAAAACAGGCAATATGGTGTCTTAATATTAACTTATTGTTTATTGGACTCCTATAAAACCAATATCACATTTGCAACCATGCTTATTTTTGAAGAAAAATCGGCACTCTTCGTATGATATTAACTATATGAAATTATATAAATATATACATTTTCTTCCCCATGTCTTGAATTTTGTGATCATTCTTAGTGCATTTTATTAGACTGAATCGTGCAATGAAAGAACACACTCTAAATGCGCCAGCCCCACTCCCGACCCAGAGCCCAGCCAGCCTTCATCCCACTGCACGGAGCACGCGCCAGAGCCCACCGCAACCGCAGAGCCAGAACCCGTCGCAATTAAAGCGGCAGTGCCAGATAAGGCGACAGAGCAGAACATCGCCCCGGAGCCTGAGCTCGACGACGCAACTGACCAGGTGTGTGAGCCGGTGACACCTTGTATCACCATGGGACTTTTCGTGGAGATTGAGAGCTTGGAGGGAAGCCCCGCCCACACTCCCATCGCTGAAGGTGAGCTGCAACTGGCCTCTGGGAGTTATTATGAGGAACTAATGGACATCTTTAAAAAGGACTTGATAGACTGGTTTGGGGAGGTTCTGTCCAGCTCCCCTGTGTCTCCTGGGTCTCCGCTGGTTCTGTCCAGCTCTCCCACATCTCCTAAGTTCCCTAGGACTCTTAAGCTCCCACCCAGCCTCCCTCTCCCACCTCCTCTCTTAAGACCAGACAGTTCCTCAGCCCTATGTAGAACCTGGTCGAAAAGAACGCACACACATGTGTAACTTAAGTCACATTCCACTGGAAACTAATCTTTAAAAAAAAAAAAAAAAAAAATTATCTTTACTTATTCCTTCCTTTGGTAGTTTGTATTTATTTGAACAATGTCTGAGACTTGGTGTTGCAAGCACTTCGTATGTCTGATTGCCTCTTCAAGATTAATCGCTCGATGTATTCCCCAATTGTAAGTCGCTTTGGATAAAAGCGTCTGCTAAATGACTAAATGTAAATGTAAATGTAATCTAACTTCATCAGCTCGTAAAAGTTACAAATGACCAACCCAACGCCCAGGTATCTGACTAAGTTTCCTGTCTGTTCTCCTTATCATCTCATGGAGCTGGGAGGAGAACATCTGGCCATTCTTTGAAGCACAGGATTTTCAATGTTGGTCTTGACCAGTTTACCATAAATAAAGTCAAATAAACAGACAGTACAAAGCACGTGGGATCTGGATATGTTCCAGCTCAGGTCCTCCCTAAATCCCGACTGCTTTTTGACCATAATTCAATGATGGTATCAACAAGGAAAGACAGATATATGTTAACCAGACTTGAACAAACCTACAGCACAGACATCCTGGTGACCCCAGAGCAAACCCCCTTTTCCAAGTTGCATTCCAAGACTATGCCGTCTCTTGTGCTCGGACCACAAAGAAACTCTAGTCACACAGAGACGGAAAAGACTGCTGCTATTAAAAGCAATATATCCAAGAGACAGTACATATACGAATGTGGTATTTTATGTTTCATATATCTGACTGTAGTTATCAGAACTTAGGATATTTTAATCTGTGACTTAAACCAGTTAGTAGGTAAAATTATAGGTATTCAATATATAACTATCTCATGTTTGGTATTAAATTTAAATTCCAATACATTGAAATAGATGAATGTTGACTTTTATCTTCATAAGGTATGATTATAACACTTTGTAGAAATCTGCTAGGATATTGTGGCTTAGGTGACATATTTATGAGCAGATAATGTATGCACGAAGTTTGAGTCGTGTGGGGCGTGGCTCCGCCCTACAGAGACAATGTGATTGGGTCAGACAGTGACTAGGATGGACTTAATTCTGTCCGATAAAAACAGACACCCCAACTTTGAACTAAGAAGCTCAGAACAAAGAACGGGGTGAAACAACTGGTGACATTGCAAGAGACTTGGCTGAAAGTCTGGGCGTTGCCCCTCGATCGTGCTGTGAAACATCTGGCTGATCATCAAAAGACTTCGACACCTGGCCACGTCTGACCAAAGAAAACTTTCAAGCGGCTGCGTAAAAGAACTTCAAACTCGCTATTCGCGCGCTACCAGGAAGCCATCAAATCCAAAGGAGGAATCCCGAGTGACGTCACGCGACAACAACACGTCAGCAGGAAAAGTCCTGGGTTTCCCTCCAGCAACCCTTCAAGAAGTACAGCCTTCAATTCAACTTCAAACTCACAGCAAGTAAAACAGACAAATCTCTTATTCACTGAAGCTGGTTGAATTGAATGAATCGTTAAAAGATAACAATAACTGAGTCTTCCATTTGTGACGTCCCCATAAGTTCGTCCTTAATTCTCAAGAGAAGAGAATAGTTACCTTCCTTCAAACTGCTTTGATCTTGCCATAATATGTTTATGTGTGTGTGTATGTGTTTTGGTTATTTGTAGTGTGCCTTAGAATAGTAAATAAACGCTCGATTCATTTTTAATGAATAGTCTGGTGCCTTGATTTTCAAATCGTTAAACTATTTGCCATAGATCGTGTTACCTGTTGCTCAGGCAAATTTCCCAATCAATCCTGTATTCTTATCAACAATAAGAAGCATTGCTGATTTATACGTATTAATACTCGCGGGACGAGTTGTTAATAGGGTATAAATTATACAATATTGATTAATATCAATTAATCAGATCAAAACCGGATTTCTACGATTTGGTTCTCTGAAGCTAAAATTGATAAATAAAGGATAAAACCTTTCATAACGTTACACCTATCTCTGCTGGTGTCTGTCAGTCCCTCAGCTCAACCTCAATCAGTGCCATCTGGGCGCTCTGAACCGCCTCGGGACTTCCAGTCTTCAGCTCCGCCTTGGCGTGAGGATCCCCTGTCTCCGCCTCCAGCCTCCGAGTCCTGGACTCCACCTCGGTCCTTCGACCCATCAGCTCTGCCTTGGCTCCTAGCTCCCTCATCTCCACCGTGGCCCGTCATCCCACCAGCTCCACCATGCTCCCTCATCCCCCAGGCTCCGACTTGGTCAGTCGTCAACCATCCGCCGCCTCAGGAATCCACTCCTCTGGCTTCACTTTGTCACTCCGTCCCTCTGGTACTGTCAGGCTCCTCCTTCCCTATGGCTCCACCTTCATCCTCAGTCACTCCGGCTCCACCTCGGTCATCTGAGCCTTCAGCTCCACCTTGGCCCTCCGGATCCTCTGTGTCGCCCTGGCTCTCCGTCTGCTCGCTTCATCCTTTTGAATACTTTTGAATTCATTATTGAATTTTGTGCAAAACAATGTGATTGCGATTACATTTTTTTATTGTTGCCCAGCACTAATATATATATATATACAGTGAGGAAAATAAGTATTTGAACACCCTGCTATTTTGCAAGTTCTCCCACTTAGAAATCATGGAGGGGTCTGAAATTGTCATCGTAGGTGCATGTCCACTGTCAGAGACATAATCTAAAAAAAAAAATCCAGAAATCACAATGTATCATTTTTTAACTATTTATTTGTATGATACAGCTGCAAATAAGTATTTGAACACCTGTCTATCAGCTAGAATTCTGACCCTCAAAGACCTGTTAGTCCACCTCCACTCCATTTATTATCCTAAATTAGATGCACCTGTTTGAGGTCGTTAGCTGCATAAAGACACCTGTCCACCCCATACAATCAGTAAGAATCCAACTACTAACATGGCCAAGACCAAAGAGCTGTCCAAAGACACTAGAGACAAAATTGTACACCTCCACAAGGCTGGAAAGGGCTATGGGGAAATTGCCAAGCAGCTTGGTGAAAAAAGGTCCACTGTTGGAGCAATCATTAGAAAATGGAAGAAGCTAAACATGACTGTCAATCTCCCTTGGACTGGGGCTCCATGCAAGATCTCACCTCGTGGGGTCTCAATGATCCTAAGAAAGGTGAGAAATCAGCCCAGAACTACACGGGAGGAGCTGGTCAATGACCTGAAAAGAGCTGGGACCACCGTTTCCAAGGTTACTGTTGGTAATACACTAAGACGTCATGGTTTGAAATCATGCATGGCACGGAAGGTTCCCCTGCTTAAACCAGCACATGTCCAGCCCGACTTAAGTTTGCCAATGACCATTTGGATGATCCAGAGGAGTCATGGGAGAAAGTCATGTGGTCAGATGAGACCAAAATTTTGGTCATAATTCCACTAAACGTGTTTGGAGGAAGAAGAATGATGAGTACCATCCCAAGAACACCATCCCTACTGTGAAGCATGGGGGTGGTAGCATCATGCTTTGGGGGTGTTTTTCTGCACATGGGACAGGGCGACTGCACTGTATTAAGGAGAGGATGACCGGGGCCATGTATTGCGAGATTTTGGGGAACAACCTCCTTCCCTCATGCAGTTAGAGCATTGAAGATGGGTCGAGGCTGGGTCTTCCAACATGACAATGACCCGAAGCACACAGCCAGGATAACCAAGGAGTGGCTCTGTAAGAAGCATATCAAGGTTCTGGTGTGGCCTAGCCAGTCTCCAGACCTAAACCCAATAGAGAATCTTTGGAGGGAGCTCAAACTCCGTGTTTCTCAGCGACAGGACAGAAACCTGACTGATCTAGAGAAGATCTGTGTGGAGGAGTGGGCCAAAATCCCTCCTGCAGTGTGTGCAAACCTGGTGAAAAACTACAGGAAACGTTTGACCTCTGTAACTGCAAACAAAGGCTACTGTACCAAATATTAACATTGATTTTCTCAGGTGTTCAAATACTTATTTGCAGCTGTATCATACAAATAAATAGTTAAAAAAATCATACATTGTGATTTCTGGATGATTTTTTTTAGATTATGTCTCTCACAGTGGACATGCACCTACGATGACAATTTTAGACCCCTCCATGATTTCTAAGTGGGAGAACTTGCAAAATAGCAGGGTGTTCAAATACTTATTTTCCTCACTGTATATATATATATATATATATATATATATACTGTATATACAGCTGGTAAAATAAGTATTGAACAAGTCACCATTTTTCTCAGTAAATATATTTCTAAAGGTGCTGTTGACTTGAAATTTTCACGAGGTGTCAGCAATAACCCAAGTAATCCATACATACAAAGAAAACAAAACAAATAAGTTCAGAAGTTAGGTTATGTGTAATAAAATGGAATGACACAGGGAAAAAGTATTGAACACATGAAGAAAGGGAGGTGCGACTAGTTTCTCCATACAGGAGGCGTCTTGAAGCTTTCATTACCAACAAAGGCTTTTCTACGAAGTATTAAATACATTTCAGTAGTTCAGTACTTTTTCCCAGTGTCATTCCATTTTAATACACATAACTTAATTTCTGAACTTATTTGTTTTGTTTTATTTGTATGTATGGATTACTTGGATTGTTACTGACATCTGGTGAAAATTTAATGTCTACAGCACCTTTAGAAATATATTAACTGGGAAAAATGGTGGCGCGTTCAATACTTATTTTACCCGCTGTGTATATATATATTTCATGGAAGACGCAAACAAAACAAACTAAATCTGTGATGTGGTGGGCAAAATTATCAATACTTACAATACCGATATTGTATTGAGAGGTTACGTAATATTTATTTTAGACTAACAACTGTGCTGTTTAAATAAGTGAAAATAACTTATTTTTCAATAAATAAATTATTGATCATGTTCTATAATGTTGTTTAGTATGTTCAAAAGTACATGGATAGTTTAGGCATGTTTAAAGGGTCAGTATTTAATGTTAAATGGCTACATAAAATGATCTATATCCAGAAAATACATAAGTGTTCAGTGTAATAGATATATTGGGAGTAGGGTCAAATCTGTAATACTGGTCTTAGAACTTGGTATTAGATTGAAAAAAAATAAAAATAAGAAATTCATCTGCCTCTCCAGACCAGCTTTCTATCATCTTTTCACTCACATAAAGAGCACATTTTGGCATTAAATGCTTCATCAGTCTGAATTTAAGTCTACCTGTATATATTAATATGGCATGTCATTCACTAAGTATAATTCTTTATTTCATAGTACTTACACATGATTTTAAAGTTCTTTTACGAATCTCTTTGAGTTTTAATACATAGACTAAAGGATTGAAAAGAGGTGGCAATATCAGCAGCAGCAAGGCAAAAACAACATAGACACTCTCCGGGACATTGCTTGAGCCATATCTGCTGCACATTGCATCAAAAAACATAGTAAAACTACAATTCATTATTGAAAATAAATGTGGAACACATGTCTGCCAAAATTTTCTTCTGTTTTCTAGAGATGCTTTACATGCAACAATAAGTTTTATATAAGACCAAATAATTAAAGCTGTAAGACAAATATAAAATAATAAAACAATCAATGCCATGAGGTTATTTATATCCACTGATTCACAAGAGAGCTTTACCATTGACCAGTTGTCACAGTATATTTTGTCAATGTGATATTTACACACTGCCAACCTATTTAACAGCACTACTCCAATGAACATACAAGTAAATGGTACAGTCCAACAGAATAGGAGTAATATGCTGCATGTATTTTTGGTCAGTTTTGAGTGATAGCCCAAAGGTTGACATATGGCCACATGTCTGTCATATGCCATCACTGCTAATGTTGTACACTCACACATAGCTGAACTGTAGATCACGAAAGCTTGGAGCCCGCACATAAAAGAAGGAATCACATATGAATCCAGAATTAAATCATGCAGGAATTTAGGATAAAATCCTGCTGCTCCATATAAATAATTAACACATAAATTGCACAGGAAAATGTACATTGGTTCATGAAGGACTCTCTCCAAAACAATGACTACACTGAGCCAAATGTTCATTAACAGTATCAAAGCATAGAGAAGCAAAAAAGATGTAAAATATATATGCCGATAAGATTTGGACCCTTTTGGTTCCATCAGAGTGTAGATTGCAAAATAGGTCTGGTTGTCCATAGTCTATTTATGTTAATCCAAAAATTTTATTCCTAAATGTTTCCAGGTTGAGACCAGAAGTCCTTTATCAACACTAACAGCAATATTCCAGCTTGAAAATATGACCACAAAAATGACACACATTCTCTATAAACACAATTAGTAAACCATTGCTGGTGAGTTGCTATCTTGCATGTTGAAAATCATGAAGTGGAGGCATTAAAGTTCATTGATGTGCATATAAATAACTTTTATAATGCTCTGGAAAATTCTCTAAGGTTCTAAATAAACCCCAGGGTTTCAATAAACTTTGCTAGTCTTTGTGCTGTGTTTTTCATAAAATGTCCTTTCTATAAAAATATATTTAGAAAAAATGTCATGTTGATAAAAGTTTTAACAATGGATTTGTTGTTAAAGTAATTCTTAGTGATTAAAAGTATCTATATTAATGGAAAATCACATACTACTCTTTACTTGTTATAAACATGAAACCCCTGAAACCAAAGCTAAGGTGGAATGAAATTTCATTTAAATTCAGTTTCTCTATTGTCCCACAGTGTTACATACTAAATATTGCACCAATAGCCCTGTTTTGCCTTAAAGGGGTCATATGATGCGATTTCATGTTTTCCTTTGTCTTTGGAGTGTTATAAGCTGTTTGTGCATATATAAGACATGTAAAGTTGCAAAGATTAAAGTCTCAAACCCAAAGAGATATTCTTTATAAAAGTTAAGACTCTGCCACGCCCTCCTAAAACGGCTCATTTAAACACGCCACACCACATGTCTATGTCACGGTGTGGGAAGATTTGTATAACACCACCCAAACAAATATGCAATGAAAGAAGGTGTAACTTTTATTCTCACTGTAGTATTGTTGCTGCTGCCGCCATGTCGTGGAGACGCTGTGTGTTTCGTTGCAAAAGCGAAAGTACTTTGTTTGGCCTTCCAAATGAGTACACAACTAAAAAGTCATATTTACAACACTGTTCCAGAACAGTACAACGCAAATATTCGAGTGTGTGCAGCACATTTTACGGATGACTATTTCCTGAACCTGGGAGAGAGCCTACAATATGAACACTATGAATGGCTGTGAACACTATAAAGTGGGGCAATTTCAACGTCGCAAGGACAGTCTGGTGCTTCTGACTCACAGCCTGTAAGTATGTTTCGATATTTAAAGAATTTGCTACTGACTATTCAAACACGAGTTTTGAGCAGTGTAGAGTAGTGCTTGTTTGGCATTTCTACGATCACAAATGCAGACATGGTGTTAATGCATAAAAAGACCATATGAGTCATTATAATCAGTAATTATGTCCTCATTGAATGCAAAAAATGTCTTGTTTATTATGGGTTTTATTGTTTTATTCTTGTCGTGCCGGGATACGGCATCACAACACGGTAAGGGGCGAAACATTTCCGTCACACGCTTGAGGTATTCGGCCAATCACAATGCACTGGATATCTGGCCAATCAGAGCACACCTCACTTCTCAGAACGATGAGCTTTGTAAAAATCAACACGTTTCAGAAAGGCGGAGCATAGAGGAGCAACAATAATGCACATTATGTGGAAAATAGTGCTGTCAATCGATGAAAATTTTTTATCGCGTTAATCACAGTCATGGACTGTGAGTAATCATGATTAATCGCAAATTTAAAATACTAGGATTTACCTGTAAATGTGTTGAAAAAGAAATGCATCAATACATTTACCCAACTATTATCAAAAGTATTTCTAAATAAATACAACAAAACATTTCTTGCGACCTTACGTGAAGTATTATGACAAAATACATTATAAGGAAGAATTGGACCTGTTCTGCATGCTACATAAGACAATTTATGAGATTAACCTTACATCGCCCCTCGAGTAGGGTTTACGTTTAAGGTCCTTGGGGTCAGATAGACCCCAAACTTTTACAGAGCGATTGCATAAGGAAATATAATTTTTTTATATGACAAACTATATATCATTTTTTTTATTTACTTCTCAACTATACATTTATGCTGCGTTTTTGTGGATATTTGATAGTTTTTTACCTATTTACGCCACAATTATTCAACTACGCCATAAATTGGCTTATGAAAAATTAATTTTTTATTAAAAAATCACTTAAATTATGACCTAAATTAAAAATAAATGGTTTCTAGATATTGGCCCATGTGTTAGGGATAGAATACTGCCATCTGCAGGTTAGAATAAAAACTTTAGGAATTACAGTTAAAGAAAGAAAGTGCAATGACCACATATATCCAGCAGAGGTCCATAGGGACTCATTCATTTTCAGTTCGGTTTCAAGTCAATTTTTCTTCATGTTTCAGCTTCTCCTTGCAACTTTATGATATATATTTTGTAAAATTCAAAAATATGTAAAAAAAATCCATATTTTTGTCAAAGGTTAGAATTTGTTGTTATTGTCTGGTGTCTTTTGAATGGTCTGCTTTTGCGAATTATGTTACATAAATTTGCAGAAATGTCTCTCTCTCTCTCTGTGTGTGTGTGTGTGTGTGTGTGTGTCACATTGTTATGCATTTATGTTCTGTGCATTTTATTTGCCAAAATCTAAAAAATGCACTGGACACCTATGTCACACCTGTGTGTGTGTGTCTGTGTGTGTGTGAGTGTGAGAGAGTGAGTGAACATGCTTGTTCCATGTTGCATTTGTGCTCTAGTACCAGTCCTTCATTTATGAGTGGAAATTTTCAGATTTATGCCAAATTTGTTATATGCCAATTTCTATAAAAATGCACTCTATTGCAGTCACACACGTGTGTGTGTGTGTTGCGTATGAGATAGAATGTTCGTTCCAATTTGCATTTGTGCTCTAGATCCAGGCCTTTATAAAAATGTAAAACTTTTCAGATTTATACTGGGTTTACTACTTTTTTTTTTGACAAATGAAACAAAAAAAAAAATTTTTTTTTCACTTTTCCCATTCATTTTCAATGTGGGGTCAATCTGACCCCAAGGACCTTAAACGGTAAAAAAAAATTACACACCTTTAGAACAACCAAATCAAGTCCAGTTTTTTGTGTGTGTTTAGATAGATTATTTAGGAAAAGTCACAGAGTCTCATGCCCCTGAGATGAAGGGAACATTTTAAAAAAATAAAGGAAAATTCCATTGGGGTCAGATAGACCCCAAGGACCGATTAAGGGTTAATAGTACACTCAAGAAAATCACATACAAACCACATCTATCGTAATCGTGTGTTTATTATCTTATATAATCTATAGTGGCTGTTGTCATGTTTATTTCTGCTGTGTAAAAGCCTTAACATGTGTGCTCTGGCTGAAAGTCAGGTTGTTTGTGATGTTACAACCGCCTCTCTGTTCTTAAGTTGCCACATATACATTCCAAGTATAATACACATTAGTAAAAGGATCTATTTTAATTTTTACTTGTCTATATACGCTTTGGGCGGCCGCGGTACATTATAAAAGTAGCCCAAAAAACCGCAACTCACGGCTCTGTAATTTTTTCCCGCGACTGTATTTTCAAAATAGCCCACTTGTGCCGCTGCCCTGGCAACACTGGCGCTGTACCCTCATCACTCAATGATAGATAACCTTCCGCGCTGCGATGATGGGAAGTTGGAGCCAAACCTTATCAAACAATGAATTTGCGTAAAAAAAATATTAACGCGTTATTTTGATTAATCGCATGCGTTAACTCGTTAACGTTGACACCCCTAGTGGAAAATAATATGTTTTTTGAACCGCGTAAACACATTGCATTACACCAAATACACAAAATAACGTTCTTTTTAGCAACATCATATGACCCCTTTAACTAGAAAATCAGTTTTACTAATTACATATTGATATAAATCATCTTAAAAACGAACTAAATTCATGTATTCTCAAATACAAGCTAAAGGAATTAAAATAACTGAAAAAATATATATATGAGGCACACATGTCTGCCAGAATTTCCTTCTGCACTGTAATGATGCTTTACATGCAAATGACAAGCTGTACATACACCATAATTACAACAAAGAGGCCCAAATAAAATGACACAGAAAAGAATCCATATTGATTAAAAGTTGATTAATTTGACCAATTGTCACAATACAATTTATCACTATTAAATTTACACAATGTTATCCTATTTGACAAGAAATGTGCAATGAGCATCATAATGAATGGTGCAATCCAACAGAAGGCAAGTAATATGCCACATGAAAATGTGTTCATTTTTGAGTGATAGTGAAAGGTCAATAATGGCCATATGCCATCACTGCTAATGTACAATATTCACACATTGCTGAAGTAGATTACAAAAAGGCACGCATACAAGAAGGAATCACGTATGAATTTCGTTATTAAATCATGCAGGAATTTAGGAAAGAATCCAGTGGCTCCACATGGTCAATTTGCATACAGATTACAGTACAAAAATATACATTGGTTCACGAAGGGCTTTCTCCTAGACAATGACCACACTGAGCCAAATGTTCACAAAGAGTTTCATAATATAAAGGAATAAAAAACATGTAAAATATACATGTCTGTTTGATTTAAAACTGACTACTGGCATGCATAACATTACTATTCCAAGCAAATTATGTATAAGGCTGTAGAAAATAAACTCGAGGGAATATTAAATGAGCTCTGTTTGAGATCTACTGACATTTAAATATTTAATCTACTGTAAAAGACTGTATTATACATAAGCTATATCTAAGAAATTTAGATATGTATTTTATTTTTGAAATAAAACAAAGTAAATGTCTACCATAAAATGGTATTAAATGTATCATAAGTGTCACGGTCCTGCTAGAGCCAGGGAAACGCGGGGACCAGGAGTTTCTTCCAAACACAGACTTTTATTTGGACACAGGAACACACGAAGGCAGGACACCAAACGACAATTACAGAAACTAGGTCACACAGAGCACATGGGGAATGAAAACACAAAAGTCCATAACTGTGACAGTTCGCCCCCCTCCCGGAAGGCGCGACCCCGCGCCGTAGAAGGGGAAGGAGACGGAGACGGAGGGATGTCGAAGGGTTGGTACAAACAGGCAGGAGGAGGTTCAGGAGGTGGCCGGATGACCGGGAGGAGGACGATCCGCAGTGTCCAGGGTGGTGAAGGAGGAAGGAGCCAGGGAGAGAACAGAAGGGACTTGGAGCAGGAGGAGCCCGGCAGGAACCAGGCCACAGCCATGATGACGGCCCAGGGTGGAGCCGACGGAGGGAGGAGCCATGGAGGAGGAATGGCCGCCGACTCCAAGGGGCCAACCGACGGCGGCAGAGCAGGTGGAGGAGGAGCCCGAGCCGGAGCTGGAGAGCAGAAGAGCCCGGGCAAAGCCGAGGATCCGGAGGGCCAAGGTGGAGCCGAGGGCTCTGGCGACCGAGGCGGAGACGGAGATCCGGAGGTACATGGCGGAGCCAGAGCAACTGAGGACCCAGGTGGAGCTGGAGGGAGGGAGGAGCCCAACGGAGCCGGTGAGGCGGAGCAACGAGGCACAGCCGGAGGAGTGGAGTCCTGAGGCGATGGCGGGATGACGACCGACCAAGGCGGAGCCGGAGGGACGAAGGAGCCCGGTGGAGCTGGTGGGCCGATGGGCGACGGTGGAGATGAGGGAGCTAGGAGCCGAGGTGGAGCCGCTGGGTCGGAGGGCCGAGGTGGAGTCCAGGACTCAGAGGCTGGAGACGGAGACAAGGGATCCCCCAGCCACGACGCCGATGGAGACAGGCAGACCCGCGGCGATCCCACCGCACAGATGGTAGGCTGAGGGTGATGGTGGGCTGGGCTCTGGGTCAAGAGTGGGACTGGTGTCATCGTCCTCGAAGTCCACGGTCAGTGGGGATCCACAGGACACCAGCACCCACTCCACAAAGGTGGCAAAATCTCCCCGAGGACCATCTCCGGACAACCGCGCTCTGCACTCATCGTTTAGGCTCGTTCGGTAGAATGTGCAGAGGCAGTAGTCCGGGTAGTGGGTAAAGTTGGAGATTTCCACGAATAGTCTTGTATGGTCCTTGTATGGTTCCAAAAAGATTGTGGAGTACTTTAAAAACAACGTTCCTCAACGTCAAATTGCAAAGGCTTTGCAAATCTCATCATCTACAGTGCATAACATAATCAAAAGATTCAGAGAAACTGGAGAAATCTCTGTGCGTAAGGGACAAGGCCGATGCCCGTGGTCTTCAGGCCCTCAGCCGACACTGGACCACTCATCGGCATGATTCTGTAATTGACATTAGTAAATGGGCCCAGGTATACTCCCAGAAACCACTGTCGGTAAACACAATCTGCCGTGCCATCTGCAGATGCCAACTAAAGCTCCATCATGCAAAAAGGAAGCCATATGTGAACATGGTCCAGAAGCACCGTCATGTCCTGTGGGCCAAGGCTCATTTAAAATGGACTGTTTCAAAGTGGAAAAGTGTTCTATGGTCAGACGATTCCAAATTTGACATTCTTGTTGGAAATCAGGGATCCCGTGTCCTCCGGGCTAAAGAGGCGGGAGACCTTCCAGCATGTTATCAGCGTTCAGTTCAAAGGCCAGCATCTCTGATGGTATGGGGGTGCATAAGTGCATACGGTATGGGCAGCTTGCATGTTTTGGAAGGCACTATGAATGCTGAAAGGTATATAAAGGTTTTAGAGCAACATATGCTCCCCCCCAAATTATGTCTATTTCAGGAAAGGCCTTGTGTATTTCAGCAGGACAATGCAAAACCACATACTGCAGCTATTACAATAACATGGCTTCGTAGTAGAAGAGTCCAGGTGCTGAATTGGCCTGCCTGCAGTTCATATCTTTCACCTATAGAGAACATTTGGTGCATCATTAAACGAAAAATACGTCAAAGACGACCACGAACTCTTCAGCAGCTGGAAACCTATATCAGGCAAGAATGGGACCATATTCCAACACCAAAACTCATAACCTCGATACCCAGACATCTTCAAACTGTTTTGAAAAGAAGAGGAGATGCTACACGATAGTAAACATGCCCCCGTCTATTTTGAAACCTGTAGCAGGCATCAAATTTGAAATGAGCTCATTTTGTGCATAAAATTGTAAAATATCTCAGTTTAAACATTTGTTATATTATCTATGTTCTATTGTGAATAAAATATTGGCTTATGTGATTTGAAATTCTTTTAGTTTACATTTTATTCAAATTTTAAAAAAACGTCCCAACATTTCCGGAATTCGGGTGGTAGTATAGCATCTATACTGCAATACAGCATGTTACAAAAATTTAAATAAACATGTAAAGTTAACCATTTTGCTTTCAATTAGCAACTGTGAAGCACCTGAGGATCATAGAATTTATGTATTCAGAAGTATATCAAATCAGTTTTAATGAATTACATCACTGGCGTTAGTGAACAAGATTTCAGAGCTATGCAATAAACATCTGCTTTATTTATGATGCAGCGATCTGGTCAATCTCTTTTCCTTTATATATTTAGATGCATAGAACTCAGAATAAACAATATTTGTCACTGGTAGCTATACAATAATTGTATTAATATAGTTAAACTTAATTGTCTGTCTAGCTGATTAAATATTGTTTTAAAGTAAGTATTGGCACTTTCAATTCATTGTGTTGAATGTAAAATTTTAATACATTTTCCTGATGTGTCAGAAACCCAAAGAACTGTAGTATAAGGTAACAACATGGTTAAGGTTAGGTTTAAGCATAGGTTCAGCTTTAGTACCGAGTTATTATCTAGTTATTGTAATTGCTATAATAAGTATATAGTAAATACGGAACAGGACTGTAAACTAAAGTGCTACCCAACAGCAATAAACTTTCTGTGTCCTGTACATTAAAATGGTTGCTTAATCTGTTTGTGAAAAGACAAAGAGAAGTGAAAACACATCTGGGTGACAAGGTTCACAACTGCTGTCCCCCATTTTATGGATTGCTTCTGCGTCTATACAGTGGCACTGCTGCAGAAGTAGGCCTACATTAAATATTAAATATAAGCCGCATTAAATGTTTGCCATTTTACATCTGAGCACATTTATCATATCTTAATTCAAGCTGAATAGTCTTTGGTCTAAAGTTATTTAAATAATTTTGCCTTGTAGAGTTATGCAATAAACACTTTGTAAAGATGGATAATTTCACAAACATTACAACTTGCTTGTCTCACAGCATTACGCACTGTTTACAATTAAAATGGCCTGAGAGGAGAATAAAGAGAACCAGAGGTCATTATCTATCATGGGTTTCATAATTGTCCCCCTTGGGCTATAATTTCTCAGATTGGTCCCATGTGAGAGCCATGGACAGACCACAGAGCTCTTCATAGTGATGACAGTCAAGCTACAATATCTGACCATGTGTCAGAAATTGTGCTAGCTAATACTAGATTTAAAGGAAGTCTTTGGGTATTTTCTTTAATTTTTTTCACATTTCCTTTTAGAAACCATAGTTTTCTTCTTTCGTTTTCTCTCCAAAAGCAATATACTAAAGAACAATGAAATGGAGAGTTCTATAAAAATGTATAGATATAGATAGATTAGATATAATTATATCTCATTAGACATAATATAACAAGTATATATCTATATATATACAGGTGCATCTCAATAAATTAGAATGTCGTGGAAAAGTTCAAAATTGTGAAACTCGTGTATTAAATAAATTCAATGCAAGCAGACTGAAGTAGTTTAAGTCTTTGGTTCTTTTAATTGTGATGATTTTGGCTCACATTTAACAAAAACCCACCAATTCACTATCTCAACAAATTAGAATATGGTGACATGCCAATCAGCTAATCAACTCAAAACACCTGCAAAGGTTTCTTGACCCTTCAAAATGGTCTCACAGTTTGGTTCACTAGGCTTCACAATCATGGGGAAGACTGCTGATCTGACAGTTGTCCAGAAGACAATCATTGACACCCTTCACAAGGAGGGTAAGCCACAAACATTCATTGCCAAAGAAGCTGGCTGTTCACAGAGTGCTGTATCCAAGCATGTTAACAGAAAGTTGAGTGGAAGGAAAAAGTGTGGAAGAAAAAGATGCACAACCAACCGAGAGAACCGCAGCCTTAGGACAGCCAAAATCAATTCAAGAATTTGGGTGAACTTCACAAGTAATGGACTGAGGCTGGGGTCAAGGTATCAAGAGCCACCACACACAGACGTGTCAAGGAATTTGGCTACAGTTGTCGTATTCCTCTTGTTAAGCCACTCCTGAACCACAGACAACGTCAGAGGCGTCTTACCTGGGCTAAGGAGAAGAAGAACTGGACTGTTGCCCAGTGGTCCAATGTCCTCTTTTCAGATGAGAGCAAGTTTTGTATTTCCTTTGGAAACCAAGGTCCTAGAGTCTGGAGGAAGGGTGGAGAAGCTCATAGCCCAAGTTGCTTGAAGTCAAGTGTTAAGTTTCCACAGTCTGTGATGATTTGGCAACATGATCTCACAGAATTCCGTGTAATGTTCACAGACTTCATTAACCTCCGAATCTGTGGTGGCATCACGGAATCGCCGAAAATTCCGTGATGGGCTCACAGAAAAAATTCCGTGATGGGCTCACAGAAGTGATACCAATGTAAGTCAGTGACAGGCATCAGCCGTGCTCCACGCACGGAAACCCTTAGCATCAATATGCCGACGCGATACTGGGAAATTTATTGTCATCATTATTGTTCAGAACTGGGTAGGTTTAGGGTAGGGGTGGGTCAGGTACTCCAGTGAAAGTATAACTGCATCGGAGTCACTCTTTTCACGTGGTCCGATGCAGCGCTGGTGTTGAACCAGTGAATCCGTGCGTGGACCACAGCTGATGCCTTCTGTGAGCCCATCACGGAATTTTCGGCGATTCCGTGATACCACCATAGATTCAGAGGTTAATTAAGTCCGTGAACATTACACGGAATTCTGTGAGATCAGGTTGTGATTTGGGGTGCAATGTCATCTGCTGGTGTTGGTCCATTGTGTTTTTTGAAAACCAAAGTCACTGCACCCATTTACCAAGAAATTTTGGAGCACTTCATGCTTCCTTCTGCTGACCAGCTTTTTGAAGATGCTGATTTCATTTTCCAGCAGGATTTGGCACCTGCCCACACTGCCAAAAGCACCAAAATTTGGTTAAATGACCATGGTGTTGGTGTGTTGACTGGCCAGCAAACTCACCAGACCTGAACCCCATAGAGAATCTATGGGGTATTGTCAAGAGGAAAATGAGAAACAAGAGACCAAAAAATGCAGATGAGCTGAAGGCCACTGTCAAAGAAACCTGGGCTTTCATACCACCTCAGCAGTGCCACAAACTGATCACCTCCACGCCACGCCGAATTGAGGCAGTAATTAAAGCAAGTATTGAGTACATATACAGTAAATGAACATACTTTCCAGAAGGCCAACAATTCACTAAAAATGTTTTTTTATTGGTCTTATGAAGTATTCTAATTTGTTGAGATAGTGAATTGGTGGGTTTTTGTAAAATGTGAGCCAAAATCATCACAATTAATAGAACCAAAGACTTAAACTACTTCAGTCTGTGTGCATTGAATTTATTTAATACATGAGTTTCACAATTTGAGTTGAATTACTGAAATAAATTAACTTTTCCACGACATTCTAATTTATTGAGATGCACCTGTGTATATATATATATAAATATATAAATATATGTGTGTGTGGGATATATTTTTCCACATTTTGTTATGTTACAGCCTTATTCCAAAATGGACTAATTTCATTATTTTTCTCAAAATGCTACAAGCAATACCTCATAACGACAATGTGAAAGAAGTTTGTTTGAAATCTTTGCAAATTTATTACAAATAAAAAATGAAAAAAATCACATTAACATATTTAAAGCCTTTGCCATGACACTCAAAAGTGAGCTCAGGTGCATCCTGTTTCCACTGATCATCCTTGAGATGTTTATACAACTTGATTGGAGTCCAACTGTGGTAAATTCAGTTGATTGGACATGATTTGGAAATGCACACACCTGTCTATATAAGTTCCCACAGTTAACAGTGCATGTCAGAGCACAAACCAAGCCATGAAGTCCAAGGAATTGTCTGTAGACCTCCGAGACAGGATTGTATTGAGGGACAGATCTGGGGAAGGGTACAGAAAACTTTCCACAGCATTGAAGGTTCACAGAAGCATGTAGTCTTTGTTACCCTTAGTGGAAGAATTTTGAAACAACCAGGACTCTGAAA
Source organism: Onychostoma macrolepis (assembly GCF_012432095.1). NCBI lineage: Eukaryota > Metazoa > Chordata > Actinopteri > Cypriniformes > Cyprinidae > Onychostoma > Onychostoma macrolepis. The sequence continues at coordinate 16,309,190 of NC_081175.1, forward strand.
AACAGGCCTCCTAGCCAAACTGAGCAATTGATGGAGAAGGTCATTGTCTAGACTGGTGACCAAGAACCTAATGATCACTCTAGTTGACCTCTGTGATCATATACAGTGGGTACGGAAAGTATTCAGACCCCCTTAAATTTTTCACTCTTTGTTATATTGCAGCCATTTGCTAAAATCATTTAAGTTAATTTTTTTTCATTATATTGACAGAAAAACACAAAATTGTTGACATTTTTGCAGATTTATTAAAAAAGAAAAACTGAAATATCACATGATCCTAAGTATTCAGACCCTTTGCTCAGTATTTAGTAGAAGCACCCTTTTGATCTAATACAGCCATGAGTCTTTTTGGGAAAGATGCAACAAGTTTTTCACACCTGGATTTGGGGATCCTCTGCCCTTCCACCTTGCAGATCCTCTCCAGTTCTGTCAGGTTGGATGGTAAACGTTGGTGGACAGCCATTTTTTGGTCTCTCCAGAGATGCTCAATTGGGTTTAAGTCAGGGCTCTGGCTGGGCCATTCAAGAACAGTCACGGAGTTGTTGTGAAGCCACTCCTTCGTTATTTTAGCTGTGTGCTTAGGGTCATTGTCTTGTTGGAAGGTAAACCTTCGGCCCAGTCTGAGGTCCTGAGCACTCTGGAGAAGGTTTTCGTCCAGGATATCCCTGTACTTGGCCGCATTCATCTTTCCCTCGATTGCAACCAGTCGTCCTGTCCCTGCAGCTGAAAAACACCCCCACAGCATGATGCTGCCACCACCATGCTTCACTGTTGGGACTGTATTGGACAGGTGATGAGCAGTGCCTGGTTTTCTCCACACATACCGCTTAGAATTAAGACCATCTTGGAGTCCTTCAGGTGTTTTTTAGCAAACTCCATGCAGGCTTTCATGTGTCTTGCACTGAGGAGAGGCTTCCGTCGGGCCACTCTGCCATAAAGCCCCGACTGGTGGAGGGCTGCAGTGATGGTTGACTTTCTACAACTTTCTCCCATCTCCCGACTGCATCTCTGGAGCTCAGCCACAGTGATCTTTGGGTTCTTCTTTACCTCTCTCACCAAGGCTCTTCTCCCCCGATAGCTCAGTTTGGCCGGACGGCCAGCTCTAGGAAGGGTTCTGGTCATCCCAAACGTCTTCCATTTAAGGATTATGGAGGCCACTGTGCTCTTAGGAACCTTAAGTGCAGCAGAAATTTTTTTGTAACCTTGGCCAGATCTGTGCCTTGCCACAATTCTGTCTCTGAGCTCTTCAGGCAGTTCCTTTGACCTCATGATTCTCATTTGCTCTGACATGCACTGTGAGCTGTAAGGTCTTATATAGACAGGTGTGTGGCTTTCCTAATCAAGTCCAATCAGTATAATCAAACACAGCTGGACTCAAATGAAGGTGTAGAACCATCTCAAGGATGATCAGAAGAAATGGACAGCACCTGAGTTAAATATATGAGTGTCACAGCAAAGGGTCTGAATACTTAGGACCATGTGCTATTTCAGTTTTTCTTTTTTAATAAATCTGCAAAAATGTCAACAATTCTGAGTTTTTCTGTCAATATGGGGTGCTGTGTGTACATTAATGAGAAAAAAATGAACTTAAATGATTTTAGCAAATGGCTGCAATATAACAAAGAGTGAAAAATTTAAGGGGGTCTGAATACTTTCCGTACCCACTGTATGCAGATGGGAGAAACTTACAGGAGGACAAACATCACTGCAACAGTCCACCGATCTGGGGCCTCATTTATAACCGTTGCGTACGCACAAAACCAGCCCCGAAAGAGGTGTATGCCACTTCCTATGCAAAAGTTGGGATTTATAAAAACAAACTTGACGGGAAAATTTGTGCAAATTCACACAAACTCTGATCCATGCGTACAAACTCTTTTTCCTGGAGTAAGAAAATGAATGAAGTAAAAACAACGATTTTAAGCTCTGTTTTCATGTCGATATACACATTTAAATTAAATATTCCACTCTCATTAATGGAGATAAGCACTGAAATTACATAAATTCATTACGCAAGAGTTAAACCAAAATCATATGAATTTAGACATGGATGCACTTTTCCTCTTTTAATGACAGCAAGGAGTGCTATAGGTGCACAATAATTCATCTTTACACTAAACTGCAGATCTCGTGATGATTAAAATATTTTTTTTAGCGAGAACAATGATCAATGACTTACAGCACTTACTTTGATATGATCGCAGACACTGCTGGATTCGGTGGTCGAACGGTCCATTGAGATTAATGAAAAATGAGATCAACTCTATTCTAAAATATTTATCTGATAACTAGTTTAAACAGTTTTGTTTTTATAAATATTTTGATATATTTATTCTACAACATAACAATGATATTTGATGATTTTTAGCAGTAAAAATTTATGTATGGCACAAATGGAATTTATAGTCCGTATCTCATATTTCCTTAATCTCTTGTACCTCTGACAGTGTTAAACATGGAGTCACGTGGAAGGGAATATGCATGGAAATGATATGCAGATGAGGTTATGCATAGTAAAACTAAGCGTTGTAAGCTACATATATGGTGATTTCGGGGAGGAGACGGGGTGGAGATGCACGTACGCACAATCTTCCCCATACTGGGATTTATAAAGGGATTTTTGCGCAGGTTCTGGCATACGCATGGTTTTATAAATCTGAAAATTTTTGTGTGTATGCAAAATTTAGATTTTGTGCATAGGTACACTTTTAGGATGAAATCTACTGAGAGTTTTATAAATGAGGCCCCTGGGCTTTATGGCAGTGTGGCCCAAACTCCATCTTCTCCTCAGTGAAGACACATGAAAATAATTTTTTTTAATAAATCAATGCTATTGGTCACCCTTTACGTTTGTCTGACTGTTTTACAAATATTTAGCCAGTGAGAGATATTAAAAAGAGCTTGTGACTAAATCTTGTTGGATCCTCTCGAACTGTCAGTAAAATCTCATAACTCCACCCCCTCTATCTTGACTGAATGAACTGAAGTTCCACAGCAGCTGAACGAAGTCTTGCAAGGGTAAATAAAGATCTTGTTGTTTGAATAAGTACAGCGTTTTCTTTACACAAGACACACTATGTAAGGCTCATATTTGATGTATTTGAGGTCTGAGACGTGTGAGACTGGAGAGAGAGGGCTAGCATTTGCCATCTAGTCATAGTCAAATAGCCTGTGCATACAGTAGCATTTCATCTCTTTTAGAAAATGAGATTTGGCCACATGTATTTTACAACAGGAAAAACTGAGCGCCCATATAGCTACAACAAATTTGTAACCTGTTGAACGTAATGTGATGCCGCCATTTTAATGACGGACAAAATACGCATTCGCATACATTCGCTGGTCAAAATCTCCATAACTGCATTTGAGTTTGACAAAAAGCGACTGAGTGATCCTCCTCACCTAGGTAAAATATAATTCTAAAAAAATTCTTATTTGATCTATGATTGGTGATACACTTAATTTATTAACATTTAATCATATTATATGGTCGCATGGTTCATGTTTACGCTGTTAATATGCAGGTATTCTCTAGAAAGCTCATTTCTTAATCTAGTAGGCTATCTACTCTTCGCTCGTCTTCACATGTATAAATGTAGTAAAACATGGTTTTAGGTTACTAAAAAAAACATTACAGAATCAGATCACTGTAAAATCTTTATATTTTATCATGCAGAATGTAATATTCTATATATATATATATATATATATGATTAGGAGGGGAGAGCTCTGGTACAATTCAAACTTTTCACTGCGAATGTACTTTTCACAATATTTTATAATTTTTTCATTGCTGACTTATTTTAGACCTTCATGAGACCAACATCCCTGGTCCTCAACAGTATCAAGTTTTTGCCAGGTAGGCGGATACATGTTGGATATGCTATAGTGACGGCATGGCTGTAGTTTCTTACACTCTCAGAAATAAAGGTACAAAAGCTGTCACTGGGGCGGTACCTTTTCAAAAGGTACATGTTTGTACCTAAAGGGTCCATTTTGGTACCTTAAAGGTATTAGTACTTAAAGTGTACATATTTGAACCTAATAGGTACAAAAGTGTACCTTTTGAAAAGGTACCGCCCCAGTGACAGCTTTTGTACCTTTATTTCTGAGAGTGTATAATCTCCTATTTTGACTGGAATTGTGTTGGGCATAATTATTTAAATTATATTTCAAAATAGTTTGGCAAAAATACTTGACTCATTGCTTTACCTTCCCCTCTTCTCAATGACATACATAAACATATTAACCAAACAATACAAATTAGCTTATAAAACCAAACAGAATAGCTAAAAAAAAAAAACATTTACTTCAAACTTTATTATGACTATGGTTATTAATAGTGAATAAATCTAAAACTTTTGAGACTATTATTTTGTGTTATTTAATTTGTCAGTAAGATGTGACCAAAAAGGGGGCCCTTTTCAGTTTCAGCATGTGCCCCTCAAAATGTCTGTGCATGGTCCTGCTTATAGACAACTCTGTGAATGTCCTTGAGTGGCCCAGCCACAGCCTGGGATTGTAACCAATCAAATATTTCTGGAGAAACCTGAAAATATGCCTCCAAGTTGTGATTTAATAATAATTTAATAAGCAGTACTTTGAAACATGAACAATAATTTTAATAATAGGATAATTGTAGATTCAGGCCTAGATGCCGGTGATCTCTTTTATTAATATTCTCAGAATAGCTAAAAAAAAAAATGGCAATTTAAATATTACTAAAAATAGCTGATATTACATGTCTAAACAGGATTCCAATTTATTTGTAATTGTAGAAATGTTGAATGTCTGTAGAAAAAGACTGAAATGTGTGTAGAAAATGGCTGATTAAAGACTTATCAAAATGGCCTCATAAACATTTGTGGTGATCACTGTGCCTTTGAAAAAAACAAGACAAATTTGATAAACATGTTAATTAGGGGTCATTGTTTCTAAAAACACACAAATTCCCTGGGAGGCAATTTAAAGAAATCACTGATGAGTCTAAAGTACAAGGTCAACAAATTGACCCCAATGGAGAGCGTCAAGAGGACAAAATCACACTGTAAGGCCATAATGACCTCCCTAAAGAGGGCCGGCTATCGCAACACTATGCAAACAATACATGCAAAAACTGATGCAATCAAAACAACATTACATTTCACCTTTTAGCTTATAAAATAAAAAATGATATTACATGTGATGTTCTTACAGTGGTATTTGCAAATGAAGGCCAACTCTTTCATTTTAAAATAATTATCAAATACCACAAAACAATGAAATGAACTATGTGAAATATTGAAAAAGAAAAAAATGTAGAGGCATATGAACATAAAAGTTTGCAGGGGCAGTCATCAGGGGTTTAGGCAGTCATCCATTTGACAACCAAAGTCCAGCATACATCAGCAGAGAGAATAGAAGATACAGTTATGACATTTTTATTAAAATGTCATCACAAGGTAAAAAAAGAGAAAAAATAGGCAAATTTTCATTTCAAGCTGACTTTAAAATGGGCCTGCAAGGCTACTAGAATGTTATAGCTTTCATGCAAAATAGCTTGTGACGAGTGAACAAACAAATATGAATGTTATTGTGTTTCCTAAATAATACAAGATAGAACTGTCACATTTTAGTACTTCCAGGCACAAAGCAAAATGGAAACAAAGTTCTCTTTAATAAATCAGCAGAATCCACAGAAGAACCAAGCCAAATACACATCAGATAGTAGTTTACTTTTGTTGCAGGTAAAAGGCCTTTTAGTATACGTAATTTTAAAATGTCCACCCTCAGGTCATGATATACGTGTCTTTTTGACACGGCCCCCCATGATCGCATTCCATGGGGCTCCTCCTCTGTAAAAATCCCGTTTTGGGCCCCCTCTCCCTCGTCATGCCCTTAGAAACGTCCTAAACTTCCCCACGTTACAGGGCATGAAGCTAGCTGAACAATCTCAGAGTTTCAGAGAAGGTTTAGGGTTGACAAAACCACACAAATCCAACCTGTTTTGGATCAGATATAAACGTTCTCTTTCTACTCAGAGTTTGAACCAGAGTTTGTGATTAATAATTTAAATGTATTTACAAGGCAGGAATAAACACTTCTGCCGCAGCAAAAGTTTGAGAAGGCAGCAGAAAGAAAATATATGACTATGCAAAGGAATCAACTGATTTAATTATTTATATACACTACCAGTCAAATGTTTTTGAACAGTAGCCTATAAGTTTTTTTTTAATGTTTTTACAGAATTCTCTTCTGCTCACCAAGTCTGCATTTATTAAAACTCTTGAGTTTTCGGGCTCAAGGTTGGTTTTGAGCGGGTTTCGTCACCATGGTAACTTATGTAAGTTACGCTGCATGGTTACCCTGCTCCAGAGCAGGTTTTATTCTGGGTTAGAGAGATCACAAACACAAACTGGACCAATCAGCTGTGAGTAAAGTGACATATATTTCATGCAATTAAGCCACTCCCCCGCTTCTCTCTCTTCAAATGAAAGCAGTTTAGAGTAGAAGAATTTCAGAGACAAAACTGTCTGAATTTTAGAGACAAAATTGCTTTTTTCTGCTAATTATTTATTATATTCATATCATTTGAATTATTATTATTCATAATTATATAATATATTTAAAAAAATACTATATGAGTTGAAAAATTACTATTAAATGTGCATTTGAATTAATTTAAATATATACATGGCCTATAAATAAGTTTCGATATATAAAGCTTAATTAACTTAATTAATTATAATGACTTAATTAACAAGACACGGTTGAACAGAATGAACTACATTACATTTACATGTCATTTTGCAGACGCTTTTATCCAAAGCGACTTACAATTGGGGAATACATAAAGCGATTCATCTTGAAGAGGCAATCCGACAAACGAAGTGCTTGTAACACCAAGTCTCAGGCATTGTTTAAATAAGTACAAGCTAGCAAGGGAAGGAATAAATAAGGAGAAAGAGTTTTTTTTAATTTATTTTTTTATGTGTAGGGTGAAGTCAAGTAGTGTCGAAAGAGATGAGTTTTCAGCTGTTGCTTGAAGATTGACAGGGATCCAGCACTCCGAATATGGGTGGGAAGATCATTCCACCAGCCAGGAACGGTGAACGAGAATGTTCTGGAGAGTGATTTTGAGCCTCTTTGTGATGGTACCACGATGGTACCACTATTAAGGATGTAGATTCTTAATAGTGAGTGCATGTAGGCGGGTGCTGAGCCTGTGGTTGTTCTATAAGCAAGCATCAGTGTCTTGATACACAACTAATCAGAGCAACGTAGGAAATTTAGGTCAAAGGAACAAGACAGGAGACCAGGAACAGGGAAAAACACAACTAAAAGTCCATAACTGTAACATATAGAGTGTCAACTGATATTTTTTAGGATTTTATTTAGGTATCTGCTACACTGTTATGAAGATCCCATTGATTTACATTACAATCTGAATTTCATCTTGCTTTTTGGTCGTATAAATATCAGTAACTGCACTAAATTACATGTTTTTGTTCAGTTTGGGCCTCTGCATAAAACATTTTTTTACTCCCCAAGAATGAGCTCCATGTTCTCCTATATAAGTACTGATTTATCAAATATGATACTCAATGGAAAAATACATATGCAATTTTGTTTTGCACATTTTTTCTATAGATATTATCTAAAGATTCGGTTACACTTTATTTTGATAGTCCACTTTAGACATTCTACTAATTATAAGTAACTTTGTAACTACATGTCAGCTAATTCTCATTAATTTGCAGCTACATGTCTACCAACTCTCAGAGTAGACTGTTGGGGTAGGTTTAGGATTAGTAGAATAAGTTGACATATACTTGCAAAGTTTCTCATAGTCAGTATGTTGTATGTTGTGAACCCATCAAAATAAAGTGTTAGAAGATATTAAACAGACAGTCTACTAATATTCTAATGACTGTTATTTGACATGTAGTTGCAAAGTTACTTACTGTTAGTAGAATGTCTAAAGTGGACTATCGAAATAAAGTGTTACCAAAGATTCAATGATCATGTGATATGAAACCCCTAGACAGCCATCCAAGGTTATACACAATACTCTATATAAACCGCACAAATACACTGTAAAGTAAGAATCATGTTGTGTCATCCACCTGTTATGATTTGAACTATCTGGATCACTGTTTGCAGGTATCTTCACTTTACAGATGGACTGGAAAGCTGCCAGCACCTAGAGACAATGGAGACTGAATCCTAAAAAAAAAAAAGGCACCTGTTAATCTAAAACAAGAAAAAATAGATATTTGAGAAAAATCTAACATACCAATTTTGTTTTTAGAGTGTATTGAACATTTTAAGATGAAAAACTCATCTGTCGTGTCATCGATTATATTGGAAGCTTTTTACAGAATGGAGGACCTTAAATACCTTTATTTTGTGACCTTTCTCATGTTATACATGCTTGTACTCTTTGCTAACACCATTGTGATTTTTGTCATAATTATCAACAAAGTGCTTCATAACCCTATGAATTACTTTCTATGTAACTTGGCTGTAAATGGCATCTACGGTGGCACGGCTTTGCTTCCCCCTTTGCTGGGCACTTTAATGTCTCCTTCTCATGAGATATCTTTGGCATGTTGTAAGGCTCAAACTTATTTCCTGCACACATATGCTATCATAGAGTTCACCATTCTGTCAGTCATGTGCTACGATCGCTATGTGGCCATCTGCTACCCGCTGCAGTATCACAGTATTATGACAATCACAAAAGTGTATAAACTGATTGCCTTCTCTTGGGGGTATCCTTTAATGACATTTGTTGTGTTTTTTATTATGACTCTGCGCTTGACAATCTGTCAAAACCGACTGGGGAGGGTTTACTGCCTCAACTTTTATCTGGTCAAAATGTCTTGCGGGAACACATATACTGAGAGCGTATTGGGATTGTTTTTTGTTGTTGTATACTCTTTTCCTCAGCTTGCAATGACTTTCTACTCATATGGACATATTCTGAAAATATGCTTTACTGCCACTAAAGAGTCTAAAATAAAAGCATTGAAGACTTGCACTCCACACTTATTTGCAATACTCAACTATAGTGTGGGATGTTTTTTTGAAATTGTACAAAGTCGCTTTGACACAAGTTATCTTTCCTTTGAAACGCAAATGTTTATGTCTCTTTATTTCTTGATATTTCCTACCATTCTAAATCCAGCCATCTATGGAATGAGTGTTAAAACACTGAGAGCCAATATTTTTAGACTGTTTGGCTCTAAAAATACGTTATTGTCTTTAAAGTAGGATCTTTGTAACACAAGTGAGAGTGCAAAACAATGCTGTTCTCAGTATGAGAAGTAAGCAGCTGAAGTCTAATCTGTGAAGTGAAAACACAACTAAACAAAGATGTTAACTTCTATGTGACTTTAAATCATGTTTTTGAATTAAACTGAATTCTAATTCCATGTAAATTTGACATTCAAAGACCCGTAACAACCCCATCATGCTTTTCAAAATCATAACATTATGTACTTTTAATTTATGTGTTGTATTTAAAATACACAATTGTGTATGCATTAATTGGATGTGCATTTTTTTCATAAGATTATTAAAAAGTCAAAATAGACCTTTCATATTTCACTTGATCAATAAATGTGGATGGAAATTATATTATTTGTAAGCAATGTACATCAAATAATTAAAAAGAGATATACATATCTAATGTAAAACCTTGTTGCTGTCTAATGCATCACCATAACAGATGTGCTCCTCATAGGCCTCCAAAGCAATCTAAACAATTCAGGCCTCGGCTCAGAACACACTTTGTGTCACACATTATAGTGCTAATAATAACAAATGCCTTTTTTGTTATCATTGTTATTCTCTGTAGTAACTTATATTTTATAATAAACATTTTATAATGCTATAGGCCTAAACATATTCTAACTTCTAACATATACAGTCGGGGTCAGAATTATTGGCACCCTTGGTAAATATATGATAAAAGAAAGCTCTGAAAATAAACCTGCATTATTAATCCTTTTGATCTTTTATTTTAAAAAATCCAAAAAAATCTAACCTTTCATTGAACTAAAATAATTGAAAATGGGGGAAAATCTCATTATCAACAACGTCGTTTGCACCGCGCTCCTCCGCTACTTGATTCTTTTGTTTTGGTGCGTCAATCTGTTAAAGTACTTTGTAGAAGAATTAATGATCCGCACTCATGAGAACAATCTTCTTTTTCATTTAATTTTACAATCATTACCATTAGGGAATAGACACAAACGTTTGGCTACCAAGCCTTCCTCAGTGTGTCAAAATCTCATTATGAAATAAATGTTTTTCTCAAATACACATTGGACACAAATATTGGTACCCCTAGAAATTCTTATGAGTAAAATATCTCTGAAGTCCCATTCATATTTACAATTTTGAGCACTCCAGGGGGATTATGAACATGAAATTATCCAGCATGGCTTCCTGTTTCACAGCAATGTAAACAGGAGGGAAAACAAAGTCCAAATTCCCCTAATCGTCCATCACAATGAGAAAAGCCAAAGATAATTTTATTTATAATAAATATATTTTTGATGTGCAGCAAAAGATAATTGAGCTTCACAAATTAGTGAAGTGGCTTTAAGAAAAGAGCTAGAGCAGTGAAAATGTCCATTTCCACCATCAGGGCAATAATTAAAGCCCCCCTGTAGTCAAAAATGTAATCCTTTAAAACTCATCTTTGATCATCAAAATGACATATTTAAATGTTTTTTCTTGTGAAAATAATTTTCTCATGCCTTAAAATAGCTTAAATGTAACTCTACACCCTTGCCTCATTTACTATACACGGATCTATGAATATGCAAATTAGCCCCGCCTCCACTCAGTCACACCAACCAGCCATGAGCAGGCCTCCTGATCCACTAACTGAAGTGTAGTAAAATCGATACAATGGCAATGGCAAGTGGAAATATTGGTTTAATTTAGTGCTGTCAATCGATTAAAAAATTGGACTGTGATTAATCATGATTAATCACAAATTTAAAATACTAGGATTTACCTGTAAATGTGTTGAAATAAAGAAATGCATGACAAACTAGTTTAAGGAAACAGAACCTTTCACACTTCCGCCAGGTATGAGACATAATCCTTATTATTCTTTTATCATTATTCTTTAGTTTTTATTCAGCCATTATCAGCCTTTATACTGGCAATAAAACGTTAACCAAGCGACATCGCTTCAATTACAGTATACATTTACCCCACTACTATCAAAAGTATTTATAAATAAATACAACAAAACATGACATTTTTCTTGCGACCTTATGTGAAGTATTATGACAAAATGCATTATGAAGAAGAATTGGACCTGTTCTGCAGGTGCATTAGAGCTAATATTAGCATCATGCTACATAAAACAATTTATGAGATTAATAGTGTTACGGTCCTACTCGCCCCACTCCGAGCGGGATTCAAACCGCTGTGCGCGGATTCTTTAGCTGAACGGCCCTAAACCGTTTCCCCAGTCTGTCCTCGCTGCAGCCTGTAGCATGATGACGTACTGGATCAGATCCAATATGTAGTGGATGTTTGACAGGCATGCACAGTATTGGATTTTAATGCGCATGCGCAAAGTGGGGTTGTCATTAAAGCTATATTAAATGTAAATTAAACTGTAATTACGAGATACATAGGTGTGTTTCATAGGCTTACACAAATTATAGTATACTGTGTTTTTAAACCAGTAGTGCAGGCTATTCAAACTTTATTTAAGCAAGGATGGCGTAGTTTTGAATGACCGAGTTTATTTTTTATTAGTTGATTCGTTTTGGAAATACAAATCTATTAATTACAATTTTGTTTGTTCTTTATGAAAAAAATGGGTTCTATTGTCTTTATTTTTCCATAATAGTCTTATAGTTCTGTCAATAATTCGTTCATGAATCACTATTTTTCGTTCTCGCTCTCTGCTATGCCTACGTGACAGAGTATAAAAGTTATAGGCCTACTAAAATATGCAGACATCTTTTTTATACAGTTTAAAAATAAAAAGAAGAAAAACAATCCTGTCAGTCGGGGTTCCATTAACCAATAGACCCGTTATCCCGGTCTTATACCGGGTTTTTACAGTCAATCCTCCTATGTCCAACAAATAAATACACACACGGTCCGGGACAAGCTATATTAACACAAAGATGACCATTTCTTTTTTTGTGTGTGTGTTATTCATATGCAAGTTTAATCCCTGGAGATAGATAGACCTAATGGCTAAAGACCATCCACTCCGTTACGAGAGCGCTCTCTCTATGGAGACTTTTTTTGAGTGTTTTGTATTGTATCACACGATGTGTGAAAAGCAACTAATAAAACATTTATTTTACCTGACTGAGGCGTTATAAGCGAGGTAAAGTCTTAATATAAATTTAATGTTTTTTTTTTGTTGTTTTTATTATTATTAGCCTATTGTCACGTCCTCTGTCATGTCTGTCATGTGTTCCCGCCTCTTGTTTCCATATTTGGTCTTGTTCCTGTCCTTGTTAAGTGTGATTATTAGTTAAGTCTTGTCCAGCCGTGTTTCGTCTAATTATCAGTAATTGTCATGTGTATTTAGTTCCTGCCTGTTTAGTTAGTTGTCGTCTGGTCTACTCGTTATTCCCCGGTGTTCCTGTGTCAACCTTGCCTTGTCTTGCCCTGTCCTGATGTCACCATTAAAGACTATTATTTTGAAGTTACTCCTCGTCTCCGTGTTCCTCGTTCCTCCCTGCTGTGTGCACCGTGACACCTATTGTACATGTTTGTAATAGCTATATTAGAATAATATAAAATCTAAATAGGCTAAACAAAATGGATCGGAATTAATTTAATATCCCCAATTAAATTTAAATAAACATGACGGATACAATCAAAAAAGACATTTAGGCTAACTCTGTCAGAGTGGTGTATATCTTTATAATTAGCTATTTACAGTGCAACGTCTGCATATGAAGAGTTCATTTGCAAAAACAGATAACTCCGTTTTTAACAATTCTCAGAAATCATGTTTCTAATTCATTGTGCATTCCAATTAATCTCAATCAAACTGCAGTTGGGTTATTTTGACGGTTAAAAAATAACTAAAAAGCAGCTAATTAACACAACAAAAGACAATAAAAACATAATAACATAGCCTAATAAAAAACATGATTTTTGAACATTTAAAAAAACGGTATTATCTGTTTTTGCAAATAAACTCTTCATATCATGTTGCTTATTGTATCCCTAATGGATATAGCACCATATGTGGGCATCCTGGCCAAAACATATGAAATGAAAAAAAAAAAAAAAAAGAAAAGAAAAAAAACTTTGAAGTCGCCAGTAAAGACAAAAACATTGTGGAATGTTAGCTGAATTTAGACATTAAAGTTTTTACATTGTAATGTAATGTAGGTCATCGCGTATTGTAATGTAGGTCAAAAACCCTTGCTACATGTGCTGCGTTATACCTCACTTAGACTAAGTCGTTAGGATAAAAGCGTCTGCAAAATGATTAAATGTAAATAAAAATATGACTTTATTCGAGACCTATACAGCGCATGCGCGTCAAACATCCACTACGTAGTGGACATAGTCCAGTACGTCATCGTGCTACAGGCTGCAGTGAGTACCTCTTGCGTAATATTTGAGAAATCCCAACGTTGTGTGAACCAGTAGAGCTTTGTTGGCATCTATGGGAAAAGTTTGGTACTGCGCCCAAACAAAATCTTACTAAAAGCTCATTTATTTTTGTGATATGAACCACAAATTTAGAACACAACTTGTTTAAATTTATGGCTTTGATTTTCAAGTTCAACTTGTTTTGTAAAATATATTTTTTATATAAGATTTTGCCCATAAATCATTTTCATAACCTAAAACCTAAAACTTTTTTTAAGCCTCTTTTTTATTATTTTACATTAACAACAATCTGCCAATGATCCTCTTTAAAATGAGACCAAACTTAAGTCTGTACTCCCAAGCTTCAAATATTTATGACAGTTTTTTGACATTCTTGTCCTCTAACTAAGTAACTTTTTTAAATTGATGCACAAGGGTTAATATTTATTCAAATATCCACAAGAGATTGGGCTATTTATGTAATTTCAATGTAATGACCATGTGATCTGAAAAAATTCTCCAAGGTTACAGGTAAGAGACCATATAAACAGAAGGATGTTCACTTCTGCATATTTTTTGTGTGCACCATGCTTTATCATTCACCTTTTATTCAACTCATCTGCAACATTTGAGACATTTGTTTTGAAATTAATTATGAATGCAGTACAGGGAAATGTTCATCTGCTTAAAACTTCTGTCAGTTATACAACTGATTTAAACTATTTGTGAAGAATGTAATGTACCATTTTCTTTTTCTACAGTGTACTGAACAATTTAGAGAAGATGAAAAACTCATCGATTATTATACTGGAGGCCTTTTACGGAATGGAGGGTCTTAAATACCTTTATTTCATGATCTTTTTCATGTTGTACATGTTTGTACTGTTTGCAAACACCACTGTGATTTTTGTCGTAATTAGCAACAAAGTGCTTCATAAACCTATGCACATATTTCTATGTCACCTGGCTGTGAATGGCATCTATGGTAGCACAGCTTTGCTTCCCCCCTTGCTGGGTACTTTAATGTCTCCTTCTCATGAGATATCTTTGGCAGGCTGTAAGGCTCAAACTTACTTCCTGCACACATATGCTATCATAGAGTTCACCATTCTGTCAGTCATGTGCTACGATCGCTATGTGGCCATCTGCTACCCACTGCAGTATCACGCTATCATGACCATAACAAAAGTGTGTAAACTAATAGCTTTCTCATGGGGATATCCTTTAGTGGCATTCGCTTTGTTTTTTATTCTGACTCTGCGCTTGGCAATCTGTAGAAACATTATAGGGCGAGTTTACTGCTCCAACTATTCTCTTGTCAAACTGTCTTGTGATGACACAAATGTTGTGAGTGCCATTGGACTGCTTTCTGTTGTTGTATACACTTTTCCTCAGCTTGCGATGACTTTCTATTCATATGGACATATTCTTAAAATATGCTTTACTGCCACTAAAGAGTCTAAAATAAAAGCACTGAAGACCTGCACTCCACACTTATTTGCAATTCTGAACTACAGTGTGGGATGTTTTTTTGAAATTGTACAAAGTCGCTTTGACACAAGTTATCTCCCATTTGAAACACAAATATTTATGTCACTTTATTTCTTGATATTTCCTCCAATTCTGAATCCAGCCATTTATGGGCTGAGTGTTCAGGCTCTGAGAGGCAATATTTTTCGACTTTGTGGCTCTAGGAATAAGTTACTGCCTTTAAAGTAGGATCTTTGTTATTTTCTAGGTGAAAAAGAATGTCCATGTTTTCAAATATTTCTTTGTGTCAATAAACAGCTGACATTCTTAACATTTGTAAGTATCTCAATTATGTTGAGGTCTCTAAAAGCAGTAGTCAGTAAACAGAGTAATGAACACACTATTTGTCACCATTGAAGAAAACTAGTATTCAACAAAGTTTTACTTTGTATTCTGTTAATCTCTTTACTGAGAAATGTGGGAGAAAAAAAGAGTTCATTGATATGGGTTGATAGATTTCAACATCAACACGCATGCCTACACTTCAGGCAAAAATGTAAAAAGTACTGTACTTTTAAAAGGATTTCAGATTATTGACAGACAAATCTTGTTTCTTTGCAATATTCTGCTAATTACTTGTTTCAGCCTAATTTTAGAGCATTTTTTGATAGGCTATAAGCTGATGCTCCAGAGCATATCAACTTAAATCAGCAAATCCACATTCCAAAGTTGAATCTGGCCAGATCTGGAGTTTATTTTATTTTTTATTGTTTTGTTTTTTGTTGTTGTTGTTTAATATATCCCCTGCATTTAAATTGCATTGCTTAAAGGTAATCAAGCAACAAAGACAGACAATAGAAATAGAATGCACACAAAATGTAAATAACCTGTCATGGATATGACCATGCTTTTCCAATGGTTTACCACAATTCTTACCAAAAAGAAAAAAAAAAACAACAACGTGCAAAATATTTTGACAACATTTTTTGAACCGCAGATGTCAATGTCAATGTCAAGTTTATTTCTATAGCACAACTAAACACAACAGCAGTTGACCAGAGTGCTTTACACCAATACAAAAGACAGTTGAAATATCAAATTATAAATCATAAAAACAAATGAACACACAGTGCACTACATTTCATCATTGACCATATGCCAGTTCAAACAAGTACGTTTTTAACCTAAATTTAAAAACAGATATAGATGGAGCAAATCTAATACTGGAGGGTAGTGCATTCTACAATCTGGGAGCCACTACTGAGAAAGTACGGTCACCCCTACTTTTCAGCTTTGATTTTGGAATACGTAGCAGTCTCTGATTAGACGACCGGAGAGACACAACTGGACGATGTTCAGACAGTAAATCCGAAAGGTAAGGAGGGGCCAAACCATTTAAAGATTTTAATATTAAGAAAAGAATTTTAAAATCAACACGGTATCGTACAGGCAGCCAGTGTAAAGAGCGTAGCACTGGAGTAATATGGTCCCGTTTTTTAGTACATGTGTCAGAAGTCTTGCTGCCGCATTTTGTACCATCTGTAACCGGGATAAAGCTGATTGGTACAGTGAATAGTCAATAGTCTATCAAATAGTCTATTGACTATTGGTACAATAGTCTAACCTTGATGTTAAAAATGCATGAATTATTTTTTCAAAGTTATTAAAAGATAATATAGGTTTTACTTTAGCTAAAAGACGAAGCTGAAAAAAGCAGGATTTGACCATTGAGTTTATCTGCTTATCAAATTTTAAACCGTCATCGAACACAAAACCTAAGTTCTTTACCCAAGGCTTTACAGAAAGTGTTGAATAGGGTTATTTGCCTAGGAGAATCAGATGAGCCAAAAACTATGATTTCAGTTTTATTCTCATTAAAATTGAGAAAATTTAAAGATAACCAAGCCTTCACGTCAGATAGGCAAGCCCTATGTGTTTCCCACCCGTCGGTATTAGGTTTTAAAGGTAAATATACTTGAGTGTCGTCCGCATAGCAGTGGAACGACAACCCATATTTCCTGAAGATAGACACTAATGGGAGCATATATAACGAGAAAAGAATGGGAGCTAAAATAGATCCCTGTGGAATACCACATGATAAAACAGCATCCGCCGACAAATATTCCCTAATATTAACACTGAACTTCCTATTTAAAAAGACACGATCTAAACCATTCAAGAGCAGCTCCTTTGATACCAACACAATGCTCCAAGCGAGCAAGTAGTATAGCATGATCTACTGTATCAAAAGCCGCACTCAGATCTAGCAGCATAAGTACGGTACAATCCCCAGAATCAGCAGATATTAACACATCGTTTAGAACCTTCAGGAGTGCAGTCTCTGTTGAATGATATTTTTTAAAACCTGACTGAAAAAGCTCGAATACTTTATTTTTATCCAGAAAACTCTGCAATTTTTGCAACACTCCCAGCTAACGCTTGCCACCTTTAGCAAGGCAAAATAAGGGACACCCATTCACGACCCCCACAAAAAAAAAACAATTTAAAAACCAAGGACACAAATAATTACCAATAAACCATGAGAAAACATGTAAACTTGCAACAGAACACATTAATATTTATAATTATTAATTATTATTATTGGTGTTTTTTGACAGTTCTGCAGCTGTTCCCTGGATGGGATGCATTTTTATTATTTATTTATTTTATTTTTATTTGCTTAAATTAGGACTACATTATTACGTAATTATTTGTCCCATTTTTTATCTACATAATGTAGCATTTTTTAAACTTTTTTAAAATGCCAAATTGTTGTAGTATGTATATTTATATTTATTATGTATATATGTATATTTATTATGTATATATTTGTGATTAATATAAATGGAAAATTAATAAATAGGGTCTAACATTAATTCTAACCTATTAATTCATCTGCCTAATCATGTTTAAAAATATAATATTTATGTCTACCAAGCTTTGATAATGTATGGAATATTATATTAACACACTATCCAAATTTTAATAAAACAATAGGCCTATACGATGTGTCTGTCACTTCAATGCTATGATTCACCCAAAAATGAAAACTCTGTCATAATTTACCCAGGTCTTTATAAACCTGCAAAAAGTTGTTTCTTCTGTTGAACACAAAAGAAGATAGTTTGAAGAATGTGGGTAACTAAACAGCTGCTGGTCCTCAGTAACTTCCATAGTAGAGAAAAAATACTATCCGAGTCATTGGGTACCAGAAACTGTTAGGTTACCCACATTCTTCAAAGAATCTTCTTTTATGTTCAACGGAAGAAATAAATTATTACAGGTTTGGAACAACTTGAGTGTGTGTAAACCATTAAAAAAAAAAATCATTTTAGGGTGAACTGTCCCTTTAAGTCAGACAGTCCACCGTGAGCAAATGCTTCTCTGCAAATTGTGCGTTCATCATTAGATACAGGACAGACCATTGATAACTTTCCCATTCAGCCCTACATATGGAGAGTCTTGTGTTTAAATGGCGGATGTGAGCTCTAGATGTTGTAGGCTAAACCGCGCATGTTTCGCGCACGCTGCGCTTGTGTGAAAGGGCTTTAACAACGCGCGTTCTGGAGACTCCGTCGCTATGGAAACAAAGACGCCAAAATGCAATCACGCGCAAATGAGCTTCTCTAACAATACTTCTTATGAGATTGATTTCACTATAATTGCTATTAGTATTATAAACAGTGCAAAATACTTATTTATTTGTTAAAATGTGTTGGCCTTTGTAAAATACGGGACAAATCGCGTCCCGTGCATCATTTTACCTTTAAATACGGGACGATTCCGTATTTTAATGGACGGGTGGCAACCCTAGACGTAACTGTTACGTAACCTATTGGTAATTTTTGGTAATTTCATGATTTACCAATAGGCAACGTAACCACGACGTCATATGCACATTTCATTACCATAATTTTTGTACGTTCGATCTTTATGCTCTCTGATTACCATAATGCTATTTAAAAAGTGTGATTAAACTTCAGACACAAGATTGAACGTTCCTTGAAGATAAAATGTTTCTTTTCACCAAGTCAGAATATGGACGATTGCTTTTAATATATGCCTTTATATAGCCCTATTAATAAATTCACATCAATTACAGCCATACAGCACTGTTAAATATGTTGAAATATATTTTGAAAATATATTTTAAAAATGCATAAAACAAAGTTAAGAAATTGTTCCTCATGATACATGTGTAAATGTGTGTACGAAAAAATATATTCCTATGCCTTAGTTTTTAATGAATGTTTTTTCAATGTTGTTTCTACACCACGTTTACCATTTCTAAAGCTATTATATATTATATTATATTATATTATATTATATTATATTATATTATATTATATTATATTATATTATATTATATTATATTATATTATTTAAGTAAAATTCTGCGTGACTTCTACGTGCTTTAATGGGCGCGCGCGCTGAACTGGAGCTGAGGAAGTCACCATGGAAACGGGGCGGCAGCTCAACTGTCAAGCAGCAACTTCATCTTTCACTGTTGTTTTTACTAATTTCAGGTAAGTTTAGTCTGTAAAATTACACAAATAGTACATACAAGCGTTCCTGACACTTTCTTTCACGTAAATGACACGCTTCCGTTGAATATTTACTTTACAGAAATGGTTTAACGTTAGTGTCTTCGGAAAAAGTCCATTAGCATCTCAACCGTAAGCTAACTATAAGAGGTAACGTTAACTATAGACTTGAGCTCTTGTTTATGAAAGTTTGGGCTTTTAATGTAATCTTATTGTTGTGGTTGTTAACCAGTTCATCATTGTTTTTATCTGTTGTAGTAATACTGTCGTGAAGTCATGCTGATGCACATGCTTCACAGTTGTACCGTATTCCGTTCTGTCACCTCTGAAGTTCCTTGAGTAAACTAGCATTCACCTGAAGCTCCGTTGTTACGTGTTTTTGTTGAACACAACATTTGGCGACGAGGATGGCTTTATCTCTGCCTCCCCCTGAGCCATTTCTGCCCCACGCTAGTGATCCTGTCGTGCCATGGGAGCGCTGGTATGTGTCGTTTCAGACGTACCTTGTAGCCGCGGACTTGGATGATGTCCCGGACGGGAGAAAGCGCGCACTTCTCCTCCATTGTCTCGGCGCGGAAGGATTACGGATCTTCCAGACGCTCGGCGCTGCAAATACGTACTCTGACTCTGTTGCACGACTAAAAGGACATTTTCAAAGGAGTCATAGTGTGCTGTTGAAACGGCTAAATTTCAGACAAAGATGCCAACGATCTGGTGAGTCAGCCAGTCAGTTTGTCGCTGATTTAAAAAGCCTTGCTGAGCCATGCGAATTCGGTGCTCTGCGTGACGAACTAATTAGAGACCAACTTATTGAAAAAACAAACAGTGCACGGGTTAGAGAGAGGCTGCTTATGGAAGATGACAAACTTACTCTGGATAAGGCTCTCACTCTGGCACTCCAAATTGAAGAAGCTACACAGTGTGCAGCTAAAATAGCAGAGACTAATGCAGCTAAAACTGATGTCACTTCTGTACCTGCAAATACAGTCATGGATGAGGAGTTCCAGCCTGCAGGTGCAATCATCCAGCAAACACAGCCTCAGTCAAGTCAACAAAGACGGAAATGTGGCAACTGTGGCTCCATTCGTCATGCCAACAGGTCCCCAGACTTCCCAGCTATCGGCCAAAAGTGTAGACATTGTGGTAAGCTCAACCACTTTGCAAGGTGGTGCAGATCAAAGTCCAGTTCGCAGCCTTCACCAGCAGTAATTCATACAGTTGGTCCTCACTCAGTCACTTTCTCTACATATGATGTGCAGCTGAAAGACCGTTGCATTCCACTGCTTCTTGACACAGGAGCTAAGGTGTCATTGCTTAATATGGCCACCTACAAGAAATTTTTCTCTGATGTTGAGTTACAACCATCACCTCTGAATCTCTGTGGTTATGGCCAAGCCAGCATTGCAGTGACTGGAGTAGTCAGACTGCCTGTACAATATGGACGAAAACGTCTACCAGAGTTTCCATTCTACATAACTCAGCATGGCGCTAATATCCTGGGTCTTGACCTGTTCCTTAGCCTTGACTTTTCTCTGCATGACAACAGCGGTGCAACCATCCTTCAGGTGGACTCTCCATGGCAGACACAGTTTCCCGCTCTATTTAGTGGTTTAGGCTGCCTCTCTGTTTTTTCCCACAAACCCCTGCTTAACCCAGATGTACCGCCTGTAATCCAGCCTCTGCGACGAGTGCCTCTCGCCATGCGCGACAAGGTCACCACTGAACTTCAGGGCATGCTAGCTGCAGACCTCATTGAACCCATTGATGCTTCCCCTTGGGTCTCAAATCTTGTGATTGTGCAAAACGGTCTGGGGGCATACATCTCTGCGTTGACCTTCGTGGGCCTAACAAGGCTGTGGTGCCAGACAAATACCCATTGCCGACAATTGAGGAACTCACAACACTCTTCTATGGCTCCTCAGTGTTCACAAAGCTGGATCTTAAGCAAGGTTACATGCAGATACCCCTGCATGAGGACAGCAGAAACCTGACTGCATTCGTGACTCACATGGGGTTGTTCCGTTTTAAGAGGATTCCTTTTGGCCTAAGTTCAGCACCTAGTTGCTTTCAGAAAATCATGGCTACTGTCCTAGCAGGGCTCCCAGGTACGGCTGTGTACGTAGATGATATTGTAGTACATGGAAAGGACGTGGCCACTCATGACGAATGCCTCAGATGGGTGTTCACAGCTCTGTCTAGCCACAGTCTGACATTGAACACAGAAAAATGTGTGTTTGCTGCCCCAGCAATAGACTTTGTGGGTCTTCGGGTGTCCAGTTCAGGTATCGCACCATTGCAGTCCAACGTTGAAGCCATTCTCAACCTTCCAGTGCCAACCTCAGCTGGACAGCTTGCATCGTTCCTAGGCATGACTGCTTACTATCTCAGGTTCTTACCTCAGTATTCTGAAATCACTTCCCCTCTACGACAGCTACTCAAGCATAACACCCCCTGGGCATGGACAGCGGATTGTGAGCAGGCTATTCGACGACTCAAACACCTTCTCACGTCACCACCAACTCTAGCTCATTTTGATCTCTCCAGCCCCACCCTGGTGACATGTGACGCATCAGCAGTAGCAGTCGGAGCAGTCCTGTCACAGCTGCATGATGGCATTGAAAGGCCTATTGCTTTTGCTTCACGGGCTCTGAGTACTGCGGAACAGAAATACTCAGTGGGAGAGAGAGATGCGTTGGCGTGCATTTGGGCATGTGAGCGCTGGCACATGTATTTATATGGACGATCCTTTACTCTCAGAACAGACCACCAGGCTCTCACTACCCTCATGTCCTCTGCTGGAACGGGCCACAAGCCCCTCAGGCTTCACCGATGGGCTGACAGGTTGAATCAGTACAACTACCAGCTGCTGTTCACTCCTGGAAAAGACAACGTGGTTGCAGATTTCCTGTCACGTTCAGCTGCGGAGCCAACTAGCACAACCAAGCAGCCGGAGTCAGATATAGAGAGAGATCTTGTGCAGTTAGTGTATGAGCCCTTACAGGCCGCAGTGTCTCTTGAAGAACTTCAGCGAGAGTCTGCAGCAGACCCACTCTTCGTTACCCTGAGCACCTACATTCAGAACGGCTGGCCAGCTCGGGTAAGCGTTGACCTGACACCTTTCTCCCGAGTCAGGGCAGAACTGACATGCTGGGGTGAGTCATGCATTGCACGGGGGCACCGAGCAGTCATTCCTCTGTCCCTTAGGGGGCGGGTGCTATCAATGGCACACGAGGGTCACGTGGGGATAGTTAAACTGAAGCAGAGGTGCCGAGATTTGGTTTGGTGGCCAGGGATTGACAGAGAGCTAGAAGCTCTTGTACGTGACTGTGCACCTTGTCTTCTTAGTGGTAAAACAGGTGCTCCAGCACCGCCGCCTTTGCAACCTGTTGACTGGCCCACCAAACCATGGGAGCATCTACAGATGGACATTTGTGGGGAGCTCGCCTCTGTTCCTCACCATCTACGGTTTCTAGTTGTGGTGTATGACCTCCACTCAAAGTGGCCCGAGGTTGTGCCTATGGGCTCAGTTACAGCCTCCGCAATGGTTGATTTCCTGGAGCAACTCTTTTCCCGATGGGGAATCCCGCGGGCCATTACCACTGACAATGGGCCGCAGTTCGTTTCCAGTGAGTTTTCATCGTACCTGGCTGCCAGGGGCATAGCCCATATACGCACCGCCTTCTACCATCCTCAAGCTAATGGCGGAGTGGAAAGATTTAATCAAAGTCTGAAAAATGGCATACGTGCACACCTTGCCCAAGGTTTCCTATTTAAGGCTGCTCAAAAGTTGGAAGCACAAAATAAATTTTGTGCTTCCCAATTCAAGCTCAGTGCTTTACTGTCAAATGTGCATTACCAAGAAATAAATGTGTAATATTAATAGTAACTACACTTATTAATGCAAAACTATAATAATTTTATGGGGTCAAGGCATCAAGAGCCACCACACACAGACGTGTCAAGGAATTTGGCTACAGTTGTCGTATTCCTCTTGTTAAGCCACTCCTGAACCACAGACAACGTCAGAGGCGTCTTACCTGGTGTGACGTATCAGTGAGTTACTGTTTATTCCTGAGTTACAGGTGACTGGTTGTCTGCAGGTGATTGGCTGATGAGGTGTTGCACCTGGATTAAATCAACGGTCTTTAAAAGGGACTCGGAGGAACAATGGCGGGGGAGCAGTTGTTTGTTGGCCTTGGCATCTGTGTCTACCGGAGAACTCACGGGATACAGAGGTTATGGGAGATTGCCGTTGCACTGGAGGAGTTTCTGTTTTGATTAATCTTTTCCCAGATTGGACGTTTGGGTTCTGAGTTTTGTTATTAGTGTTTGTTTGGACTGTTATTGGTACTATTTACAAACACCTGCCGACATACTGACTATCACTTACACTGACTACATTACATGTTTTTCTTTTCTTTATTGTTAAATAAACTTGTTTTGTTAAGCAGTGGTTGTGTGTGGCGTCTCCCTGACTACTTTTGTTGCGATTTCTGGTAAAAGAATCGTAACACCTGGACTAAGGAGAAGAAGAACTGGACTGTTGCCCAGTGGTCCAAAGTCCTCTTTTCAGATGAGAGCAAGTTTTGTATTTTATTTGGAAACCAAGGTCCTAGAGTCTGGAGGAAGGGTGGAGAAGCTCATAGACCAAGTTGCTTGAAGTCCAGTGTTAAGTTTCCACAGTCTGTGATGATTTGGGATGCAATGTCATCTGCTGGTGTTGGTCCATTGTGTTTTTTGAAAACCAAAGTCACTGCACCCGTTTACCAAGAAATTTTGGAGCACTTCATGCTTCCTTCTGCTGACCAGCTTTTAGATGCTGATTTAATTTTCCAGCAGGATTTGGCACCTGCCCACACTGCCAAAAGCACCAAAAGTTGGTTAAATGACCATGGTGTTGGTGTGCTTGACTGGCCAGCAAACTCACCAGACCTGAACCCCATAGAGAATCTATGGTGTATTGTCAAGAGGAAAACGAGAAACAAGAGACCAAAACATGCAGATGAGCTGAAGGCCACTGTCAAAGAAACCTGGGCTTCCATACCACCTCAGCAGTGCCACAAACTGATCACCTCCATGCCACGCCGAATTGAGGCAGTAATTAAAGCAAAACGAGTCCCTACCAAGTATTAAGTACATATACAGTAAATGAACATACTTTCCAGAAGGCCAACAATTCACTAAAAATGTTTTTTTTTTTATTGGTCTTATGAAGTATTCTAATTTGTTGAGATGTGAGCCAAAATCATCACAATTAAAAGAACCAAAGACTTAAACTACTTCAGTCTGTGTGCACTGAATTTATTTAATACACGAGTTTCACAATTTGAGTTGAATTACTGAAATAAATGAACTTTTTCACGACATTCTAATTTATTGAGATGCACCTGTATGCATTGCAAATGTGGTACAATTAAAATTACTATGATAAATACTTTGTTACATGTATGTGCAAGATTTCAGTCATAAATAAATATTTGCTAGATTAGACATTACCAGTCTAGTGATGTATGTTTATGCTGAAATATAATATTGGTTTGTGTTTTAAAATCTATCGTGTCATTTTGTAGCAAATTTTCTCTTAAGTTTTGAGCTTCAGAACTTCCTATGTGACTTTATAGTTAGTAAAACTAAAAAACTTGATTAGTTTGTTCAGGTGCACTGCACTAGGTTGGAGCAAAACTCTGCATGTAAGTGGACCTTGAGAGACAATGTTGAGATCTTCTGCAATATATTCTGAACATGACAATTCAGAGAGGCAGGATGACTTCTAGATAGATGACTTACAACACTGGTGTCCAGTCCTGGGCATAGAGGACCAACGTTCTGCAGAGTTTCTGGTGATAGTTGATCAACTGCTCAGGTCTGCTTAATTGGGGTTGGAGCTAAACCAAACTAAAAAAGAGAAAGAAGACAACCAATTGTTATTAATATGTTAATTTGATGTTAAAAATTAAACAAAGATAAAGTTAAAAATTTTGATTCATAAATATGCACAACATTTGAAAATGCACAAAGATGAGAAGAAAGCAATGTGTTTAATGAGAACTTTCAACTTTCACTGAACAATAAGAAGCAATATTAAGTCACAGATGCATTTTATTTTTCTTGTTATTCTTATTCTTATTCTTGAAATAAGTTATAATTACCTTTTGGTTTATTGATGATTTTCAGTCTCTGAAATAGAAACGTTCTATCAATTATGGATGGCATCATACATACATCATATGTTACGATATTTAATAAGATTTATAACACCATGTCTACACCGGACGGCGCAACAAAATACAATAGAACCTATTATTATATGATGTTGTCTACACTGGATGCAGTGCGGCACGACACAACAAATCCCTGATAGTAATCTGATGCCTCGTTCTATTTATGACGTACTGACAAAAAATTCAAATTATTTTTAACAGTCACTTTGTCGCATCCAGAGTAGACACGGTGTGAGATTGTGAAGCTTGGAGATAGAGAATGGGAATCTACGGCACTGTGCATTGCATTATGGGTATACAATACAAATCACCAGAGGAAAAAATGACTATTTACGATAATATTTTTAAGAGCGTCTTGCATTTTATTAGAATAAATGAATTAATATTCAAATCCCTTGTGTTATTAAAGTTTGTGGTCAGTTTATGTTTTTGAAATAAGTCTCATGTTCACCAAGAAAACTTTTGATCATAAATAAAAACAGTAATGCTGTGAAATATTATTATTTAAAATAACTGTTTTCTATATGAATATATTGTAAAATGCAATTTATTCTTGTTTTCATAAAGCATGATTTCTGAAGGATCATGTGACACTGAAGACTGTAGATTCAGCTTTGATCACTTTTTAAAACATACTGAGATAGGAAATTGTTATTAAAACATTGTAATTTCACAATATTACTGGTTTACTGTATTTTAATCAAATAAATGCAGCAGTGGTGAGCATAAAATACTAATACATGACAAATATGACCCTTAAACTTTAGGTAGTGTATATTTGAGGTATTACTTACTAGACAGATGGTTCATAATGTCTAGAGATGTTCTTTGACAGGAGATACGCTCCAACTCTTGTGCACGGCCGTCAGCATGGAAGAATCTAGGAACATAAACAATTTGTCACAATGCCAGGTTTATTTAAACTATAGCAGAGGTGAAATGCAGAAAAGAAAAATAATAATTTGCAGAATATACAATTTAATAACAGAATGTACATTTTTAGGTTTACTTATTTAGTAATGCTCTTACAGTGTTACTTATTTTTGGACATCAAAGCCCTTTTAAAATAACTAACAAGCAAACAAACAAACGCACACACACACACACACACACACACACACATATATATATATATAATTTTGCAAAAGAAAATTACAGATGCATGGTGATATAGGCGTTCCCCTTCAATTCGGTCACTCTACATTGCTATAGGAAATACCTTTTCCTCGAATACTACTGAAGCCTTATTGAATCACGCCAGTAAAACTGGCCAATGACGTTCAAGCGCGCGAAATATGAGCGGGATCCCACTCTATATAAGGCAGTGCTTGTACGTCATCCATTCAGAATTTTTTCCTTCAGCAAGAAGCCTATCAAGAAATCTTCTACTCACCGTGATCTACACGCTGCAGCGGACACACCTTCTCTACCCCTGCTGTGTTCCGGTGAGCTTCGGACGGACAAAAGATGACCTCTCGCGATTGCCTCTCCTGCGTAGAGCCAATCAAACCCTCTGATGGCCACGAATCGTGCGTCTTCTGCCTGGGTCACGCCCACGCAGAGGCGGCGCTTGGGGGGTCGGACTGCCCCCACTGCGGAGATATGAGTCTCCGGACTCTCAGGCTCCGTGTGGCCATCGTCCAAGGCGATGAACTCACCCAACTAGCTCTGCCGCGCTCTTCCTCTGCAGCCTCTTTTGAGCCAAGGAGTAAAGTGCCGCGAGTTACTGATGCGGATCTGTCCGGGTCGGGTGACGAGACCGCGCCGGCTCAGTGCCCACGCGCTCCTCGTCCCCCTGCTGCAGGTCCCCTTCCAGTGCGCTTCATGGCCGCTAATCTCCGCCCCTCCCCCAGCGCGCAAGATGTGGTGTCTTTCGGAGCCACGGAGGAGGATGAGGATGATGCCATCTCAGTGGCAGCGTCTGCGAGAGAGGAGTGGTCCAACAGCCCACTGGATTGCACTGTGCCCATCAGTGACGCTGGGGACCTCCATCACAGTGATGTTGAGCTCCTCCGCGTCCTGGCCAAGGCAGTTGATGAGCTCGGTCTGGAGTGGGCGCCTCCTACCGAGCCGGTCAGAAGCCGCCTGGACGAGTGGTTCCTCCAGTCGGATCGCGGCCGAAAGGACACCCCGCGGAGGCCCGGCCCCTTTTTCCCGGAGGTGCACGACGAGATAGCGAAGTCGTGGAACGCGCCGCTCACCAGTCAAGTGCACAATCCGGGATCCTCTCTTCTGTTGTCTGTGGACGGAGCTGACCGAGCGGGGTATGTTAATGTGGCGAGTGGGGTGGGTCCGAGAGCCGTGGGAACGGAGCGAGGCCGGTGGAGTTAATGATAATGGCGACACCTGTGCCACTCGCCGGTCTCGAGTCCCACGGAGGAGCTCGGAAGGATAAAAGGAGGAGTGATGACAGTGGAAGATGAGAGGACCAGGCCTGGACTTTTATTTTGTATTTTATGTGCGGCAGTCGTCCGTGAGGGCTGCCGCTTTACTTTGATGTTTGTTTATTTTATTAAAATTTAGTTTGAGCGTTTGCGGTTCCGCCTCCTTCTTCCCGATCTACGAACTGTGTTACATTGGTGCGAAACCGGGAGGAAGGAGGGACATGCTGTCAGAAGAGCCCTCGCCGCTGAGGGAGATCGCGGTGCTGACGAGGTCGGGCAGCACGAAGGAGCAAAGACCGCCAGTGGCTGCCCGAGGCGGTGGTGCTGGAGCAATGGAAGAACAGGTGGGACGGAAGGCTCGCTGCCGTGCTCCGGGGTCGAGGAGGGTGGCTGCCGTCCAAGAGGGAGCGGAGGAGTCGGCGCCGTTCGCCAGGAAGCCGGAGCCTGCTGCCATCCACCATGTTTGGAGAGGAACAGGGAACGGGGGCCCGAGGTTGTGCCTATGGGCTCAGTTACAGCCTCCGCAATGGTTGATTTCCTGGAGCAACTCTTTTCCCGATGGGGAATCCCGCGGGCCATTACCACTGACAATGGGCCGCAGTTCGTTTCCAGTGAGTTTTCATCGTACCTGGCTGCCAGGGGCATAGCCCATATACGCACCGCCTTCTACCATCCTCAAGCTAATGGCGGAGTGGAAAGATTTAATCAAAGTCTAAAAATGGCATACGTGCACACCTTGCCCAAGGTTTCCTATTTAAGGCTGCTCAAAGTTGGAAGCACAAAATAAATTTTGTGCTTCCCAATTCAACTCAGTGCTTTACTGTCAAATGTGCATTACCAAGAAATAAATGTGTAATATTAATAGTAACTACACTTATTAATGCAAAACTATAATAATTTTATGGGGTCAAGGCATCAAGAGCCACCACACACAGACGTGTCAAGGAATTTGGCTACAGTTGTCGATTCCTCTTGTTAAGCCACTCCTGAACCACAGACAACGCCAGAGGCGTCTTACCTGGTGTGACGATCAGTGAGTTACTGTTTATTCCTGAGTTACAGGTGACTGGTTGTCTGCAGGTGATTGGCTGATGAGGTGTTGCACCTGGATTAAATCAACGGTCTTTAAAAGGGACTCGGAGGAACAATGGCGGGGGAGCAGTTGTTTGTTGGCCTTGGCATCTGTGTCTACCGGAGAACTCACGGGATACAGAGGTTATGGGAGATTGCCGTTGCACTGGAGGAGTTTCTGTTTTGATTAATCTTTTCCTAGATTGGACGTTTGGGTTCTGAGTTTTGTTATTAGTGTTTGTTTGGACTGTTATTGGTACTATTTACAAACACCTGCCGACATACTGACTATCACTTACACTGACTACATTACATGTTTTTCTTTTCTTTATTGTTAAATAAACTTGTTTTGTTAAGCAGTGGTTGTGTGTGGCGTCTCCCTGACTACTTTTGTTGCGATTTCTGGTAAAAGAATCGTAACAAATGGGGGCTCGTCCAAAGCTTATTCGATTTGTTATTGAAATTTATTTATATTAGGTTTATTTTGGAATGTGCTCGCAAAAGTTTGTGTGGAATATCCCGTGGGTTCGACGGTAGTAATCATGGAAGGTAAGTGCATTTGTATTAAGATACAGGTGATACTCTATTCTATTTTCCCCGTTAGGGATCAGCAACGCTTTGCGTTGATTTGTTATTTTGCCTTTTTTTATTTTTGTGCAGGCTTTTGGGTGAAGCACACCGCCGTGGTTGCGGACTGGACCGTTTTGTTCAGTTTTGAAACCATCGGTATCTTGGTGTTTAATGTCGCTTTACTCTGGAAAGCTGCATGAAGACTAGGCATAGAACAGTTTAGTGGGTTGTTAGGTAGGGTAGAAGGGGATTAGTAGAATGAGAGTTTGATCTGTATGACTTTGTAAATGCATTTCCTTTTAAATTAAAAATTAGCCAACAAATTGAAAAGTAAAAATGGCATCTGTCGATGAATTTATTAAAGCCCCTTCAGATGACATGTTAGAATTGTTTGTGAAGCAACAATTGTGGAAGCTAGTAGAGCATTTTAAAATTAGTGATGTGGACAAACGAATAAAGAAAAGCGAACTTCGTTCTATTGTGAGAAACTGGTTAATTGAAAATAATCTTTTGATCGTTTCCGCACAGAAAAAACATGAAGTTGGTACAAAGGGTCCGTTGGATATTTTTTCAGGGTTGTCCTTTGAACAGAGAAAATAAATTTTGGAAATGCAACAGCGTCATGATAAAGAGTTGGTCAAGGAAACTAAACGATATGAATTTGAGATTGAAAAATTAAAAACAGAACGTTCAATCAAACAGCGCGAAATTGAGCTGGAACAGAAAACATTAGAGGCTGAAAACTGGGATTTTGATTTGCAGGTGGAGCGTTTAAAGTTGGTAAAGGAAGGAAAATTATTCCCAGATGATGGTGAGAGAGCTGTAACTTCGACTAGCAGGTTTGATTTAGCGGGTAATTTAAGACTACTCCCTAAATTTAATGAACGTGACCCTGATGTTTTTTTCTCTTTATTTGAAACCATAGCTGAAGAGGGGAATTGGCCAAATGCGGTTTGAATTGTTATGCTTCAAACTGTCATTACAGGTAAAGCACAGGAGGCATTTGCAGCTCTTACAATGGAGGATAGAAGAGATTATCATAAGGTGAAAGCTGCAATCCTAAAAGCTTATGAGTTAGTTCCTGAGGCGTATCGCCAGCGTTTTAGAAACTGGAGGAAAGATGATCGTCAAACACATTCTGAGGTAGTAAGAGAACTTGTTTCACACTTTGATCGTTGGTGTATTGCTTCCGAGGTAGATGATTTTGAGAAGTTGCGTGACTTGATAATTCTAGAACAATTTAAGAGCATTGTGCCAGAGTATATTGCTACATATATAAATGAGAGGAAGCCAAAGGATGCGACTGAAGCTGCAGTCTTGGCAGATGACTATATGTTGACACATAAAAAAGTGTATATGCAAGAGAAGTCAAGCCATAATCATGGTAACTTTTGTGACTATAGGAGTGTATCAAAGAAATTTGAACAACCCTATTTTTCAAAATTTGATAAAAGTTATCGTGGGAAAACTGACCGAGAGTTAGTGTGCAATTACTGTTTTAATATGGGACATTGGAAAAATAAATGTCCTGTTTTGGCTGCAAAATTGAAGTCTAATCAAAAGACTAAGTCAAATAACAGTTATGTTACTCCGGCATTAGTGACTGAGACTACAACTACTTCAAATGAATTGGAATGTGGTACCTATGTGGAGAGGGACCATGTAGTTGGTGGGTCAAAAGTTGACGTTACAAAACACATTGCTCCTTTTATTACTAAGGGTTTTGTTTCTTTGCTTAATTCTGAGGAAAAAGTTCCAGTTAAAATCTTGAGGGATACAGGAGCTTCGGAATCATTTATTCTTGAATCTGCCCTGCCATTCTCTGAGGAAACAAGTGTAGGGAGAAATGTTTTGATCAGAGGAATTGGATTACAAACGCTTTCTGTTCCTTTACACAGAGTGAAGCTGACTTCTGAACTGGTGTGTGGAGAAGTAACCCTGGGAGTGCGTCCATATTTGCCAGTAGATGGTGTTATGATAATACTTGGAAATAACTTGGCGGGAGGTAAAGTGTGGCGAGATGTAATTCCACCCTCTGTTGTAGTGTCTACACCATTGATTGAAAAAATTGATCCATTAAATCAAAGATTTCCTGAGGTTTTTACAGCCTGTGCAGTAACTCGTTCAATGAGTTCTGGAGCGTCTGTTGAAGAGAGAGAAGTTTCAAAATGTGTTGTACCTGGTTTGTCTACTCTTTCGAGAGGTAGTAATGAAGGTTGCACATGGTGAAGTAGCAGGTCATTTGGGAGTAAATAAAACTTATGATCGAATTTTGCACCTATTTTATTGGCCTTGTTTGAAGAAGGACATTTCTGCTTTTATTAAAGTTTGTCATGTATGTCAGTTAACAGGAAAGCCTAATCAGCCTTTGAAACCAGTGCCTCTTTGTCCGATAACAGTCACAAGTAAGCCCTTTGAGCATTTAATAATTGATTGTGTGGGTCCACTACCTATGTCTAAATCAGGAAATGGGTACATGTTAACCGTAATGTGCCAAAATACTCGGTATCCAGCCGCTTATACCATTAGAAAGATTACTACTAAAGCAGTTGTGAAGGCTTTAACACAATTTATTTCTATCTTTGGGATACCTAAAACTATTCAGAGTGACAAAGGGACAAATTTCACTTCACGTATGTTTGCAGAGATTTTGAGGGTGCTTAAAGTAAAACACAATCAATCAACTGCGTATCATGCTCAAAGTCAGGGGGCTCTTGAACGGTTCCATCAAACATTGAAAGCGTTGTTGCGTGCCTATTGTGTGGAGCTAAACCGTGATTGGGAGGAGGGATTACCTTGGTTGCTACTTGCAGCCCGAGAAGTTCAACAAGACAGTTTAGGATTTAGCCCAAACGATCTAGTGTTTGGCCACAAAGTGCGTGGTCCACTTTCTGTTTTGCGGGAGGGTTTGGTGGAGGAAGATCCGCCACAAAATTTGTTAGAATATGTAGATGGTTTTCGTAGACGCTTATTTTTGTCTGGAATAACTGCTCAGAAGAATCTTGTTGGAGCACAGAGTAAAATGAAAAGCCACTTTGATAAACGTGCAGAGTATCGTGTTTTTATACCTGGTGATCAAGTATTGGCTTTGTTGCCTTCACCAGGATCTCCTTTTTGTGCACGATTTACTGGCCCGTACACTGTTCTTCGTAAAATGTCTGACCAAAATTATCAAATTGCAACTCCAGATCGGCGGAAGGGTAGGCAATGTTTTCATGCGAATTTACTTAAGCCTTATTCCCATCAATTAGAAACTCGAGTGAGTAATCCTGCCGTTACTGTTGCTTCTGTTTCACTTGATAATTCTCAATCTCTTTTTGTAGGAGGAGAAGAGGATATGGTTGTCCCTGAGTATTGTGTGTTGCTTCCTAGGTTAAAGAATTCAGAAACTCTTAAAGATTTTGATTCTTTGCTTTCGCATTTGTCAGAGTTACAGAGGTCAGAACTGAAAACAGTGGTACATGATTTTCCTAGTTTGTTTGCACATGATGTAGAGGTGGGAGAGGCTCGACCCATTCGTCAGCATTTTTATAGGGTTCCTATTAGTAAGCGGCAAATATTGGACTCTGAAGTGCAATATATGCTTGAGAATGGGATAGCTGTTCCTTCGTCTTCCAGTTGGGCATCACCATGTTTATTGGTGAAGAAACCAGATTCTATTTATAGATTTTGTACTGATTACCTCAAATTAAATTCTATTACTAAACCTGATGCTTTTCCACTTCCTCGAATGGAGGATTGTGTGGATCAGGTGGGTACAGCCAAATTCGTAAGCAAATTGGATCTCTTAAAGGGATATTGGCAAGTGCCATTAACTCCTTGAGCTCAAGAAATAACTTCATTTATTACACCATCAGGGTTATATTCGTACTCTGTTATGAGTTTCGGTTTGAGAAATGCACCCGCTACCTTCCAGAGGTTGATGAATAAAGTGGTATTTGGTCTGGAGGGTTGCGCGGTGTATTTGGATGACGTAATTATATTTAGTGATACTTGGGAACAACATTTGGTTCATCTTCGTGCGCTGTTGAAACGTTTAGTAGAGGCATCTCTTACAGTTAACCTGGCAAAGTGTGAGTTTGCTAAGGCTAAGGCTACAGATATTTGGGCAAAGAAGTGGGACAGGGTGAGGTACGTCCTATTCAAGCCAAAGTTTTGGCCATACAAAGTTTTCCTCCACCATTAACAAAGAAAGAGCTGATGAGGTTTTTAGGCATGGTGGGGTATTATAGGGGATTTTGCCTTAATTTTTCGACTGTTGTTTGTCCGATGACTGACTTGCTTAGAAATTCTGTTAAGTTTGTTTGGAGTGAAAAATGTCAGAAAGCCTTTGACAATGTTAAACTGTTGCTAACTTCTACCCCTGTTCTAGCTGCTCCTAGGCTGGATAAACCATTTAAGATACAGGTGGATGCAAGTCAGGTTGGGGCTGAAGCTGTTTTGTTGCAAACTGGTGAGAGTGGACTTGAACACCCTGTTTGTTTCTTTTCTCGGAAGTTCAATTCGTATCAGAAGAATTATTCTGTAATTGAGAAAGAAGCATTATCATTAATTTGGGCTCTTCAGTTCTTTGATGTATATGTGGGTGGAGGACTGCCTGTGGAAGTTTATTCTGATCATAATCCTTTAACGTTTTTACATTCTTTACAGTCCCCAAGTCAGAGGTTAATGCGTTGGATTTTATTTCTACAGCCCTACAACTTGACTGTAAAACACATTAAGGGCATTGATAATGTAGTGGCGGATGCGTTATCTCGAATTCCTGACTATGGTGAATAGGTACTGTTGTGTTGGAACAGTTCCTCTTTCTGTTTTCTTTTTGTTCTCTTTTGTCCTCTTAAATTGCTTTCAGGATCCAGATTGCTGGGGATAAGGAGGCAGTTTGGGAAAAGTGATGGGACTGTGAGAACATCATTGTATTGGAAGGGGGTAATGGATGCCAGAAAAAAAAAAAAACTAAAGGGAAGTAGTTTTTTTACTTTTGATTTAAGGATCCTTTATTGGATGCAGGATTTTTTTTAGGGGGGGTGTGTGACGTATCAGTGAGTTACTGTTTATTCCTGAGTTACAGGTGACTGGTTGTCTGCAGGTGATTGGCTGATGAGGTGTTGCACCTGGATTAAATCAACGGTCTTTAAAAGGGACTCGGAGGAACAATGGCGGGGGAGCAGTTGTTTGTTGGCCTTGGCATCTGTGTCTACCGGAGAACTCACGGGATACAGAGGTTATGGGAGATTGCCGTTGCACTGGAGGAGTTTCTGTTTTGATTAATCTTTTCCTAGATTGGACGTTTGGGTTCTGAGTTTTGTTATTAGTGTTTGTTTGGACTGTTATTGGTACTATTTACAAACACCTGCCGACATACTGACTATCACTTACACTGACTACATTACATGTTTTTCTTTTCTTTATTGTTAAATAAACTTGTTTTGTTAAGCAGTGGTTGTGTGTGGCGTCTCCCTGACTACTTTTGTTGCGATTTCTGGTAAAAGAATCGTAACACCTGGACTAAGGAGAAGAAGAACTGGACTGTTGCCCAGTGGTCCAAAGTCCTCTTTTCAGATGAGAGCAAGTTTTGTATTTCATTTGGAAACCAAGGTCCTAGAGTCTGGAGGAAGGGTGGAGAAGCTCATAGCCCAAGTTGCTTGAAGTCCAGTGTTAAGTTTCCACAGTCTGTGATGATTTGGGATGCAATGTCATCTGCTGGTGTTGGTCCATTGTGTTTTTTGAAAACCAAAGTCACTGCACCCGTTTACCAAGAAATTTTGGAGCACTTCATGCTTCCTTCTGCTGACCAGCTTTTTAAAGATGCTGATTTAATTTTCCAGCAGGATTTGGCACCTGCCCACACTGCCAAAAGCACCAAAAGTTGGTTAAATGACCATGGTGTTGGTGTGCTTGACTGGCCAGCAAACTCACCAGACCTGAACCCCATAGAGAATCTATGGTGTATTGTCAAGAGGAAAACGAGAAACAAGAGACCAAAACATGCAGATGAGCTGAAGGCCACTGTCAAAGAAACCTGGGCTTCCATACCACCTCAGCAGTGCCACAAACTGATCACCTCCATGCCACGCCGAATTGAGGCAGTAATTAAAGCAAAACGAGTCCCTACCAAGTATTAAGTACATATACAGTAAATGAACATACTTTCCAGAAGGCCAACAATTCACTAAAATGTTTTTTTTTTATTGGTCTTATGAAGTATTCTAATTTGTTGAGATGTGAGCCAAAATCATCACAATTAAAAGAACCAAAGACTTAAACTACTTCAGTCTGTGTGCACTGAATTTATTTAATACACGAGTTTCACAATTTGAGTTGAATTACTGAAATAAATGAACTTTTTCACGACATTCTAATTTATTGAGATGCACCTGTATGCATTGCAAATGTGGTACAATTAAAATTACTATGATAAATACTTTGTTACATGTATGTGCAAGATTTCAGTCATAAATAAATATTTGCTAGATTAGACATTACCAGTCTAGTGATGTATGTTTATGCTGAAATATAATATTGGTTTGTGTTTTAAAATCTATCGTGTCATTTTGTAGCAAATTTTCTCTTAAGTTTTGAGCTTCAGAACTTCCTATGTGACTTTATAGTTAGTAAAACTAAAAAACTTGATTAGTTTGTTCAGGTGCACTACACTAGGTTGGAGCAAAACTCTGCATGTAAGTGGACCTTGAGAGACAATGTTGAGATCTTCTGCAATATATTCTGAACATGACAATTCAGAGAGGCAGGATGACTTCTAGATAGATGACTTACAACACTGGTGTCCAGTCCTGGGCATAGAGGACCAACGTTCTGCAGAGTTTCTGGTGATAGTTGATCAACTGCTCAGGTCTGCTTAATTGGGGTTGGAGCTAAACCAAACTAAAAAACAGAAAGAAGACAACCAATTGTTATTAATATGTTAATTTGATGTTAAAAATTAAACAAAGATAAAGTTAAAAATTTTGATTCATAAATATGCACAACATTTGAAAATGCACAAAGATGAGAAGAAAGCAATGTGTTTAATGAGAACTTTCAACTTTCACTGAACAATAAGAAGCAATATTAAGTCACAGATGCATTTTTATTTTTTCTTGTTATTCTTATTCTTATTCTTGAAATAAGTTATAATTACCTTTTGGTTTATTGATGATTTTCAGTCTCTGAAATAGAAACGTTCTATCAATTATGGATGGCATCATACATACATCATATGTTACGATATTTAATAAGATTTATAACACCATGTCTACACCGGACGGCGCAACAAAATACAATAGAACCTATTATTATATGATGTTGTCTACACTGGATGCAGTGCGGCACGACACAACAAATCCCTGATAGTAATCTGATGCCTCGTTCTATTTATGACGTACTGACAAAAAATTCAAATTATTTTTAACAGTCACTTTGTCGCATCCAGAGTAGACACGGTGTGAGATTGTGAAGCTTGGAGATAGAGAATGGGAATCTACGGCACTGTGCATTGCATTATGGGTATACAATACAAATCACCAGAGGAAAAAATGACTATTTACGATAATATTTTTAAGAGCGTCTTGCATTTTATTAGAATAAATGAATTAATATTCAAATCCCTTGTGTTATTAAAGTTTGTGGTCAGTTTATGTTTTTGAAATAAGTCTCATGTTCACCAAGAAAACTTTTGATCATAAATAAAAACAGTAATGCTGTGAAATATTATTATTTAAAATAACTGTTTTCTATATGAATATATTGTAAAATGCAATTTATTCTTGTTTTCGCAAAGCATGATTTCTGAAGGATCATGTGACACTGAAGACTGTAGATTCAGCTTTGATCACTTTTTAAAACATACTGAGATAGGAAATTGTTATTAAAACATTGTAATTTCACAATATTACTGGTTTACTGTATTTTAATCAAATAAATGCAGCAGTGGTGAGCATAAAATACTAATACATGACAAATATGACCCTTAAACTTTAGGTAGTGTATATTTGAGGTATTACTTACTAGACAGATGGTTCATAATGTCTAGAGATGTTCTTTGACAGGAGATACGCTCCAACTCTTGTGCACGGCCGTCAGCATGGAAGAATCTAGGAACATAAACAATTTGTCACAATGCCAGGTTTATTTAAACTATAGCAGAGGTGAAATGCAGAAAAGAAAAATAATAATTTGCAGAATATACAATTTAATAACAGAATGTACATTTTTAGGTTTACTTATTTAGTAATGCTCTTACAGTGTTACTTATTTTTGGACATCAAAGCCCTTTTAAAATAACTAACAAGCAAACAAACAAACGCGCGCACACACACACACACACACACACATATATATATATATAATTTTGCAAAAGAAAATTACAGATGCATGGTGATATAGGCGTTCCCCTTCAATTCGGTCACTCTACATTGCTATAGGAAATACCTTTTCCTCGAATACTACTGAAGCCTTATTGAATCACGCCAGTAAAACTGGCCAATGACGTTCAAGCGCGCGAAATATGAGCGGGATCCCACTCTATATAAGGCAGTGCTTGTACGTCATCCATTCAGAATTTTTCCTTCAGCAAGAAGCCTATCAAGAAATCTTCTACTCACCGTGATCTACACGCTGCAGCGGACACACCTTCTCTACCCCTGCTGTGTTCCGGTGAGCTTCGGACGGACAAAGATGACCTCTCGCGATTGCCTCTCCTGCGAGAGCCAATCAAACCCTCTGATGGCCACGAATCGTGCGTCTTCTGCCTGGGTCACGCCCACGCAGAGGCGGCGCTTGGGGGTCGGACTGCCCCACTGCGGAGATATGAGTCTCCGGACTCTCAGGCTCCGTGTGGCCATCGCCCAAGGCGATGAACTCACCCAACTAGCTCTGCCGCGCTCTTCCTCTGCAGCCTCTTTTGAGCCAAGGAGTAAAGTGCCGCGAGTTACTGATGCGGATCTGTCCGGGTCGGGTGACGAGACCGCGCCGGCTCAGTGCCCACGCGCTCCTCGTCCCCCTGCTGCAGGTCCCCTTCCAGTGCGCTTCATGGCCGCTAATCTCCGCCCCTCCCCCAGCGCGCAAGATGTGGTGTCTTTCGGAGCCACGGAGGAGGATGAGGATGATGCCATCTCAGTGGCAGCGTCTGCGAGAGAGGAGTGGTCCAACAGCCCACTGGATTGCACTGTGCCCATCAGTGACGCTGGGGACCTCCATCACAGTGATGTTGAGCTCCTCCGCGTCCTGGCCAAGGCAGTTGATGAGCTCGGTCTGGAGTGGGCGCCTCCTACCGAGCCGGTCAGAAGCCGCCTGGACGAGTGGTTCCTCCAGTCGGATTGCGGCCGAAAGGACACCCCGCGGAGGCCCGGCCCCTTTTTCCCGGAGGTGCACGACGAGATAGCGAAGTCGTGGAACGCGCCGCTCACCAGTCGAGTGCACAATCCGGGATCCTCTCTTCTGTTGTCTGTGGACGGAGCTGACCGAGCGGGGTATGTTAATGTGGCGAGTGGGGTGGGTCCGAGAGCCGTGGGAACGGAGCGAGGCCGGTGGAGTTAATGATAATGAGCGACACCTGTGCCACTCGCCGGTCTCGAGTCCCACGGAGGAGCTCCGGAAGGATAAAAGGAGGAGTGATGACAGTGGAAGATGAGAGAGGACCAGGCCTGGACTTTTATTTTGTATTTTATGTGCGGCAGTCGTCCGTGAGGGGCTGCCGCTTTACTTTGATGTTTGTTTATTTTATTAAAATTTAGTTTGAACGTTCGCCGGTTCCCGCCTCCTTCTTCTCGATCTACGAACTGTGTTACATTGGTGCCGAAACCCGGGAGGAAGGAGGGACATGCTGTCAGAAGAGCCCTCGCCGCTGAGGGAG
Source organism: Onychostoma macrolepis (assembly GCF_012432095.1). Taxonomy (NCBI): domain Eukaryota; kingdom Metazoa; phylum Chordata; class Actinopteri; order Cypriniformes; family Cyprinidae; genus Onychostoma; species Onychostoma macrolepis. Next base: position 16,348,887 of record NC_081175.1, read on the forward strand.
ATCGCGGTGCTGACGAGGTCGGGCAGCACGAAGGAGCAAAGACCGCCAGTGGCTGCCCGAGGCGGTGGTGCTGGAGCAATGGAAGAACAGGTGGGACGGAAGGCTCGCTGCCGTGCTCCGGGGTCGAGGAGGGGTGGCTGCCGTCCAAGAGGGAGCGGAGGAGTCGGCGCCGTTCGCCAGGAAGCCGGAGCCTGCTGCCATCCACCATGTTTGGAGAGGAACAGGGAACGGGGGACTCGCTACCGGCTGCCCTCGACCGGAGGAGCCATCGCCGTCCGCCAGGAGGCGGAGGAGCAGAGCGGTCCACCAAAGAGGTCCAGTACCATCGCATGGCACCGCGAGTGAAAGCCTGGTTGAGGACCGAGCGGCAGTGTGTCTGGGAACCAGACCGAGAATTATTATTATTTTTTTTTTCCTATCTTCCCTCTCTCGTCTCTGTCTCTCCTCATCCTTCCGTCTCCTTTTCTCTCGCCTCGTCTGTCCTTACACCCAGGTATGCCGCGGCCGCCGTGATCGGCTCCCCCTGGGGAGGGGGGGGGGGTAGAGCGCAGTCTCGGGAGTACCCCCCAGCCTGCGAGGGGCGATGGGGGTATGTGGCGAGTGGGGTGGGTCCGAGAGCCGTGGGAACGGAGCAAGGCCGGTGAAGTTAATGATAATGAGCGACACCTGTGCCACTCGCCGGTCTCGAGTCCCACGGAGGAGCTCCGGAAGGATAAAAGGAGGAGTGATGACAGTGGAAGACGAGAGAAGACCAGTGGTGCTGGATCGTCACCTGTGGCTGACTCTGACCGAGTTGAAAGACTCAGAGAAGATGGCTCTTCTGGACGCTCCCGTGAATCCCTCAGGTCTCTTTGGAGCGGCGGTAGAGACGTTCACGGAGCGCTTCGTTGAAGTGCAGAAGCAGTCGAAGGCCATTAGCCACTTCTTACCAAAGCGCGCCGGCGCCAACCCTCCTGCGCGTTCCCGCTCCTCCTCAGCGCAGCACGCGGGAAGACCGTTTGCCCCTCCTACTGCTGTTCGGCCCGAGCATGAGCCGGCGGTGAGACCAAGACAGCCGTGGCCGAAGCGCCGCCAGGGCTCGAAGGGCCAGAAACCCCGCCCTGACAGAGACGGCAGGCCACCGGCTCCGGGATCAAAGTCACGTTGCTGATGCTGTCTCTCGGAGGAGGAAAGCTGCACTCAGCGCCGAAGATGAGCCACTGAGAAAGTCTGCTCGCTCCGCTGTGTGTGTCCACCACGCCCCCCCCTGCCTGTTGCGGGCGGCAAGAACGATTGTTATGTTTGTGTTTTGACTGTTCCACAGTGCAGTGCAATAAAGTAAAAAAAAAATACAAAAATCACCTCAATATCAGGGCAATTTTCCTCCTCTCACTCCCCTCTCCCACATCACTCACTCTCACACTCGTGTGGTGTTAAACTCCCCGCCCCACAACGGCGAGTTATCCCTCACAGTGTGCAGTCCGCCTCGCCCGCTGTCACAGTTCACAGAAGCGTGGCAGGGACTGCCAGGGGTATCAGAGTGGGTTATGAAATCAATAAAGAACGGCTACACGCTTCAGTTCTTTCGCAGACCGCCCCGTTTCAACGGTGTGTTAATGTCCACTGTGCGGGAGCAGAATGTCTCAGTTCTGCGAGAGGAAATACACAAACTTCTTGCAAAGCGCGCGGTAGAGGCAGTGCCTCTCACAGACCGCGAGAGCGGCTTCTACAGTCGTTATTTTCTGGTAACGTTACCAAAGAAAGATGACGGACTCCGCCCAATCTTGGACCTGAGGCCGCTGAATCGCGCGCTTTCAAAGCGCTCGTTCAAAATGATTACGCTGAGACAAATCCTCTCACATATCAGACCGGGAGATTGGTTTATCTCCGTGGATTTAAAGGATGCTTATTTTCACATTCCTGAGATTTGCATTCAAAGGGATAGCGTACCAATTCACGGTCCTGCCCTTCGGCTTATGTCTGGCCCCTCGTACGCTTACGAAATGCATGGATGCTGCTCTCTCTCCTCTGAAGCAGAGCGGAATACGCATCCTGAACTATCTCGACGACTGGCTAGTGTTAGCCCAATCAGAGAGCGTGCTGCTCAGCGACAAACTCAGACTCCTCGCTCATGTTCAGAGCTTAGGACTGACTGTAAATATGCAAAAGAGCATGCTGAAACCGAGCCAGAACATCTCCTTTTTAGGAGTGGAGCTGGACTCAATCAGTATGCGAGCGCGTCTGTCGGAGGAGCGCTCACAAAAACTGATCAGTTCTCTTGCAGTCTTCAAATTAGGGCGTTCTCCCCTGCTGAAATGCTTTCAGAGGACCCTCGGCCAGATGGCTGCTGCCTCGACAGTGTGCAATCTAGGGCTCCTACATATGCGTCCGCTTTAGCTCTGGTTTAAAGAGCCGGGTGACACAGAACGCATGGCGCAGGGGCTCCTTGCGCATCAAAGTGACGCGCAACTGTTTGCATACACTGAACCCTTGGCGCGATATGACTCTGTATTGCCGGGGTGTTCGTATTGGTTAAGTGATCAGGAGAAAGAATGTTACGACAGATGCATCGAGTACGGGCTGGGGAGCCGTATGCGATGGCAGACCAGCCTTCGGGACGTGGTCAAAAACGGAGAAGTCATGGCACATAAACTGTCTGGAGCTCCGTGCTGTTCACCTAGCGCTCGAGTGCTTTCTTCCAGACATTCTTCAACGTCACGTTCTCATCAGGACGGACAGCATGGACAGTGGTGGCGTTTATAAATCACCAAGGCGGTGTGAACTCGCGACCACTGCTGCAACTGGCGAGAGACCTCCTTCTGTGGGCAGATCGACACCTCCTCTCCATCCGGGCAGTACATGTCCCCAGACGCCTGAACTACGGCGCGGATTTACTGTCAAGGGGCGGGATAATCCACGGGGAGTGGAGATTACACCCTCTGACAGTCAATATGATTTGGAGTGTATTCGGCAGGGCGGAGGTGGATCTCTTCGCATCAGCGGAGAACACTCACTGCCCGCTGTTTTATTCACTGACACACTCTCCTCTGGGAGTGGATGCACTAGCTCACAGCTGGCCGAAAGTACACAAGTATGCCTTTCCTCCAGTGAAGCTTCTGCCTCGCGTGCTTTGCAAAATCAGTGAGGAAAAGGAATCTGTTCTGTTAGTGGCACCGAAATGGCCCAATCAGCCGTGGTTCCCAGAACTGGTGGAGATGCTGGTAGCCCCCCCCCCATGGATTATCCCACTGAAGAGAGACCTCCTCTCTCAAGCACAAGGAACGATTTGGCACCCAAATCCAGAGTCATGGAGCACTTCCTCAGCGGGTGTTGAACACTATCTCTGAGGCTAGGGCTCCTTCCACGAGACGTCTTTACGCACATAAATGGAGAGTTTTTTCAAGTTGGTGCGTATCGCGGGGCGAAGACCCAATCAGCTGTCCAATACCAATAATCCTTGCCTTCCTTCAAGAACGATTTGATAGTGGTCGTATGCCATCCACATTGAAAGTGTATGTGGCCGCTATAACAGCCTTTCACGCGCACGTCGCAAATCGCCCGATCGGCAGAAATGACCTGATCATACGATTTTTAAAAGGAGCAAGAAGGCTGAACCCTCCTCGCCCTTCTACTCTACCCACTTGGGACTTGGCGCTTGTGCTTGACGCTCTCACGGGACCCCCGTTCGAGCCCATACAATCAGCGAGCTTGCGAGTGCTCTCTCTCAAGACAGCGCTCCTGTTAGCACTGGTCTCTGTTAAGCGAATTGGAGACCTGCAGGCGTTTTCAACTGACGACTCGTGTATTGAATTCGGACCAGGTGATTGCAGACTCACCTTGAAGCCTAGAAAAGGTTATGTGCCTAAAGTGCTTTCGACTCCATTTAAAGCGCAGGTCATAACACTATCTGCTTTCCGCCCCGAAACACCGGCCGGGACGGAGCCGCTTAATACACTCCTGCTGTGCCCTGCACGCGGTGCGATTTATATCGAGCGCTCTAGACAGTTCAGACTCTCGGAGCAGCTATTTGTATGTTTTGGTGGACGTACAAAAGGATTGCCTGTGTCCAAGCAAAGGCTTTTTCGAAGCAATTTCTTTGGCTTACAGCTCTAAGGGCGTGGAATGTCCTATAGGGGTTCGGGCCCACTCAACCCGCGGACTCGCGTCCTCCTGGGCCTGGGCAAATGGCATGTCTATTCAGGACATTTGTATGGCGGCAGGCTGGTCGTCACCCAGCACTTTCGCGAGGTTTTATAACCTAGATGTGTCGTTGCTTGCCTCGCATGTGCTGTCAGTGCACGCGCCTACTCAACCTCAGCTATGATCTGAGATGTGTATCAGAGTGGTTTCGACTAGGTCGTATGGCCCTGTATTAATGCACCACCAATTCAATGCTGTCCCCGTCAGTTATCACAGTGTTATGGTATAGTTCAACACGTCTTTTAGGACTTGGTCACCATCATACCGATACGGCAGTGCATCATAACATGATTTCATTAAAATTAAACAATTCAATTAATCTATATGTGAAAGCGCCGAAGCCGCCGCCATTTCACTTTCTCTGTTTCACCGGAATTAACTCCGCCCCTGGTGTGACGCGGCATCGTCTTGCTGCCGCGCCCCCCTGACTTTTACATGGTTTCGACTAAGTCCTGTAGACCTGAGCTGTGTTTACGAAGAGCTCCAATATCATTGCCGCTCTCATTACGGCTCTGAATGTGAAACTTGACATACTTTGTCGAACCAGGCTCCATCACTGTGACACGGCGGGATTTTATACGTTCCCATAGCAATGTAGAGTGACCGAATTGAAGGGGAACGCTCTCGGTTACTAACGTAACCTTGGTTCCCCGAAATGAGGGAACGAGACATTGCTGTTATTGCCGTGTCACCGAGCTCAGGATCTTAGAATGCCAAGTTGCTTTAGTCAAAGATTCTGAATGGATGACGTACAAGCACTGCCTTATATAGAGTGGGATCCCGATCATATTTCGCACGCTTGAACATCATTGGCCAGTTTTACTGGCGTGATTCAATAAGGCTTCAGTAGTATTCGAGGAAAAGGTATTTCCCATAGCAATGTCTCGTTCCCTCATTTCGGGGAACCGAGGTAACGTTAGTAACCGAGAGCGATATCAGATCACCTGAGTTTTCTATTTCTCTGTCAGCAGCTCCCTTCAGAAATGTTAAAATCAGGAACTTCTCCTGTGTCATAGAGTTTTTTTTTTCTGACGCTTCTGAAATCACAGAACAAGTGGTATCAATATGTGTTTACCATGAAAGATCAAAACCTGTTTTAAGTTTCAGCACGTTCACGCTCTATGTAACGTTAAGTGACGTAACGTTATCCGATTAACTGTACAGTGCATACTTTTACGTTAATTAGCTTACTTCCATTCATCCGTTGACAAATTTCCAGCAAAACCTTTATATCAAAAACGCTCATCTACACATAAGATTACATTAAAAGCCCAAACATCAAGTCTATAGTTAACGTTACCTAGTTAGCTTACGGTTGAGATGCTATCGGACTTTTTCCTAAGACACTAAACCATTTCTATAAAGTAAATATTCAACGGAAGCATGTCATTTACATGAAAGAAAGTGTCAGGAACGCTTGTATGTACTATTTGTGTAATTTTAGAGACTAAACTTACCTGAAATTAGTAAAAACAACAGTGAAAGACGAAGTTGCTGCTTGACAGTTGAGCTGCTGCCCCGTTTCCATGGTGACTTCCTCCGCTCAGCGCGCTCGCCCCCATTAAAGCACGTAGAAGTCACGCAGAATTTTACGTAAATAATATAATATAATAGCTTTAGAAATGGTAAACGTGGTGTAGAAACAACATTGAAAAAACATTCATTAAAAACTAAGGCATAGGAATATATTTTTTCGTACACATTTACACATGTATCATGAGGAACAATTTTTTAATTTTGTTTCATGTATTTTTGAAATATTTTTTCAAAATATATTTCAACATATTTAACAGTGCTGTATGGGTGTAATTGATGTGAATTTATTAATAGGGCTATATAAAAGCAATCGTCCATATTCTGACTTGGTGAAAAGAAACACATTTTATCTTCAAGGAACGTTCAATCTTGTGTCTGAAGTTTAATTACACTTTTTAAATAGCATTATGGTCAGTGGCGTGCACAGACCTCCGGAGGGGCAGGGGCAAAATGGGGGGGTGGGGGGTTGTATGGGTTTGGTCCCCCTCAGCTAGGGGTGGGTGATATGGCAAAAATACCACAATTTTTTTTTTAGAAATATCACGATTCACAATACTATCACAATTCTTTGTCATGTTGGATTTTCTATTTTGCAAGCTGTTTGAGCAGTACAGCCAGACTAATTTCCCCATTATAAAGACAAAGCCTTTCAAGGTAACAAAATATAAAAAAGTATGGCGGATATTTAGGCCAAAGTGGGTGAAGATAAAAATCGTTGTCATTATTTTATCTTTGTTATTAAAAAATGAGAGCAAAGATACACATTACAAATACACATAATATACAAATAAAATAAACAGTGTTTTATTTTCAGGTAGTCTACAATAATGAACAAATATAAAAATAAAACAATGTATAGATTGATTACTATTAAAGCATCTGTATTAAAGTTTTTCAGTCAAGAGTAGTGAGTGATTTTTCTCTTTGTGTTTGGTGTTTTATTAACATTAAAGGAATAATTCACCCCAAAATTAAAATAGGCTAGTGTTAGATTTTTATACCTTCATTTACTCACTCAAAAGTTGTTTTAAACCTGAACGAGTTTCTTCTGCTGAAAATAAATGCTATTTTGAAGAATGTGGAAAACCAAACAGTTGCTGGTCTACAGTGACTTCCATAGTATTTTTTTTTTCCTACTATTAAAGTCAATGTGAACCAGCAACTGTTTGGTTAGCCACATTCTTCAAAATATCTTCTTTTGTGTTCAGCACAAGAAAGAAATTAATACAGGTTTGGGACAACATGTGAGTGAGTAAATAATGACAGAATTACAATTTTAGGGTGAACTATCCCTTTAATTACAGTCGGCAGCATATTTAGTACTGTCCCTTTAAGACCTGCACGCATCTAATATACAGGCACCATGCGTTTCTCTCAGCTGTTTACCTTCATTTTAGACATAACCAACTGAGTCTATACATAAACCTGGTGTGTTTTGACAGTATTAGCACAAAATAACTTAGTTCAGTAATCAGGCGCTGTTTGATGGGCTTTTTAGAGCACGCGCTTTGGGTGTATGTGCTCAGAAAAGGCGCTCGTCAGAACAGAACACTGAGTGAAACATTTAACCAGTAAGTCTTTAAAGCAGATGCAGATAATGTACTTTTGGTAACTGCGAATAAGTGCAGTGTCCCGTGAGAGTAACTCTACCGCTGAGTTAACAGTGATGTGAATGTATGTGACGTTGTAGCACATAGAGACGGCGGCGCCAGAACTGCAGCTAATAGAATGCGCGCTGAAGTACGATACTACGATATTTCTTCAAAAAAGCAGATCGTGGAGACATTTTTATAGTCAACGATCAAAAATCGTCATATCGAACACCTCTACTCTCGGCAGAAATCGCAGACTGGGGGCACCGGACCGCAAGGCACAGTTGCCAACTCTCGCGAGACAAATAAGCAACCGCAGCTTCAAAAACAAGCCCAAAACTAGCCCAATATTTTTTGGATGATGTATTATCATCAATATTATTTATTATCAATTATTTATTACCAATAAATGAGCCTGCAACATATTAAACTGATACCAAAAACAGAAGCTATTTTACAAAAATTAGCAAACTGCAACAAAAATGGGAAAAACACTCGTCTCCAATCACCTGTGAGCAGAATAGGATTGGAGAGATGGAAAAGGAGAAAAGCACAAGAGCTTCAAAGGGGAGCTGTAACATAGCTACATATTTATAGCCTAAAATATATAGGGGTCATTCTATGGAAATGTCCATTTTTCTGTCCCTAGCCTTTACAAAAATATTACACTTGAAAAACACTTGGTTACAATTTTTTATATATATATATATATATATATATATATATATATATATATATATATATATATTTTTTTTTTTTTTTTTTTTTTTTTAAATGAAACAATGTGTTATTTGAACAATTACACCTTCTTGAGCCATCAATGTGGTAATATTTGTTTTTAATTAATTATAAAGAATTCCAAGCACCACAAAACTGCTCGTCCCCACAGCCATATACAGATGGAAAGTGCTTTATTTTGAGGTCAAAAACAGGTTTTTCTTCCATTTAAAATAAAATAATGTATACATAACTATCAAATAAATGACATAAAAAAACGAAATGCCACATAAATATTATAGAAAAATAAATAAAATATTATATTAAATTATAATGTATATTATATTTAAAATAAAAATATTATATAATAATATAATTATATAAAAATATAAAAAATCATTAAGCTGTCATTTATGTGTATTCATGAAATCAAAAGGTAATCTAATAATGTGGTTTAAATGTAAAAAAAAAAAAAAAAATTTAAGAGTGGGGCTATTCGAACCAAATGTATTTACTCAGTATTAGGATATGACTACTTGTTTTTTATTACAGCCCGTGATAATTAATACATTACAAAAACATTATAAAAATTAGGCTAAAAGAAAGTCATCCCACTCCTCTGTGTCTACTTCTGTCATCGCTTGGATTACAGCGTCACGCGCCTTCTTTTTGAATGTGATTTTTCTCCAATGAGGGGGCGGAGCATATGGCAAAATACGCTACAGCACTTATATTATTGCACTGGTTGGCTATTAACTGCGAGCAGACAGAGTGTCAATCAATGCATTGGAGAATACGGCGAACATAAATAAAGAAACGAAGTTGCTTGTCAGATTTCCCTAACAAGCAACCATATTTTTTAAAATAAGCCCAAAAAACCGCAACCCGCGACCAGGGTTTTTTTCCCGCAACTTTACAAAAAAAGAAGCCCAAAGTCGCGTATAATACGCGGACTTGGCAACTGTGCCGCAAGGGCACTTTACCGTCAGACCTCAAAGGGGCAGGGGCTCGAGTTCTTAATTATTAATGGTATATTAATGGTATAACAATTAAATAATACATTAAATATTTTGAAATATTTTTAGATTTAATTTAGTAACTACATTTTTTGAGTTTTATCTTTAACTGTAAAAGCTGCTAAATATATTCAGTCAACACAGACTTGTTACTGTTGTAGTTTTGCTACTATAAATTTAGCCTGAATTACTTAATGCAGAGCTATATTTTGACATTGGCTTGTCTTCCATTATCAAGGTCAATCATACCAATGAGTCCCTGAAAATTTAGCAGATTTACCCGCATAATATTTAACACCCGCGTTTGTCATTCCTGAAATGGTATATGTGGATGTTTGGTCCTCTAATTAGATAAACAAAGATTTTCTTAAAATTGTGAATGGATCTAAAAAAAAAAAGCAAAGAGCGCTCCTCTTACAGCACGGTACAATTGACTGGAAATGACTGAGCTGGTTTATCTAAAACCAGGAAGTAATCGTGCACGGTCAATTGACAGAGCATTAGTGATTGCTTTGAAATATAATGGAGACGATATTTTTCATACTTTTTCCCGGTTTTCCCTTAACTGAATTGGATGTGGGGTTTTTCTCTCTCTCTTTTACATTACACACAAACTGAACTTTATTACAACTACAGCCATATCACCCTGCAGCCCAAGACTGGTTGCCCATGGAAGCTAAGCAGGGCTGAGCCTGGTCAGTACCTGGATGGGAGACCTCCTGGGAAAACTAGGTAGCTGTTGGTAGAGGTGTTAGTGAGGCCAGCAGGGGGTGCTCACCCTGCAGTCTGTGTGGGTCCTAACACCCCAGTATAGTGACAGGGACACTATACTGTAAAAAAGCACCGTCTTTTGGATGAGACGTTAAACCGAGGTCCTGACTCTCTGTGGTCATTAAAAATCCCATGACACTCATCGTAAAGAGTAGGGGTGTAACCCCGGTGTCCTGGCCAAATTCCCTCCTCTGGCCCTTGTCAATCATGGCCTCCTAATAATCCCCATCCACTTGATTGGCTCTATCTCTCTCTCCTCTCCACCTGTAGCTGGTGTGCGGTGAGCGCACTGGTGCTGTTGTCCTGTGGCTGCCGTCGCATCATCCAAGTGGATGCTGCACACTGGTGGTGGTTGAGGAGAGAACCCCCCCCCCCATGATTGTAAAGCGCTTTGGGTGTATAGCAATACACAATAAAGCGCTATATAAATGCGTCATTCATTACATTTATCGCATGAAATGAACAGTATTATACACCTCAAAGGGAAATTAAACTGATTTACGATATCAAATTCTACTTACTGTTTGATGTTTTATTGCTCTGTGTTGTGGTGTCATTGTATTTGCTATTATTATTATTATTATTATTGTTACAGTAAAGTTTCATTTTTATATTCAACTTCTGGTCTCCTGGTATACGCTTTATATCTTCTTCCCCAATTCTTTTCTAGTCTAGAACTGGTCCAGTGGATATTTCCATTGGAGGACGCAAGTGGTGCCGAATTGCCGCTCATTTAAAAGTGAAAGTAAAGTGTGCACAATGCTTTTACAAGCTATTTAAAACCGAAGGAAAGCAGGAAAAGAGGGAAACCTCAAACGAACCCCATCACGGTGATACCGGTATTACCGGTGTTGTCACACGTCGATGAACCGGTGGGAAAATTTCCTCACCGTCACAGCCCTAATGATCATGTGATCTGAAACCCCTAGACAGCCATCAATGTTATACACAATACTCTATATAAACAGCATACACTGTAAAGTAAGAATCATGTTGTGTCATCCATCTGTTATGATTTGAACTATCTGGATCACTGTTTGCAGGTATCTTCACTTTACAGATGGACTGGAAAGCTACCAGCACCTAGAGACAATGGAGACTGAATCCTGAAAAAAAGGCACCTGTTTATCTAATACAAGAAGAAGAAAATAAGAGATATTTGACAAAAATCTAACATACCAATTTTGTTTTTACAGTGTATTGAACATTTTAAGATGAAAAACTCATCTGTCGTGTCATCGATTATGTTGGAAGATTTTTACAAAATGGAGGACCTTAAATACTTTTATTTTGTGACCTTTCTCATGTTATACATGCTTGTACTCTTTGCTAACGGGATTATGATTTTTGTCATAATTATCAACAAAGTGCTTCATAACCCTATGAATTACTTTCTATGTAACTTGGCTGTAAATGGCATCTACGGTGGCACGGCTTTGCTTCCCCCCTTGCTGGGCACTTTAATGTCTCCTTCTCATGAGATATCTTTGGCATGGTGTAAGGCTCAAACTTACTTCCTGCACACATATGTTATCATAGAGTTCACCATTCTGTCAGTCATGTGCTACGATCGCTATGTGGCCATCTGCTACCCGCTGCAGTATCACAGTATTATGACAATCACAAAAGTGTATAAACTCATTGCCTTCTCATGGGGGTATGCTTTAATGACATTTCCTGTGTTTTTTATTATGACTCTGCGCTTGACAATCTGTCAAAACCGACTGGAGAAGGTTTACTGCCTCAACTTTTATCTGCTCAAAATGTCTTGCGGGAACACATATACTGAGAGCGTATTGGGATTGTTTTTTGTTGTTGTATACTCTTTTCCTCAGCTTGCAATGACTTTCTATTCATATGGACATATTCTGAAAATATGCTTTACTGCCACTAAAGAGTCTAAAATAAAAGCACTGAAGACCTGCACTCCACACTTATTTGCAATACTCAACTTTAGTGTGGGATGTTTTTTTGAAATTGTACAAAGTCGCTTTGACACAAGTTATCTCCCATTTGAAACACAACTATTTATGTCTCTTTATTTCTTGATATTTCCTCCCATTATAAATCCAGTTATCTATGGGATGAGTGTTAAAACATTGAGAGCCAATATTTTTAGGCTGTTTGGCTGTAAAAGTAGGATATTGTTTTTGGAACACAAGTGAGAGTGCAAAACAGTGCAACACTGTTCTCAGTATGAGAAGTAAGCAGCTGAAGTCTAATCTGTGAAGTGAAAACACAACTAAACAATGATGTTAATTTATATGTGACTATAAAATCATGTTTTTGAATTCAACTGAATGCTAATTCCATGTAAATTTGACATCCGAAGACCAGAAAGAACCCCATCATGCTTTTCAAAATTAGAACATTATGTTCTTGTAATTTATGTTGTATTTAAAACCTGTTAACCCGCACCAGGACGCCACTGAACGCTCTCTGTTTGCACATGTCATTGTTTACCAATAGATTAAATGAAACGTGACAAAATTAATCGTGACAAACTATATATCATTCTGAAGGTCTAAGCCTCAAGCACCGACGATAGATCGCTGTTTTTCGATGGAAAGCTTATAAGGAATGTATTTGCTAAATTTGTGAAAGCAGTACACATCAAAACAAAACATTAAAAATGCAGTACATACCAAATTCATCTTGATAAGGAGTCACAAACGCATCCACTGCTGTAAATCCCGGTTTAGTTAGAGAGGTAAGGGTCCAAGGAACAACATCCCATAGAGAACTTTAGTCCAACGAAACAATAACGTTGTAATATGGATGGATATTCCTTTGTTTACGTCTCATTTCTTCAGTGAGAGTAATTGTTTGTATCCATTATGGAATAACTCACGCTGAAAAAACTGCGTCTTGGTTGTAAAAAAAAAAAAGTGGGGGGAAAAAAAAGCGTAAAATTGATTATTTGAATTGGGGTTTATTTTATAATCAAACAAAGATTAACAATAAAAGTCACATTTGGTGGTAATCTTTCTCTATTAAAATAAAAAAATACATCCCTCTCAGAAAAATAAACATTTATGCCTAAATATTTACAAAGAAGGCCTTCCAAATCTATCCAAAACATTTGACTATAAATGCAATTAAAAAAATAAGTGGACAGCATCCTCCCTCTCTGCTCCACAGAAATCCACCTATCATCCACATCAGTATGAAACTTATTTGTAATGCAGTACTTTTATGAAGCAACCATGCATATTTCCTTAAACATTGCATAAAATTAAAAAAAAACGGTCAAATGACTGGCAGCTATGGCTGCCAAACAAAAACCCTAATTAGAATAAAATACCTTAATTGAAATAAAGTGCAAAAACAATAATTTTACAGAAATTTTCATTAAAGGTTTTACAGGGGGAAAAAAATGTTATTTTAGAGATTTACGATTACGATATTTTACAGTGTAAAACTCTTATTTTATATATTTTTCATGTAATGAAAGCACTAATTGTTCTACAGAAACACTGTTATTTTACCAATCATTACAATCAAAAACCTTCGATAAAGTGTCAAAGCATGCTCAAGATGGAAAGTTCAGTTTTATTTAGAAGACCAAATTCAAAGTCTGTACAAATGCCATATGAAATTAAAATTTTACATTTTAGTTTTTTTTTTAAGAAATACAGCACAATTACATTTAAAATACTGTATTGACAAAGAACATAGAACAGTTTCATAAAAATGTTGAATTCAATATATTCAACTTAAAGGACAAGTTCACTTCCAGAATAAATATTTCCTGATAATTTAATTTAATCCAAGATGTTCATGTCTTTCTTTACTCAGTTAAAAGGAAATTAAAGTTTTTGAGGAAAACATTCCAGGATTTTTCTCCATATAGTGGACTTCAGTGGGAGTCAACTGCTTTCCTCAAAAACCTTAATTTCTTTTCGACAGAAAAAAGAAAGACATGAACATCTTGGATGACATGGGGGTGAATAAATTATCAGCAAATTTTTATTCTGGAATTGAACTAGTCCTTTTAAACTGAAAAAAAAAAACAATATATGTAAACCGATATATGTACAAGATTGTCAAGCAATTTTATTATTCAGATGTAAAATAACATTATCAATTAATTCACTGCACAGAACATGCAGACAAATGTAATAATATATTAAAATGTGGACGCGAACGAAGTACATTGTGGCTAACGTTACAACTTGTCACCTTAAATTGTGGCCGCGGTATCATCTCTCTCTCTCTCTCTCTCTCTCTATGCATATGTATGTAAATAAACACGGATATATCCTTTTATATACATATGCACTGACGCGCACACACACACAAACACATACATGATTCACCGTTGAAACAACGTCAGGTACCAGGGTTGAATCAACGGTGAATTACCTTTCGATTTTGCAAAACGGATCAACGTTGATATTGTGACGTCGTTTAATGGCGGAAGTAACAACGTTGATTCACCGTTGAAATCGCGACGTTGTTTCACTCTTACCTTTCGGGTTATGGTCTTCTGTCGACGTTGAATCAACGTTGATATTGTGACCCTGTTCCACCGGCGTACCTTTCAACGGTCGATCGTCGTTAAATGTCCAAGGAAGCATTCACTTTGGAAATTGTTAATATTGCAATTTAGCTTAAACGCCAACACTGAGATGTAAACTATGATTTTCGGTGCATATTTCGTGTTTTCAGTAACTAATAAAACTTGCTGTACATGATTTACAATCGGACGGCATAAAAAAAAATTTAAAAAATGAAAAAAAAAAAAAAAACATTCTAAGTAGATGTCCATAAATCTGCAGTGCAGGATGAGATGCTTCATTTTCTAAAGAAAAACTTTTGAACAATTATGCCAAATGGAAAAATAATTTTCTTAGAATTTAAATATACAGTATATCTATATTGTACTTACACTTTCACAGAATTTCTTGAGAAAATTCTCACTCAACAACAAAGCACTTTATTAAGGGTTTGATATATCAGAATGCAGAGGGGAAAAGCTTTTCATTCTAATTTCATACACACTGCAAAGATTCACACAATATATATAAATAAATAATTATAAATATAGTTTAGAAACTTGCTCAAGTCTGTTTGACCAAAAATACATAAACCATCCCATACAGAAGTCACATAAATCGAAATATATTTTTAATAAATATATTTTGATATTTAAATATCTTAAATTCAAATAGAAGAATATATATTTTATACAATATATGTAAATATATTTTGAAATATATATTTAAAATATATTTAAATATTAGATTTTGGCCGTCCATATATTAATTTCTAATATTTGCTAACATATTACATTTCTGTACATGTAAATATATTAGATTTCTATAAATGCAAATATATTTTAAAGCATTAAAATATTCAATTAAATAAACTTAAACATGTTTCGTAGAATATATTCCCATTTACTCAAACTTGTATGAGTATTTATGTAAATAAATTAAATCAAATCTCCACACATGTAAATGTTTTCATTATCGAAATTATAATTTGCCCCTTCATAATAAATATAATACAAACAACATTTGGACACTGAAAAACTCTCCAGACAATGTAACTTAAAAACAGTGACAATATAAACAGACTTATTAATATAAAGAGTACATTTATCAACACCAGTTCAGCATGAACCAAAAACATTATGAATGCTTATGATGTTTCTGGCACATAAATGCAAGATTATCCTTCTGTAAGCATCCAGGGTCAAAATATTAGGCACAAATATTCAAGTCTTAGTAGGCATACAACACACTGTATTTAAATATTTAAGATCCATCATTAACTATGTACAATTTCTCAACTAATCACATTCTCCTCTATTCAACCAATCAAATTGGTGTTTGGTGAAGAGTTTTTGGCTCAAGGTCTGCATTTAAAGTCACACCAGAGGTGTTCAGCTTGGATTAGGACTTGGCTTTCTGCAGACCAGTCAGGTTCTTCCACACTGACTAAATCAATCATTTCTTTTTGAACCTTGCCTTATTCACAGAGGCATTGTCATGTTAGAATAGAAAAGGGTTCTGTCCAAACTGTTGCTTTGAAATTAGAAGCACACAATTCCCTAGAATATCATTATATGCTTAAACACTAAGATTTGTACTCATGGAAATTACTAAAGTAGTCAAACCTGTTCATTAGAAGGGGGTGACCCAATACTTTTGGCAATATAGTGTATATATATATATATATATTATATATGATATAGTTTTCATTATATCTAAAAATCAGGTAATATCTCCATGAACCTAACTCTGAAGAGAACACATAATATGCTAGTAGAGAGCAGTCCTTGTGAGTGAGAAGTCTGGTGTGGAGGGTGGATCTGGAGCTGAATTCTGTCCAGGTTGTCACAACATCTCTTGATTTTCTGTCTTCATGAACAGCCCTGAAATACAATTCAAACATTAACAATGATTGTTATAAATGTAATGTGAAGCTTTTACATTCACAACGCTCATTTTGATCTTGGTGGTGAAGTGTGCAGAAAATTCTGCTGGACTGAAATTTAGTCTTTGGTTAACAGTTTTCAAGAGTGCAATTAAGATTTTAAGTTTTAACACTAGAATCGCCACGGGGTAAATTTGACCTGTGGCTGTTTTTCAAATGTACATAACAGATTTTCAACAAAACATTCAAGTCTCCCAGTCATTGGCTTTTACTAAAATTATGTAATTTACAATCCAATGTTGTTAAAAATTATTTAGATAAAACCAGATAAAAAAAACAGAGCTTTTAGACCTATAAGCGCCGCACGGATCAAATTTACCCGCTATATAATGCATGTATTTTCGCGCTGTCATTTTCTTGACGCTTGTGTTTTAACATCGTACATTTCTAGGCAATGCCTTTCACGCACTGATTTAGCGGTTATCAGTTTCAAAAATAATGTCAGAATGACTAAAAGAAGGCGATTTATGGAAGGTCGGTATTAGAAACACTAAATGCCATGAGTGATGGAGAGTCTGATGGTAAAGTTATGCGTCCTGGGTCGGCTCAGCATCTGATGGCTCATCTGACAGTGATCCAGACATCATATTTAGATGTTTTAGCCTAACGTTACTCATAATTGGTCAAACTTTGGTTTTATTATTTAATTTTTGTCTTGCCATATCGTTTATTGTTCGCTACTGTGTTGCTATAATTCTAGTCTGTTTCCTGAAGGAAAAAAAATCTATTACATCTATGATGTAATGAATAAAACGTTTTTTTATTTTTGATTACCCGAAGTTTATTGGCGGTGTTCTATTATTCAAATTATAAATGATATAACTAAACAAATTAATAATTGGGCCCAGGTGAAGCTGTGCGCTTGAATTTGTCATAGCATCATCCTATGCAGTGTGGCGAATTATTATTGCTCATTATTGTCTATTGGCTATTTTAGTAATTTAAATAACATGGGTTATCCTAATATATTGATTAATGACATTGTATTATAATATTACACCACCCAAATATTTATTACCTTCTAATTTTCGTTGTCAGTGCAGGCTTTTTTTTTTTTTTTTTTAGCTTACTGACCATTATGGATTAGTGTAGACTGCATTAATAAGTCTTGAACATAAAACAACAGGGTAAAAATATAGCTGATGACTAGACATAATCATTTCATGACTCTAGACACTTCTTTGTGAAGACAGTGGCATAATACAGTGAAATAATATGTTCTTTAACCATATAAAAACAGTTGCCATGTGTGTGGGTAAAATTTACCCGCTGGCGCTTTTAGGTATACAGTGACCTCTGGCGGTTCTAGAGTTAAGCATCTTTCAGGCTTGTGTGAGGTTTCCACAAGCAACAAAGTCTACTTGAACAAACACTTTAGTACATTTAAAGTCTAGAAAATCAAACTTATAATTCCCACCTTCACCATCAATCTGGCAGATGACCATTACAGACTGTTTCACTTTGAAGTGAGGCACAGGCACGGTACTTGGTTCTGTCTTACCATTATGAATTTTAATTTCAAAGCACTTTTTTTATAATCATCTGTGTCTCATTGTGTGATTTTTGCGATCAAAATGACTGATTTTGTGGTGGTAATTTCCATAAATTTGTGACAAATTTGCGTTTTTCTTCTTTTTTTTTCTTTTAAATTATGATATCACATTTACCAGATTAACTCAAGTGAAGTCACCTTTATTTATATAGTGCTTTTAACAATACAGATTGTGTCAAAGCAGCTTTACAGTATCAAATACGAAAATAGTGTCGGTAGTAAACAATAGTACAATAGTAAACACTCAATTTTCAGTTAAAGGTATTTCATTACTGAATCCAGTGATGTCATCATCCAGCTCAGTACAGTTCTAATAGTATTTGTGCAATCATGTAGACGATATCGCTGGAAATTAAGTGTCCCCATAGGGATGCACGATTAATCACATGCGATTTTGAACCAGCTGGAGTTTATTAAACGTGCAGATTATGTATTGTGTTAGATGCACAATATTCACAAATAACAAACAAAATGCATAAAGCTGGTTTATTTTGGTCTCTTAGTCAATTCTGAAACATTTTAACTTTTAAAACAACCTTAGGACCCTTTTTCCACCTTACCTAGGTAAACATTAACAAATAAGTATTGTAGCTGTATACTGCTTGTAAATCCAATTCATACATTTGGTATGGTCTCTTAATAAATTCTGATATAGTGATATATTATATATTGATATATAAAAAATAGAAAGGGAAAAAATGTAATAATTAAAAAACACTGCGTCGTCAGCGTTGGTATTGTATCAGACTTTAGTGATCAGTGTGCACTTAACATTATATGAAATTCAAGTTCAAATGGAGTTAACAAAGTTTTTGACCAGCGAATGACGGAGATGGAGTGTCATTAGAACGGCTGTAACTGTTATCTGAGGCAGCAAGTGCATCGCAATATATGCTTTCATCAACTTTTACAGGTTATATGACGTTTATTGTAGCTATATGGGCGCTTAGTTTTTCTTGTTGTTTAATACACTTGGCCAAAATCTCAAATTAAGCGCGCACATGATATTTAAAACGTACATTGTATATTGGCTAGACGGCAAATAACCTACTTCTTCTCCGCTCTTCAAGCACACAAAAACATAGCCTTTACAGACGTAGTGTTTGAGTAAAGAAAACGCTGTACTATTCAAACATCAGTTATTTATTTACCCTTTCATTGCGATAAAGCCGAGATCTGTCTCCTCCAGGCTGTGAGCGGCGCGTCAATCCGAATGGAGGCGGGGTGAAGTTACGAGGTTTCGCTGAGAGCTTGATGATCCAATGGCGTTAAGTTTTACACGTGAACAACATCTGAATCCACTTAACGTAAAATAATTAAGTTAGATGATTATAATTTTATGTTATGTGAGGTCTTTTTTATTTTTTTGCGATTATTTTGCGGTTATAAATGACGAATTATGCAGGATCACAAAAAAATGCGACATTTTGCTTATTTTGCATTGTATTCAGAAAAACTGGAGGGACTGTCTTATAGTTAGCCTCTGGTTAGCTCACGGTTGTGATGCTAACGGACTTTTCCGATGATACTGAACCATTTCTGTAAAGTAAATATTCAACAGAAGCGTGTCAGTTACATGTAAGAAAGTGTCAGGAACAGTTGTATGTATTATTTGTGTAATTTTAGGGACTAAACTTACCTGAAAGCAGTAAAAACAACAGTGAGAGATGGAATTTTTTTTGCTACTTGTCAGCTGAGTTGCTGCCCCGTTTCCATGGAAACTCCCTCCACTCCAGTTTAAATGAGCCTCGAATGTTCAACGCGCGCGCCCATCAAACACATGAAAGTTATGCAGCGTTTACATAAATAGTACCGGTACATAAAATTAGAAACTTGATGACATATTGTTTAAGTGGATAGTAGACCTAAATTGAATGAGAATATAGGCTCTATAGTATAATAATAGCTTTAATGGTAAACGTTTTTTATGATTATATAATAATTCGGGACCGACCTAGCAGTTTTATTGCGCAGCAGCTCTCTCACTCACAGCGACCAGAAAAACGGTCAGGATAACGGTCATATTTTCAAACTTAAAATGGCGCGCACAGTTTCATTGGCCAGTTTTATGAATGACAGCCAGATTAACCAATCATGATCAAAGCAAATAAGGTTAAATAACCAATTGGAATTGTTTCAGCGTGGTAAGGCAGTGCAATGTGTTTAGTTTTATTGTTGTTGATAATAGTTATACCAGAAGGTTTCATGATAAAAATGTAAAATGATAATAAAATAATAATAACGATCTTAATAATAATTTAAAAGGCAGAAATTATTTATTCTGTTCATACATTAAGTGATTCAACATACAGATCTTCTACAGAAATCAAAGTTGATTTATAAGTGTTTTTATTACCCTTTTTCAACCATTTAGCATTAAACATTATTTCAACGTAGTTTCAACATTGAAACAACAACTGTCATTATTTCAACGTTGAAGGTTGGTCATGTACCGGTTGGTTTTCAACCATTAAGCATTAAACATTGTTTCAACGTTGTTTCAACGTTGAATCAAGAACTGACCTTATTTCAACCATACAGGTGCTGGTCATATAATTAGAATATCATCAAAAAGTTGATTTATTTCACTAATTCCATTCAAAAAGTGAAACTTGTATATTATATTCATTCATTACACAGACTGATATATTTCAAATGTTTATTTTTTTTAATTTTGATGATTAGCGCTTACAGCTCATGAAAGTCAAAAATCAGTATCTCAAAATATTAGAATATTACTTAAGACCAATACAAAGAAAGGATTTTTAGAAATCTTGGCCAACTGAAAAGTATGAAAATGAAAAGTATGAGCATGTACAGCACTCAATACTTAGTTGGGGCTCCTTTTGCCTGAATTACTGCAGCAATGCGGCGTGGCATGGAGTCGATCAGTCTGTGGCACTGCTCAGGTGTTATGAGAGCCCAGGTTGCTCTGAAAGTGGCCTTCAGCTCATCTGCATTGTTGGGTCTGGTGTCTCTCATCTTCCTCTTGACAATACCCCATAGATTCTCTATGGGGTTCAGGTCAGCGAGTTTGCTGGCCAATCAAGCACAGTAACACTATGGTCATTGAACCAGCTTTTGGTACCTTTGGCAGTGTGGGCAGGTGCCAAGTCCTGCTGGAAAATGAAATCAGCATCTCCATAAAGCTTGTCAACAGAAGGAAGCATGAAGTGCTCTAAAATTTCCTGGTAGATGGCTGCGTTGACTGTGGACATCAGAAAACACGGTGGACCAACACCAGCAGATGACATGGCAGCCCAAATCATCACTGACTGTGGAAACTTCACACTGGACTTCAAGCAACATGGATTCTGTGCCTCTCCACTCTTCCTTCAGACTCTGGGACCTTGATTTCCAAATGAAATGTAAAATTTACTTTCATCTGAAAAGAGGACTTTGGACCACTGAGCAACAGTCCAGTTCTTTTTCTCCACAGCCCAGGTAAGATGCTTCTGACGTTGTCTCTGGTTCAGAAGTGGCTTAGTAGCCCTTTTCCTGAAGATGTCTGAGCGTGGTGACTCTTGATGCACTGACTCCAGCTTCAGTTCTCTCCTTGTGAAGCTCTCACAAGTGTTTGAATCGGCTTTGGTTGACTGTATTCTCAAGCTTGCGGTCATCGCTGTTGCTTGTGCACCTTTTCCTACCCAAATTCTTCCTTCCAGTCAACTTTGCATTTAATATGCTTTGATACAGCACTCTGTAAACAGCCACACCTTTCAGTAATGACCTTCTGTGACTTACCCTCTTTGTGGAAGATGTCAATGTTCGTCTTCTGGATCATTGCCAAGTCAGCAGTCTTCCCCATTATTGTGGTTTCAAAGAACAAGAGATACCCAGAATTTATACTGTAGGGATGGTCATTTATTCAAACTCAAATGTAAATATTCTAATATTTTGAGATACTGATTTTTGACTTTCATGAGCTGTAAGCTCTAATCATCAAAATTAAAAGAAATAAACATTTGAAATATATCAGTCGGTGTGTAATGACTGAATATAATATACAAGTTTCACTTTTTGAATGGAATTAGTGAAATAAATCAACTTTTTGATGATATTCTAATTATATGACCAGCACCTGTATTTCAATGTTGAAGGTCGGTCATGTGCCGGCTGGGATAAGTTACACACCTATTTGGTACAGCGTGGCCACGATTTAATTAGAATGATGAAACTAATGTTCTTTACAAAGCCTTGTTTAATATCAGGACTAAACAGCGGTGTTTTTTGTTGACGTGATTAGCTAGCTAGCTACTGAAGCTACATATAACTTTATAAAAGCTCAAAGCGATGAAATAATTTGGGCAAGGCTTTCACAGAAGTTTGAGTTTTATTAAATTTGAAAGTATTGTCAAGCACAAACAAATAAAAAAAAAATAGCCATTTCATATTTCTGATCCTTGTGCTGGTCATCACAATATTTGTTATATTTTAATACTTTCTGATTCTTTAGAATTTTTTCAGACTCTTTGTCTTCCATATCGGAGACGTCTGACTCAAGCAACAGCTCAAGTGCATCGACTGTAGTCCATAGCAAGAGACAAATAACTGAGGAGACATCTGCACTGCCTCCTAAACAGGTCAGAACAAAGCTTTTTATGAGTCTCCGAGTTTGTTCACCCATAAATTAAAATTCTGTCATTAATTACTCACTTATGTCATTCCACACCTGTAAAACTGTAAAAAAGTGCTTTTGTTTGCGCAAAAAAAACTAATTTTACCATCATTTAACACTTTATTTACAAACTATTGATCTCCAAAAGTATTCTTGCAACAGCTCACATGGCAACACAACACACATGTCAAGGTGTTCTTGTGAATATGGGTTGGAGAGTTATATTTTGCACAAACAAAGCACTCACGTCGCTTCATAAAAATTTAGATGGAACCACTGTAGTCACATGATTTATTTTAATGACATATTCACTACCTTTTCTGGGTCTTTAAAGTGGTAGTTGTGTGGACTGTTAGTGGAGTGACAGAGAACTGTCAAATTTCATTAAAAAATATCTTCATTTGTGTTCTGAAGATTAACAAAAGTCTTATGGGTTTGGAACGAAATAAGGGTGAGTAAACATGACAGAATTTAATTTCTGGGGCAACACTTTTTCCCCCTCCTCCGGGTCTGTAGAAATTTGTGAATCGCCATGCTCATGTTTTTATTTATTTTTTATTAGATGGTTAAAGATGTGTTAAAGTTCAAGTCTGGTGGTGAAGCAGTACTACAGGAGTATCAAGAAACAGAAACCCTTACAGATGCCACAAGAAGACAAATGATTAACATACTGGTGGCTCACATGATTGATACACATGGGTATTTTATTTTTATTATTATTTTTTAAACCAAATAACTGCATGGCCATTGTGCAAATTAAGATAACTAGTTTGATATCTTCCCTAGGCAACTCCCTACTAAAGCAATCAGAAAACAGAATGCTCTTGGCATAGTGATGCTGTTCCCTTCCCTCAGAGATCCATATTCCAAGAAAGGCTCTGTAAGTCATTGTTTGCATCGCACTTTCATGTCATACTTGCAATGTTATGACAGGCTGTTTCTATGACATTGAAATTTGATTCTTTGAGATTTTAGCCTGAATATGACAAAGAATATTTAAAAAAAATCTGTTTCAGGAACACTTTTATGATGCTGCAAGCAACACAGGATACATTGCCTGGCGTAATAAAAACAGTCAACAGGAATATGGAGTGATGCCACCAGACAGCCCTCTTCCTCAACAGGTAGATGAATGTTTAAAATTATCTCTGTTCTTAAACTGAAAAAGTATTGCATTTGAAGATTCCCATTAATTAATTAATGTGAATCTTTGTCTTCAGTCTACGGCCAGGAAATGGCATCCCTTCTTTTAATCCCTTCCACCACTTCCAGGAGGACTGAAGTCTCCAAAAATTGCATGCGATGCAGCTGAAAGCCATGTAATCTATCATAAGGTAGTGGCATTTTACAAATGTGTTGTGGGTCATTGTTTGAACAGTCACTTTTATGTTGTTGTTTTCTCTGTGACTGCACATTATGTTTATGTCTAATATTTGGTTTTCATTTCAACTCTTGTCATGCTGCAGTTTGGAGAAGCACCTCAGCAACAACCATCCGTTCCTCCTTGCTGTTGGACGTCAGAAAAGCAACAGCTTCTACATCACCTTAGATAAGCATCTCCTCCCATGCCAGGCAAATTGCTTCCTTGGAGCATTTGATGAACTTTTAAAGGCACATTTTGTGTTCAGTTTGGCATATGATAGTGCACTTGTGAACTTTTACACATTACTACACATTTTTATGAGCATCTTCATGCATTCAGAGTACTAGGAAAGGTGTATTATAAACATGTCAGAGATTAAATTTTATGAGCCATTTGATATTCAAAACTCATGTGGCGGATGAAAGTTTGTATATCATTCCTTCTTTTGTAATGTTTTAATTCTACTTCAAATTGTACTGCAAGGGAGAATTAAAAATAAACATGTCCATGGAAATTATTTTGTGTGTTGTAGTTGATTTAACTATGTTTTCAGTATATTTAACAGTGTTTTGTTGATCTTTTAACCACCTAAATTCTAAATTCCAACCACCTAAAACATGCAACTCTAAACAGTTTTGTTTTTCTGTATCCCTTTTAGTGTTATTTTAACACTTTTTTTTTTACAGTCAAATAAGGAACTCTGGCATAGTGTTAAATGTTTAACTATTTTGAAAGTGTTAATTTAACTCCAGAAAGTGTGGAGCTATATAAACTCTGAAAAAGTGTTGAAATCAACTCTGTGAGAGTTAATTTAACACTGGACTTTTTGCTGTGATACAGTAAGCGACTCAGCGGACATCAGCGGCAGCCTGTCTGATTATGAAGGGTAAGTAACTGTTAATGTAGCCTAATTTTATGATGTATATACATTTTATTGAAAAAAAAAAAGATTCATCAAGCGTTTCTTATGTTACGGAAGTCATGACACCTGAGGTATGTTACATTTTACATTTTATGGCTAGCTGCCTTTTCTAGTTTTAGAATTAATTTGTTATAGTTTTTAATGGGATTTAAGATTTACTGCAATGCAGCTCGCGGTCACTGGACGTGTATGGGTTGATAATGTAGAACTCCGGATAAGTTTTCTTGCGCGCACCCGTTTTTAACGCGTCTTGACTGTCGTACAGTCTGACATTAATGACGACTGATATCCCACAGTGTGACATGATCATCATGTTCGTACAGTCTGACAAGTACAATCCTAAAGGAATTTTAAAAAAATCGCACAGTGTGAGCCCGGCTTTATGGACATTTTTGTCTTTTTTTTTTTTTTTTGATCCCCCCCAAAAAATTCCCGTGTTAATGTCAGCAGCATAAATGTTTGGCACAAGTGTGCATTTTTATTAGAATTGTAATATTTCACTCTCATTTCCTTTAATAAATCTATATTACACTTGGAACACAAAATACTTACATTCAGGACCTTAAAGACAAAATCGTCCCCTGCATTGAAACCCTTTAACCCAAGGCCATTTAACTATAAAATTATGCAATCTTTGTTAATATGCTTTCATTCTGTTGGCATTGGACTAATTTTTGTTGTTGTATACACTTTTCCTCAGCTTGCAATGACTTTCTATTCATACGGACATATTCTTAAAATATGCTTTACTGCCACTAAAGAGTCTAAAATAAAAGCACTGAAGACCTGCACTCCACACTTATTTGCAATTCTGAACTACAGTGTGGGATGTTTTTTTGAAATTGTACAAAGTCGCTTTGACATAAGTTATCTCCCACTTGAAACACAAATATTTATGTCACTTTATTTCTTGATATTTCCTCCAATTCTGAATCCAGCCATGTATGGGCTGAGTGTTTAGGCTCTGAGAGGCAATATTTTTCGACTTTGTGGCTCTAGGAATAAGTTACTGCCTTTAAAAAAGGATCTTTGTTATTTTCTAGGTGAAAAAGAATGTCCATGTTTTCAAATATTTCTTTGTGTCAATAAACAGCTGACATTCTTAACATTTGTAAGTATCTCAATTATGTTGAGGTCTCCAAAAGCAGTAGTCAGTAAACAACCTAATGAACACACTATTTGTCACCATTGAAGAAAACTAGTATTCAACAAAGTTTTACTTTGTATTCTGTTAATCTCTTTACTGAGAAATGTGGGAGAAAAAAAGAGAAGTTCATTGATATGGGTTGATAGATTTCAACATCAACACACATTATAGGCCTAGACTTCAGGCAAAAATGTAAAACGTACTGTACTTTTAAAATGATTTCAGATTATTGCCGGATGAATCTTGTTTCTTTGCAGTATTCTGCTAATTACTTGTTTCAGCCTAATTTTAGAGCCTTTTTTGATAGGCTATAAGCTGATGCTCCAGAGCATATCAACTTAAATCAGCAAATCCACATTCCAAAGTTGAATCTGGCAAGATCTGGTGTTTATTTTTTTATTTATTTTTTGTTTGTTGTTGTTGTTGTTTAATATACCCCATGCATTTAAATCACATTGCTTAAAAGTAAGCAACAAAAACAGACAATAGAAATAGAATGTACACAAAACGTAAATAACCTGTTATGGATATGACCATGCTACAAAAAAAAAAAACATGCTTTTACAGCACCACCTGCTGCCCTGATGTACAACCTGCAAAATATTTTGACAACATTTTTTGAACAGCAGATGGCAGCAAATAAAGACAAATCACATTAAACAAGACAAGGTTTTAAATGCTTTCTCTACATGGCATGCCCTCTTACCCACACTCACTGATTCTGTCACTAAAAAGGCAAAACCTGTTGAGTTGGTAGTGTTTCGTGACATTAAATTTGTTTTGCACCTATTCTAAAGAGAGAGAGAGAGAGAGAGAGCGAGAGAACTGGTGAAAAATAACACTTCTAGTAGAAACACTTCTCACTCAGAAAATGTTAGTCAATTTCACAATTAAGTACAAATAAACAGCAAGTAACATATTTTATTAAACGTAATTTTCTTTTAAGAGGAAAGGCTGAAATGGTAGTTCTTGTAAACCCTTTTTTTTTTAACAGATGGCTTATATAAGATTTATATGGATATTAGTCAAAACAAAAACGACAAATTGTTCTTTCATTGTAATATATGCCATAGGGCTTAGTATGTATTTGAATGTGTGTTTCTCGGTTTAGCGTCAATTTTACTTCTGTATACTGATCCTGTTACTAGTTATCAGTCTGCTGACAACTATAATCTAATATTTGATAACATTTGATACAATGTGCATTTAAATTACCCGAGGGCGATAAAGTGTATCTGCATATTATCAACAGTAAGCATGACTTGCACTTTTCTTTTGTTATTGTCCGGTTTAGAGGAGGAGCTGCGCGCTGTGTGAATGCGGAACATTTCAGAAGCTAACATTTCGAAGCTCAACAGCAGACTCTTTATTTCGTGATCTAACGGCAGACTACAGAAGCCCACAATGTCTAAAAGAGTAGCTGTAGTTACAGGAGCAAATAAAGGCATCGGACTGGCGATTGTTAAAGGCTTGTGCAAAGCAGGTTTCAATGGAGATATTCTCCTTACTGCACGGAATGAGAAGCTGGGACAAGATGCGGTTGCTGGACTGAAATCTGAGGGATGCAAAAACGTAATCTTCCACCAACTTGATGTATGTGACCAAGGAAGCTCTCTGAAACCGAAGAAGTTTCTTCTGGAGAAGTACGGCGGCCTGGATGTTCTTATTAACAACGCGGGAATTGCCTTCAAACGTTAGTTTGACAGAGAAGTGTTAAAGAACAATTAACACATTCAACAATTAAATCATTCTATATATAATAGCTGTAATTTAATATATTACAGTAAAATATTGTTATAATATATTATATTGTAATATATATCGCATTTGCGTCCTTTGCAGCGTTTTGTGCGTGACACAAAGTTCTAAAACGCGCCGCTCAAGTTTTGATATCAAACTTGCCTGTAGACCTTGCGGTTCTCAGTCTACTGCAACATATGGCGTTTTTGTGTAAATGACCTCCACTAGGGACCATCTTCTAGAGCAGTGGTTTTCAAAACTAGTACAGATTTGAAAACCCCTGTTCTAGAGGATAATAAAATAGCGTTTTTATTATATTATATTATATTATATTATAATATGACTGATCACTCGGCATTCTGTGCTAAAATCCTTGCAACATTCTGTTATGTAAGAGGCCGTTCACACAGAAAGCCTTTTTCAATGAAACTACAATGCTTTCCAATTGTTTTTCTATTTAAACGTGTCAAACAGATGTGTTTGACCATTTGACAGGCCCTTAGACTCTTGGTTTTATTGTAGTAAAAGTGTAGTAAACTTGTTTTTTTGGCATATTGATTACCATTTGTATAACCACAGTTTTACTACAAATACCATGGTTAAACTATGGCTAATGTGGCAAAACACTGGATACACTGTAGTTAGGGTTTAACTAGTCTCGCGTAGCCAGACCTTCAGACTGACGGCTGAAGGTCTGGAAACTATGTTAGCTTTCATTGGCCAAGGCCCGCCCATGAGGCCATTTGACCAACATGTCAAACAACTAATCACTGTTCGTTTCGTTCAGCGTCACGTTTCGGGCGTGGAAATGTCACCACAATAACAGACATTCAGTAAAACTCTCGGACGTATTTTAAAGTTTCCATGCCGCAAACTTTAAATATTTCACATGCTTTTGAAAATCCAGCGTTTATTTGATCCTGATAAGCATTTGTCGTAAACACGACGGCTTTCTTCTTTCGTGAGGGGGTTTGGCATCACGGCATCTTTGTTTCCAGGCGAAACGTTAAAGAACGCGACACACATGTCTCCCGGAAATCTTGTATAATTCAACCATTCCGACGACGACTTCGAAACTCCTGAAGTGTTTCCACTTTTGTGTGCCCTCTGAGGCTGAGACTAGGGTTTAACTATAGTAACCATGTTTCTTTGTTTTTTGTAGTAAAACTATAGTTAAAGGGTTAGTTCACCCAAAAATGAAAATTAGCCTGTTATTTACTCACCCTCAAGCCATCGGTATATATGTCTTTCTTCTTTCAGACGAATCCAATCGGAGTTGTATTAAAAATTGTCCTGGCACTTCTAAGCTCTATCATTGCAGTGGGCGGGTGTTTCTGTTCAACAGTCCAAAACACGTTAAATAAAATGCGCACATCCATAATAAAACGTACCTCAGGTGGTTCCGGAGGGTGAATAAAGGCCTCCTGTAGCGAATCCATGCATTTTTGTTAGAAAAATATCCATATTTCAAATGTAATAAACACTTGCATCACTACATCAAACTCATACATGGAAGCCGTTCCGGCGGATGACGTAGGACGTTGGCGTTGTGTGATTAGTGACGAACTCAGAGAGAGAAAAAAACAAAATGACGGTCAAGAATTAGAAGCACAAAATGAGGATTTGTAAAGAAAAATGTCGGAGGACATTATTTTGATATAAGCCAAGAGGAGATTGGTTTCTTTGCTAAAGTAAGTAAACTTTGTTTCCTTTGCTCCTGCATATCTCAGAGGTGCGCGCTGCGCATACGTCCTACGTCACCCAAAGGAACGGCTTCCGCATATGACAGTGAGCAGAAGTGAGAGAAAAGTGTTTATTTCATTTGAAATACGGATATTTTTCTTACAAAAATGCATGGATTTGCTACAGGTGGCCTTTATTCACGCCCCAGAGCCGCGTGAGGCACTTTTATTATGGATGCGTGCACTTTATTTAACGTTAGGGTTAGGGTTAGGGTTAGGGTTAGGGTTAGGACTGTTAAAGAGAAACACCCACCCACTGCAATGATAACGCTTGGAATAGCCAGGACAATTTTTAATATAACTCCGATTGGATTCGTCTGAAAGAAGAAAGTCATATACATCTAGGATGCCTCGAGGGTGAGTAAAACACGGCTAATTTTCATTTTTGGGTGAACTAACTCTTAATGTTCGAAGGGGTTTTAAAAAGAGCTTTAAAACAAACTCTCTAGACCTTACTTTTCTTTTCACTGCCCTGCATCTCGTGTTTTTAAACGCAAGTGAATGACTATATCTTTTAGCGGAAGGATACCACTTTAGGAATTGGCTCAATAAAATAATGTTTTTATGTTTATTATTGTATTCTATTCTATTTGCTCCATACAGCAATCTGTGCTAAAATCTTCACAACGTTCTGTTATGTAAAAGACCATTCAAATATAACTTTTTTTCCATCCACTTTTCAATTATTGCTGCTTTTCGATTACTTTTCCATGTAACCCGACAGAGGTGTTTGACTGTTGCACTTGAGTCTTTTGCAAGTATATTTTTTCTTTTGCAAAAATATTTTTTAAAACATTTTGTGTGAAAAACTCCATAGGGAAATCTTCTAGCTGAAGGGTACGATTTGGCTTAATAAAATAAGCTTTTAATTTATTATATATTTTGTATTACAGCCATTTGAAATACTCTTCTTTTTCTAGATTCAGCAACAGAGCCATTTGGAGAACAGGCTGAGGTGACCATGCGTACCAACTTCTGGGGAATGCTGTGGGTGTGCCATGCACTTCTGCCGATACTTCGACCCAAAGCTCGGGTTGTCAACGTCTCTAGCTTTGTTAGCAAGAAATCCCTTAACCAGTGCAGTCCTGAACTACAGGCAAAGTGCGTGAACCAGTTTTCATAGTAAGTGATCAGTTAAAGCACATAGCATGTAGAATATTTATTTTGATTTTATGTTTATCTTTGAACAGATTCCGAAATAAAGATTTGTCTGAGGAGGAATTGTGCCTGCTGATGGGAGAGTTTGTTCAGTCTGCACAGGCAGGGGATCATACAGCTCAAGGCTGGCCAAACACTGCCTATGGTACCACCAAGGTAACAAACATCCTTTTTTTTCTGACATAAGGTGTCTGGTATGTTTGGCAGTGTATTTTAGCAATAAGCAGGCCCAAATTAAACATGTATTTGCTTACTGTCTTTTTTAGATTGGTGCAACTGTGCTATCAAGGATCCAGGCTCGAGTTCTTATCGAGACAAGGCCAGATGATGGTATCCTCCTGAATGCTTGCTGTCCAGGATGGGTGCGGACAGACATGGCCGGACCAAATGCTACCAAGAGTCCAGAGGAAGGGGCAGAAACTCCTGTTTATCTGGCAATGCTGCCTGAAGGAGCCAAAGAGCCACATGGACAGCTAGTGTGGGACAAGACTGTACAGGAATGGTAGCGTGAAGAAAGCAGGCATCATCAGTTCATTCTATCTGAAAAGAATGTCATGATTACATCTGATAGGAAATGACTTTTCCAAAATATGCTGACATGAAATAAATACCGTAAATTTTCACTTCTACAACATAAAATTACATTTTAAAAAGCTCTGACATGTGCTTGCTACAGTTTTCTTGAAAGTAATTGTATGATTTATAGATAAGATATGAGCTTACCATATCTTATTTTCAGTATCTCTTCAGTTTCTATGGTCATTTTGTTAATCTAGCTAAGAAACAGAAGATAAACAGATTTTGGCCTCAAATGCTTCTTCCACAGATTTTACCATCTGAACAAACCAAAATCTCTGTATACAATCCAATTTTGTGAAGCAAAATGCATATTTAGTTAGTAGCCAAAACATTTGTGAACTTGTGATCTTAAAATGTAACCATTAAAAATTATTTGTTGTAAGCTTGACTGCCTTCACATTCTTCATGCTCAAAGGTTATTTCTTCTTAAGTCATGTGCTTATTTTAGGATACTCAAAGCATTAGATAGAGAAATAGTTACTGTATTATATTGACTTTTGTGCCCTGCAATTCATCCACAGTCATACCTGGCTCAAGACATGAAGTAAAACAACAGTTATGTTGTGCAAGCTTTTGTTGGTGCAACCTCTGCTCTTGAGAAATCAAAGGCATCATAAAGCAATCTGTAATACAACCTAGCTAAGAAACTGGTAATAAAATGTGCAGTATCTAAACCTTATTGGCCAACAGAAAGCACTTATCAATGCAGAGAATGTAATATAGTTTTTTTTTTGTTTGTTTTATGTATTTAAACTATTACTCTACCAACCTGTAGATTAAAGTTTGGAACACTGTGATCAACTCTAGTAATCAAATCCTCACCCATCTTGTTTGGATCATGTTTACAATATTACAATACCAAAGTCTATGATTTAATTAAAAAACAAAAATTATGAATCAAAAATTTTGTTTTAGATGGATGGATAGATAGATAGATAGATAGATCCTGAAACACAATCTCTTGCAAGTATAATAATTATTGCAGCTGAAATTCCATATTAAAAGATCAGAATGTCAGAATATCTTTTATCAACAAACATCTAATCACTTTAGAAACATGTCGAAGAACCATTATTGATTTCCATTCGTTTGTGGAAAGTGCAAATAATACTAAAATAGCTTCATCCAAGTTGTTCCACTAGATGGCAGCATAGGCCAAAAATCTAAGAATATCCTTAGATTTATCTGTTTATCGCTTCTGTTGTATTGGTTATACATTTATAATTAATTTTAAGTATGCTGGTACCACATTTAAAGTCTATTTATCGTTTTTACTGATATATATATATATATATATATATATATGTATTTGTTTATGTCCATGCCTCTGTTGACAGCCTACTGTAATCAGGAATGGCTGTATAGTTTCTGAGGCCAAGGAGATATAGCCTACAGTATAACAACAAATCGGTACATAAACATAATTCATCAGAACTGGCTCTTATTCTGTTATATTTTCAAAAGAGAAAATATAAGAGTAAAATAAATTACATAAAATGCTGTGTATAAACTTTTAATTCACTTCCTTTATAAAAAACAAACAAGAAAAAGCCTTGCCAGCTCTGGAGCCACAACAAAATAGCTGGCAGGAAATTGTCTTTCCTGAACACCTGTTGCAAATGTGGATTCTGGGGAAAACAGCACAACAGCATGCACTAAAAGCATTCAGTGGTGATCACAAATACAGTATACAGCAATAAAATTACACCAACACAACCGACTTGCAAAAATCTGAACTACATTGTAGCAACAGTGCTTAATTCTGGAGCTAATACATCATGGTATTAAAACAGTGTATTCTGTGTTTTCAGATGGATTAATTACAAAAAAATAATTTAAAATTATTTTCAAGCACGTATTTAAAAACAAGGAAGTAAGCAATGCTTGTTGACCTAGAAGTACAGATATCAACAGACAATTATCATATTCCACTAAATACATTCTGTACAGTAAACATATGTCCAATAGTTTTTATATGCAATTTTTTTTTTCAGTTGTTTCTGACAAAAGAGACCGAATAATCTACACCTGAACTGTGATGAACGTTTTAAGTCACAATTTGATTTTCTGCTAAATAATAGTAAACACTTTGGGCACCTTTATATCAAACAATGAATATGACCACTTTTATGACAACATGTACAGCATATGTAGAGTGTTATTCACAACATAAATGTACAACAGTATAAAACAATCAATACATCTAAGTGTGGTACAGTGGAGTCAAGTAAAATGAAAAGGAATAAAATAGTTCCCCTCAAAAAATACTGGGCTACAATTGCCTCAAGATGTTCCTCTCTTGATTTTGCTCATCAGGACCAAACAGAGATAGCACTTTCAGCAACACTTGCAGGTCTTCACAATCATGTTTGACAGCTGTTCTACCTGCGGAAAGATTTAACATTATTTAGATGAAATTTCTGTTGACCACTGATGAAAGTGTTATTAGAAAACATCAGTGAATTTAATTCTGACCTTATGTTGGCGGCCCACATAGTAAAGGATGGGCAGTGGGTCTAGAACCTGCGGTACACAGCAGGGTTGAGCAGATGCACCAGGATTGTGATGCCTATACAGCGCAAGAACCTGCAAGCAAAGAAAACCGGACAATTTCAGAGCCATATTTTCGAAACAGTCCCGTTGTAAAACATTTCCAAGCATCTGACAGTCCTGATTGCTACCTGTGAGTACTTGTTTTCTGAAGTCCAGACGAAAGAGCAAGAGCCAGTGCAATAGTTGGCATAATAACCAGAAGGTTCATGTATCCACTTCCAGCCCAGGTCTTTGCGGAAGTCAATGTACAGACTCCTCACACAGCAGCCCTCAGACTTACTGCATTTAACATGAAGATGGCACACAGTGAGGCGTTTGATATAGTAAGAATAAAGAATGTCAATTTTATTTTATGTTGACTCATAAAAGGCTCACTCGGTACAAACTCGATCTGTTTCCGTTTGACGTTTTCTGCGAGATTTTAATGAGCTGTGGCCGTCAAGAGGAAGTGACATTACCAACATGTGAGGCCTTGGCATATTTTCTGCTAAGGTGCCTTTATCACCTCTTGCACGAGCCAAACCTGTAGACACAAAGAGCAATATTTGCTTGTCCTATCGACATCAAGACATACAGGATTTTATTTTTAATTCACAAACCTTTTATTCTCAATGGAAATGTCTTCTGAGGCTCACAATTATCAGCCAACTTCAATTGAAATCCTTGCTCTGCCTCTATGAATAAAATTTTAGCGGAAGTTTTATTTATGTTGAAAACAATGCATACGTGTAATAAACACTTCTTTTAAACTACACCAGTTACAGCGTCAGTATTTTCAGTAATATAAAAGGTAAAAAGATTAACTGAAGATTAACCTGCTGATCATGATGTAAATACTATTGTGTACTTTACTGTTTTATTTACTATTTTATGTGTGTGTGTGTGTGTGTGTGTGTGTGTGTGTGTGTATAAAACTATGATAGTGTTTTTTTTTTTTTTTTTTAGAACTATCTTGTAACATAAATATCTTTACTGTCACTTTATATACAGTATATATATATATATATATATATATATATATATGACCCTGGACCACAAAACCAGTCTTAAGTGTCAATTTTTCAAAATTGAGATTTATACATCATCTGAACATCAAGCTTTCCATTGATGTATGGTTTGTTAGGATCGGACAATATTTGGCTGAGATACAACTATTTGAAAATCTGGAATCTGAGGGTGCGGGAAAAAAAAAATCAAAATATTGAGAAAATCGCCTTTAAAGTTGTTCAAAAGAAGTTCTTAGCCATGCATATTACTAATCAAAAATGAAATTTTGATATATTTATGGTAAGAAATTTACAAAATATCTTCATGGAACATGATCTTTACTTAATATCCTAATGATTTTTGGCATAAAAGAAAAATTAATAATTTTGACCCATACAATGTATTTTTGGCTATTGCTACAAATATACCCCAGCGACTTAAGATTGGTTTTGTGGTCCAGGGTCACATATATATATAACACATTTGCAATTTTTCAATTCTGTTAGAAAAGGTTTAGGACGTTAGCTTAAAGCCCTGATTTGTGTGTTTGTTATCTTCTGGCATATAAACATTACATCAGCATGAAAATAAAATAGATAAAATCTTTAAAATTAACATGCAAATACAAAAATAACTACACCAGAAAGGGTAAAAAGTTCGTAAATTCTGCAAATGTTGGTTTGCAGCAGTGTTATTTTAGTATATTTATGTACTATTTATCAATATTTGAAATTAGCAGTTATCTTTATATATATATATTTTTTTTAATTAATAATAAATTTAATTAAAAATATTAATTGTATTATGTGCTTTATTGTAATTCAATAAATTCAACATATTAAGATTAAAGATTTGAATCATTAGACACGGTTGAGTGGGTCATTTGATGTGATGAGCTACTTTCCATGCCAAGTTAATCTTACATTAGAGACTTCCTCACAAAATCACACAAGGTCACATGTGGCAGGCAGCGCTGTTTCTTACCATTCCTCTGCAGCCAGTCCTTCAAGGTCTGTGTGACATCAAACGTCAGCCACTTGCCAATCATTTGGATGGAAATGAAACGTGATTCCAAGTACCGAGATTTGTTCCCAGTGATCTGATACAGCTCCAGTCTCTGCTCTGAATCAGGAGCCATTGAAGCATCCCTGATTTGCATACGGAGCTCCACCTGGGAGACTGTGTGGTTTAAACCCAATTTGTGGCTTATATCTGTGATGTTGAACCATAAGAGCTTTTCCAGGTTTTCATCCACTGCTGATGAGATAGAAAGCAAAAACGTCAGAAATGTTTTTGTATATATGTCTGTGATGTGCTTTTTTATTTTACAAGAGGAACAAAGGATTATTTTTGTGTTTGTGTGTATGAGCTGTGAGGGAACATCTCTGTATTATAATAACAACAAGGCTCTGTAATTAGGTGCCAATGGTATAGTCATACTGCACAAACAATATGTTGACGCTTTATAGAAGAACATAATGATATCTAAAGGTAAAACTGCAATGATGACTCAAATGAATCAGAAATATTTGAACAAACTTATTTAATTAGCTTTTGTGTTCAAAAATACAGTAAAAACAGTAATATTGTGAAATATTATTATAATTTAAAATAACTGTTTTCTATCTTAATGTATTTTGAAGTTTAATTTATTCTTGTGATGGCAAAGCTACATGTTCAGCAGCCATTATTTCAGCCCTCAATGTCAACATGATCATTCAGAAATCATTTTAATATGGTGATTTGTTGTTCAAGAAACAGTTCCTATCATTATCAATGTTGATATGTTGGTTAAAATGATTGTGGAAAACTGTGATAGTGTGGTTTTTTTTTTTTTTCAAGAACAGTTTTGTAACATAAATGTCTTTACTGTCACACACACACACACACACACACACACATACATATATATATATATATATACACATACACACAGTGGGGATTATTTGATCCCCTGCTGATTTTGTACCTTTGCCCACTGACAAAGAAATGATCAGTCTATAATTTTAATGGTAGGTTTATTTGAACAGTGAGAGACAGGATAACAACAAAACAATCCAGAAAAACACATTTTAAAAAAAGTTATAAATTGATTTGCATTTTAATGAGTCAAATAAGTATTTGATCCCCTATCAATCAGCAAGATTTCTGACTCCCTGGTGTCTTTTATACAGGCAAGGAGCTGAGATTAGGAGCACTCTCTTAAAGGCAGTGCTCCTAATCTCAGTTTGTTACCTGTATAAAAGACACCTGTCCACAAAAGCAATCAATCAATCAGATTCCAAACTCTCCACCATGGCCAAGACCAAAGAGCTGTCCAAGGATGTCAGGGACAAGATTGTAGACCTACACAAGACTGGAATGGGCTACAAGACCATCGCCAAGCAGCTTGGTGAGAAGGTGACAACAGTTGGTGTGATTATTCGCAAATGGAAGAAACACAAAATAATTGTCAATCTCCCTCGGACTGGCATCAACTCAACTCGCCGTGTTTGAAGGAGGAGGAATGCTGTCTATGACCCCAAGAACACCATCCCCACCGTCAAACATGGAGGTGGAAACATTATGATTTGGGGGTGTTTTTCTGCTAAGAAGACAGGACAGGACAACTGCAACGCATCAAAGGGACGATGGATGGGGCCATGTACTGTCAGGGCCAGGGCGTTGAAAATGGGTCGTGGGCATTCCAGCATGACAATGACCCAAAACACACGGCCAAGGCAACAAAGGAGTGGCTCAAGAAGAAGCACATTAAGGTCCTGGAGCGGCCGCCAGTCTCCAGACCTTAATCTCATAGAAAATCTGTGGAGGGAGCTGAAGGTTCGAGTTGCCAAACGTCAGCCTCAAAACCTTAATGACTTGGAGAGGATCTGCAAAGAGGAGTGGGACAAAATCCCTCCTGAAACGTGTGCAAACCTGGTGGCCAACTACAAGAAACGTCTGACCTCTGTGATCACCAACAAGGGTTTTGCCACCAAGTACTAAGTCATGTTTTGCGAAGGGGTCAAATACTTATTTGACTCATTAAAATGCAAATCAATTTATAACTTTTTTGAAATGCGTTTTCTGGATTTTTGTTGTTGTTGTTGTTGTTATTCTGTCTCTCACTGTTCAAATAAACCTACCATTAAAATGATAGATTGATCATTTCTTTGTCAGTGGGCAAACATACAAAATCAGCAGGGGATCAAATAAACCCATAAAATGGAGTTATGTGTTTTTGCAAATAAACTGTATATATATATATATATATATATATATACAGTTTATTTGCAAAACACATAACTCCATTTTATTTCAAAAATCATGTTTTTATTGTTATCATGTTTTTATTGTTTTATTGTGTTAGTTAGCTGTTTTTTAACCTAGTCAAAATAACCCAACTGCAGTTTGATTGAGATTAATTGGAAAGCACAATGAAAAAACATGATTTTTGAGTTATCTGTTTTTGCAACTGAACTCTTCATATATATATATATATATAAATTTTAATGTTTGCTGTAAGCATGGGAAACCTCAAAACGAGTGACCGTTGTCATTGTCGGTGGTTTTGCAAGTTCATTTCACAACAAAACCTCCCTAAACCACTGTTGTCAGTTTCATCCAAATAAGGTTTTAAGAGACAATAACAGATCAAGAGATGTTTGGAGTCGAGCGATACTGTAGTTTACCAAGGAACTCTAAATCCAGGATCTGAGTAACTTCATTAGCATTCACTTAGCAGTCTTCCTTCCTGTTTGTGGTCAGATAATTCGCACACACCCTCAATTCTCTGAGGAAATCATCAGGCACATGGCATTTTAGCCATAACACAATGTAAGGCACTGTAATCATTCAATAATCGACAGGCTTGACAATAGAGAAAAAACAGACCCACTCACCCGGTTTCATGGTGAACTTGTGAACTTCCTTAGCATAGTATTCCTCCTCCATAGGATCTTCTATAGGTTGGTGTACAGGAGTCGCTGCCTGCTCCTCATTTAGTTCCATGGTGCTGTTATACACCGAGATGAGCTCTGCTGGGATGTTGTCTATCACCTCTTCCTCATCTACTTCTGGTTCCTTAGACAGTCGTAGCTTGCTGAGAATCTGTCCTCGAATGGCTTCGATGCGCTTTCTCTTTATTAGTTCCAGGTCTAAAGGACTGCATGTTGACAAAGCTCCACTATAGTGCACAAATCCCAACAGGCATTGCAATGCCATTAATAAATTCTCCGCCCTCATGGTCAGCGTCGCTGGAATTTATGTTGAGTTTTTGAATGTAGCACTAGATGGTTACAGAACTTAAAGGTCTTGAGCACTTCTAGATACAACGCTGGCGTCACTTTAGCATTGCTAAAGCATAAGCTGGTGTTGTCTTCTTTACTTCAAACCCAACGGCCTAAATCAGAACCCAAACATCACTGAGATACTGATGCCCATATTGGCACAACAGACTCAAAGGATCTGAAATAAAACAAACAAAACTCACCAATGAAGTCACAATAGATGTCCTTACAAGCCACCATTCTTCATTTACAGTACAGTTTCCTTTCGATAACCTCAACGGTTCCTTGGGTCCCCGCTCAACAGGAACAAACAAATACAAGTATTTGAGGTTCAAAGTAGTAGTTATTTTCGTGTGCCGTACCTTTGTTCTGAAAACACTTAGTTTGCTCTCAACTCAAGGAATGACAAAAGAGGAAAAGGAAGCAGCGCAGTTTAACCAAATGACACAACACTTCCTTTGCAGCACAGTAGTTTCCCCTGTAGATTTAACCCAAACTGTGGACATTATGTGAGGCAAAGGGTTTAGTTTAACTCATGATGGCATTTAAATGCTTGGAGTCAGCTGGCTATTGCTATCCACTCAAGAATTAAACATTTAGAATGAAACAAGATGTTATGAAATCTTTCCTTATCAACTTTCTTATGTTACATTAAAGCCTTTTAAGGCCTGTTCACACCAAGAATGATAAGCATTAAATTAATTAGAATATTAGTGCCCACACCTATACATGAAAATGTTCTGTTTATTATAGTCGTACACTGTAGTCTCGTTGTCTGCTACTTTAAATCCCTCAGTTTTTTTGTTTTTTTTTAATGTTGAGTGGATTATGTTCTAAAAGTGATTCCAAATGTACTGTTCTTCTGCGTCGTTATAGTTGTAGTGTGGACTTCCTTATTCTTGTAGAATTAGAAAAATGATTACTTTATATTTCAAGGTCTGTTCATACCAAGAACATTACATATAACGATAACTATTAGGGGTGGCACGGTACATGTATTCGTACCGAACCGTCATGGTACGGACATCTAGGTTCGGTGCATGAAGCCTTACGACGAATACAAGCAATTCAGCCCCAATCCAGAAGGGGGCGCCTGCAGTAATGCAACGCTGTTTGATAACCGCTAGCGCCAGCAGAATAACAGCGAATGCCGAGTTGCGCACTTGAAAACAAAGCCCCCTAGACAGTGACCATGTGCTGATTCTGAACACATCTCTCACTGACAAGGGAGTATACTTTAAAGGCTTGCGCACTCAACTGTTTGCGGAAAGGAGCTTTGTGCTCGTTTATCCTACCTCTCTCATTTGTTACAAATCCAAATATTCCATAATATTTCCATATTTGCGATGTAACGTATCTGAATGCGAAACTATTATTTATTATGTAAATGCTAGGCTTTGTACTTCCGTCGTGTTCCAACGGTGACACAGAGGCGCGCGCGCTGATGTTAGGTTCACTTTATTTTATTTTGATAAAGTACCAACTGCGCTGTCAAGTTAGCAATGCTGGAACTGATGTGTGTGTGTGCTCCGGCGCGATCACTTAAACTGTTTCCTTATACCAGCAGAATCAACTTTAAACACTTATTGTCTTGTTAATAATCACTGTATAAAGGTCTGCTTTTATTTGTGTACACAAACAGATTTTATGTAACATGTAAAAAATTGTAATTTGCACTACTGTACTGTCTGTTCAAAATAAATGAAAAGAAACGGAGCATAGTAGATTTCTTTTTCCCCCTGTTGTACCAAAATCGTATCGAACCGTGACATCTGTGTACCGTGCCACCCCTAACGCCTGTTTGCGGTTTTCCCCCGCACCCCTGTTAACGGATCAGAGCGTTCACACTGCACGCGGTCGCGGTCCGGCAGCGCGTTCCAGGAGCTGTGAGTCTGCAGCAGTGCAGATCGTTTCCGCACTGAGTCTATTTTTGCTGTGCTGCACGCGCTGAATTAAAGGGACAGCGCTTTTTTCACGGTAAAAATGAACATGGATTGACATGGAAATGTAGTAATTTCACAAAAAATAGATATAATTAAAGTCTACTGTGTTTCACAGGCTTTTTGGCTAGGTTTAAAACAAAGACAAGTGCACTTTTAGATAAACAAGGCAACATATGCACTTGTGTATTGTGGAGGTAGAAAAACGAAGTTCTTTAAGACCCGCAGGACTGTTTGTAATAAAGATGCAAAATGCACGAAAGCCGACTGTTTCTTTCAGTGGCAAGTTTTAATTTGAAATATTTGTGAAAAGTAGGATATATGCAGTGTTTAAATGTGTTTCCACTTGCTTGAGCAACTTAATGTACAAATCTAGAAGCCAAATGCATTGAATACATTGTTTATATTAATTGAGTTTAAACGTGAATATGTCAATGAACGATTGTGTAAATTGTACTGTGATAAAACTACACTACAATGTGATCACTACAATGCTGAAAAAGCACTTTCAGTAGGCTAACAACGTTTGGATTTGAAATGTTGTGATTAACAGCCCCGGATCAGGAGCGGACTGCAAACGCGTCCTGTGTGAAAGCACAATGAGTCCGTGCTGCTTCTGCACCGAGTACTTAACGGACATGGACCGCATACGCACTGCAGACGGAGCATGTGTGAAACAGGCGTAATAACTATACGATGTCCACTTAATACGGAACTGCCACTGGTCCTTGACAGTTATGGAATAGGTGGGTGTATTCTGGGACTTCACCTTCTTTGACGTGGAAATGTTTTTTCTGTTGTTGTGCTGAACTTTGACGCAAGTATATCATGGCCTTTACTTCCATCTCATGTGTGAGTACACATGGTTTTGAACATATTAATTTATTTGTATGTAAAACTTTTTTTATTTAGTAAGAAATTAATGAGGTTAGTTGGGTATGTTAAGGTAACAGTTAAATGGCACAACACAGAAATTATGCTAGGGCTGCAGTTTATCTGTTAGAATATCTTCCACATCTTGTGTTTACAGAATGCAGACTCAATTCCCAAAGGAGGTATCCTACTTTCAACTCTTAGAACTCTTAGAAGAAAGCAGCAAGTTTTTAACAGCAAATTAGAAGAGGTACCAAAAATTATGACAACTACACTCATCAACTTCAAAAAAAAAAAAACATCCCCCACCCCCCTTTCTTCTATATAAAGAAACAGAATTTAAGAGAGGAACTGATGAACCTCAATAGCAGGAGGATGCAAAACAGTGCATTAAAATACTCTTTAACGCCCTTTCGAACCAACATTTCTGAAACAGGATGGTGTCAACAATTTCACCCCTTCAGAACAGTTGATATATACACTGTTTGTGTATTATATATATATATATATATATATATATATATATGAGTAGTCTTTTAAATATTTTTCCCTCACTTTGACTCAGTGTAGCCTGCTGAGTGCTGATGGCAAAAATGAGCTGTGATCGTACTTGCCCTTTTGTCTTTTTTTAGTCTCACTTAAACAGTTTGAAACTCCACACAGGAAATGAGCAAAATGTGACAAAGAGCTGATTCTCACTATCTACATAACACAGAGCCTGCTACAAAATGTTACAGAAAGATGTGTCTACATAGAGAAACAAAAATAGAACTATGTCCTGATGCTATGTACTGAGCTGAACTGTGTCAGGTTTTTCTTTGACAGGCCTTTCTCATAAAAATTCTTGATGAATGACTTACAAATATTACATTTTTGAAAACTGCCAAATTTAATTGCATCAAAACAAAATAGAATTCTATAAAAGATACAAAGTGTACAAAAAGTGTACAAAATGAAATAAAAAAGTATTGTTTGAGATCCAAAGCATAAAAACACATCAGTCTGTAGAGATAAATCTATCACTCACCATTTCACTCAACTCTTTGTATAACATACAACACTTACATTCACACACACACACACACACACACCTTATATAACTACCTCCTGCCCAATTTAACAAAACATTTTACCTTCTTTTCCTCTCCATATATCATAGACCTGAAATGTATGACAACCTGCAGTCCGTTCTCAACTCTCCACACCGTATCTGTCAAAGTGGCGCAGAATAACGCACAGCTCTAGTTCAACTGTGCCCATGCCAACTGTGTGGAGTCTGTATCGGTCTGTGCCACTGTAGATGAGATCTGGCGTGCGCAGCTGTGGACCTCCTCCGACAAACATCTCAGCAAGTTGATCCTGCCAGGGTCCTGCCAGCGGTCGCCATGTCACGCACTGCAGACGATGCTGTCCTGGGCTTGATGGTACGTGGATATAACCATAACCGTACAGCTGGCATCGGCCAAAAGAGTCCTGATGCCACACCTGGAGATGAAGCTTTGGCCATCCTAGAAGTAGAAAACACCTCTATATATTAACTCATGCTTAAGTGATTATAAACTGTTTCTGCAACACTAAAATACAAGACGAATACCTTGTAGGCCCTTTGTAGTGTAGTGCAAATCAATGGGATGACTCCAGTATGCCATGTCCCCAGTTTGAGGCATGTCCACCTGGGTCTGGCCTTCCTTCAGACCAGAAAGAAGTCTCCATGCTCCTCCTGAATGGCACAAAGTGAAAAAGGCTTTAGTACTTCATATTAAAGCAAACTTTGGCATGTCAAATAAACATTAAAATAAAAATTCATAACATAAAAAAACATTTAAAAAATTCTTTACACTATTAAAATGCAAGACAAACACAATAATTGCAAAATTATTAAAATACAGTGATTTTGCATATTTCCCTCTACTTCCTCTACTTTTTTTAAAATTATCATGACATCCCTTTAGGGGTCTGTAAAACTTCATTTTTTAACATAGTATAAAATATTTTATAATAAAATAAAAAGGATACCTGCGTGTACACCCCATTTGCAGAAAAGGCTGTTCTGTGGGAATCCGGTGGCCCCGATGATTTGTCCAATTATATGCAACTCTGCCATAAGAGTCCTGAAATATAGAAGTAGTATGTATGTTAGTTATCACATCCATCAGTTCAAATGCCCAATTTCATAAAAAAGTCCAATTTCATACACTGTATTAGCATACACCACTATTCATAAATATTTAGATTCATACATTTTCTAACAAATCGTTCTTTTCTGCTCCAACATATATCTTAACCATTTCTGTCTACATGTTTGTGATTAATTATTCATACTGTATCTTTCTTAGCATTAACAAACTTTAAAACGTCATACTTCTCGGCTATAAACACATTTTAAAACTCTTTACAGGTTCTTTAGATGCATTAAAACAGGTTTAGATAACAGCCTTAGGTTTCAGTTAAGTCTTACTACAGATAACGTTACCTGGTAACTAGGGTAAATTAAAACTAGCAGATCGCTAACGGGAGCTAATTAGCGACCCATCTGCACTCGTTTCACAACTCCATTAACAAAGCAGAACATTTACAATTCACACACGTACCACAATCACCGCAATCCATTCATTGATCAGCAATGCTGGTAAAAATGAGCTGATAAAGCTAATCCAGTAGCCTTGTTCCTTGTTTACAGCGCCTTCCTGTCGTCAAGGATGATTTCCTTAGCAACTCACTTCCTCGTGCCCTGTGTTTGAGGATATTTTTAGTTTGACAAGGTTTGTAGCTGCCATCTAGCGGCCCGTGCTTGTGTTGCATTGCAAACTAGGAGGAAGAATAACTGATGTGTTCTCGTTCAAAACTAATGTAGGCCCTGTGTCCAGTGCTGGGAAGGTCACTTTGGAAATGTAAAAGGTTACAGATTACAAGTTAATTTATTTAGAAATGTAATGAGTAGTGTAGCTATGTCAATTACTGTAATGTAACTGATTACATTCTTTACTTTTACTAATTTTACTTTTTTTTTCATTTTCTAAACTGTTAATCGTTTTGAAACATTTAAAGCAGGCAGGGTTAACCTTACAGTAGTACTCAACACTGTTTACAGTCAGACTTCTCAAAATCCTTTATTCACTTTAATTAAGATTATAATAATTTAATTTTAAAGCAAAGCCACCACTTTAGGACCT
The DNA here is from genome assembly GCF_012432095.1 of Onychostoma macrolepis. Taxonomy (NCBI): domain Eukaryota; kingdom Metazoa; phylum Chordata; class Actinopteri; order Cypriniformes; family Cyprinidae; genus Onychostoma; species Onychostoma macrolepis. The sequence goes on from NC_081175.1 coordinate 16,393,757, forward strand.
CTTTTTACTTTGAGATCATTCTGAAGTTAAATACAGATTTTAAATCATAAGATATTTTATAGCTATGATACTGTTTTTGAAATCAAATCTTTGCTTTGATATGACAGGAAACACTGGCAATGCCTTGTATATGCCTTGGAAAAAAACAGCTAATTTAAAAAATAAAGCATATACATAAACCCAAATAAGAAATAAAACAGTTATCAGATATACATGTGTCCTATTCTGTGTCCTAAACTCCTGAAACATTGGTGTTTCATATTTTAGAGCAGTCAATGCAATTTTGTAAAGAAATCAATCAAATCTGTATGTGTGTGAAAATCGTTAACACTTTCATAAGTAACTGTGGTTTAATTACACATTTTTTCTCAGTAACTGTAACAGATTATTAGTTACATTTATTTTGTAGCCTAATTAAATAACATAATTCTGTTACATGTAACTAGTTACTCCCAAACACTGTGTATGTCCTAATACTAATATTGTATGTTACATAATAGGCTTGCCTTTCAAAAATGGAAACACCTTTCCTTCCCTTTCTACAAAACATATTTATACATTTCAATGTGTAACAAGCACTTGAAAGTTGTTAGAATGCATTGCTTTTTGTTTGTTTGTTGGTTGGTTGGTTATTTTCTTACTATGTGGAAGTGACATTAAAGCAGAATTGAAATTTTTAGTAATGCTAATCAGTTATTTTTGCTACTTTTTAAATGCCTTTTATGTATGGAATTTCGTTTTTCTCTGAGACTTTAGTGTTAAAATTTAAAAACCCATATAACGTGATCATAAAAATCACTAAAATATTAGCATAAATTATGATAATCTAAACAAATGCATAATCATTGTAACAATTTATGAAAACATAAACCTTTCTTTTAAAAAAAAGTGTAAAAATGACTTAATGACATACACCCTTACGAAAAAGAAGTTTATTAAAGTGTGCAATTAGTATACTTTTTTTAAACGAAAAATAGGAAAGTATACTTTTAGTTTACTTTTTATGTACTTCTCAGAAATTGGCTTTATGTATTTCTCAGAAATACTTAAAATGACATTTAAGTATACTTGACTTCTACTTAGAAAAAGTCTAAATATATTTGAGCTATACTTAAATCCGTGTTTTCATTGTAGGGGGCGCTAGCACTCATCTTCTTTACAGAATTTCCACACAAAAAAACACAAGTGAAGAAGAAAAAGAAACAACAGATACTTCCACATGTAATCTAACACGGTCATCTGACATAAAACAGAATCAAAACAGTGTAACGTTTTGGAATAAAATGGATTATTCAATAAGAATAAATTTTTTATTTATGAAACTTACCCACATTCAAGTGTTTAAAAAAAGAATGCATGAAGCTAGAATATTTTTTTGTTTGTTTTTTGTTTACAAGCAGATACCCTGTTCTTTCTTTGGATGTTTTGTATGTTCAGATATTCATATAACAAAATATATACAAATTTTGGCTTGCATTTTTAGGTCCTGAAATTTAACATAGTTGTTTATTTAAGCTGTGAATATTTCAATTCAAACTATTTCACACACATTTTCATAATTAAAAATTCAACAATTCATGTTTACCTTCCAGAATTCACTTCCAAAATATTCAGTCTGTTTAAAAATACGATGTATAATATTCGACAGGCAAATTTCGGTCATTTTATTTCACTTTCCAAATTCGCTGCCACAAATTCATTGGTTAAAATTCGGCAGAAAATTCAGCGTTGCACATCCGTGAGCCGCAGGAATAGCAGTAGAGCACCGATGCATGATCTCCAGCTGATGTCAGCCGCTCACCAGCAGGTGGCGCAAGCCGCTGTTGATGAAGGCCATATGTGGATCAAGTCATTCATTTACAAAAACTGATTTGCAGAAATGGAGCAAGCGCCAAGTAGAAGTATTGATTATCGGGGGCCAGTATAAACATGTAGAAATGCTGATTGTGTGTATGTTTAATTCAACATCTTCGCTGTTTCCCGTAGCCTACATGCAAGCAACTTTCTCTAGCACAAAGCAGATTATAATGCTCTTTTACCCAACACTGAAGTACAGAACTAACATTACATCTGAGGAAAACATATATTGCTTTCGGTTGTTTAGTTTCTGTAACTTTGTATCATGGCTTGTGTGACACTGTGCTGTAATACTGGGGTTCCCCTCATACATCACACTCCAGGATTCCCCAACGACGTGTAACCTGCCTCAGTGAACTAATACAGTGATATAAGACCTCAGATCTCAGAATACACTTTATTGAAGATTATGCGAACTATATACAGGCATGCAAATGAGGTCAGAAGTTGCTTTCCCTTACCACTGATCTATAGAGTCGACAGTCCTACAAACATATCAATACCACGATTAGTTTTAACAGTAAGCAACCACTTTATATCGACATAAAAAATGAGTTCAAAAAAATGACCGAAATTTGCCTGTCGAATATTATACATCGTATTTTTAAACAAATTGAATATTTTGGAAGTGAATTCTGGAAGGTGAATATGAATTGTTGAATTTTTAATTATGAAAATGTGTGTGAAATATTTTGAATTGAAATATTCACAGCTTAAATAAACAACTATGTTAAATTTCAGGACCTAAAAATGCAAGCCCTGGAAATACAAGGCATTAAAATGCAAGTACTGTTAATTGCAATGCATCTTTTTTTTTCGATTTGTGGAATTCAGCATGCTTTATGTTTCAAAAACTATTGTCATTATTCTGCTTCCATAGACATAGTAGTATACGTAAAGTATGATGTAAAGTTCATTTAAAGAAAACTTCCGAGTTAAAGGTATACTTTTATATACTAGAAAGTGGGCCAATTTAGTTCCAAGGAGTATTGAAATAGTACACTTACAAGCATACTAGTACACTGATATTTGTATACTTACTACATTAAGTATACTTAAAAATATACTTGAACTTCACTTAAGTATACTTAATAAAATAAACTTGAAGTATACTACTTTTTGGTAAAGGACAGTAATTTGTCTCTCAGCTGTGATGCCATTTCCACCTCGACTAAATATGTCAATAGTAAAGTTTTTCAGAATTTGCTGAACTAGATAACAGTGCAGTCAAGATTAAACATGAGACATGTGATGAGAAACCCTCAAAAAGTGTGAAAATATAATTAATTTTGTGCATTTAGGATACATAAAATGCTATGGGTGAATATTTTGGCCTAAATTCTGCAACTTATATGACAGCTCCACTGAAGTTCTACTTAACATTTATAACATTATAACTGTTTATTTTTTTCCTTCTGTTGGCTTTAGTAGAATGTTCCATACGTAAGAATAGCTATATTCATAGCATGATCATGTGTGTTTTTTTAAATAGTGAAGAAGAAAAAAGGGTTTATTTCAAGTCTTTGAATAGATCATGTTTATCTTTTGGAAAAAAAAATGTCACTACACATCAACTTCTTAGAACGCCCCCTGAAGATGTGATGATTATTTAATACTTTGATGTTTACACAGCACACTCAATAACAACATGTGCCAAACATAAGGTTCTCTTCTCCCTGTGGCCTAAAGAATCCACCTCAGGTAGACACTAACGCCACATCTCAAACCCTCAGAGACCACATTTGTACAAACACACAGACAAATAGTAAATATTTAATGAGACTCATAATGGAAACACAAGGGACTGTGTGTGAGTGGATTCTGATGTAACCTCCAAGATTGACATGAGGTGGTTATGAGAGTTCAGATCAACACAATAAGTGCATATCCTATTTTGAAGCACACAATAACCATAGTAAAAAGTATTATATTTAAAATAGGCCAACATTTATTTCATACTTAGTTTAAATCTGTTAACTGATTTATCGCTCAAGAATTCCTGATATAAAATTCAGAATTAAACTTTATTTGGAGTACTGCTTGATCACAATGCACATTTAATGACGCTTAAATAGGGTGACCATACGTCCTCTTTCACCCGGACATGTCCTCTTTTTGCAAAAATCCGTCCGGCCAGTATTTCATAATCGCCCAAAATGTCCAGGATTCGGTTGTTTTGTTAATCCCGCTCCCGCTGAATTTCTGACCATTGCCGCCTGCTCCCACAACATGTGTTTCGCTCCCGCGATTTTCGTGTCCACTCCTTTAAACATTCTAATATTGTATATAATTATGGCGCATCAGGGAGCCGCTATCTGTATGCGGTGTATTTAAATATTTTTGAATGATCGTTTGCGCTGTTTACTTTCACTTTCGATTTCGCGATCACACACACTCTGTGTAAAGGGAGCACATCTTACAAGATCAGATATTTTTCAATGAGCTCAGGATCTGTTGAGCAGCAAATACTCCTGCATGGTCTTGTCAGTCATTAGGGGCCAAGCACCGAAGGTGCGTAGGCACCTATTGTAATCGTTAGCGTTCTTTTTTTCTTCCACTGGAAAGTCTATGGCAGCCCATAGAACCGCTTGCGGGAAAGTTGTGAAATTTGGCACACAGATAGAGGACAGTCCCAACATTAACCATAGCAAATTTGGAGTTTCTAACTCAAACTCTGTAGCGCTACCACTTGTCCAAAGTTGCACTCATGTTTATGCTAATAACTTTTGAACCGTAAGCCACAGAAGTAAAATTATTTTTCCCTCTAATTCCTTGGCTCATACCGAGTCGAATGGACACCAAAACTTGTAAGACGACAAAATTCAAAACTTGTAAGGTTTAGTTTTTTTGCTATTTTTAATTGTTCGTAAAAACCTACTTTTTCGAACTCGTCCTAGGCCGTTGCACCGATTGTCACAAAATTTGAACCAGATCATCTTCAGACCATGCTGGCAAAAAGTTATGGAATTCAAGTTGATTAGTCAAACCGTTCTCGAATAGCGCACAAACAAATTCTACGAAAAGCATGCAAAAATGGATGTGAGGCTATATCTTCGCAACAGTTTGGCATATTGAGACCAATCTTGGTGTGTTATGAAAAACATGACCTGAGACTACCTGCAGTGTTTCGGCGCTGTGCCCCCTAGTGGTCAGGAGATATGAAAAATGCATATTTTTGCTAATAACTTCTGAATGGTTTGGCCAAAAATCACAAAATGTCTCCGGTTACTATCGTAACCTTGGTTCCCTGAGAGTGGGAATGAGACATCACGGAGAAATTCTCCGTTATGGGAACTCCTTCCCTTCCAACTTTTCCTGAAGTCCTATTGGCTCACGCCAGTCCAAATGACTGGCCAATTGTCGCGAAGTATGCAAATCGCATGCAAATACTGACAAGCTGAGAGGCAGTATAAAATGCGGTGCACGCGACAATTAATTCAGAATCGGATACTGAACGTTGCTTAGCTGGTCGAGCTCTCAGGGAACCGAGGTTACGATAGTAACCGGAGACGTTCCCTCTCATGCTTTCACGAGACATCACGGAGAAATTCTCCGTTATGGAAACGATCAATCCCGCCGTGAGAGAGGCTACGAGCAGCCTGTACAAGTTACCCACTCAGCGAAGATAGAACACACACACAATTCCCACCAATAGCGACGCTTGTTAGGCGGGCTCGCAGCTGATAGGTGGCGGTAAGCCAATGAACGTCTAAATCCCAGGTATATGAAATTTGCATATCTGGTCAGTAATAACGTATGCTGTGCTGAGAAACAGGGCAGAAGCAAAACAACACAGCATTGTGAGGCGCTGCATAGAGATAACTTAAGCAGCAGAAAACACATAACATTATGATGGTACACCAAGCGAATTAGACATTGAATAACTAGAGCTGCACTGAGTACAGGGCAGACAACAATAGCATAAAGGGCTACGCAGAGTATTTACTGTGCGAGGCAGCAAACTCACATGAATAGAGGTAGCATAAACATGAATCAGTCACTCACCGATGGCACTTAGGAGGCCAAGGACTGAATGTCCAGCTTGTAAAACCTGCCGAAGGTATTCTAAAAAGACCAGCCGGCTGCAAAGCATATAGTTTCCTGAATAGACATACCTCTCGACCATGCCCAGGAGGCGGCGATAGCCCTTGTTGAGTGGGCCCTAATGTGAAAGGGGCATTCCAAACCTTGGCTCGTACAAGCAGCCGTGATAGCGTCCACAATCCAGTGGGAAAGCCCCTGTTTTGATACGGCCCGGCCTTTCGCACAACCAACGTAGCACACGAAAAGCTAGTCAGATTGCCGAAAGCTGGCCGAACGGACGATGTAAATCCTCAAATCACACCGAAATCTGAGCGTGCGCATCATGTGAGGACGATGACTCAGAAGACAGGGCAGACAGCGAAACAGTCTGAGTTCTGAAGTGGGTAGATAGTGATTTAGGCACGTAGTCCGGTCTCGGCCGGAGAGTGACGCCACAGTCACCGGGTCCTGTAAGGATCCACCCGCTAGTCCAAACAACGGAATCCAGCGGCCTGGTCGAAGGTTTAATGCATGTTTGGTCTTTTACTTGCGCTTCTGAATTTATCAGGATCTAGTTTCAACTTTAGTCTAACTCCGTGCTTGATCTCACTCCAATTTCAAGTGATCATTAAATTTAGACAATATTTATAATTAAACTGATCACAGATATCGATTGTGCATTAATTTAGGTATTTGATTATTCCGAAAATCCCATACTTTCAATTATTCGTTCATTAGGGACCAGGTATCGCATAGGAATTACACTTCGGCCGATTTTTTTGTGAATCCACGGACACAAACTCGTCAATTCTGAACTTACTCAGAGGGTGCAGAGTGTTATAATACCTTTAAGTGAGCTGCGCCTGCATACTCATAACAAAAAGTGTAATTTTCCTATAACCACGAGAGCTACACCGTGTTAAGCCAGCGACAGTCAGAAATCCAAAGTCTCCTTCATGGTGCTCCCCATGGTTCATCCATTAGTGCTTTGGTGTGATCTGTCCTGAACGCAGATTTGTGGAAATACCCCTATCATTAATCTACTAGAAAAAATGATTTCAGAAGAGATCAGAATAAATCAAATATAACAATTTATTATTAGTCAGGTAAACGTATCTTGCAAATTACATAATAAAACAATAAGAAGCCAATTCAAAAATAAGAAAATACATAACATCAGTTGTTCAAAGATGAATCTAAGAATAAAATGTTTACCTGGCTTCAAGAAGAAGATACATAGTATGGAACATATTAAATACCCTCCACACTACGGGCTGATCTGGCTACAAATCGCCCTGACTGATTTGCAACTTTCCCTTAAATACTACCAGAACAAAAGGCCCATAAACATTTATTCTCTGCCCCAAAACAGATTAGATCTGTGTATGGATGATGAGAAGCCTCAGTAGGAGCTGTTCTCGTGCCCCAAATGGTCACACCTGTAGAGCAATGTTTATCAGGTTTTGAAAGGAGACCGCCCCCACAACAGAAGCACAAAGTTAACTTAAGTTTCCAATATTTCCCATAATATAAGTGACTACTGTGAAATTGAGACCATTTTACCCATCGCACCAAGATCTTTAAAATGATACCAAACATTAAAGGGTTAAGATCATTAATTCTTAAGATATAGTAAATATTTATGTGAGAGTAGCAACTTGAGTTCTTTCAGTCACCAGTACTATGAGTCCAGGGGGGAAGGATGGGTGAATGGACCAATGATCAAATGGTCTTCTCTCAGATCTTCTTGTCTGATTAGAGAGTTTATTGTCTTGCGGCATGACATTTGCATTGTAAGGGTTTCTGGGTGTTTGGCTTCACAAAGAGATCAAAGGCTGATTGAAGAGATTGTTTTGTGGCCGGACATTTGCATTGTAAGGGTTCCTAAGTTTTGGTTTCACAAGGAGTTATTTTCATAAAGGAAATAATTTCACTCCCTACAGTCCGAAGCGAATAGTCGCTGTCCACAGAAAATGCGTGTAAATACCCTATGCGCTTAGCCGAAGCGAAGGCAAGAAGAAGTGCACTTTTGAGAGATAGCTCCTTCATATCAACAGATACTAAATGCTTGAGTGGTAGCTGTGAAAGAGCTCTTAACACCACCTCTAGGTCCCAGGGCGGGGCTGAAGGCGGGCGCGGGGGATACAATCTCCTCGCTCCCTTAAGAAAACTCACCACCAGCGTGTGCCTACCAATCGATTGCCTGCCCAGCGGGGAACGAAACGAGGCAATCGCGGCCACATAGACTTTCAGTGTTGATGGTAGAGATCCACTATCCAGCCTGTATTGTAGAAAACAGAGAACATCTGACACGGATCAAGCAGCCGGGTCGATATGAACATCACGGCATCATTTCACAAACACTCCCTATTTCAGAGCATACAAACGCCTTGTAGAGGGTGCCCGGGTGCTCAGCTCCTCTGATATCCCCGAAGCAGCCACATGAAGGCTCCACAACTCCGGGTTCGGGTGCCAGACCGAGCCACTCACCTGAGATAGCAGATCCTTCCTAACGGTGATCGGCCAGGGCGGCGCCACCAGCAGCTCTGTCAGGTCCGGGAACCAAGGATGGTTCGGCCAGTTCTGGGCGATGGGTATCACCGAAGCCCCCTTCTCCCTGATCTTGCATAACACCAGTGGCAGTCTACTGATTGGAGGAAATGCATACAGCCTGGCTGCTGGCCAGTGCGATGTCAGCGCATCCCCCTTCAGCGGAGAGTGAGACAGGGAGAAGAACAGCAGGCAATGCGCATTCTCGCTCGTAGTGAACAGATCCACCTCCGCTCTCCCATAGCGGGTTCAATCATCCGAACCGACTCGGGGTGCAACCTCCACTCTCCTTGGACTCGAGATTTCAGCCAAAACTGCAGCTGGCGCATGTAGTAAACTGGCCAGTCTGAAATGGCGCAGGGAAGACAAAATGGCGGCCAAGCGCTCCCGAGAGAGGCGAGCGTGCATCTCCAGCGCTTTTAGTCGAAGCACACTCCCAGAAACGTTATAGACTGACTCGGGCCGAGAATGCTCTTACACATATCCACAAATAGCCTCAAGAATTCCAAGTGACGAAGCAGTTTGTCTAAATGGCTGGCTGGCGTGTCCCGTGACTGAGCTAAGATCAGCCAGTCATCCAAATAATTGAGAACGCGTATCCTGCTCGCTCTGAGGGGGGGAGAGAGCTGCGTCCATGCACTTCGAGAAAGTGCGCGGGGTCAAAGCCAGCCCAAACAGAAGAACAGGGTACTGGTGCACTGTGCCCTCGAGAGCAAACCTCAGAAGGCGTCTGCGGTGCTATCTGAATGTGAACGTACGCGTCCTTTAATTCCACAGACGCAACCAGTCCCCAGGGCGAATTTGCGCCAGGATCCGTTCCAGCAATATCATCCTGAACAGACACTTGCAGAGCGCTCTGTTGATGGGCCTGAGATCTACAATCGGGCAGAGTCCTCCATCTCTTTTGTGGCACCACAAAATAGCGGCTGTAAAAGCCCCTCTCCAGCTCGCTCACCGGAACTCGTTCTATCGCTCCTTTTTCGAACAGGTTGCACAGCTCTTGTCTCAGGACCAGGGCATTTCGAGAAAATGTTAAGAGACTGCACCGCACCGCTGAAACAGGGTGGTCTGCGTCTGAATTGAAGGGCGTACCCACGCTCTATCACACCGAGTAACCAGCGTGAGATTCTCGGAATAGTTTTCCAGCGCTCAGGAACTGACATAGCGGCTTTAGCAGCTTGGTCGTTGGATGTGCCGGCGAGTGCTGCACGGCTATAACCCGTGTGGGCAGCGGCTCTGTACCGCTCTGAGGCGGGGCGAGCGGCGCTGTATTGACTGAGTGAGGAGGAAAGAGCTCTTTTGCGCAAATGTATGCATTTTAATGAACATACACTATCACACCAATTTGAACAATTTGAGACAGCTTGCAGGCTCCCCCGCTGGCCGTGGTGCCTCTTCCTGGGTCTCTTTACACTTTTCCCCACACATCCAGCTCCTGGTGAGGGGCAGCAGCGCTCGTGGGCCTGACGACCCTGCACTGCGATGAGCCATGCGCCAAAGAAGACCTTGATCTTGTGGTCTGCTGCTCTTCAACCGGTGTGGGCGGCGGGGCCGAGCAGAGCCCGATCCCTGTGCAGAGCTGCAGCAGCATCTGCACTTGTCACTACAGACTCTGACTAGGCTATACGACCTAGTTGAACACCACTTCGAAAAACTTTGTAGGAACGAACGTTTTTCTGCTTAGGGGCATCAGGTGACTCCTCACCTTCGTGTGCTTTTCTGCGCAGAGGCATCAGGTGACTCCTCGCCTTCGCGTGCCGGGGCATAATGTGACTCACTGCCTCTACACACAGCAGCCGCTGATGCGGGGCTGGTACCGTGTGAATCAAAGACCAGTGTCTTCCAAACACGGTAGCCGCTGATGTGGGACTGGTATCATGTGAATGAGCGGGTGTCCTCTACACACGGCAGACCGCTGTTGGGGGCTGGTATCATGTGAATAAGAGAGCAGTGTCTTCCAAACACGGCAGCCGCTGATGAGGGGCTGGTATCGTGTGAATGAGTGAGGAGCCAAGCGGCAGCCACTCTGAGGCGGGGGCTGCATGCTTAGACAGTGGGCCGCGCGGCATCTGCGGCGACATGGGCACCCTTAGCTCCGGTATCTGCACTCTGCTCTCCGCTCTACCATGGAAGGGGGACGTGAGAAGCCGGGCTGATGTCCTGTCCTGCAGGTTCGATGGGTGAGAGGAATGCGGACATTTAGTCGGCATGAGCTCATCACCAGAGTCCTTAAGGTCCACCACTGATAGAGGGCAGACGGACTCATCTGAAGAAAAATGTCATACTCACCTGAACGCTGCAGAGAAGCGGCCCTACAGGCACCGCCCTCTGATGAACGAACCTCAACTGTGAGCTGTAATAGTTATGAGCCATAATCTAGGTTGTTCAGCAAAGTGAAGGAGAAGATTCTGACGTAATTGTCGCATGCACCGCATTTTATACTGCCTCTCAGCTTGTCAGTATTTGCTTGCGATTTGCATGCTTCGCGACAATTGGCCAGTCATTTGGACTGGCGTGAGCCAATAGGACTTCAGGAAAGTTTGGAAGGGAAGGAGTTCCCATAACGGAGAATTTCTCTGTGATGTCTCGTGAAAGCTCGAGAGGGAACTGGTCTCTTTAGATGCATCTTTAGGTGCATCATGCCGAGTCGAATAATACCCAGTTTTCCCACGTCAGCCATTTTGGGTGTCGGCCATTTAATTATGTTCTAAAATGCTGTATTTTACGGATGCATTAGCGTATCATTGCAAAACTATGCATCTTCGGCACCGTACCCTGATGGTACTCAAAAAGTTTGGGGGCAGCACCACTTTGTGGTCAAAAGTTATAATGAAATTTAGAAAACTGCTAATAACTTTTGCTTACATTAGCCTATTGCAATGAGACTGATGTTGCTAGATTCCTTGTATCGTGTCGAGAACACCAATGCCAATTTTACCAATATTGGCTGAACTTCCTGTCCACCATTTTGATTCATGTTGAAAACCTACTTTTTAGAACTCCTCTTAGACCGTTAGTCCAATTTTCACCAAATTTGGCTCGGATCATCTTCAGACCAAGTTGGCAAAAAATGTATGGATTTCGTGTTGATATACGAAACGGTTTTCGTTTAGCGCATCAACGAATTTGCTGAAAAGATGCCAAACTGCATCTGAGGGCTGTATCTCTGCAAAGGTTTGACATATTTACACCAAACTTTGTATGTGCCATTGTCACCTCACACTGACCACGCCACATCAATTTGGTAACATCGCCACCTATTGGTTAAGAGTAATAAGCCATTCATTAACCTTTAATTATGAAATTTCCAAAAATACTAATAACTTTTGATTGCATCAACCTATTGTAATGAAACTGCTCTCAAAATATCCTTGGGTCATGCCTGACAACATACATACCAATTTTCTCTTAGGAAATCTGAACTCTCTGTCCGCCATTTTGATTTATGTTAAAAACCTACTTTTTCTAACTCCTCCTCAAACGTTTGTCCGATTTTCACCAAAATTGAGTCAGATCATCTTCAGACTGTGCTGACAAAAAGTTATGCATTTCGTGTCGATTGACGGAACCATTTTCATACAGCACCGTTACAAATTTTAGGCATGGTGCCAAAATGAGTCTGAGGCTATATCTTTGCAAAGCTTTGACATAATGACAACAAACTTTGTGTGTGCCATTGTCACATCACACAGAACACACCAAAATTATTTTATTACAGCGCCACCTGTTGCTCAAAAGTGATAAGCCATTTAATCATATTACTAGAGATTGAATTAGATTTTTCAGCCATTTCAAATACAATCATCCTAAAATTGCTTTTATTACTGATTGTTGCATTTGGTCTGATGCTCCATACCATGCTAAACTCCTAATTTTGCCACTGGAGTGCTTGGCCCTGTAATTGCTGCTTGCAGCTATATTCTCTCCTTATTCTCGACCTGTGATCAGTCAAATACTACTGTGTATTTATTTTTATTTGCAGCTCGTTATTTGTTTGGTTCTGTTGTGAGTATTTGCAGTGCGGTATTTGTTTGGTTCTGTTGTGAGCATTTGCAGCGCGTGTGTTGTCAAATTGATGGGAGTTGTTTTCTTAATTTGCAGGTGTTTTTTTTCTATTTGCAGCGCATTGAGCTCTCTCGGTCACCATACAAATCTGACTCCTGCAGCTCTTGTTGGATGCAGGGTTGCCAAGTCTGCGTTTTTTCCACAGGATTGGGCTACTTTTAAACTGTTGCCATGGGTTGATTTTTCCAAGTGGGTTAAAGGTTTGAAATATTGCATAAATTACATTTGACTGAAATGCTTGTATTTGCATTCTACCTATGATAAAACGTTCACGGATTTTTACATTAACTGTTCCCTCCTGTTGGAATGACCTGCCCAACTCAATCCAAGCAGTCGTTAATATTTTCAAGAAACGGCTGAAAACATATCTCTTTCATCTTCATTTGACCCTCTAACTCTAGCACTCTCTAGTCTCTATTCTAATGCTAATTCTAATTTGTATCTGCTTTTTTTTTCAATTAAAAAACTTAAAAACAAAAAACATTTGCACTCTTTATTCTATTTCAATTCTAACTACTTGTTTTATTTATAAAGAAAAAATAACCTCTAAGACCAGCATTCTCTATTCTTTCTACTTATTTTCTTTTTATTTATTATAAATAATGACCTTCTAACACTAGCATTATCTATTCTTTTTCTGTTCTATTGACTTTTTATTTTTATTTAAAAATGACCCTCTAACACTAGCATTCCCTATTCTTTTTCTATTCTATCTACTTGTTTTCTTTTTATTTATTATAAAAACAAAATAAGCAAACAAACAAACAAAACCTGTCCTAAAAAAAAGAAAACTAGAAAACTAGAAAACTTTAGAAAACTAAAATATGGTCACCCTAGCTTAAAAAACTAAACGTATTTCAAACGTATTTTTATTTTTCACTAGGCAAATAAAATAAAAATGAAAGACTAAACAAATGTTTTCTCTCTCACACAGCAGGTGTGAATGCGTATTTTGTTTCTACTTCTACTATTACTTCTAATTATTAGGCAAACATAAGTTTAGTACATCAGTAAGTGATCTAAGTGCAGTCACCTTCACTTCACAATTGCCTCACCTGTACTGATACTGAAGAAGGCCTGCAGGAGGACTATTGAGGGCCAGACACTGTTCTGAGGCCTATAAACAATAGTGACTGAACACAACTCTGTTGGCCTTGTCACTCCAAATGCAAATATTCAGTGCAAATGAGATTTTGAATCAAATCGGTGCGTTTATATGGACTTATTCACATTGGAAATCAAAATTTGAGGTTAATTACATTATCACATGCATTTGTGCTACTGCTAGCAAGCCAGCTACCTAGCTAGCTAGTTTGATGATTCAAATGGAATAAGTTCACAGTATTCATAAATATTCTTTACACTTAAATGTTTTAATGCAATCAGTTTCCTTAAATGGATTGAATTTCCTTAAACGATTAAACATTTGCTGAAAATTTACTCACCCTCAGGCTCCAGTCAATCAATGAACATCTTGTGAAGTGAAAACCTCCATGTTTGGACAAAACAAATCCATTCTAAACAATTCTAAACAAATATGTTGATGGATTTTTATAGTTAAACATCTTAATGATGGATTTGTTAATTACAAATGCATGCGCACACACACACACACACACACACACACAAATACGATTCAATACGTAACCTATGACAAAATATTTGATAACGGTATTTAAAGTGTGATGTTCTAGTGGTACTCAGCAATCATTCTCTCTCTGTGCCTTCAACAACAGTGAGCCCTACTAAAGATCTGTAGCATGAAGGAAGGATTTTATACATTACAGTATTATTCTGATTCAGTATTTAATAGCAGCGTCTGTGGGTCAGTTTGATCTCTATGCTTTATGCTAGATGTCTAATTTGAATGAATCTAAACCTAACATCACTCAGACTGTATTGATGGCTCAAACTGCACCAGTGAAGATGTTCTTGTCTGTGACCCCGTGTGTTATTTTCCTCTATGTTAACGGGGTCATGCTCTTCACCTTGAGTAAAAAGACTGTTTTTCAGGGGATGCCCCGCTACATGCTGTTTGGTCACATGCTTTGAGTCGACACACTTAATCTATTTATGAGTGTAGTGTTGTATATATGTGCTGTCAGAGGAATTTCAATTATGAAAAATGTCTGTCTTGTTCTTCTCATTTCTATAACAGCTCTCTTACATGTTTCTGTGCTGAATCTGTCTTTAATGTCACTGGAGAGGTATGTGGCCATCTGCTTTCCTCTCAGACATGCAGAAATCACCACTTCTGAAAGAACTAAAATGGCTATCGGTGTTGTTTGGATGTTGGGTTTGATTCAGCCCCTCTCTGATACTTTCTATGCTATTGATTCTACAAGTGCAGTGATGAATTTGTTCTGCTCAAGAACCACTCTTTTCAGACTTCAGACTTGAAATATCTATCACTTGTGTGTTTTTTGTGTCTGTGTGTTTTGTTATTATCTTTACTTACGCCTCTATAGCAGCTGTGGCTAAAACAGCCTCCAGTGGTAAAGTGTCAGCCAAAAAAGCCAACAAGACTGTTCTGCTGCATTTGTTACAACTGGTTCTCGGTCTTGTATCCCTTTTATTGGAAACCATTTTTGAAGCAATTTATGTTCGTGTTGACCTTAATACTTCAGGAAACTTAATATATTTTTTCTTTGTAGTCTTTATAATTTTTCCAAGATGTTTAAGTCCTCTTGTATATGGCCTGAGAGACCAGGCCTTTGGCTGGTCATTTAAATACTACTTCACATTGGGTTTAAAAAGGCAAAACAGATGTAATACAGAGATACATGTGGTAGCAAGAGGTTGTAAAATATAGTTTACAATCTAACTGATGTTACAATGTTCTTTAAAATGCTTTAGTTGATAGTACTACTAATTGCAATATTAATACTTCAGTCCGTTTTCTTTTAGTCATAATGATATGCAGTGTTGGGCTAGTTACTCAAAGAATGTAATATATTACTCATAGTTACTCCTTTGAAAAGTAATATTGTTACTTTACTTATTACTTTCTGGCAACAGTAATTAGTCACACTACTAGTTACATTACGTTTTCTTCACGCCCCACAGAAGTTGTAACTTTGTATCTTCCACATAAAATTCTTCAAGAATGTTATTAACAACATATTTCTGCCTCATCATTTGACCAAAATCCACATTGGATCGCAGTCAGAAGTTATTACAAACACTCAATAGTGATTGATAGTGACATTCAAGTAGAAGTGTTGTATTCATCTCATTAATTGTCATGTGTAGCTTGAAGTAATTTTTCCGTTACCCATATGTGATTAAATTTCGTTATGTATTTTATCAAATCACATGAGTTTGTAAGAAACTGTTTAATTTTCCAAAAATATTTTTAATTATATTAATATAATGTACCACATGCTGATCAGAGGAATGTAATGCCAGAGTAAAGTAAAGCCACAACTTACACAACAGATCTTTTTTCCTGACAAAATCAATATATGCTGAATGTAAGCTTTTCCATATTCCAAGCTTGCCTGCTGCACTGGGGACATCACATGCATGTGCTAGTCATGAAAATTATGAAAATAAATCTAGTAATTATTTGATTGTTAGATTTTAAATCAGCGGGGTTGAGGCATCATAAGTAACTAAGCTGTTTTATGGAAAGTAACTGTAATATTATTACTGAAATCTTATTAGTAATTAGTTACGCTACTAGTTACTGCAAAAAGTAATATTATTACAGTAACTAAATTACTAGAAACTAGTTACTGCCCAACACTGATGATATGTGATGGTGCCAGTATGAGAGACTTGTCATATAGCAATGGTTTCAGTAAATAAAATGAGTTGTCTAATATAGGCTTCAGTGGTGCCACGGATGATATTAATTCACTAAATGTTGCATTTGACCAGTCAGACATATTCACAAAAATATATATTTAAAATACTATATTAATACACAATATATTAAAAATATTAATTTCATTAAGCGGCGCTCTGACTATTGTGACAATCTGTTTTTCCCAACTGTGAACGTGAAGAAATGTTATACATTTTCTTAAAAAATAAATACACAGCCTGGATTATAACTGCAAAGACAGAAATGAGATTCGCTATTTTTACTTGATACTCTTAATCAGGCACTAAACCAAGGGTTATTTCTTTTTCTTTTTTTTTAACAGGCATTTTGACAAGCACACAAACCAACCACTGGGGTTCCATACGCAGTTCATGACAGCTACTTTGCAATGATATTAAAAGGGGACGTTTTCTGATCATTCTCTGTGTCTTCAACAACAGTGGTGACACAAGCTAGAAGATTTGCTATTATAAGGACTTTTGCAGTATTATTCAGTACTTTATAATCTTTTTGATGATGTCTAAATTTAATGATTCTACATCTAACATCACTCAGACTGTACTGCCGTTGCATCAAGATTTGAAAACATTTTTGTCTGTGTCCTCATGTGTTATTTTTCTCTATGTCAACGGGGTCATGATCTTCACTTTAAAGAAGAAGACTGTTTTTCAGGAGGCATCCCGCTATATTTTATTTGGACACATGCTTTGGATTGACACGCTTAATCTTGTAATGAGTGTAGTGTTGTTTGTTTGCGCTGTTTGTAGGCTTTTTGTTTTGAAAATTGTCTGCCTTGTGCTTCTCGTTGCTGCAACGGCTCTCTATCAGATCTCTACCTTGAATCTGGCTTTAATGTCGCTGGAGAGGTATGTGGCCATCTGCTTTCCTCTCAGACATGCAGAAATCACCACTTACGGAAGAACTAATGTGGCCATCGGTGTCATTTGGATGATAAGCTGCATTCAATCCTTGTCTGAGATTATTGTCTACTATTCCATTGATACCACAAACATAGCACTGAATTTGTTCTGCTCAAGAACCACTCTTTTCAGGCTGCAGATCTATAAGAAACTTGATATAGCTTTCACATGTATGTTTTTCGTGTCTGTGTGTTTTGTTATTATCTTTACTTACGCCTCTATAGCAGCTGTGGCTAAAACAGCCGCCTGTGATAAAGCATCAGCCAAAAAAGCCAACAAGACTGTTCTGCTGCATCTAATACAGCTGGGACTCTGTGCTGCGTCTATCTTAGTTGGAGTTATCCAAGAAGCCATTTATGTTTATACTGACTATATGACTTCATTGAATGTGATGTATTTTTGCTTTGTAGTGTTTATGATTTTTCCAAGATGTTTAAGTCCTCTTATATATGGTCTGAGAGATCAGGCCTTCAGCTGTGTATTTAAATACTACTTCACCTTTGGTTTCAAAAAGAAAAATTGTTGTAATACAGAAATACATTTAGTATCAGGTGGATGAGAAATACAAGATGTATCTGATGGCTATTGAAATGTTATCTAAAATGCTTTAGAAAATAATATTTCTTCTCACTACATTTGTGTATTATGTCTTTATACAATGAGCAACGGAAGTTCAGACACACAAAAATAACTTGCAAGCATATTTAACAAACATATTAAACCCGTCACAATGTTTGCCAGTGCACTGACTACAGATATTGTTTTGCAAATGTTGTTTTTATTTGTCAATGTTTTGCACCCTTTCTGGCCATGTGACAAATATACTTTTATGGTTATTTAGCTTTTTTTGTCTTTTGTCATTTTATGGAACATATATAACATCGGATTGGGTTCAGAAGTAGCCTTTTTGAAGGCTAAACAATAAGAAAAATAAAATACTGTGTCAGTAGTACTGACCACTTTGTCAAACATTTATTTCTTGCTAACATGGTTATTCATTTTATAAGCAATTCGTATGCAGTTCAGTTTATATGCAAATTATTGATTCATTTTCACTGTTGTTTTTTTCTTCTTTTTTCATGTAAACAAATTTACAACACTAGCTTTACAAACTAGCTTTTGCATGAAACCTGTAAATTAAATAATTTAAATAATAAATCATAAATGTAATAAATGTGCAGCAAATTATAAATCTTTACAGTATATAACATGTCTATTGTTTCATTCTAAAAATGAAAGATAAACTGGTTTGTGTGCATGTTTGGCATATGTTTTTTCTGTGTGCATTCAAAGCCACCAGAACTTGCAAGCCACTGCTTGATTTTTTTCCCAAGCCAGCGAAGCACAAACGCCGCCCTGCAGCCAGTTCTAAAGATTTCATTAGTCATGTCACCCACACTGCTCATTGCCTACACAATGGAAGAAGAGGGTCTCTGCAGAACAAAACTGGGCTTTTCTAAACTGATGGGCTTTTTCATACAAATGAGTGTTTCTACATCATGCAGTGAAAACCATGTACTGAAAATAATGGCCCGTACCTGACCCCACCCCCAATGAATGAATGAATTTGCACTAGCAATGTATGTATTTATTTTTTTACCTTGAAATAGTTTTAAAATTATTCTGATGGTAGGCCTATACACTGAATTCTATTAAGGCGAATGGCTTCTGTTTCTTTCCCATGTTCCTCACAAACATCTGTTTAGGGATTGTGTATGTTTGGTGGGCAGGTACAAAATTCTGCAAAATGCCAGATTGCTTTACAGCAGCAACAAACGCACGTGTACAGCCAGAGATGGTTTTATTATTGGGAAGTCCGCGGAGAATACTGTATGTAAACGCCAACTTGGATCAGGTGCCTTGAAAACCAATCACAGCCTTAACGCCACTGAATTTTTGTCAGAGTTGTGAAACAGTCAATCATTGTTTTAGGATACCTGGCAAAAAATTTCCCTTGACTTCTCTTATAAAACAGTAATTTTTCTGTGTAAATTGTATAAAACAGATAAATCCAAAATGAATGTTTAATGGTAAATAATATGTTGAAGATTGGTCAATAGGCTGTCTGTCGATTCATTAAATGATAAGTTGTTTTCCCACAAAAGTAGTGGAAAAGACTGTCCCTCGTTGACATAAAAATGGTCTCTGGTCTCTTTATCTGCCTACCGTTTACCTAGGGTTACGTTTTTTTTGTTTTGTTTTTTGTTTTGTTTTTATTTGGGGGCTTGCCTTGGGGGCTTGCCTTGGTGGCTTGCCTTAAAGCTGCGTTGGTACAGACATCCATTGTAATTACAACAGTGATAAATTTACGATAGCAAATTCTACTTATTTAACTGTAGGGGGCTGCAAAGTTGCAGAAGTACACATACAGTACACTCTTAAAAATAAAGGTGCTTCACGATGCCATAGCAGAACCTTTTTGTCTAAATGGTTCCATAGAGAACCTTTAACATCTGAAGAACCTTTCTGTTTCACAAAAGGTTCTTTGTGGCGAAAGAAGGTTCTTCAGATTATAAAAAGGTAAGATGGTTTTTTAAAAAACTTTGACTGAATGGCTCTATGTGGAACCAAAAATGGTTCTTCTATGGCATCGCTGTGAAGAACCTTTTAAGCACCTTTATTTTTAAGAGTGTAGTTGCTTTAATGGGTTTGAGTCGCTATTCTCTATATGATCAATGTTCAAGTGATTTTGTCTGGTGCGAGCAACAAGTTTTTTGTTTTGTTTTGTTTTGTTTTTTTAAAGCGAGTCAATGTTTTCCCTCAGTTAACAACTAGAAAATTTCATGTTTTTGGCAGGGAAATAAGGAATTGACAACAAATCAATGATCAATCAATTCCCTATGGACAATATAATGTTCCTCCATACATTTTATTTTCTCTTTCTCATTTCACTCAGATATATGTTACAATAGGGATGAAAAGTTTCCAATTTCCACTTCATGCCCTCTTTAGTAATGCTCATGTTTTGTTTAAAAATGAAAAATACTTTACATAGTTTATTGTATGTGAAGAATGAAGAATGACCAAAACAAATCAAATTTCTCAACATTTTAAGCACTTTTCTCTGTTAAATTAATAGCAACAGTGTGCTGCACTCTAAAAAAAATGTTTTGGCTCAACAAAATTTACTCAACAGTTTGCATCAATCATTTTTAAGTTGAAATTATGTTTAACCAACAAACAACACTGAGTTACTGGAAATTAGTTTGTAGCATAAACAAATATTTAGGTTTAACAGAAATTATTTTAAATGTCAAACATAACAGTGTTAAACACTAATGCGGGGAACAAGAAAATTCATTATAATTTTCATTCAAAAGTTGTTACCAATTTTATTAATTTATTACAACTTCATTAACAAAATAAACCAGTTAACACAGAGATTTGACTTTAAATTACTTTAAAAATAAAAGGTGCAAGACAAGTAAATTGTCCTAAAATAACTCAACACATGCTTTTTGAGATAGGGTAGACACACACAGACACCCCCACCCCATCACACACACACACAAACACACACACACACACACACACACAAAACAGCCACTGGGATTCAACACGTACATGACATAATGAGTTTAACCATATTTAAATTGTGATGCTGTGACAGCACTCTGATCTTTCTCTCTCTGTGCCTTCAGCAACACACAAGCCTGGAGATCTGCAGTTACAAGGACACTGTAGATTGCAATATTATTCTGAGTGGACGTGCTATACTAGCATCTGTGGTCAACATCTTCATGCCTTATTTTTTTAAATATGTCCGCTTTTAATGGTTCTACATCGAACCTCTCTCAGATTGTATCACTGGTGGATCGAGATGCACCGGTGAAAACATTCTTGTGTGTAACTCCATGTGTTATTTTCCTCTATGTCAATGGGGTCATGATCTTCACCCTGAGGAAAAAGACAGTTTTTCAGGAGGCATCCCGCTACATTCTGTTTGGTCACATGCTTTGGCTTGATACGCTCCATCTTTTTATGAGTGTAGTGCTGTTTGTATGTGCTGTTAGTAGGATTACTATAATGAAAAATGTCTGTATCATTCTTCTTGCGGCTGCACAAGCTCTCTATCAGGTTGCCTTACTAAATCTGGCTTTAATGTCACTGGAGAGGTATGTGGCCATCTGCTTTCCTCTCAGACATGCAAAAATCACCAGTTACAGAAGAACACACATAGCCATCGGTGTTGTTTGGATGATGGGTTTGATTCAGTGCTTTTCTGAGATGATTATTTTCTATGCTATTGATTCTACAAGCACAGTGATGAATTTATTTTGTTCAAGAACCACTCTTTTCCGACTTCAGATCTATAAGAAACTTGAAATAGCTTTCACATGTATATTTTTTGTGTTGGTATGTTTTGTTATTATCTTTACTTACGCCTCTATAGCAGCTGTGGCTAAAACAGCCGCCTGTGATAAAATATCAGCCAAAAAAGCCAACAAGACTGTTCTGCTGCATCTAATACAGCTGGGACTCTGTGCTGCGTCTATCTTAGTTGGAGTTATCCAAGAAGCCATTTATGTTTATACTGACTATATGACTTCATTGCATGTAATGTATTTTTGCTTTGTAGTGTTTTTGATCTTCCCTAAATGTTTAAGTCCTCTTATATATGGCCTGAGAGATCAGGCCTTCAGCTGTTTATTTAAGTACTACTTCACTTTTGGTTTCAAAAAGCAAAATATTTGTAATACAGAGATACATGTAGCTGGAGGAGGCTAAAAAAATACTGGATACTATATAAAAGACTATTGAAATGTTATCTAAAAAGCTTTAGTAGATCATGTTCTTTCATAGTTAAGATACAAAAGTATATTTGTCTAAAATGGCTTCTGTATTTATGTGATGTGAAGATCAACCACACTAAAATAGTTGAATTGTGGCAAGTCATGTAAGCATGTATTATACAACCATATTTAACCTGTCACAATTTTTGCCAGTGCAGTGACTGCAGATATGAGATTTTAAATGTTTGTTGTCTCTTTAATCTTATACTGTATTATGACAACTGCTTTTATTACACTGTGAATGAATTTACAATTTACTTACAAGCTTCCAATCTAGCCTTATAAAATCAAACTAATAAATATGCATAAATTAAAGCATTTTATGCAGCATGTATGTGTTCATCAACAAAACTCATGTGATGTGTTTGTGCAAGTTTTGCAGCTTTTCCTTTTACTGATCTTATACAATTACTAGAGTTTACACCATAGCTGTTGCTCAGTGGTCTGTAATATTGTATAGTTTTTGATTTTCATCTTTCCATCATTACTTTGTTTTATACCAATACAGTTCCATGAACAATTTCTTGTCCGTGTGTTAAAAGAGTTTATCTATACTGTTTGACTCAATGCAACTCAATATTCTGTTGTATCTCCTTTTCAATGCATATACGCAATTTATTCTATCAGATTTATTCTGGCCATCTGATATATTTTGATTAAATGTCTTTGTTAGCCCTGATCACACTACACTTTGCAGCAGTGATGTAGCATTGATTTAACATGGGCATACTGTGAATTTACAATTTATACAAGAAAGGAATTTGTGATATTCTCTTATAATGCACTGGTGGTGTCATTTGTTGATGTTTACCAATACACAAGACCTCATCTTGTATATCATACTTTGACTACACAATATGCCCAGTCCTGAATAGACAGTTTGTATAAATATGCTCAGCTCACATACATGAAAAGAATATGATGTTTTATTTTATTTACATCACTTTTTGTTTCAACATTTAAAATATAGTACTTTAAAAGTACTTATTATTATCTAAAGTGTACATATTAGTACCTTTTGAACGGTTACCGCCCAAGTGACAGCGTTGCATCTTTTTTTTTTTTTTTCTGAGAGTGCAAATAATTATTATTACATATTAAAATAATTTATAGACTTATTTTCCTATAAAACCATTCTTTACAAACCAGATTTCACTGTAAACAAATATCAGCATGGCTGTGGCCACATGCATTTTGTGGCTCTTTAATGTGTGATGACAGATTGCTGTAGCACCTCAATTCAAGTGGTACGTGAACCGATCATCTCTTCCTCTTTACTGGTTATAGTTACTAGTTTAAACATGAATGAACATCAGAAAGAATCTTGTTTCAACCGTGGAAAGGCATCAATGCACGCCATTTTTCAAATTCAAGTCCACTGACGTTAATCTACTATCCTATCTGGTTTGTTTGTCGGACAAAAGGACAGATTCAGCGTTACGATTGGTTAGATGGCCTGTCAATCAAACTCCTGTGTCTCCAATGGGAAGTTTTGCCAGATTTAGCCAACTTCTGGGGAAAAAGTAAACACACAAGTACATTTCTGTGTGTGTGACTCCATGAGTTATTTTCCTCTATGTCAACGGGGTCATGATTTTCACCCTGAGGAAAAAACCTGTTTTTCAGGAGGCATCCCGCTACATTCTGTTTGATCACATGCTTTGGCTTGCTCTCCATCTTTTTATGAGTTCGGTGTTGTTTGTATCTGCTGTTAGAAGAATTACTATAATGAAAAATGTCTGTCTCGCTCTTCTTGCAGCTGCACAAGCTCCATATCAGGTTGCCTTACTAAATCTGGCTTTAATGTCACTGGAGAGGTATCTGGCCATCTGTGTCCCTCTCAGACACACAGAAATCACCAGTTACAGCAGCACTAACATGGATTCGGTGTTGTTTGGACGATGGGTTTGATTCAGTGCTTGTCTGAGTTGATTATCTAAACACAGTGATGCCTTTGTTCTGCTCAAGATCTACTCTTTTCAGACTGCAGATCTATAAGAATCTGGATTCAGCTTTCACTTGTGTGTTTTTTGTGTTAGTGTGTTTTGTTATAATCTTTACTTACTTCTCTATAGAAGCTGTGGTTAAATCAGTCTCCTGTGATAAAACATCAGCCAAGACTGTTCTGCTGCATCTAATACAGCTGGGACTCTGTGCTGCATCCATTTTAAACAGAGTGATCCAAGATGCAATTTATTTGTATATTGATTATTTGACTTTGTTACATATAGGCCTGGTTTCACAGACAGGGTTTAGGTTAAACCAGGATTAGGCAATAGTTCAATTAGGACATTTAAGTAGTTTTCATAAACATGCCTTAGGAAAAAAAACTGATATACTGATATACTGTATTTTAAGATCAGTTAGTGCAAGTTTCTTTCAGTTGAAACAGCTCAGATTTACGTTTTAGTCTGGGATTAGGCCTAAACCCTGTTTGTGAAACCGAAGGATAATGTATTTTTGCTTTTTAGTGTTCATGATTTTACCAAGATGTCTAAGTTCTCTCATATATGGCCTGAGAGACCAGACCTTTAGTTCTTTATTTAAATACTACATCACATTTGGTCTCAAAAGGCAAAACAATTGTAAAACAGAGATTTAGCAGTAGGAGACTATGCTGCTGACTTAAAATCAATAATCTTTGACTTTCATTACTGAGATAATAAAAGGATTATTCTTTATAATTGAAAATAAATATGATGTAACATGGATTTACTGAACTTTCTCATTTTTAGGTAATTATTTCCAAAACCAGATCAATTTAAGAAACGGTGTGTGTAAGACATTAAGACAGTTGTTGTTTAGAGAATATATCCAGAATTGAACTTATTTTAATGTTCAAATCTGTTCATTTTACTGGTTTTAGTGTTTATGATTTTAGCAAGATGTCTAAGTTCTCTCAAATAGGCCTATGACCTGAGAAACCAGACCTTTAGCTCTTTATTGAAATGCTACCTCAAAAGGCAAACCAGTTTTGAAACAGACATTCAGCCTTAGTAACTTATTTTAGTGTTAAATTCTGTTTAGATGTTTTATTGGTTAAAAATGGGACATAACTAAGGATTAAGAAAATACTTTTTTCTTCAGTGCCTTGTTAATGCTAGGAATTTTTTGCTATGTAGAGTATGGCCACAAGAAAGAGTATTGTATTTATTATCGTTTTCTTTTAATCAATGTTTTTTGCAACTATTCGCCCAGAGATGTGTCAGCTGTCATGATTGAAAATGAAACAGTAATCACTGACCAATAATGTTGTCAGACCTTATTTAGCGGTTTTCATGTCAGGACTTCTAAAAATCTGCTATTAAGCTGTCATCCAATTTACAACTAAGCTACAGTGTGTAAGAGATAATGAACAGTCAAGCCCAGTGACTTTCATGTACAGTTACGTCAGGGTATTCATTATAAGAACAGTAGACCCTCACCAATTTGACTACAGATTCAGCTCCTTCATAGTATATGGGGGTAGTCGTGGCCTAATGATTAGGGAGTCAGGCTTGTAACCTGAAGGTTCGATTCTTGCGCCGGCAGGAATTGAAGGTGGGGATTGTGAATGAACAGCACTCTCTCCACCTTCGATACCATGACTAAGGTGCCCTTGAGCAAGGCACCGAACCCCTAATTGCTCCCCGGGCGTTGGAGCAATAGCTGCCCACTGCTCCGGGTGTGTGTTCACTGTGTGTGTGTGTGTGTGCATTTGTTCACTACTCACTGCTGTGTGTGTGCACTTGGATGGGTTAAATGCAGAGCACTAATTTCGAGTATGGGTCACCATACTTGACAATACGTCACTAACTTAACTTAACTTATAGAAGTTGTAAAATTTACTATGCATCTAGCATTATTAAAATACGATTCACTATGCAGCCCTATCTGAAGAGAACAAACAATTTCTATAATTGATTCTGCTAGTTTCTGGTTTATAACTGTGAAGCTGCTTTGTGTTGTATGAAGTGCTATAGAAATGAAAGTGACATGACTTGACACTAATGTACAACACTGAGCATCACATTGATTGACAATCCAATAAACAATAAGTCTGATATAGGTGACTTTTAAATGTACAGTGGTGTTCCCGAATGAATCTGTGTTTTTGAACCGATCGGTTTAATAAATGGTTCAATAACTCACAGTTGCTTTAAACCACAGACTCTACAGCATGACTTCACGATCCAGTTAGGTTTATCAACAATAACCCCATCAACTTCGGTCAGAAATCTTGGTGTAATCTTTGATGATCAGCTGACCTTCAAAGACCACATTGCAAAGACTGCTCGATCTTGCAGGTTGGCACTATACAACATCAGAAAGATCAGGCCCTTTCTGACAGAGCATGCTGCACAACTTCTTGTCCAGGCCCTTGTCATTTCTAGGCTGGACTATTGCAATGCTCTTCTGGCTGGACTTCCGTCAAACACGGTCAAACCTCTACAAATGATTCAGAATGCAGCGGCACGACTGGTCTTCAACAAGCCCAAAAGAGCCCATGTTACACCTCTCTTTATCTCCCTGCACTGGCTACCGGTCGCGGCTCGCATCAAGTTCAAGACACTGATGCTTGCATATAGAACAACCACAGGCTCAGCACCCGCTTACTTGCACTCTCTATTAAGAATCTACATCCCCTCCAGAAATCTGAGATCTGCTAGTGAGCGACGCCACGTGATACCATCACAGAGAGGCTCAAAATCACTCTCCAGAACATTCTCGTTCACCGTTCCTGGCTGGTGGAATGATCTTCCCACCCCTATCCGGAGTACTGGATCCCTGTCAATCTTCAAGCAACAACTGAAAACTCATCTCTTTCGACAGCACTTGACTTCATCCTAAACTTTAAAAAAAAAAAAAAAAAATCTTTCTCTTTACTTATTCCTTCCTTTGGTAGTTTGTACTTATTTGAACAATGCCTGAGACTTGGTGTTACAAGCACTTCGTCTGTCTGATTGCCTCTTCGAGATGAATCGCTTTATGTATTCCCCAATTGTAAGTCGCTTTGGATAAAAGCGTCTGCAAAATGACTAAATGTAAATGTAAATGTAAACCAATCAGCAGCTTTGAATGTGTCATTTGACTGTGAGATTTAATGACTCACTCCTTGAAACAGTGACATGCAGTCACCTGCTGGTTTTAGTTTCATATTTAAAAGTATCATTTAATTTTTCCATTTATTTTATTATTTTATTTTATCTTTATGTTATGAGATTGCTATATAAGCATAAACTCACTTTAGCAGAAGCCAAGTTCTAGATGTCACAGTTGAAGTAAAAAATATTTCCTCTTGATGTAGCCTACTCATGTTCATATCATATTACTAATTCCTATTAAATCCCTTATATCTAATCCCTGTTCATTTAAGAGGCATTAAAGGGACAGTTCACCCAAAAATGAAAATTTGATGTTTATCTGCTTACCCAAGGGCA
Source organism: Onychostoma macrolepis (assembly GCF_012432095.1). NCBI lineage: Eukaryota > Metazoa > Chordata > Actinopteri > Cypriniformes > Cyprinidae > Onychostoma > Onychostoma macrolepis. The sequence continues at coordinate 16,421,214 of NC_081175.1, forward strand.
TCCAAGATGTAGTTGACTTTGTTTCTTCAGTAGAACACAAACGAAGATTTTTAACTCAAACCGTTGCAGTCTGTCAGTCCTATAATGCAATTCAATGGGCACACAATCTTTGAGAGTAAAAAAAACATGCACAGACAAATCCAAATGAAACCCTGCGGCTCGTGACGATACATTGATGTCCTAAGACACGAAACGATCGGTTTGTGCGAGAAACTGAACAGTATTTTTATCATTTTTTACCTCTAATACACCACTATGTCCAACTGCCCTGAGCGCGTGCACGGCATCCGGTGCATGACATCTTTATGTGCCCTGGCGTAGTTTACGCAAGTGCTGGAAGCGATCTGTCGCGCGTATACGTCACTCATTGTTTTAAATGTTGTTTTTGTTTTCAGTGGTGATTCGGTAACTAGTGCTGTTGAAAGAACCATCATCATTGAAGCACAATGGTAGACAGAATGTTTTTATTAGTGAAATATGAGCTAAAAATGATAAATATAACAAAGACAGTGAAGTAATTACAATCACATTGCATAGAGTATTTTTCTTTCAGTCTTTTTTTTCTCAAGGAGGAGGGGCCTCCCGCTATTTCTTTGAAACTGGCCTCAAAATGGCAAAGGATATACGCTATATACGCTATATCATCTGACAGCTGTTAGTGAAATGCACAACCTAGGTGTTTGTGACGCACATACACAAATCACCCACTGGGATTCAGTTTAACGGTATTTAAAATGTGATGCTCTGCCATCTGTGCCTTCAACAGCACCTGTGAGGGAAGCGCATGCCGAAGATTTGCAGGACTTTTGAGATTGCAGTATTATTCTATTCAGTGTTCTGTAACAGCATCTTGATCTGATGTCTTATGCTTCTGAAGATGTCTAATTTTAATGAATCTAAAACTAACCTCACTCAGACTTTGTTGGTTCTGGATCGAGATGCACCAATGAAGGCGTTTTTATTTGTGACTCCATGTGTTATTTTTCTCTATGTCAATGGAGTCATGCTCTTCACTTTGAGGAAAAAGACTCTTTTTCAGGAGGCATCCCGATATATTCTGTTTGGTCACATGCTTTGGGTCGATACGCTCAATCTCTTTATGAGTGTAGTGTTGTATATATGTGCTGTCAGTAGGATTTTAATTATGAAAAATGTCTGTCTTGTTCTTCTCATTGCTGCACAAGCTCTCTTTCAGATTTCTACTATAAATCTGGCTTTAATGTCACTGGAGAGGTATGTGGCCATCTGCTTTCCTCTCAGACATGTGGAAATCACCAGTTACGGAAGAACTCACATAGCTATCGGTGTTGTTTGGATGTTGGGTTTGATTCAGTGCTTTTCTGAGATGATTATTTTCTATGCCATTGATTCTACAAACACAGCACTGAATTTGTTCTGCTCAAGAACCACTCTTTTCCGACTTCAGATCTATAAGAAACTTGATATAGCTTTCACATGTGTGTTTTTCGTGTCTGTGTGTTTTGTTATTATCTTTACTTACGCCTCTATAGCAGCTGTGGCTAAAACAGCCGCCTGTGATAAAGCGTCAGCCAAAAAAGCCAACAAGACTGTTCTGCTGCATCTAATACAGCTGGGACTCTGTGCTGCGTCTATCTTAGTTGGCGTCATCCAAGAAGCCATTTTTGTTTATACTGACTATATGACTTCATTGAATGTGATGTATTTTTGCTTTTTAATGTTTATCATTTTCCCCAAATGTTTAAGTCCTCTTATATATGGTCTGAGAGACCAGGCCTTCAGCTGTGTATTTAAATACTACTTCACTTTTGGTAAAGGCAAAGTCAAACCATTTGTCATAAAGCAACATGTTTAATATCAGTTGTTTAAAAATTTGCACTTTGGTACTGAACTGAAATACATTGGATCATGGGCGTAACCACCATATACTTTGGGAAAAATACCAATCTGTCCCCCCCAATAATAGGCCTATTATATTGTAATGTGACATATGATATGCCCTCCTTTTATAAACCCTGGTTGTAGCCTAGTGGATCTGTTGTTATTTCCGATTTACTTTCAATTTAGGAAAAACAAGGGAAACAAAACTGTGTGACCACCCCCCCTCGATTGTACACTTGGTTGAGCCCGTAAACGCCGGCTTGCGGCATCGTTTGAAAAAAATGTTCACATTTGGACCCCCCCAATATCTATACCATGGTTACGCCCTTGCATTGGATATGTTCCTGAACATGGAGATATTAATCTGACATAAAGTTATGTTTAATAAAATGAATCAGACTTAAATAACTAACCTGCAAACATTTTTGACAATCTCATCAATGTTTTGTGATTGCTCATTTTTGCACATTTTCTGGTCATGTGACATGAAAATTGTTACAGCTGTTATTTATACTGTAGTCATTTTATCTGTTTCGAGCAGAACTGACATCTAAATGAATTCTGATGTACTGTAAGTAGAGGCCTGTTCATTCACAGACTCACTTGTCTGTCAGGACAGAAATTAAAACCACAAAAGAAAAAAAATAAAGAGTTTATGTGGAATGAGATGCTTCTCATTTTGGATTTTGTCATTTGCAGTCCTTTTTTTTCTAAATGACTGATTTTGCAATGTTTGATGTGTGTGTGTGGGGGGGTTATGACAAGGCCCAGACTCAAAAGCAGAGGCTGACCACTTTGTAATATGTTTAGTGTAAAATGACATTTGCTTTGTGGCAGTGAGACTGGAAATAGTCCACCCAAAACTGAAAATTCTGGCATCATTTACTCACCTTATGACATTCTAAACGAGTATGATTTACTTTTGTTTGGAGAACACAAAGAAAATATTTTGAAGAATGTTGGTAACCAAAGAGTTTCAGTTTGCATTGTAACCAAAACTGGTTAAGCAACATTCTTCAAGATATCTTTGTTTATGTTCAACAGAAAGAAAGTCATACAGGTTTGGAGCAACATGGTGCGTAAAAGATGATAGAACAATAGTCAGTGGACTATCCCTAGGGTTCAAGGATGTTTAACATCTCATTTGACCAGCAGTGCCTTTTTACATTGTCATCAGCACTATACTATTGCATTAAGCACAGGATGAAAACCCCTGGCCTTCCTGCAGCAACCTAAGCTTCCCCTGCAGGCCATATATTTTATTTTTTAAATACATTTAGGCAATTCCTATATTGATAATTGATACTGTTTTATCTAATCTACTGTTTTACTGGAAAGACTCCATATGATTTGTGTATCTTTAATGTTTAGTGCTATTTTAATTCATGTTTAATGTTTTATTTTTATATGAAATGTATGTAAAACTGCACTTACAAAATGTATATGGATTTTAATTCTACATAATGAAATGAAAAAATGTATTTATAATTCTGTTTGTGGTATAGAATTATGGCTTGTTTTTCATAGATCATGCCTTAACAATTACACGAACATTCATTAGAATATATTATTTGTAAAAACAAACAAACAATACAGAGCTCTGAAGAGTATTTTATAATTGGCAAGTAAGCTTTGAACAGACTTTTAAATTTCCTTTTTGAAAATGTCAATAATACTGACAAAAAGTTTTGATAGGATCTATTATTACAAAACACGTCATGATGACGTTCATGAACTGTCATCGTCATTTTCAAAATACATCATTATATTTCCCTTCTGTGATTTTTTAGAAAAGGAAGTGCGTCTTTTGTGACTCGAAAGCTCTGGAGTATCAAGACAAACACCCCCACTGGAACTCCCCTTCGTCTCAAAGTTAATTAATTATTTATGTTCACTTTTTGTGCTGAAAAATATGTTTGTTTTTACACGATTGTTTGGGAATAGGCATTTCCATTAAGACTGACAGAGATGAGATTATATAGTCCTTAGGGCCTAAATCCTTCACAAACACATTTTTAATGATAAGGTTAATCTCACAAGACTCACTTCACTTCTTTTCAAGATGAATAGAAATGACATATGGATGTGACTCACTTATATTCACTTGAGCTGAAATTAAAACCATAAAAATTTATTAATTACTTGAACTCAAATAAACATTCAATAAATATAAATAAAATATATAAAAAATGTTAAACTCATTTTAATGTCAGCTATTTGCCAAGACAAATTTAAATAAATAAATAAAAGGGGGTGGGGGATACAGAAAAGTTGCTGAAACTAACTAAAATTAATTATTAACGATAACTATACTAGTATCTAATAGTAATAGATACTAAAATAAAACCTATCTTTGGTTTATTTTTAGACCTAAATCATAAAACTGCATAGAAACTACTTGATTCAGAAAGAGAAACTAGAGAAATAACATAAGCCTATTGTCATGTTGCAATGTATTTCAGGTCATATATGAGAGGGGTGCTAAGGTTAAACCAAAAACACATTGCAGTACCTGTAAATCTGGATCCAAGCTTTGGATTAAATGTCATGGCATTGCTGAAAGAATGAGTGTACTTGGAGACCTGCTTGTGGCAGTTATGGCAGTGCAAGGACTGGTTGTGGCAGTTATGGCAGTCGGCCTACATTTTGACCGCTAGAGAAAATAAAACTGAATGCATTGTGCATATATAAACAAAGAAAGGCTTACAGATCATTAACAAAATTCTGGGTTGTAATTTGTGTCAAATATGGACTAACCCAACTTTTGGGTTTAAAATTTTATGTAAAACTTTAACCCAGCAGCTGGGTTAGTCCATATTTGGATCTTTTAATTGGATCTTGTAGTAGAAGCGAAACAAAAAAAAAAAAAAAGTTTACCATTAGGTTCTTTTCACAAAACATTTAATAACCACAGACTAAAAGAAAATTTGTACAAAAATGAGTAGGCCTCTTAAGGTTATCTCATCAGTATCATTTAGGCAGTATCATCAAAATCATTATTAGTATTATTATTGTTATAGCTGCTACCTAAACAATACTTAATTAAACTTAAATGAAACTTTAGGCCTAATGACACTTAAAAGAAATTATTTAGTAGTAGTAGTGTAATTCGCTATGTATTCAATCTTCTTAAATATTCATAAGGCTCATTATTATTAAACAGGATCTGAGGGTGCAATTCTCCGTCAACACCGATAGAAGGAGAGTTTCATTTCTTTATCTCAACAAGAATGGCGGCGTACAGAAGGAAACTGTTTGCTGTTGGACTGAGGTTGTGTATAATATTTTTAATTGTCTCATTCTTCAATATTTACTTAATTTCATGAAACCTGATTGTAGTGTATTTGTGGTTTCTGTACCGTCATGAACAATGGAACAATGGTTGCGTTACACAAACATGTCTAGATTCGCTCTGATGCTTTGACAGCTGTAGTATATTGCTTCCTAACTTTCTTACTTTAGATTTATTGTTTTGTAGCTTACTTCCCGTTTCATTTTAGCCTTATGTGTTTAAACTGTCGTGTGTATGAAGTGTTGTCCTTGAACTGAGGTTGTTTCTGACATGAGCTTTGTCATTGTGTTTTGTGTAGCTGTGCAGCTTCCCTGATGAGCAGAAGCTCCTGTCAGAGCAGGCGCAGACTGGCAGTGCTGCCCACACTCCTCAAGAAGAACTGGATGAGCTTGAGTGTCACAGGTGCTCTGTGTGCTGTTCCTTTCATCCAGGTCTGTGCCATGATACTGTGGTTGGAATATGGACTGTTTGATTGTAATATTTAGTACACATGTGCAGACTTCAAAAGATAGGCTAGCATCATTCCTGATATAATTGCTATGTAAATGTATTCACTGTAATTTTAGAGGACTCGTACATTTATGTGAAGAAATAGTCATTCAGTTAATTGAGTTTATTTATTATTATTATTTATTTACATTTTAAATCATTTAAACATAATACATTTTATTTCTAATTGTATCTTGCTGTTAAACTGTTGAAATTTCAAGTTTGACATCTGTCAACCTTTGTGCTGTATTGAAAGACCTAATTTAGTATATTCTCGTTCAAAAATAATGTTTTTAAAATTGCTTGTATATCTCACAATATGCTTTATCACCAAATCTTTGATTCAATCTTTTTGTCAAGTTGTTTTCTTTTAATTTAGCATAGGTTTTGTATTTCTTTTCGGAATTGATTGTTTGTAGGCCTCACTGATCTGAGCTTATGCACCTTAGTTTTTAAGTGAAACAAAGGTATTTTTTGTGGATAATATGTTTACTCATAAACTGAGGCACTCATAAACTAACCTCTACAAACAATTAATTCCAAAAAGAAATGCAAAACCTGTGCTAATTGAGAAACAACCAAACAAGTTCACAAAAATATTGAATTCTTTATTTGGTAATAAAATAGCATAATGAGAAATTTATAAGCAAAATTCTTTTGTAGAATCACCCCAAAAAGTGAAATAATAATTGGGAATGTTGTTACAACATGTGTGTGCAAAGTCAGTCAATTGTAGTCCATTGCTATAACATTAACTAGCATTTTTAGATTAAAGAAAATTCTCTCCAGGTAAAAATGACCAGAACACAACATGAGGGTTAACATGGAGATTCAATCTGCATATTATTTATGCAGATTTTGTGTGCAAAGATGGGATCATTAATGGGAGATAGTGTGTGTAAATATCAGAGAAAATGTAAAGCATTTCAATAAAACGGCATGAAAAATCTACATTATACAACTTAAGTCAAGTACATCTGTGTAGGACCTCAATTTATTAATAGTGGCCTACCAAGGCTTGGCTCATGTATATCAATCGAACAGCTTGATTGAAAGGCCTATGATGATGACCTAGTAATGTCAACATGAGTTAGTATTTGTGAGTTCAGTCTTCTACATAGTGATGTTACAATCCAGCATGTAAAACTTCTTTACTAAATTGGTATCTGACAACCCTCTTAACCACTCTTTCCTCTTTGTCTTGTTTAGAAACCAGAAAATGTGACCCATGAAGATCTGGTGCGTAGAGCATCATCTCTGGTCACAGACAGTGCTAATACTTACCTCTCACAAACTACTTTAGCACTGATTGATTCCTTCTCAGGTTATATTAAGGTAATCAAAACTATCTGAATAGTTGTTTTCATTTTCATGATTAAAAAAAAATCGCAAAAACAACATCTAACATACTTGTCTTCTCTAGGCTATAAACAGTCTTATGGCGATACACAAGCGCTATGTGGCTTCCATCAGCAAACTCGCTTCTGCAGAGGAGGATGCATTCTGGCAGCTCATTCTTAGGCAGCGTCAGGAGGTAATTACTTGAAAAATACAGTGAGTTATTGTTCACAAGTTTTCAAATTAGAAGTATCATTTGCTGTATTTAGTGGTAGTTGTTTTTTTGTAACACTGTGGTTATATACCCTCCTTTTAATGAAATTGATTGCAAAGTTGTTTTTAATTTAATTAGGTAATTGACAGGAGAAATGATTGCAAACGATTTGAATCCTGCTGGATGACTGCCATCAATCTCTCGAAGCTGGCAGCAGAGGCGGCTTTCAATGCAGGTAGATTTCATTTTCTGGAACAGGCATTTAAGGTTTTTAGGTTAACACTTTTGTTTTTTTTTTTTTTTTTTATGAACGTCAAGATTTTTGGTTAAAAAATATATATAGGAATAAAAAAATAAATCAGTGTTATTATTATTTTATATTATAATTGCACTTTATAAGTAAGTTTTTAAAAATAAATCTCATATTTATTTGATTAAAATATTATAACCTATAAAATATAATGTAAAATATTATATTATAATAATTTAAAAATAATTTATCTTTTTAAATATAAGTTAAAATGTCATTTAGTCGTGATGGGAAGGCTAATTTTTTTTCAGCAGACATTGCTCCAGTCTTCAGTGTCACATGATCCTTTAGAATTTAACATACTGTTTTTTTTAATATATATATATTTTATGAATGTATGTAATTTGCCTGTTTTAATACATTTTAATTGATCCTGTGATGTGATAAATGACTTTTAAAAGTAAAAATATAATATGTAGTCTCAATTAATATGAGGTTAAAAAGCTGCATGTTTTATATAATCGTAACATTAAAAAGATTAGTGAAGAGCAAAATGTCACCACAGGGCATGCCAACAAAAAGTATTCGTGTCAGTTATTATAGAGCCATAATTGCACATGATTTTGCATCATATTACTTTGAAATAAGTTTGATTTAGGGTAGAGATCTATTGAAATTTGGCACCTGCTGCCACTTGGTGGTCATTTGTTGAATTGCACTTTCAGCCATATGTAAAAATAGCTTAACCATGCTTGTCCTCTCCAGGGTCGGACCAAGCTTCTGCGACAGCACAGAACAGTCTACAGCTCACACAGTCCCAGGTGGAACCTGTTCGTCAGCAGATGCTGGAAGCTGAGAGACACCTCAAAGACTCAAAAGCTGAGGACAGTGAGAGGCTTCAAAGTGCTCTCAGCACTGCAATGGAGGATGAAGACGTCCCAGATGCATATCTACGAGAGGACTAGTCACATCAAGACAGCTTTAAAGTATCTTAAGCACTCTGATACAAAGACCTGTACTACCACTGAAGCACAGAATTATATATCTGTTTGATTAATAGGACAAATGTGAAATATGGGAGAATCTGTGGTGCAGCTAGGAGAATTTATGTAAATGAAGCATGAGTATTAAATACAAAATAATGAGGGCAGGAAAAGGGATAAATACTTTCTAGATCAGGGGCTTCACATTTGTTTATAATTGATAAATGCAGTTACAATTTAATAAAACGTATTTAAAATTAAACCAGGTTTGCATTATTTTAAAAACAGCTGTTTCATTAATCAAAATCTCCTTTTTTACTGTGTTACTAAGTTATGATTACAGACAGATGCTACCTTTGTGATTTTCATATTCATTTTTAAATAAACAGTGAAAAATATTTGTTTTGATTCTGTTTACTTTACATTTATTTTGTTTTCATGATATAAATGTTTAAAAAAATTGATGTGAAAAAAATCTGTTATTTTATTTCAAACAATTTCCTCTTCATTTTCAGTCTGTTCCTCTCAGTCATCCACGATAAAGAATATACATCAGTATTATTACATACTAATACATTTTTAAAACAAGACCTCCCTTCTAGACCTAAATTTGCAGTATCACTAAAATATATTCATGTCTCTCTCCTGTTTGTCTCCTTAAATTTCTCTTGCCATTCTCAGAAACGGTAATGAATCTCTCATCAGTCTGGTTTTTCAGAGCCAGCCTTCCAAAGACTCTCATCTATCTCCTCTAATTGCCACCTGTTGTTTCCTGTGTTGTGGGCTGAAGGGCTCATTAGCAGTGTATCCATCATGTCAGCAGAGATGTTGTCTGCTTTTGTGGCATTCAGAGTTTTCTCTTTTCACTTATCACTTTTCAGTCAACTCTCAAGAGCCAAGTCATATGTCATTCCTTCATCCTTTCAGATTTTAATCTAATCAGATTTATTTATTGTTTGATTCATGGCTTGAAAGTTAATGATGATGTCTGGATTTAGCAGGAAAAAAACATCTTGACTGATGATTGAACAACCACAAGGTGGCGATATAAGACAAATTATAGTTGACATGGAAATAACACTTCTGCAGCGTTAACACGTCTGGGGTGTTAACCTTGTGTTTGTTTCATTGACTATTCATTCAGTTGAAAATTGATATAGAAACAATTTGGGTTAAAAATCTATTAAAGAACTTTGAGAAACTAATTTTCCTAATATCTCATTTATTTATTTTATTTATTAATTCATTCTGCTATTAATTTACGAACGCTGTGTTTTTTTTAGTTTAGAGCTACAATTTCAAACGATGCTTAGAAAATTGTATAAAATGCACAACTAGATAAGTAGAGTACAACGGGGCTAAAGGCCCACCTCAAGAAAAAAATGTGCTATTCACTGCGCCTAAAATGTATAACTGCATAAAAAATATATATACGTTGTATTGAACATTAATGGAGCAATAGATTTCGTGTGAAAATAAATCATTCAAGTTGTTTATTTTGTTTAAAATTCTTATAAATATATGAGGTGGCAAGGGGGGCCTTTTACCCCACACACGGGGCAAAAGGCCCACGGTATTAATACAAATACTTCAGCTAAAATAATGTGGTTTTTTTTTTATAATGTCTAAGTTAATACTTGTTCAAAACAATCACTTTAGCAAAGTTTCTGCTTATTTAAAAAAAATAATAATAATAATAATTTTTGTTCAATAAATATAGTCTACTGTCATTAAAATGTGTTAATATCCTATAAAGATATATTTTAAAATACAGAAACAAAATCATTTTAATAAGTAAAGATTCTGAAAGCATTGAAGGAGATCCAATAATAGCCTAATTGAATATATATTTACAGAAGTAACAACAAATTATATTTTATTATATGATAAGATTAATATCATGTTTTTAAATATGATGGTTTCATTCTAAACATGGTGATTATCTCTAATATGGACACCCAACATAATATATGATATTTACCATCTGAATCTAGCCATGTCATGTCAACAAATGGAAAAGTCAGCGATTTATTAATTATTATTATGTTAATTACTGTGCGCCTTTAGCCCCAACAGCAGGGGCGCTTTTTACCCCAAATACTATACTTTTACATATTCTATCGTTATTTAAAAACTGTTGCTTTAATTATCTTAAATAAAACTGAAAATCACAAAGAAGACCTTTGTCTCAAAATATATGCATTAATTTGAGCGATTTTCATTTGCTAGCCTACTTAAATCGACAACATTTTTTTTTTTTAAACATAAAATATTAGATCAAGTAAGCACAGAATCAACGATCGCGTCAAAGATCAGATAAATAAACACGTGCATCTTGAAAAGCGGATGTTTTGGAAAGTGCTAAACCATGTTTTTGTGCCATCTAGTGGTTTAGATGAAAATAATATCAAAGGCGCCTTTAGCCCTGTTGTACCCTATATTTTATATTAACACTTTTGAACAGTCTATTGAAATGTTATTTGTGAGGACTTCCCTTCTAGACTTAAATTTACAATATCAATAAAGTATATTTAAAATTGTAGAAAACGTAGGCTACAACTTAGATATGATTGAATAGATAATGATGAATATATTACAAACTTTCTGAAAGAAAGTAACTTGTTTTTCAAATATTGATCAAATATGATCCATAAAGACCACAGATGGACCACTTTCTAAAGTAATTTGACCCTCTAACTCTAGCACTTTCTATTCTAATTCTATTTTATTGATTTGTTTTCTTTTTTATTTAAAAAAAAAAACACACTTGACCTTCTAACACTTGCACTCTATTTGTTTTCTAACTACTTGTTTTCTTTCTTTCTTTTTTTAAAAAAACGACTCTAATCTTTCTCTATTCCTTTTCTACTTGTTTTCTTTTTATTTATTATATAAATAAATAAATAACCTTACTGTGTGTACTGCCTTAGGCTAACCAAGACTTGTAATAGCACTTGCATGTTGTTGCTCTTTTGCTGATTTTGTCCTCATTTGTAAGTCACTTTGGATAAAAGTGTCTGCTAAATGACTAAATGTAAATGTAATTGTAAAAGCTTTTTTATATATATATAATTATGTTTGTTTAGATATTGCTGGTTCCTGTTGAATCCTGGTTCCAGTATCAAAAACAATGTGGTATTTCTAATGTATTCTTTACCAAACATTGGTCAAAATGACATGAAGACAATAGAAGAGTCAAAAACACTGTTCCTTCCAAGTCATCATTCCGAAAACTCTGACATCTTCCTGGGAAACAGCTTGCTAAATGGACAAAGTAAACTCTGCCACGGTTTATATAACTTGGTTTGGTTTTATCCTATCACTGACTGCCTTTTGCGACCATTGTGATGGAAATCCATCTAGGACAACATGGATTTGGACACTGGATCCCACTTCAGAACTTCACTAACATCCCAGTGTTGACTGAACACTGAAGTAATTTGGGGTTTGCTGGACTAATCAAAGGAAAGCCCATAGTCGGCCCTGACAGCAAACATTTCGTTTTTGATCTTGCACTCTGTATTTATAAAGCAAAAGACTTGTTTATTGAATCCAAAATAAAAGAATGAGAATAAAAAGAACTCTTCACATTGAGTGATTGGGTTGAACACAAAAATGAGACTGAGAGCACGAATGCATAAACAGCTCCTCCATCCTTCCAGCCGGCATCAGACACCCTTCATTCCCTGCAACTCGAGTGCTGGTTACTGGCATGCTATATGATGAAATTAGACACATGATTTATTGTCCAAGGGGGGCTGTTCTATGTTACTTGTCTAGGAAATGTTTAAAACTGCAGCTTTATGAAATACTGTAGTGTATTTACTTGAATAAACTATAGTGTGCTGTGCAAGGAGGGAGTTAAGTCAGGACGTGTTGGTACAAAAGAGAGTGCACCAAACCTCCTCTTTTAAGGGTCCTCGAGGACTCATGCAACATTCCTGGAGCAGGCAACACCCTCGGTGCGCTTCCCGGTTTTACAAAACACAAGGGTGAAAAATAGCATTTTCAAGAGGTAAAATATACTAAACATTAAAGTGTTTAAATTGAGGAAAATCTTTCAGGCACGTAATGCTTGATAAATTACAAAAACACTTTGCAGAGTTTGAAACGACAGGTTCGAGCAATTGCATTTCAAGTGCTCTAAAGTATGTCCATTTGTTCTGATTCCAAGACAACCTCTGGAGCAAGATGAGGACTAGATCAACTGCACTATCACTCGAGTTCAGGATACATTACCATTTGAATGTTACCATGGCATCACACCATTAGAGACACAAAACCTCTTTGAGGGAAGCTTGTCCAGTGACTAATTTAAAGGGTTTTGTTGCTATGTAACGAAAATATTTGTAAATTAGAATTTTTTTTTTTTAAATTAGGGTTTTTTCATGACATTTATGTAATGATTTGATTCATAGAAAGTCTAAAGGTCAACGGTCCTAACTGGTGTTTCTCAAATACAAATCAAATATCTATAAAATTAGATAAAATGTTGGCTATTTTTCTGGTTCTCTGATGTTTATATCAGTCATAAAAACAAAATTACAGATAAATCTGCAAAAGTGACTTTAGTTTAATAAATTTTACACACACACACATATATATATATATATATATATATATATATATATAAAGTCATAAGTCGCACTTGTGATTTCTCAGTATTTTTGCACCCTCAGATTCCAGATTTTCAAATAGTTGTATCTTGGCATAATATTGTCCTACCATAACAAACTTATTTATTCAGCTTTCAGATTATGTATAAATCTCAGAAAAGGTCGTGTATATATAGATAGATAGATAGATAGATAGATAGATAGATAGATAGATAGATAGATAGATAGATAGATAGATAGATAGATAGATAGATAGATAGATAGATAGATAGATCTCAAGACTGACAGATGTTTATATCCATCTTAATGTCGTGGACTACAGATAAAGCCACAAAACAAGACTTTAATTTGACCTAAACCCTCTAATGGAATCTCTGGAATAGACTGTAGTCAGAACCTTTTCACTTTAATACAGAGACAAACATCCAGACATAGAGAAGAAATGAAACTTTATCGATCCCCTGTCACACATTAGAGAAGAACTGTGGGATATACATCAGAATTAAGTTATTCGTCATCATAAAATTGTCAGTCACCAGTGAGTAAGTCCTTCTTGAATTTTTTAATCACTTGGAGTAGCTCATAAATAGTCCCTCTCTCACTGCCAGGTGAGAACTTGTGCCCAGTTTTCCTTCAGTTTTTTCCACCTTTTCCAAATTAACAAATGGTGAAGGAATGAGTTAGCAGGAAAATTGGCTTTTAGATTAATTCCAGTCCAAACAGTAAGGTGAAACACTGGCACACATTACAGCAATTGAAGAAAACATTGAATAAAGATGTTCATAAATTTCCGGAGTCTCCCCAGAACATTATTTTCCAATAGGCATCCCTCACATTGAAAACCTAAACTCGCCTGCGTCTAACGACCAGAAAGAGTGAGAATTTATTGCTCAGTTCATGGATTGTCTTAGAAAAAAAAAGGAGTCAACAAACAACAAAAAAGGGATTTAGGGTTTAGCGGGAGGAACAATGATGATGGGCCAGAGTCTTTGTAAACCAAACCTTCTGGGTGCAGATGGACAAAACCTCTGCTGAATGGATGGAGTCTCTCTGTGAGATTGTTGACGAGGAGATGTTCGGTTCATTTATGCTGCTTAAAGAAACAGATCCTGAAGGAATGAGGCGCAATGCTCTCTTGGTGGGAGAGTCTAGGGATCGCTGTCTTTGATGTGCTGTTTTCATGGAGGAGATATCAGAAACAGAGTGAGCTGACTTTGTTGATGGTGCATTGCGACTCCTGGGAAATAGTTTAGACAACTTCATAAAGGCCAAATCTACTGTAAAGATACTCCCTTTTATTTTTATTTTCAGTTATCAACCCCTTTTTTGAGTCTTTTTCTTGGATGTTGTGATCAACAATGCCCTGGAGATAAAATATTAATTTCTCTGTCCAATAAATCAAAGTAACAGTTAGGGTAGCGTATAGCCTCACTTCTTTCTTTGCTTTCTAGCTCCTACCATCCAGATATATGAGTGAGCAAAAGCTTATCCTGGTTGGATTGAGACAAGACAGAAAGTCAACAAATTGCTGATCTGGCATAAATGGGGTGGAGCTATTAGCCGTCCAGTGCTTTTGTTGTTCGGTAGGATTAGTGTGCTAATTTCTATATGTCCCAATTAGACTCAGACCAAGAGGTAACGGCAATGGGGTGAGGGGTTTTCTTGTGGCTTCGAGGGAAGAAAAGCACAGATTGGACTCTTAAAAAAGGGGGCTGAGTGGATTAGCAGGGGGTACAGGGGGATTAAGTTTGATGCTAACAGAAAATTAGCGCCATTTGTGGAACTGGACCAACAAGTGGGACAACTTATGACGACAATCCCTCCACTAAGTAACAGAAGTATTAAACAGAAACACAGCTTTTCTTTTAATTCTTTTGTTGCTTTACTTCACAAATTTGTTGGGAATGTGGCCATTTGTTGTTGCTATAACATTATGTGCTCATTGGTACAATTGGCATTTAATTTTGAATGCGTCTGAATATGTTATATTTGACGTGAGCTGAATTCTGAATCCAGCCAAAGGCTTTTGCAGTATATAAGGAAATTTGAATAGTAAAATTATGACCAGTCAGGTTTCTGCAGCTATTAGCCGAGATTAACTGTAGCCCTTTGTCGCGACACTTAAAGGTGCAGTAAGCGATTTCTGAGAAACATTGTAAATATTTGAAATCACCAAAACAAACACGCCCCTACCTAAAAGGAACACACCCCAATCTTAATAGTTCCGCCCCTAAATCCACAAACATGCTATGCAACCATTGATCTATAATGACTATTAAATTAATATATAGTATATTCTATATAATTCCCTATTATAGTTATGTGTATTATAGCTATTATAGTTATGTGTATGCAACACAGGCACCTCCCCCATCATGAGTGGACATGCCCCTGACTGCTGATTGGTGTGTTTTGGCGCTCGGTCCAATCCACTTACAACAGCATTTCTCGGAAATGGAAGTAGCGACACATATTTTCTTCATTATTATCGAAAAAGTGATTATCAAAAATTATTATTGAAAAAAAATTGTGTAGCCTATGAACTTTGTTTTATGCATGGGTTGTTGATTGGATTTTTAAATGTGGGCGCTGCACCCAAAATTGAAGGTAGGTAAACATCAGATTATTTTGACAACAATAACATAAATTTACAGAGGTGAATTTTCATTTCATGCCGACACTAGCTATTCACGGGCTTGCATGCATATTCCTGCCGCTTAAACAGAAGGTGGCACTATAACAGTGAAAACATGCATGTGAAACTGCATGCAACGCTTTGTTACATACAACAAATATATAATCATCATGTACATGAATTTGTGTTAACAAATATCGGTAAAACAAATCTCAGAATATGAGATATCTTCTTGCAGACTCCAATAAATAGCTGCGTTCATCTAGGCTATATTTGATTTTATGTAACAATTTGGATTTGTATGTAAACAAATCTTGTTTTTTTTTCCCCCTCTGTAAAACACATTTTTTCTTAAATTATTTTCATATTGCATATTTTTCCTATTTTAATTTTTGTTTTGAAAGTATGGTAAATACTGGTCAAATGTACCAACAATGACACTGAAAAATATACACTTTTTGAAATACCATAAAAATAACAGGTAGCCCATTTGAATTATATAACATTTAGGCTATACATCTCATAGTAGCCTACCAAAATTTTATTAACAGTAGAAGTGAAATCTTATTGTAGTCTTCAAATCTGGGTACTGTCTTCTGTTTTAAAATCACTTACAGAGGAAGTTTGGTCCCATCAGGCTAACATGACAGTCACGACTCATGCTGCTGTAAGCTTTTCTTTTTCTTTTGTTTTCACTCGCGATCTTTTCAACACACATACATTACATATTTCACGGCACACTCGTTTTATGCGTGTTTGGCGCCACCTATTGTTGTGGGTGTATTATTGACATGTCAAAGTCTAGACATTAGTGCTGTCAAACAATTAATGGCGATTAATCGCATCCTAAATAAAAAATTTGTTTACATAAAATATATGTGTGTACTGTGTATATTTATTATGTATATATAAATGCGCACATGTATATATTTAAGAAAAATATTATATTGGTATATTATATAAAATATAATTATATATACATGTAAATACATGTAAATATTTTTAAAAATATATACTGTATATCTGTGTATTTATACATAATAAATATACACAGCACACACATATATTACATAAACCATTTTTTTTTTTTTTTTGGATGTGATTGTTTGACAGCACTAAATATATACAGTATATATATATATAAGCTACACACACACACACACACACATTATTACATAAAATCAAATATAGCCTAGATGAAAGTACTTGATGATCTATATAAGTGATCTATATAAGTATAGGCCTATAACTTGATGATCGGCCATCTACTTTTGTCCATCATCTTGTTTAGCAAATAATGGTCTGCATGGACTGCGCTTCAGGTGAGACTACACACCCCCATAACGGAAAGGCGGAGTGGTACGGTCCAGACGCAGCCTTGTCCCTATGGAGTTGTTGCTGAGGAGCTTTCAGAGTTTCGGGGAACGAGAGAAGCGAGAGCACGGGCGGCGATATGGCGCTGACAATGACTGCCCATTATCTCAGGAATAACCCGATCCACCCGGGACTGAATGTTAGAGTCCTGCTCATGCTGTCACTTGTGTCAGGTAGGTTTGATCATGCCTTATTTGCTGTGTCGTGCGCGCGCAAGCCCTTGGCAAACTTTGGGGGAATCCAGCGGTCTGTGGAAAGTATTGAGCGCGTGAACATGACGCCGACCAGGCTCGCGGACAGTCCTTCAAAACGTCACCGTGAAACGTCGTTTGTGCCACAAAAAGTTTCTAAAACTTAGGTTTAGCCGATTTCATTTTGGATACCTTAAAAATATTTCCTCTGGAACCCAAATCTAGCCACCTTAATTGTCTAAGTCCGCTATTTTCCCTCAAACTACACTGATTGTGTGAAAGCAGGAATCTCACACGAGGACTGAGATTCAGCTGCCATGGAAACATCATAGCAGAAACTGTAAAACAAACAGTCGCTGTTTTTATATATGTGTATATAAATAAATATTTATTTCTAACCTCACGTCTTTAAAGAATAGTCTAATACTGGAAGTAACCCCTTGACATTTATGTTGGCAGTGGAATGCTAGTCATTGTTTGCCAGCTCGTAATCCACGCCAAATGTTGTGCTCTTTGTTTGTTTGTTTTTTTAAGCGTGGTCGAAGCTGAAAAATAGAGCTCGTTTTTATTTGCTTCGTTTGTTGACTGAAAGTTAATCTGAAAATGGACTGAACTAGAAGTTTGTGAGCCAGATTAGCAATTCACAGTTTCTGGTAACGTTAACTTCATCACAAGTATTTTATGTAAGTGACCCAAGTTAGACATTTGTATTGTTAGGCGCTTATTTGGTTTTGCATTTTGCTGGCTAACGCATCTCTGCAAAAATTAATAAATAAAATAAATTCAATGTATGCTTGCTACCTGGTTTCTAGCTGGTCTAAGGCGGTTTTCAGCTGGTCATACCTGCAACCTTGCAGTTAATTCTAAACAATATTTTCCTACAAGCACGATTCTCGTTGACTGTCAAACTCATTCTGTCCCTGACTGTCCGGGTGTCTGCGAGCACACCTGTCACGACCGCAGTTGCCTTCTTTTAGCAACGGGCTTCAGCTGTGTATCATTTTGCAGCTGTAGGGGACACATGCAGGCAGAGGTCAGACCGCACTCCGGCTCGTGCACAGTGGGGCGGTATCCATAGTGACCGGTTTGTCTGCGCGAGACGGCGTCCTCGCACCCCATCGATCAGTCACTCACTCACAGCAAATTCCGTCGTTCTCCAGTATTTGTCGGGCCTTGGGCATGAAAGCAATCGCCGTTTTTGTCTGTGACATGTAGGTAAATGTTACAGTAAACGTTTGGAGCCAGCTGGAATGTTTTAAAGCTTTACTTTGTAACTTTCTGTCTTTCATTTGCGTTTTTATTGGTCTAGGAGCAAAGGTTGGGACTTGGCTCATTCTTAGTATTTTGTGGCTTATAAACATCCTGTTCTTTTTAAAGGGATACTTCACCCAAAAATGATTAATTAATTACTCGCCCTCATGTCATTCCAAAGACCGTAAGACCTTTGTTCATCTTTGGAACACAAATTAATATATTTTTGATGAAATCCGAGAGATATCTGTTCCTCCATAGACAGTTACGCAACTGACACATTCAAGGCCCAGAAAGGTAGTAAGGACATCGGTAAAATAGTCCATGTGACATCAGAGGTTCAACTGTAATTTTACAAAGATACGAATATACTTTTTGTGCGTGAAGAAAACAAAGATAGTGACTTTTTCAACAATTTCTTCTCTCCCGGGACAGTCCTCCACCATTATCGAGATTACCACGATCTTGTATACGAGCAGAGGAATGCAATGCGCATACGTCATGGTACTCTCGATAATGGCGGCAGATGGGACAAGGAGGAGAAGAATTGTTGAATAAGTCTTTATTTTTGTTTTCTTTGTGCACAAAAAGTATTCTTGCAGCTTCGTAAAATTGTGATTGTGATTGAAACTTGGACTATTTTACAGATGTCCTTGCTGCGTTTCTGTGTCTGGGAACATTTCAGTTGAATTGCTGTCTATGCAGGGTCACAAATCTATAATTTGTCTTCCAAAGATGAATCTTTGAAGGTCTTACGGGTTTGGAACGACGTGAGGTGAGTAATTAATGACAGAATTTTCATTTTTGGGTGAACTAACCCTTTAAGGAGACAAATGTCAAGCCAGACGCCCTGCTGACGCGAAGACCTTGTGTCCAGAGGGGTCGGCCACTGCGTCTCCTGTCCTTAGGTTTGTCCAGACATGGTGTGGTCGTTCGCTGCACTGCAGTGAGTGATGGCGGCAGGGGAATGGGGAGAGAGAGGAGGAAAGAATAACAGTTAAAATACCACACAGGAGCTGGGGATTAGCCCTGGCATTCCACGCTGTGTATCCCACCCTCCCTCCTTCCCTTGCTCCCGGTCTTTCTCTACCTCTCTCACGAACTGCTCTTCGCTCCATCTCATTCATGTCGTCTTAATTGCTTTTCTCGCTCTGTCTCTGTCACCGTGTTCCATTTTTATCCCTGAATCAAATTGGTTGGTTAATAACTTGGACTTTAAATTTTCTCCCAGGCCTTTTTCTTTGTTAAAGGCAGATTTTCTCCACGCGTCGTGTTATTTCAGTAGAGTGATATCAGTATCTAGACTTTTTGTATAGATATCATGGTACTTTCTATGAAACACTTAGGTGTTCTGTTACTGAGCTTAAGGTACAAATTCCATGTTTTTGTTGAAGACTATTGAGTTTCCTGAAGTATTATCTAACATCAGATCAACAAGTATGAATGGTGAGTAGTTTTAAATGTATCAAATGTCAGTAGCAACTATGTTTATGTGACCTTTCTGTACTTAACAATTAAAATAGTGCAGCAGTAGTGTCATAATTTTGATATATGTTAAATTACTATTTAATTTATTGAAGTAGAACTATTTTAAACTAATATTTACATCCTTTTGAGACCACCTGAGAAGTCTGGAGAATTCCAGCATGCATCACTAGAGAGAAGTCTGTAGTTTCCAAAAAAATAAAAATAAATTCCTATTCTGCCTGAGCACTTGATTTGAGTGATGGTTCGTCTTATGTCATGCTACAAACTACACTTTAACAACCAATAATACAAATTCATGTTGACGACATGGAAAAAAAAAAAAAACGATTTTCTGTTACCTGATTGTGTCAGCCAAAACCCCTTTTCCACCAATAGGGAACTGGTGTCCGATCCCGTGCCTAATCTGGAACCACTCCACACCTTCTGGTCTGGAAAAATCAGTATCTCCAGGGGCCTTAAATTCATGCCAGTCCCAAACCAGCAACCACTAATATCAGAGGCTAATAATATTCGCACTGAGTAAATCATATAAATAACTTTTTTCTTTATAATTCTTCTTTGACTGTCGTCTTGACTGTCTTCTCTGTGATCGATAAAAGCACTAAAAGGTGATATGGGAATTGAAGCATTAGTGGTGTTAAATGCAATCCTTTCAACACTCTCAATCTCTATGTATTTCTCTAGAGCTTAAATCACTGCTACCCGGCCCCCTGAGTGCTCTCTCTTATCAAGACAGAATGGACGGGGCCGGCGGTGCGTCTGCGAGTAAGCTCCATCTGTAACATGATTTTGTTGATAATGTTGTAATGCTTGTGACATGGAATCTGTGAGGTGAAACAAAGTGTTCTGTCCGCAGGACCATTAAGGCATCAATACATTGTACACATTAAGATGTCTTAGCCGGCTTCCTAATTCATTGTTTATTCATGAATAACCTATGAAAAACATGCATGTTTTGTGATTGTAGGAGTAGAGATTTCTCCACTTTGGCACTCCAGGTCACACTGCTTTGGAGTGAGGCTGAATAATGAATGACCTCTTTATATAGACCCTTTCATCTGTGCTTGTGAGAGCCAGTGGGCACAGGGGTTCGTGGTGGAGAGTGAGCTCACCTTCTGTACCGGTTGTGATTCTGATGTCGCACTTTACACTCTCCCAGAGCTACACATGTACACTACTGTTAGAAAGTATTTTTTAAAATAAGAAATTAGTACTTTTATTCAGCAAGGATGCATTAAATTGATAAAGAGTGACAGTAAAGTATGGTACAAATGATTACTCTTTTAAATAAATGTTGTTCTTTTGAACTATCTGTTTGTCAAAGAATCGTGGAAAAAATGTGTCATGGTTTCCACAAAAATATTAAGCAGCACATCATCTTTCAACATTGATAAAAAGATATTTCTTAAGCACCAAATCAACATTAGAATGATTTCTGAAAGATCATGTGACACTAAAGACTGGAGTAATGATAACTGCTGAAAATTCAGCTTTGCCATTTAAGATGTGTGTGTATATTAAAATAGAAACTAGATATTTTAAATTGTCATAACATTTTATTACAATATTACTGTTTTACTGTATTTTGATCACAGTATGGCAGCCTTGTTAAGCAGACTTCTTTCACAAACAATAAATAAATCTTTTTGACTGCATACTTTTAAAAATGGTAGTCTAGATTTGTGACCAGTTTGGTTCCAACTCGTCTGTAGACTATAAACATTAATATTTAATTCAATAAATGCTAAAAATGATTGCATTAAACATTCAGTTCAGATGAGACAACTTAAAGGGTTAGTTCACCCAAAAATGAAAATTCTGTCATTAATTACTCCTCATCTCATTCCAAACCTGTAAGAAGACAAATTAAGAAATCTTTGATGAAAGGTAGTAAGGACATTGTTAAAATAGTCCATGTGACATCAGTGGTTCAGCCGTAATTTTATGACGCTACGAGAATACTTTTTTGACATGAAGGTGAGTAATTAATGACAGAATTTTCATTTTTGACAACATCTCAACTTTGACAGCCTTAAAAAGTATGGTGTCTGCAACAATAGAGGAAAATCTGTTTCTGTAGTTTGAATGTTATTTTTTCTCGGTCTATAACAAGTATTCGACTAGCTAGCCTAATGCATATTGCAACTCTCCACAAAAAGTTTTCTTCTTTTGTACCCTGCAGGATCAAGATGAGCTGTCTTAGCACCATCAAAGACTGAAAACAGAGCACTGCCAGCAATTTTTTTTCCCCCAGACTGAGGTGCACTGTGCAAAAGAACAAAAATAGACAGGTTTTTCTGAAATTAAGGATCACAGGGAGATTTAATATCTGACACAGATCGATTTAAAATTTTGTGACGTTTAAAGAGTGGGTCGATGAGATGTCAGAGCTGTAGAGAATTGGGATTCATTCATCTGTCCCTCTGTTGCAAAAGAGGATTAAGCCCAAGCAATAATGGAGAGGCCAGCTTAGGATGCTGTCTCTGTGCGTGTGTGTTGCGATGGTGCTGTTGTTAACATAAGAGAGAAACAAACTAGACAGTCAGTGATCTCTGAGTGCAGTATTAATCTCTGAGATGACCGGCTCAGCTTTTTGCCGGAGCATGAAGGGCAGCCGTGTTTCAGTGACCTCCTCATCAAGCAGCTGTCTCTCTGTGGGTGGGGAAGATGAGACGTGTGTCTTCTATGAGCCTGTGGTCTTTGGTTAACAGTGACATTTTCACCCTGTGTGTAGTCTCTAACTTCTCTCTATGGCTTGATTAGACTTTCTGCAACTGTCAGAGTAGGACGGTGGTCATAGATATTTTTTGTGATCTTTGCTCTGCTGCTGGTTATGACTTGGGGTGTGTTATTATGATTCCAAAGAATTTGCATTTTCTGCACTGATTTTGGGAGCAAGTCATAGTTGGATTTAAACATGATGAATTAAAATTATTTTCTAACCAGGCTCATTGGAGAAATTTGCCTGTGGCGACATTTCTGATGTTATTTTGTTTCTTGTACATTTTTGTGACCCTTTCAAAGTGAAATGTCCAGTGAGTGGCACTAAATGTGTGTTCAGTTTTATCAAACACAGATGAATGTAAATCTGGCAAAATTTTATAATGTTGATTTCTGTATCAAGGCAGAGAAATGAAATGCCTGGTGAGTGTAATGCTCTATCGTGTTTGAAAATAGCATACCACCTACACTAAACCCTACCTATAGCCTAATCAAAAGCAAACGTGTGATAAAAACACATTTGCTGAAGCATCCATGTAGAAAAGCTAAAATTACAAGTCTTTGAACTCTTTTATCAAGTGTTGTGACTTGTTTACAGGAACCATACCTGACAATACAATGCAGTCTGTACCAGGTGAGCTACAGAGCAAGTTTACTACATCAGAAAAGCCATACATATGGAGCTGGTCGTGTTTACAAATCATGGTAAAAGTGTTTTGAGGTCATTAAGTAGCACTGTGCAAGAGATTACTTGGAGATATTATCTCCCATAGCGTTATAACATTGTTTTACATACGTTTATATAAAGAGTTTTGTAAACGACAGTCATTGGTTGCAAACATCAAAAGTCAACCTAGTAATGGTTTGCTTATAGTTGCCTCTCTACATGAAACCTGCCCAGGAGGAACCATTTAAACATCGCAAAACACCTGTAAGTCATTTTGTTGCATGATGTTATGACATAAAGTAAGGAAAGCGTGTAGATTTCATGCGAAGTGTAATCCACCCTGACTTGTTTCTTTTCTTAAGTGCTGTTTTGTTGCCATGGTGCCTTTTTCTCCCACAGTTCCCCACCTTTCCACTCTTCTCAAGGCTGTTTGATTCCATATCTTTAATCTCATATTCTATAGTGTTTCCAGGATGATGTATTCTGGCCCAGTTTATGCGTATTTGCTGCATTGTGTGGAGGTTTCAGATATTTCTCAGATCGTCCCGGGATACATGGAAATCCCTAGGGTCTCCCAGAGTGCCCACAGCGCTCCTTACAAAAGGCTGTTTGTGTTTGGTGTGTTGTCACTTCAACCCTCTCTTTGTGTGTGCCCGCAGCCCTGGAAGGTTTTAATGAGAGGCCTATTAAGTTTATGTATGTGTGTTTGATAATTTACTGACAGTTTAGACTTCCACTTAGTAATGGTGCGTGTTATCATATAGCCACTGGTTTTCTGTATAACACCCGCATTGTCTGTGGGACAACCTTGATGTTATCGCAAAAATATCCTGAAGGCATTGATAAGAGACCCTGGAAATAACCTTGATTCTTAATGCTAATCCAGTAAGGGATTCACAAAAACGCATATATGCAATGACATGATTTGGTGCTGCTTTTTAGAGGAATAGTTCACCCAAAATTGAAATTTTGCTTAAAATATATTTACCCTTAGGGCTCAGGATCTGAGATGTAGATGAGTTTGTTTCTTCATTGGAGCAGGTTAGGAGAAATTTAGCATTGCATCACTTGCTCAACAATGGATCCTCTGCAGTGAATGGGTGCCGTCAGAGTGAGAGTTCAAATAGCTGGTAAAAATGTCACAATAATCCACACCACTCCAGTCCATCAATTAACCTCTTGTTTGTAAATTCATCATCACACAATTTTTAACTTTAAACCGTTGTTTCCGGTTAAAAGTCATCTATCCTAAATATTGATTTCTTCATTTAAAACATTGTCTTGACTGAATCAAGAGAGAAATATGCACAGATCAGGCACTGTTTACAAGCAAAAACAGTTCTGAACATATATGTGGGTGGATTTTGATGTGAGAGGACAACAGATGGTGGTCTTTTTCATTGGAGGAAATGTTATGAATGCATTTTTTTGACCAAAAGTAACAGTTTTAAGTTAAAATGTCTTAATCATGGATTTTTTTTTTTTTATTATACACATGCAGCTTTTTGTTTCATAAAATGTTAATTGATGAGCTGGAGTCTTGTGGATTGTTGTGACATTTTTATCATCTGTTTGGACTCTCATTCTGACGGCACCCATTCACTGCAGAGGATCCACTGGCGAGCAAGTAATGTAATGCTACATTTTTCCAAAGCTCTTCCAATTAAGAAACAAAATCATCTACATCATGGATGGCCATGAGACTAATTACATTTTCAGCAATTTTGCATTTTTTGGTGAACTATTTCTTTGAGGCAGTGCAGTGTTTGGTTGAGGTGCAATGAAAGCTTTTTAAGCCTGTTTTAAAATGCTTGGAATGCAGCGGATTAGACTGATTTAAGAACATTCTCCACACTAGCTGGAGTCGTAATGTAGATTTGACCTGATGCTGAGGTCATGGTTACCGATCAGTACACATTCATAAGGTTTTGGTGCTGATCATTTTAGATGGAGCCATTGTGTTTTTTGTTGTTGTTGTCAGTTTTGGCTTAGTGAAAACCAGAACTTTAAGACCTTCTGCTCTGTTTCACTTTGAATGCAGTGCCTTTTACTTATCAGTGAACACCAGTCTTTCCTGGTTTTCAGCAAGTATTCACAGGCATGCTGGGACCGTGAAGTGGTCACTGCTTTCCCACACAAGAGTTTTCTAATATCCCCCTTCACTTATCAGCATTTTTGGGTGTGAACTATGTTTGGCTGGCTGATCCTCTGAAGCAGCCCTCTTCACTGCTTCACATCATTGTCTTGTATGATATCTTTGGATCTTCTTTTGGATTATCACAAGTAGTGTGTTAAACTAGTAGTCAGCTGCCATTTGGTTTTGTAATGGTGATTTTATCACTTCTAAATCCAAGATAGACATTTCTAAATGAATATGTAGAAGTGAGAATCTGTGCTTTGACAGTGAATCAATTTGATTAATAATTTAGCAGTTTATTTTTGCTAATTCAGAATAATTCAGTTCTGTCTTTGAAGCATTTGCATTTGATTATTTAAACATTTGCCCAAATTGAATTTAATTATTATTTACTTTATTACTTGCTACTTTATTTATTTTTAATTACTTACTTCTGTACTTTGCTTATTTTGAATCTTTTATTGGCCAAAGCATTGGCCAATCACAATTCGGTAGTTTATTTTTGCTAATTCAGAACAATTGAGTTCTGTCTTTGACGGAATTAATTTGAGCATTTAAATACTTGCCCAAATCGAATGTATTTATTTATTTACGTGGCTTATTTTAAATCTGTTTTTTCGCCAGTGCAAATCAAATCAAAATTTATATTTCAAGACTAATATGTATGACTTGGCATTTCACTTTTCGTATGACTTGTTTTTTTCTAATTCTAAATAAATTATACAAAATGGTAAATTATAGCATTTTCAGTCATTTAAATATTTACCCTTGCACAGATTGTATTATGAAAGGAATATGATCTGTATTTTCATGTACATCTCTATGTGATATAATATTACAGAAATGAAATAAGATTTTGTTTGTAAATTTTAGAAACAAGTTAAGATAATAAATTAAGATTTACAGATTAATTGAAAACTGGTCTATCACCAGTTTTCTGCTGGTGTGTGTTTGAACGACGTGTCCCCAGTTCAACCAGAGGATAACAGTCTAGCCAACTTTTTTGGAAATGATTCTCCTAAAATCCTTCCACTGTGGATGCACACGTGCTTTAATCATTCATGGAAAGATCCAGATTGCAGCCCAGTTCCTGATCTCCGTTCGGCCTGGTTGGAGCACTCAAACTTCTCAGTATCTTAGTGTGCTGGCGTCTCTTTTTTTTTTTTTTTTAATAGCGTTCCACTGATGGAGTCCTTCCTGGTTTTCTCATTTTGTCACTCTGGAATGCACACGCACTGAAACGCAATTCTGACAGCCATGCCAGACGAGGATCTCTGTAATTGTGTTCCCTTTCTCTCAAACGCGATGGAACGTTATACAGTGACTGTAATTATAAAAGCTGCCGAGCTCCTCGCTGCTGACGTCACTGAATGGCTTCGGTCTGATGTGGCATAACATTTTCTGTCATAATTGCATGCAAATGTGAAACTCTGCATGTGACTACACATACTGTTGTTGTCATCATCATCCTCATCATGCATACCATTGTTGTCATATCATACACATAAGGGACTTTGAAGTTCTTGGAGCTCATGGTTTAACATTCCTCCTCTGACTCCTTGATGTGAATGCTTTGCCATTGACGCCTCTAGGAGACAACCTTTTAACTTCTGAGACTGCAGCACCGGAAGTCTTTTGATTTTGTGAAGGGCTCGTGATTGAAAGACTGTCGGCATTCGCTTGAATTGAAGTCCTCATCTATTTTATCTTCATGTGTTTTTCATCCGTAACCATGTGCAGAGAATCTGATTGCTGCATCCCACCCAAGTGCATCTGTCTCCTCTCACTCTTTAATTAGATAGTCTCTCAGTGCTGTTAAATTGGAGCTTATGAAAGAAAGTCTTTTTGGCTTTAGTACATGCCTGTGTGGTGTGCATGCACACTCAGACACACTCTCAGTGTGTGTGTGTGTGTGTGTGTGTGTGTGTGTGTGTGTGTGTGTTTGATAGCATGCCGACAGCTTTTTATTTATATATTGTGTGCATGCTGTCTAAATTGAATGTAATGGGAGAAAAAGATGTTGGTTTATAAAGGTGCAGAATATATCATTTCCATATCTGTTATTGAGCTATAGAAATATAAATGTCTTTACTGTTGCTTTTGATCAGTTTGATGTGTGTTTGCTGAATAAAAGTATTAGCCTAATTTCTTTCATTTGTTTCCAAAAAAAGAAAAAATTCTTACTGACACCATTTCAGATAAATGCAGTTTTTTTTTTTTTTTTTTTTTTACTTTCTATTCATCAAAGAATCCTAAAAACAAAATGGTTTGCAACTGTTTTCAACAAAATAATAAATGTTTTTGAGCAGCAAATCAGCATATTAGAATGATTTCTGAAGGACAATGAAGACTGGAGTAATGATGCTGAAAATTCAACTTTGCCATAACAGTAATAAATTAGATTTTAAAAGATATTTAAATAGAAAAGGTAGTATAAATTGTAAAAAATAGTTCACAATATTACTGCTTTTGCTGTATTTTGGATAAAATAAATCCAGCCTTGGAGAGGAGAAGAGACTTTTTAAAAACAATCTTACAATCTACAACTCTTGAGCAGTAGTGTGTGTGTGTGTATAATTGTAACATGAAAATAATTGTCAGTTCATTATTATGCATTGCTCACTTCAGCACATTTCAGCAGCTTTACTGAAATAATATCTGAACTAGTTTGTGTGTAAGGTTTTGAAACTAAAATAAGCATTTTTTCATATGAAGGGACACATTTTGCGTTTTGCTATTTTCTTTTTAATGCACATTACACTGAATCTTTAAAATGCTGTAAAAACAGTATTATTGGCTCCCTAGCTGCACAATCTGAATCTTGTAGAAAACGCAACATGACCACACTTTATTTTGTTGTATCTGACTCATTGAGTGTCAACATGAAACACAGTTTCCTATTAGTGTATTTGTTTTATGTGAGTTATGTAAAACGAATGCAGAGTCGCAGTTCAGTTGATAGAAATAGGCCTACCTCTGAGTCAGTGCTTTTCTTACAGGGTGTCTTCAACAGAGTGAGATCAGACTGGCTCGTTCTCTCTTTTCATCATTCAAGTGAACTTATTGTATTCCAACATCCTCCGCATTGGCAAAGTTGAGTTGAATTTGTGTGAGCGCATTTACCCACCCTCTCCCTTGTTTTCCTATCTGGGATATGGACTCTGAAAAGGGATTTTTTAGGATGATACGCTGGGCAAATTTCCTAGACGTTAGAAAATCTCCCATAGGTTCAGACCTCTGTTTGTTTAGGAGGCCTTATTGGAGCTCTGCTGCACCTACCACAGCGAGGAACTCGTATCTCCCACGCTCAAACATGGATTCGGCCCCCAAACCGCTCATTCCTCAGTCCCTCCCTGTCGCAGCGCAAACTTAAGGAGCCGACCTGAAAGCAGACTGTTTTGAAGCAAGAGTCCATCTGTCCCATCAGAGACTTGTGGTCAGACGGATCCTTGAGACCCGCTTTGCCTTGTGTATTTGAATCTGTCCTCACCATGCTAATGAATCCCAGAACGGGATTTGTGCTTGAGATTGGAACCGGCCCTTTATATCAGATCTGGATGAACTATGTAGAAACAAATGACCTAACTAGTCTGATCTAAATATTGTACATCGAGTCTGGACTGAAATCACTGCTCTATCATAGCATTTGGCATTTCATCTCTTCCTTGTTTAGACAACTGTTTTGTTTCAAAACTTTGTAAGCTGTCTACGTAGGCAGCATTTTAAGGCATTATAAAAACATTCCAGGCTCAAAGGAAGGTGTAGGCAACTGAATTATGTTGCCTTATAAGATTTCTTGAAAGAAAAAAAGTTTGAGGTTGGTAAGAATTTGTGTTTGCTCACCAAGGCTTAATTTATTTGATCAAAAATACGGTTTTCTTTTTTAATAAATTTTAAAATGTAATTTATTTCTGTGATGACAGCTGAATTTTCAGCATCGTAGTCTTCAGAGTCACATGAATATACTGATTTGATGTTGAAGAAACATTTCTTATCAATATTGAAAACAGTTGTTGCTTTCAAGTAAATTTAGTAAGCTTGATGTTAGCATGTTGCTATGCTAACAGTGTAATAAAAATAAGTGCACTAAAAATGAGTTAAAAACTATTTTAATTAGACTGAACTTTTTATTTAATTAAATCCTGCAAAGTTTGTCTAATTAAAATAGTTTTTAACTCAACTTTAGTGCACTTATTTTTATTACACTGTTAGCATAGCAACATGCTAACATCAAGCTTACTAAATTTACTTTAGCATAAACTTCTCAGGATTTAATGAAATAAGTTTTTAACTCCATTTTAGTGCACTTATTTTTTTTTACACTGTTAGCATTAGTGTTGTGAAAAGTACAGACTGCGATGGTACTGAAATTTTAAAAATGTCCATTTCCCGCTAAGATTTGAGCGCTGTTACATCTGTGATTGGCTTCAATGATCAATAAAGCGCTCTGGCAGCGATGATCATTGAAGCCAATCACAGATGTATCTGTTGAGCGCATGAACACAATGACCAATCAGCACTGTTTAAGAATCCGCTCAACAGCGCTCAAATCTTAGTGGGAAATGGACGTTTTTAAAATTTCAGTACCGAATGGTATCGCGGTCGGTACTTTTGACAACACTAGTTAGCATAGCAACATGCTAACATCAAACAAACTGTATTTGTGTACTATGTGGAGCTGCTGCCGATGTAGAGTGTTCCAGATAGGTCATTTATGAGGTTCTGTGACTGTTAGGGTGCTGCCATATAGGCAGTGAGGTTTTGGAACGAAACGTAGGTATCATTGCCCAGTGTGTGTAGTCTCTGTGAGAAGTTGTAGGGAATGAGGAAACAAGTTGGCTGGACGGCGGAAACAACTGGGACTTTCCCATAAGAAAAGCATTTCTCCTCCTATTAGCAACACACATTAAAGCCATGTTTCATTAATCTTCCTGTTGCTGCTGCTTGGTGAATGGTGTGCTGAGAGCCCAGGGAACAGCATTAAATTGGGATAGTTGATGGTGTGATTAGCAGTGTTTTGAAGTGGAGAAGGAAGGAAATCACTGTTCAGAGACCTCTTATGTTATCATGTGGAAAAAGGGGGTCTTGCAGGGAGCGTTGGGGTTGAGCGCACATGGGGTGCTCTGTAATTTGGCCCATGAGAAATGAAGGGCTTGGCTGGTTTTTATTCAGACAACCTCAGCTTTGATGTGAGTCACATCTAAATGTTGTACAGTTAAAGAAGTAGCTCACGATCTCCTCACCTTCATGTTGTTCCAAACCCATATGCTGTTGTGTTTTTTTCAGTGGAACACAAAAAGGAGAATTTTTTGAAGCATCTCTATTCAGCTTTTCCGTACAGCAAGAGGTTACTGATTGTGTAAAAAGCTAAATAAAAAGTAAATTATTTGTGTCCAATATTAAGAGTTGCTTTTAAAGCCATAGAGTAGCTTAGTGTGAGGTATACACTGTCAAGTTATTTGCTGCAAATTTTGCCATTAGTGGTTCTCAAAATTGATTGATTTTAATTTTTTAATTAATTACTAATTTGTTTGTTTATTTTTATTTACTTGGTTACTCTTTTTGTATTGTTCTTTCATTTGTAATGTTTCTTTTTATTTTTATTTTTATTGTATTGTATAATTTTTGTATTTTATTTATTTGAACTATTCTTATTATAATGTTTGTATTGTTTTCCTATATGTATTTATTTATTTTGTGTTTTTCATTCATTCATTCATTCATTTTTCAAATTTTCATTGCTGCTTAAAGATTCTTCAAATAAAATTCCTTTTGAGTTCCATGGAAAAAATGGACAGAATGAAATTAATGTGAGTAAAATTTTGAACTTTTTTTTTTTTTTTTTTTTTTTTATTATTCTCAAAATACTATTACAGTCAGAGCGACATCTGATTTTGGGACAGATGATATTAATTTGAGTAAATGAATTAAAATTTTGAACTTTTTTTTTATTTTATTTTATTTTTTTAATTGTTATTCTCAAAATACTATTACAGTCAGAGCGACATCTGATTTTGGGACAGATGATATTGTTCATTGTGTATTCTCTTTGCCAGAACGTATTGAACTAGTCAAAAGCATTTGAAACCTATCTATCTTTTTTCTTATTTTTTTTTCTCCTCCTGGACTGCTTCCTTTTTTTCACCATATATATATTCCTTTCACTCTGGTCTCATTTTAACCAGGCATATGGAATGATATTAACCTCAGAGGGATGGAAAAGACAACCAAAGTAAAATGAAAACATTGGTTTGTTCCGCTGGAGCAAAAGGAAGAATAAGGAGAGTGTTAAGGTTTTGACGTAGGAGATGAGAAACGGCTATTTTTCCATTGCTGTTTTGACTATTAGAAAACGGTGGCTTGTGAATTGCAGTGCAGTGAGGTTGACTGATTAGAAGCTTGAGGAACAGAGACACTGTGACTCAGCATTAGAATATGACCTGGGCTGCTGCGCTAGCCATTGTGCTGTTGCAGCTTTTCAGTCACGTGGCACAATCAGGGATTTTTACAGCAGCAAAAAGTTTATTTTTGTGCTTTGTCACATCAGAATAGCACTTTTGTGAAGCTTTGCTGTCTTAATCTTTGTTTTTGCAGTGTCATCAATAATATCTTTACACAATCATCACAGTTAACTCACAAAATCCTGCAACTCACAACACACTTTTTCAGACTTTTAATTTAAGATATGGCAAACTATAACTGAAACCAATTACACTGGAAAAAAGGTGTCGTTTGTAATTTTCATTCAGAATTTCACAAACAATAATGCAAAAAGAGCAAGTAACGCATTCAAATAAACATGAAATTTTGAATTGGAAAATCTTGTAATAGTATTTTCTTGTAAAACGAACTCCAAGAATCTTTGTACTTTAAAAATAAATAAATAAATAATAAAATTTAAATAAATAAATATATATATATATATATATATATATATATATATATATATATATATATATATAATTTTATTTTTTTTTTTTTTACTCAAAATGTATAGTAAATTTCACAAACATGTAATATAATATTGTATGTATTTAAAGTTTGTTTTTGTTTTTTTGTTTTTTTTTTACATTGAAAAATAGTATTTTCTTGCACATCGACCTCCAATAGTCTTTTTATATTTACAACTTCTAAAAAATTTTAAATTATACTTCACATGATCAAATTTTTTAAAAAACATTTATTTTAGGGTGCATGTATAGGATTTTGTGGGGGTTCCTCGTGCTATTTTTGACTTGGGTGCTTTAAAGGAGATTCCGTCACGCTTTTCTTCTCAGTCCCAGAATCCTCTGGTGCAACCGCCTTCCCCCTCATGCTGACTGTTTGTGCTGGTATGGGGTAGATTCTGGCAGGCTCCCGGCCTCTCTGTGGTCTAGACTGGAGCTAGTGTGCTGCTTTCTGAAGGAGCCCCATGAGTCACTCTTCCCAAAACCACCATCTCTGTGTGAGAGCATCAGCTTCACCACTGGCCTGAAGACGCCACTGCTCGGACTGTCACAACACAGGCTTTCACAAACTCTTTCGGTCTCTTAACACGCATTCCCGCTGGTCTCTTGCTCAGCGAGTCCCAGCACCATGATGCCGTTAAGTGGCTCTGTTTTCTGTCACCAATTGTTGGCCGTTCTTTGAGAAGCCAGACTGCTGACAACCGGTGAATCGCTCGTCTGGTTGGTTGTGTTTTGCAGTCTTGCTGTTAAAAGGTTAAACGTGAAACTTCTTTGTCATGCTAACCAACCCAGCTGGAACACCTGGTTCAGTAGTAAATGTTTGAGGTAAAAGCTGACATGTAGGAGCATGAAATAGAGCTTCATCTTCAAACCAGTTTTTAGAAAACTTTCAAAGCATAAAATTCATGGAGATATGCCTTTTGTAGAGCTTGGTCAGGCTATTTGTCTTTTTTCAGGGTGAAGGAGACTTATTTGAGGTCTCTGGTGCGTTCCTGCTGAGTGCTCAGGCCGCTGGAGATGCAGTGACCACATTTATGTGAAACCTGAAGCCATTCTGCTGCTACATACAAAAATGGTGTAACCCTTAATGTCAATGCCTGTCAGTGTATTTATGTACAGATTTACACATAACACTATTGTCATACGACCTTAAGCTCCATCCTAGTACACGCCTGACGTTTTCTTTAAACGACCTTGAGCTCTTCAATCACCCAGGTCTATTTTCATTCAGCATCTCGTGTGTGTGTGTGTGTGTGTGTGTGTGTGTTTGTGTGTGTGTGCGCACAGTCATGTTAAGCTCACTGTCTCTGTCCAGAACACCTGTTTCCCTGTACAGCTTCACATGCTGCTCCTTTACATCGCCAGTGGTCATTTATCATTGTTATATTTTAAAATGAGGTTCTCCAAAAAGGTCAGGAGGTTGTCAGAGGATTTTGTTTGTCACGTACATGGGAAGAATGCATTTTAAGCAGGTCAGTTCCTGCTTATCTGTGCATTATAATAGATGGGAAAAGAAGCATAACTATAGTCGTCATAATAATAATAATAATAATTGTAGTAACAAAATGATTAATTTATTTATTCATTCATTAATTCATTTCATTAATTCATTCTATTCATTCATTCATTTATCACCTGAAGAAGCTGAATAGCTTGTTTTAGGACCCGTAGTAGTAGTAGTAGTAGTAGTAGTAGTAGTAGTAGTAGTAGTAGTAGTAGTAGTAGTAGTAGTAGTAGTAGTAGTAGTAGTAGTAGTAGTAGTAGTAGTAGTAGTAGTAGTAGTAGTAGTAGTAGTAGTAGTAGTAGTAGTAGTAGTAGTAGCTCATTTTTCAAATCTACTATGATATAATAATAGTAACAACTTATTGTATAGTAACAATTATTAATATTGTTTGTTTTCTTATTTTCTCAACTGAATAATTTAAATAGCATATTTTAGTATCCTAACACTACCCTATATGAAAAATAAGCACTATGAAGTTAATAATAATTATGAGAATGAGAATAATTTGTAGTAATAATAATAATAATAATTATTATTATTATTATTATTATTATAGTATTTACTTTTTATTTTATTTATTTGTTTTACTTTTATCACCTGAAGAAGCTGAATAGCATTTTTTAGTTATTTTTCCATGCAGTCCTAGGTTAAATCAGCAGATTATTTCAATGATTGTGGATTATTTTGATCTGAAGAGGAATGTTTCCAAAGGGGAAGTGAGATTGATTAGCTTGTTTAATGACAAACTCATTTCTTTCTACATATTTCCCTCTCCTTCCTTCTCTTCCATGCATATTAATTTCGGAGAAGATATGGCAATGTTAAGCCCATCTGCTGAATCATGGCAGAGGTGCTGGCTCCATTGCGACCTGCCATGTGCAATGAATACAAACTGTCTTTGAGAGGGAAAATTGAACCCCGTCACCTCACAGCACACAGACATGCAGCTTCTCTCGCAGACACCCTCACATGCACCAACACACCTTGCAGGTAGCTAGCGTGTGTGAGGGAAAAGCTGACTGAGGCAGAATAGAGAGCGAACCCTTCTGGGAGCTCAGTGTCCTTGCTGTTAGGACAGTTAACTTCCTGTGCCGCTCTGACCTCTCGGGCTGTATGGATTTGTGTGTGTGTGTGCGCTGTGGAGCATTCATGAGTTTATATCATGCACATTTATTACACCATTCAGAAATTTATTTGGTGCACAGCTTTGTCTCTGCTGAACTTTATTCTCAGACTCTGAAGTCATTTAATTAATAAAACACATTAGTCATTAGTGCATTAGGGAATATTTAATTTGGCACATGGTTTTGGTAAAACTGTCTCGTGTGTGCAGAATGTGGCTAGACATGCCGAAACTAGTCTGAAACAGGCATGTTATCAGAAATCCTTATTTTTAGCTCAGCCTATGAAAAAAATCAAATAAGATGGGGACAGAATAGTTCCTTTTGGGAGTTTGTAAATAGAATAAATCTTATAAATATATTAAATATTAAAAATAAGGATTATTAACATTAACTGTTTAACATGAACATTATAAGTAATAATTAGCATAATTTGTTTATTAAATAATAACTTCAGTTTTATTTATTAATTAATTCTGCACCTTAACCTAGATGAAAAATAAGCATATATTTGGTTTATAAGATTATTTATTATTCATTTTAAATTTTTCATTAAGCTGGCTTGTTATCTATTCATAGAGTATAATACAAATCTGAAGATAAACGCAATGAACTTAGTTGATGAATCTCACAAAAACTGTCAAGAAATGTTTGGGTCATATTTCACAGTGCAAAATAAAATACTAATTGTTTTTTTTTTTTCAGGGCTGAAATATGAGCCAGACAATTCTCTCTCAAATCCACCATTTATTGCTTGTTATTTCATCACAGACTGCACAAAGTGTTTGACCCAAATGTGTGTATTTTGCTCCACTTGTAACACCAAACAGAATTGCAAAAAAATAACTACTTTGGTATTTACTTCAGGAAGTGTAAGGTTTGCAAGGCTGCAAATACTTTTTTAGGCATGCATAATAAAACAAAGTTATGGAGTTTGTTAGGCAGCTCAGGCTGAAAGCTGAAAATGTGCCCATCTTTACCCATATGAGTGACACTGCATTTGGTCAAAGCAGAACTTTGAGGCTGGTTTGTCATGAACCCAGTGATTTAAGGATGGAGAGGCATGCATTTTGGCGTTCCCCATTCACTCTGTGTGACTCAGTGGCCTAAAATGCCTTTGTTTAAATGCTGACGGCATAAAGTTAGTCAACATTTACAGCCTGAAATCCTCCAGATCATTTCCTCCCTTGCTCATCCATTCCTGTGAGGTCATCTATTGGCTTTGTTAGCCAACTGGCGCTGATGAAGATATAACTTGTTCCAAACTTCCTTTATGATTCTTATTTGCCACATTTTGTCACTTGTGTTCCTCCTCTTCCATTCACAGCAAGGATGTACTGTCGAGACAAAAGAAGGAGGGTCGTTGCTGGCAAGACAAACGCTCCGGCGGAATGTTTGGAGTCTGTTGCCAAGCAATGCGGCGGGTTTTGATTTACGATTACATCTTCCGACCGGCAGCTTGTTGCAATTAGCGTTGTCGTTTGAGAGGCCGAGCAAGCGAACGGGTGGGTGTGTGCGTACAGTATTTCTGTTTATTTGACTGAATATGCTCCAGCATTCTCTTCACAGGATCTTCACTGATCTTTCACACCGCCTGTTGTGTTTAACATCTAACTGTACCCTCTGTTTTTCATCTCTTCTTTTCCTTTCTATCTATTACAGAGTCAGACTCTGTCTTCCTCAGAGCTGGTCACTGTATAACATGCATGGTCTTTAAGAGAATGGCGAAGACTGTAGATTAAATCCAGATATTTAGTTTTGTTTGAAGTGTTGCTCTGACTGGACCAAAGCAACGCGGTTGCTTGAGGGGCTGGTTTTAATTCTCAGAATCAGGTCGGTGATCGGCCAGCAATCACACATGAATATGTTTGTGTGGAGACTCACATACTCTGAGATGGCTGGATTGAGGGTCTTCTTCAGCTTAGACTTGGGGTTCCTTTTGATGAAGAGCATCTCTGACAGATCATAATGTGTTTATGGTGCTAAAGCTTTGCTCACTAGGCAACACTAAAGAAAAGGCCTATTGGTTTGACATCAGCCAGAGATGAGACGGATTGTATGCATCTTATTTATTGGAAACTCCTGTTAGGATTTACAGTAATTGATTAACAAAATTCTGTATCTTGTATCAATACCGAATTGTTGAATAATGTCATTATTTTTGTTTTCTTTGTGCGCAAAGTATTCCTGGCAAAAAACTAAATGGTTGTCTGCACTAAATGCAGTCTGGAGCCCTGAATTAATTACAGAATTTTCATTTTTGGGTGAACTATCCCTTTAAATTCATATAGTGCCATTAAATGCTGCAAATATTTAAACTTCCTTAAGTCAAGATACATTTACTAGAGATGCAAATTTAAGAAATAAAGTCCTGTTTTTTGAGAAACTGAGCAAAATTAAGCAAGTTTGTTTAAAAAAAAAAAAGAACAAATAGGCTATCTGTCAGTGAGGTATGAAAACTTGTTTTCTGTTTGAATTAAGTAGGTTTTTCTAACCCGTTTGCAGATTTTTGTTCTTTTTTTAAACGTAAACATGCTTAATTTTGGTCAATTTTCACAGAAAACGAGCTCTTATGTCAAGAGAACTTATGTCATTTTGCTTCTCAAGTATATACTATTACAGTATTTTGATTTAAGAATCTTAATATTTTGGATACCATTAACTTCATTTGTATGGATTAAAAAAACAACATCTTTTTACTAAAAAAAAGTAATTCATACAGTTTTACAACAACATAAGAGTGGATAAATAACTAGACTATTCGTTTTGAATGAATTTCGCAAATCATGCTGTCTGACCTTCTGAACTTTGCAGAATAGGAGCAGATTGTGCTGATATTTGTAAAATGATATTGTACTGTGGTAAACTTTTGGTCCTGTGGCATTGCTGTACACTCCTGCAGATGATTGATGTGCTGTTGATGTGGGAATCCAGAGAAGATCCTACCAGATGATCTGAATTCCATCATCTCCCCACAGAACACACTGATTTGCCTCCGTTGCCACATGTTAGAGGCCGCGTGAGACTGCGCTGCGTGTTCGCGTGTGTATGTGTTACGTGGATTCAGATGGTGCGGGCACAGCTGTCTGGGTGTAATAAGACACACAGGTTGTCCTCATGTGGCCTTTGTTGTTTCTTTGGCATCTTTTAGCACTCGTCTCTCAGTCTCGTCCGCACGCTCCACTTTTGCACTCATTTCACACACACGCATGCCCTCTTTCAAACATAATTAAGCTTTTGTTCGGCAAATGGAAAAAGGAAAAAATGATGACGGGCTGAGCGGCGGAAGGTAGGCTAACAGAAAGGAAGAGAAGGAGGTAGGGAGGAGAACAGTCAGAGTTTTTGTGGTAAATGCCCATGTTGTTCCTATTTTAAAGCCCTATGGGTCTAATGGCTGCGCAGACCAGAGCTCTTGCTGCTCAGCTATTGTTCTGTGCACCATCAAATCAGCCTGACTTTAGTTGTTTTTTTCTCTAGACTGCTGTGACTCCATTGTTCCTGACCCATTTTAGACTTTTCATTCTTTAAATCAGGGTTTTATTTTTGCAGTAAATTTATTTTTTATTTATTTTTGCTCTTTCCTTAGATGAAAGTTACACCGTGAACATTCAAAAGAGCCATCGCTCCCCTCAAACCTAGACACAAACATAAATCAGTTGTAAACTTATGCCGAGTTCACACTGCACAAATTTCAAAATTGTCGGATTACCATTGTTTTCATACAGCGGCGACAGGTCCAGATATTTAGCATGCCAAATATTTCACGGGCATCGGCGACGCGTCAGCGATTCTCTCAGATCACGTCTTTGATAGTTCACACTGCGTGATTGTCACTCGCATGGAGTACAGATTTGCCTCCGATTTCTGGCATTTGTCGGCAATTTCGCAAAACCTGTCGGCGAGTGAAAATCAGGGCTAAAATCGTGCAGTGTGAACTCGGCATTAAGGTTAGACTCATGAAACGGTGAAATTAAAATAGTATAAATATACATTATGTTTTGCTACTTCGTTAATTACAAAACAAATAGGATCTGTGTTGTAATTTGTAGTAATGGCCAGTTATTTTAGTATATTTTTTTTTATTTTATTTTTTTTTATTATACATGATGTTGGATTATAGTTAAATACAAAACAAATGAAATGCGCACAGTAATTTGCGTTCCAGAAAAAAACTGGCCAGTTAGTTTAGTAGAATTTGTATTTGATTTAAAATTGTATTTCATGTTTTATTTTAAATTTTTGTACGTTTTATTTTTCAGCCCGGCTTTAGTTTTTGTTTTTTCTCCAGTCTACTCTGACAGTAATTTTAGCCTCCCTCCAACACAATAAAACTTATTTCATTTGCTCGATTTACAGCACAACAAATTACAACAGCTAACCAGTGTGGTATCTGTCTCCTCCTCAGACGTCTAAGCTAAAGGGAATTGACTTTTCTCGTTTGGAATTTAGGAGCTGTGCTAAGAGACCTTGGCGTATGATTGATCAGAGCTTGAACGGGATAAAAACGGATTTGTCAGTTGAGATGGTTCAAGACCTCAAGAGCACTTTTCTGCAGCTGCTCAAGTGTCCTGACTAACGATGTGTGCATTTCTCTCTCCTAGGGCTGGTGTATGGCAGTCAGGTGGTTGTCCCGCCTAAGGTGAACGCCGTGTTGGGAAAGAACGTCACCCTCAGCTGCAGGGTGCAGGTGGACACGAACCTCAGCCTGACGCAGAGCTCATGGGAGAGGAAGCTGCCCACTGGATGGGTGACTCTGGCAGTGTATAACCCCATGTTTGGCATCTCCATCCCGCCTGAATAT
The DNA here is from genome assembly GCF_012432095.1 of Onychostoma macrolepis. NCBI lineage: Eukaryota > Metazoa > Chordata > Actinopteri > Cypriniformes > Cyprinidae > Onychostoma > Onychostoma macrolepis. The sequence continues at coordinate 16,461,093 of NC_081175.1, forward strand.
GAGCGACGGCTGTCCTTCCGCTCGCCCTCCATGCACGACGCCACCATCATGCTAGAAGACGTGGGTTTCGCTGACATCGGCATATACACCTGCAAGGTTGCCACCTTTCCGCTGGGTAACACTCAGGCCTCCACCACTGTCAGCGTGATAGGTAACAAGAGACGCCGTGTGTGTTTTTGCTGTCTGATTAATTTAGATTATGCACTCATAGCGAGGTGCTTGTGTATTAACGCGAAAGTGCCGTGACGAACTTTTCGCATGCGTGCAGACGACAAACAAAGGCATGCGAGTGGATGCACATCACAGCTGCTGAATAAAGCGCTGTTTATTTGTGTAAGTAGGCAAGTATGCGGTGTGTGTGCGAGAGGGTGGAAAAACATTAAGAGCAACTTCAGGGCAGGAATGAAAGCAGTGTTTTGGGAGACGGTCCAGCTCTTTTAGAGAACATGGTGATGTTTAAACTCTCTTCCTCTACCAAACCCCCAGAGCCATCTGCTCTGCTAAACACAGATACAGCTGAACGAAGCGGTGTGCTCTTGTTATCTGGGTGTACAAGAAACAACAAGAGAAGTTTACAAGCACAGTGCTTTATGTTAGGTATATCAATTATGTATCGCTCTATGGCGGCGTGAGGAGATTCGCTGTTTCCTCTGTGAGCTCAAGATGACGGTTACACTGGGAACATCCTGGAAGTGTCATCGGTGGCTTCAAGAATAGACTATTACCTACTTTATTTTTGACAGAAATCAGTTGGTATAAAAAGTAACCCTGCACTGGTTGTTTTATGACAAAATTTCTAAATTAATGTTAGTATTGCTACAGCAGTGTATAATTTATACTAGTACTAGTTATTTAAATACAAAATTACGTTTTGCATGGCCAAGAGTGCAGATGTTCAGCTTTCAGTAATGTTTTGTATTTATTTTTTATTAGATTTTTTTTGCATTTTGTGCAAAATTTGGACTGTTATTTGTAATCTATAAAGATAAATATTAAATATAATTGTTTTAGATATTTGTTTATTTAATATTTCTACATTTAATATATAAATTAGTATTTTAACATTAAAATAACTATTGAATAAAGTACATGTTGTGGCTATTGTTATTATTATTAATATTATCATTACTACTGCATCATATATAGCAAGGGTGGCTGTGTATATGTATGTGGGTGTGGGTACTATACGTGTAATTTTTTAAATTATGCAAATTAATGTCTAATCCTAATAGTAAACCTAGTGGGTTATTTTTTTTACATTTCCTGCAAAGACAGAATATCAAGCTCTTTGAATGTTGTTGGGCCATTAACCGTTACTAAACTGTAAGTTGTCAGATGAAGCGATCTAATTTTGATGTGTGCCACACACATACCGTGTAGATTCTGTGTTAGAGTAATAAATGGCATGCAGACACACAAGTTGAGTGAAGGTTCATAAAGCTCAGAAAGAGATGAATTGAAAAAGATGATGTCATCGATAAAATGAGCTGTGCAGTTGGAGGAAAATCAGAACGTGAACGAGAGCAGAGACGAACGGGGACTGAGAGCTTTAATAAAAGGAGAGATGGAGGGGGGCGGGATGCAGGAGGATGGAAAGTGGTGGTGAAGTGAGAGAGCAGGAACGAGGGAGGGGGAACACGCGCCGGAGCTATAATTAGATCAGGAGGAATGTTCAGTGTGTGTGTGTGTGTGTGTGTGTGTGTGTGGAGACGGGAGTGTATGAGTGTGGGAATGATGCCCACTGCTTTTGGGATCCACTGCACTTTAGGGTCAAGGATGTCATTGCGTGGTCCACTTGAATTTGTGGTTTAAAGTGACACACGAGAATTGCCACGCACACACACACACACACACACACAGAGACAGGCACTCATGACATGTCACTCACCACACAACAGTGGATGGTTGAAGGTACGACGACCACAGCTGCTGCTGTCTCTGAAGGTCAACTGCCAATGCTAATACTTCACAAGATGGGACGAGAAAACTCTCTGAGCAGGGAAAGAGAGAGGGAGAAACAAAGGCTAATCAATGGGTCTATTCGGTACACATCCTTTGACTTATACAAATTAATATTTATTATCAGATGGGTATCACCAAATATGATGCACATTGTGATACTAAATGATGCTATAGATTTCCTCAGAACTAAGTACAATTTTTAGTTACTTTTGGAGGTGGGGAAGTATGAATGACACTTTTTTTTTTTTTTTTTTTTTATTATTATTATTTTTTTTAATAAATACATTTACATTTATGCATTTAGCAGACGCTTTTATCCAAAGCGACTTACATTGCATTCAAGTTAGCCCTGGGAATCGAACCCATGATCTTGGCGTTGCTAGCGCCATGCTCTGCTATTTGAGCTACAGGAAATGCAATACGAATACGTTTCACTAATGCTTGACAACTAGAAAGGGTCCAAATGATTTTTCATTTAAGGCTGAAAATGTATGTCTGTAATGTATGTCTTTTGTAAACATTTTGTTTGAGAAATAGGCTCTTTCCTCAAAAATAAATGGCAATTATTTGGATATTTTGTCTAATGCAGTGCCAAAGATAATACATAGCGATTCATCACGGTCATAATTGGGTTGGGATGACCTGCTGCTTCTTTAATAAAAACTTCAGGAAATTATATTCAGAAAGTATCATGATGCCCTGCATTTAAAAAGTGTTTTTTATTTTAAGAAATTAATATTTTTATTCAGTAATGATGCAATAAATTGGTCTAAATTAAAGATATTCATAATATGTGACCCTGGACCATGAAACCAGTCATAAGATGCACAGGTATATTTGTAGCAATAGCCAACAATACATCGTATGGGTCAAAATTATTATTATTTTTCTTTTATGCCAAAAATCACTAGTATATTAATTAAAGATCATGTTATATATATATATATATATATATATATATATATATATATATATATATATATATATATATATATATATTATATTATATTATATATATATTATATTATATTATATTATATTATATTATATTATATTATATTATATAAATTTTTTATTGTTTTTTTTTGCCCTCAGATTCCACATTTTCAAATAGGCTAGTTGTATCTCAGCCAAATATTGTCCCATCCTAACAAAACATACATCAATGGAAAGTTTATTTATCCAGCTTATTTATATGATGTATAAATCTCTTTGACCCTTATGACTGGTTTTTGTGTCACATATTAGAAAGATTTCCATTTCATATTCTATTCATCAGAGAATCCTTAAAAGAATGTCATGGTTTTCACAAAAAATATAAAGCATAACAACTGTTTTCAACATTAATGATAATAATAAAAAATGTTTCTTGAGCATCAAATCAGCACAATTGAATGATTTCTGAATTTCACATGATCCATGTGACACTGGAGTAATGATGCTGACAATTTAGTTTTGCCATCACAGGAATAAGTTACTTATAAAAATCTATTATAATAGAAACAATCATTTTAAATTGTAATAATATTTCAAAATATTACTGTTTTATTGGATTTTGATCAAATAAATACAGCCTTTAAAACATTGAAAAAATATACTGAACCCCTAACTTTTGAACAGTAGTGTCTATCAATATATGATTGTATTAGCCCTTCTTCATTTAGTGGGCCTCCATTGGACAACATTCCTATTCGTCTCCCACCATTGAGGAGTGGAAGGGAAAAGCGCCCCACACATGTTAAGTTTCTGTCAGCTGCTGCGGAGGCAAAGCTCAGTTTTCCAGGCCTGAACACTGCTGGATTCATAATGGCTTACACACACACACACACACACACACACACAAGCTCCGCCCCTTCTGCCATGTAAACTGGATAAGCCATTAAAACAAATAATTTCATCTTCTCTGGAAAAGCACTTAGTGCTCTGATGAGAAACCGAGGCCACCCTCAGCCGGTAGTGACCATAGAGAAAAAAAAATTCAGTCCGATAAGTCTTATACTACTTCTGAACGAAAATCTAATTATTCTCCCAGTCATTCTTATCAGTTTATGAATTTATTGGCTGTGGTACCAGAGCGATTCTTAATGCTGAGGGGATTAGCTTTTAGTTAGCTTTGTACTCTTGTCTGAATGGATGTCCTTTTAGCTCGGTTTGTTATCTTGATGCATCTTTCTAGTAATCGTGTGAGTTTGTCTCCTCACATTAAAGCTCAGAATTAAACTCAAGTGGTATGTTATGGTTTAACTCAAAGATGTCTCTCTCTGTCTTTAGTGGAGCCGAAGGTGTACGTCTCTGCTGGATCTTCTGCTCTGATCGACGGTGGCAATGAAACCACAGTGGCCACCTGTATTGCTGAGAGGGCTCGGCCCCCTGCCGATGTGTCCTGGGAGACGAATCTGTACGGCACGTCTGAGGCCCACATGCAGGACGATGCCAACGGCACCACTACGACCCAGGTGCACTACACCTGGCAGCCCTCCCGTCACGCCCAGGGCCACACGCTAACATGTGTGGTCAAACACCCTGCTCTACAGAGCGACTTTAGGATACCCTATATCATCAACGTACAGTGTGAGTATCTGATAGGGGTTTTTAATTTTTTTTATTTTTTTTTTTTATAATAGTGTGACAAGTGTGTGCATGATTCTGTTTATACAGAATCCACTTTTCTTTTGTTTTGTTTTGATTTGTTTTATTTTGCGCAAATTTGCTAGCCATAACCAAGTCTTATTGCCAGCTTCGTATTTCTTTTTTTTTTTTAAATTGAAATGGAGCATAGAATAGAATAAAATGGAATACAATACGTTTTGTTTTTGTTTTTTTTATTAGAGCACACTATTATGTGCAACTATTATGTTTCACTATTTTGAAAGATGTTTCGCTATTCATTGTTCACTTTTCACTGTTTCACTATTTTGAAGAACCTTGTGGAAAATGTTTTCTCATGAAAGATTGTACATAAAAGTGTTTTGACTTATATTGCATACATTTATTTTTTTTTTTTTTTTTTTTTTAATTGCAGGTTTTGACATTTGGCAGGGTTTTTCACAGATCCAAAATCTCAATACAAGCTCTGCAAATTTAACAAGACAAATAAACAAATGATATGGACATCAACATAAGTTATTACTAAATGAATAAAAATAGAAACAAACAAAAAAAAACAGTATGGCCATGAAAATACAGTACAATAGGGTTTTTTTAACCTTTCCACGCTAAATTCTGGATTCCCAACTTTTAATAATCGTGTTTCCTCCACCCCAAGATAAATAAGAAAAGGGTCCCATATCTTATGGAAATTGAATGGTTTGTCCTTTAATGCGGTAGAGAAGGCTTCATAGGGAATAAGACCTTTAGCTGTGTTTATCCACTGAGTAATTGACGGAGTTTGATCTGTTATACAACATACAAGTGTGCATTTGCGAGCACAGTATAACAGAATTTGGAGAAGGTGAATCCTTTGGAATTTGATGGGAAATTCCTGACTTATACCTAGGAAACATGCTTTTGCATACATAAATTTTAAAAACTCATTTGCGTATACTTTATAAAATTTATAAGTTTTTCTGTACTCTTTCTTAGGCGTTTTTTTAAGAGTGCTTTTACACAAGAAAAGCCATTTTAAAGTTTTCTTCATTTAGTATTCACACAACAGTTTGTGTTATGTTAATTTAGTATATTATTTTCTAATTACTATTATTATTATTATTATTTTTATAACATTCAATATATAATTTATAGCATTTCCTAAGAAGGATTGTTATAAATAGAAAAAATTAAACTAAAATGCACCCACTTCCACATGAATTGAGATATTGAGAATCAGAGTAAGATCACAATATCTGGAAATCTGCATGGATAATCAGCCCTAGAAGCATGTTTTTTTTTAATTCACATCCCTTAAATCAGATTAAAAAACTGCAAGAATCTGACTTGCAATTTAATCTATGCAACCACTTATCAGCCAGTTGGCCACTAAACATATTTACTCCCAAAAGCCAAATTTGCCTCTCATTTGGTGCTTGTTCCTGTGTGCATGCAAGTCTGTTTTTGTTTGCTTAATCTAGAACAACAAACCCAAAGTAGCTTCTCCATGAAGATTTCACAGTAACTTACATTTTGTGATTTTTCTATACCACGTCAAGCAATCCGATTTATGTCCAGAGCTCACATCTGTTTTCCATATCACCCCAGTGCGGTAACTATCCATATGACATGATGTCTTGATGCCGTCTTGTGCATGATGGAGCTAAAAGCCCTTTTGCTAAGACACAATCCTCAGGGTTTCATGAACTTATACTGAATATGGCTAGTGACGCTTCAGACAAATGATTTATCAGCGTCGTTTAACGATTTCTGCACACAGACTTCTACTAAGCACCATTGAGCAGCGAGGAAGGCACGTAAGTGTGTATCTGTGGTGGTGGCGAGTACGTAAGCGCAGATGTCTGCTGTATGAAATATAGATGTAGTGGTGAGGGGCAGGCACAGGAAGCAGCCGGTGTAGGGAGTATGAGGAAGGAGAGGTCACATCAGTCATGGGACGACACTTCTGCGCTCAATAGGGTCTACAGTCATGGAAGCTTTTTTCTTTCATTTTCCATCCATCTTTGTTCATCTCATAGGGTCTACATGACATCTTAATTCAGCACGCTCACTTAAAGAACTTTTAAAGAGCTTTTCTAAAGGCACAAATCAATACGGTGTGCATTGTCTTTGTAAGTGGTCTTGTATACTGCTGGTCAGAGACACAAAGTCCTAATGATGAGTTATGTTGCTTTATGATCAATTAGTAATAATAATGTTGTTGTGCTATAGATTGCTACTTTATTGTTGTACCATTTGTCATGGATATAAAAATACGCGCACACATAAATTATGTTTCTGCCTCAGCAAAAAATAAGGTAATTAGACTTGCAAACTTAAAATTGCGACTTCATTTCTCATAATTATTTCTTTATATGTAGAAGTTGCTTTATATCTACACCGACGTGTGCATTATGGCTACATTTTTTTTAGAGCAATTTGAAGTCACATTTAGGATAAATAAAGTCTCAAATGGGAGACAGTGTCAAAATTGCAAGCTTGTGGCTTTAAATCTTGCGACTTGCTTGATATTTCTCCTAATTGTGACTTTTTTTTCTTGCAAATGTAACTTTCTCACAGATTGATATTATAGTTTAAACACAATGTCACGTTTTTAAACCACGAAAAGTAGTTGTAGTTTTCTTTTAGTCCATGTATATTACCTTAAATCAAAAATTAACCATGTTAAATTTAGTGTTAGTATTTCTAAAACAAAGGATAATTTATACAGTACACTTATTTAAATACCAAATGAAAAAAAAAAAATTTGTATAAAATTATTATATATTTACATATATAATGTGTGTGTAGAGATGTACACATTTATATTGTGTACATCTGTGTACACACACGTACATATTATGGACCAAAAATATTAATGACTTATTGTCCAATTGGATGCTCTCTAGCATGAGACTGCCCCGCCCCCTAATACCTAACACATGGCAACTGGCAAATCAGCATGGCCGCTGATGATTTATAGCTGTGACGTAAACGAAGCCTTTTAGGTCTTTAAAAATTGATATGTCCTGCCCAAATTTTCTGTTTCAATAGGAAATGCGTCAACACAGGACCAGAAAACTGCACTTGTCTTGTCATTTCTTAGGGTCTTAAATAAGGCATAGCCTAGCCTTACCTTTCTTAAACTACTCTGAATGATCTCTTTGTGCTTTGTGTGTGTGTGCGCGCAGTTGCTCCAGACATCCTGGTGCTGGGCTATGACGGCGACTGGTATGTGGGCAGGGAGAATGTGCAACTGAAGTGTCGAGCCAAGGCCAACCCGCCTGCCCAGCACTTCAGATGGATCAGGTGTGTAACCACTACACTCACAATAGCCAGAGCGCACCATGTCTGGAAAGGGTTCAAGAGTGTTATTGCCTGTTTCCTGAACTCATCTCAAAGCAGCAGATTATCTCTATGATTCACAACATCAAGAGTAGCTTTCAAACTGTCAGGTTTCAATGCAAATGACCAGTATTATGAGTGGATGCCCAAACATTGTACTTATTCAAAGCAAAACTAATTCTAGGAATCCATTAATCTGTTAATGTTTGTCAGTATTGTTCACTAAGTTAGAAGATTGGTCATCAATCATGTGAGCTTAAACATTTATTAATTGTAGTTACAGTATATCTGCCTCAAGCAGTCATGCATGTTTTGACAAACCATTCTTTGAGGAAAATAACCGCAATGGAGTCACTTTTGAACTATAAAATGACACGGAATGGGAGTCATGGGCAAACTAAAATATGTTTAACAAATCAAAACTTGTTGACACATATGCTAGCCACTTGTTGGTTTTATTTTTATCAATATCTGGTCCAACTAATCAGTTTCACAAAAGTATTTCACTTCTTTTTTTCTGCATTTTCGTTGGTCTTTAAGTTCTTTAATGGATTTTAAAATCTTTTGACTGACATTCTATATTTCTGCTGCTACTGACATTTTCCATAGTGCCTGGGCAGACTTTGATAAAGGAAAGAGTTTGATAAAGACGTGTTTGCATGTTTTAGGTTGGATGGAGAGATGCCAGATGGAGCAGAGGTGGTGAATAACTCTTTGGTGTTTATAAGACCCTTGCAGAAGAACGACTCTGGGGTTTACAGGTGTGAGGTGGCAAACGAGATTGGACTGCACAGTCGAGACATTAGAATACGTGTTCAGGGTGAGTAAGAGACTTGAAACATGACATACCCATCTTACCAAAGTTTACCAGTTTGCTTCACATGTGAAGTTGGAGAAACAATGGTAAGAAATAACATCAAAACTTTACCAATCAAATTTATTTTAACACACACACACACACACCCAGTGGTGGGGTGTTGAAATGTTGGCATTACTCTGAAACGAGTGGACTGAGAATGCAGTATCTGGTTTTCTTCAAGGAAAAGTTCACCTGAAAATATTAATTTCTAACATTATTTACTCATTTCAAAAATTTATGCTGTTTGTTTCTTCTTTTTTATGAACAGCAACATGAGGGTGAGTACATTTTATTTTTGGGTGAACTATTTCTTCGAGCCCCACAAATCTTCTTTAGAACCCACTGATCCCATCACTCAAAATTACGTGTGTCCGGATCCATTTTTATGAGGCACACAAGCTTATAATCATTTTCCTGAGCCAGAGGTCTTTGCCTGAAAGGCATTGGCCCTGTATTTAAACCAATTTTAAGTTCAGCTTTGGCTTTTAAAAAAAGTTTTGATGAGTTTTTATTGGGTTTCCTCAGTCATTATCTAATTGAGCTCTGAGACAGGTGTTCGCTGTCACATTCCATGATGTTTATCTCCCGTCATTTTTGCGAGAACATTAAACATTGAATACTGTTGTTTAATGAGTTTTTTCTGTGATAGTCACTATTACCCTCCCTCTCTCTGTTGCTCTTTCTCTCTCCCTTGTGCACACTTACATCTCTGAGACTGTCACGCTGTTATACAAGGGGAGAATAGAGCGGAAGCAACCTTGACTGAGAGATGTCCTAGATTCATGAAACATTCACCAGCTCTTTTCAACCGCCATTAATTATGTATTTTCTTTTTAAATTTTCTTATGCTCTCCCCTTGAGAAAGATTCGGCTTCTATGTGCATGAAGCTGCGTTTCTGTGCGCGTTTGGTTGTTTTATGTCAGAGTTGTCTGCGTCTATCTTCTAAGAGTCCCTTTGCGTCATTTGAGTCGTGATGTTTCTACTACAATGCCTACTGCTACTGTTTGCCTATTGACGGAGTGAATGTGGGCGTGAAAAGTGTGTGTGCTGTTGTTAGTTGCTGATCTTTGTGCATGAGTATGGGTGGGCAGTACCTGTCCTGCATGTTAAAAACCCTGCTGCTACCTGTGTGGTCACCAATCACCCCCAAATACACACCCACACGCTCCCTCCAAACGGGTTTATCCATACAGTGTATGGACAGGAATGGGGTGCCACATAAATTTGGATTTTATGGAAGCACAGAGAAGAGAAGCATGAAAGAGGGAGGGATTTCTGACCTTTCCGTGACTTGTCCTCTCTTTATGTCCTGTTCTCTTCCCTTCTGGACATTGACGTGCTGAGGCCAGAAGCTCTACTGTTTATTGATTGAAACAAATTATTCTTTAACTCGCTGGGCGAAATTGAATAAATTAAAATAAATTGACATTATACATGTCCTTGTGATTTAAGGGGATAGTTCACACACAAATTAAAATTCTGTTATTATTTACTCATCGTCATGTTGTTGCAAACCCGTATGATTTTCTTTCTTCTGTAGATCATATATTTTGAAGAATGTTCATGCAGGTCTTTTCCATGCAGTGGTGTTTAAAGGTAGTCTTACATGAGTTTTTTCAAGTCTTCTGAAGCCATACAAAAACTTTAATTGTCCAAAATGTAAATCCTTGAGTCAGTGATTTGAAGTTCCGGTCCGTGAACAAACTGTTAAGGTTCTTGAATGAATCATTCAGACCTAGTTTGAAAGACCAATTTGTGCACTGATTCAGTTCTTGAATTCAACTCACTGAATTATTGACTCGAGTGGTCATATAAATTATAAACTGTCGTGTGGAAAAGAGCTGTGAATTTTCGTCAAAAATTCTCTATTTATTTCACTGAAAGATAGAATCATGCACAGGTCTAAAAAAAAAAAGAGGGTGAGTAAATAGTGACAACCAGGGCTGTCTAGAGTAGACCATGCTCTGCCCTTATTTTTGATGTTAGGATCACCCTTGGTGATAACTTTGATTTTTGGCTGAACTATCCCTGTGGTTTTATATATATATATGCAACAAATGTTTGTGCCGGGAATATCGTGGGCGTGTGAAAAGGATTTTGGATCTTTTTTGTATCAAAAATGTTGCCAAAACAATATACAGAACATTTCAGTTTTCCTGAACTAGCTGCTCTTTCCTACATACATATACATTCACTCACCAGACCCACAGATGCATCCAAATTACCTTTAACCGTGCGGGAACAAAACAGTCAAGAATGCTTTATGTATGCTACGTTTATTATTCATTCCAGCAAGGATGAGCAAATTATTCCCCCACTTTAGCTGGAGCATTTGATCCACGTAACCCTGAAGAGCTTGCAGCCCTGACTCCTGAGAGTGAACTCGCACGTTCTGCACTCAATGCATGCACACACTTCACAGCCAGCCAAATAGCTCTCATTGCACCGGGAACAGGACACTCCGTAATGGGATAGTTTGACTTTCAGCTTCCAGTCTCCAAGAACGCTGCTTGCATAGTCCAGATGCATGCCCCAGAATGCGATGAAACGCTACACGCTGCTCCTTAACACAATCAAGCGATCAATGCATGGTAATGGCGTTAACGCAATCTTCTATCCTAGCACCATGTTAGCAGTTAGGCGTAGCAGCCACCCAATCCTCCGGTATTCTCAACGTCTGTCCCTCTCCCCTCCCCCAGTAGCACGTACCCTTTCCCTGACCCCTTCCTTCCATTTAGTTTGTTCTCATCACTCAGCTATGTGGTCATCCGTACTCCCTCTCTCAGCTAACACAAATGTTGCTCATTAGGTTTCATTGTTGCAGATGACTGTACTTCAGTGTTAGCTGGAGATGTTAGTATGTAGCTCCTCATGAATCCCTTATCATGAAGATCCCAACTCTCCTTTCTTTTCCATGTTTTTTAGTCGTCTTTGCTCTGGACAATAGTTTCAGGTTTGCAATCACAAAAGACCTTACCCAAAACCTGGAACTATTGCATCCACGGCAATAGAGGATAGAGTTCTGTTATTCATGCTATATGTCATGCTAGAAGATATTACAATCTTGGAAGCAGATTCATATGACTGTTAATGATATACTGATGTAGCTGGCATTGACATTATCTACTTTTCTTTGTCTGTCCATCCCTGCCTCCTGCCCCCCTCCCTCTTGCCTCTCCTTCCTTCCTTCCCTCCATTAGATCCTCCCTCAACCACCACCATGCCCCCCACCACCCCTGTGCGCCTCCTAACTGCTGACATCTCTGCCACCGCACCTGGCAATAAGCAGCGAGCCCTCATCACGTCTCCAACCCTGGCGCCTCTGCCGGAGGGGAGCCTAGGCACGATTGTGGGTGGGGCAGTAGGCGGAGCCCTCTTCCTGCTGTTGCTGCTTATTCTGGGTGGAATTTATTACCAGCGCCAACGGCGGACGTTCCGTGGTGACTACTACACAAAGCAGTATCACGGTCCCTCGGATATGCAAAAGGCTCCCCAGCCCCATGAGCTTCAGCAAGTCTACAGCAAAGGAAGCCCTGACACCAAGCTCAAATCCAACCAGGATAATGGCACCATCTACCCGGATAAGGATCGAGAAGAGTGGGGTGATTTCGACCGCGAGCGATCGCCCAACGGTCGCAGCAGAGCTCTGAGGGAAGCAGCTGGTCAAATGAATCACCATAATCATCACAACCTTGAGCACGGCTATCACAGCAACCATCACCCTGTCCATCCGCAAAGCTTCAGTCCAGCCCATCATATCCAGAGGAGCTCGCTGCAGCCGGAGCCTCGCAGGTTTGCTGCTCCGCAAGTCATGAGCAACGGCTCCCCCTACCTGCCGGAGGACTGTTACGACAACGACTACGTGTCGCACACGGATGGCTCAATGATCTCCCGGAGGGAGTGGTATGTCTGAGACGAACAAGCAGGAAGAGACTGTGTAGACACTTACGAAATGCTTCAGACTGCAAAATAAGGACGATCAGAGTTATGTAAAAATAAAAAAATTAGTAGGAAATGCACCTTTTCTAGTAGTTTACACCTACCGGTTTGTTTTTGTACATTAGCCTATTCATTAGTTAGCTGGCTTAATAGATGTTTGGGACCAAGTGAGGGTATAATTCTCGTCTTCGTTTCTTAGATTGGTGAGGCAACAAGACGTCTGCTTTGTTTCACCAATAAACCAGTTCAGGGGTGATTTAAGTTGCCAAATCAATAGCCAGTCTCCTTTCCCTTGCACAGTAAGGTGAACTGTGTGATTTATTTCAAAGAGAGCAGTTTGAACAAATGCAATTTGTATTGAGATAACCTGTCGATAAGTGTTTCAGATCAGCCTGCCATGAGCGACGAGTTTCGATGAGTCACGTCAACTTTCAATGCTGTCACTCTGATGGAGGCAGAAATTAGCTCCTGTCAACAGCCTGGTGGTTTCCATGGCAACATTTATTTCTTCTCTACTGGCATTCAGAGTTGCTCTAGGGAGGAGCTAGACAGGGAGGACCGTGCTGGATTTGATAAAGCCCAATGGGCGAAAGGCAGACAGGATGATTGCCGAAATGGGGTGGCTGTAATTGTATCAATTCAGCTTCCATTTGCATACCCCTGTGTCACTGTATTAGCTCTGGATTTCTTTTGTTTGTGCCATCAAAAATGGAGTCTGTCTGCAGGAGACGGTTGGACAATGTACATTTAAAAACTACTGCCATTGTTCAACATGAAAGCTTGTCCCGTATTAATGTAGCTGTCTGGCTTGTCTTCGTCAGACCATCACTGCCCAGTGTTAACAACCTCCGACTGAATTCAGCGACTGTGCATTACGTCACGAATCGAGTCCTGTGCCTGTCTCTTGTGTTTCTGTGTGTGTGTGTGTGTGTGTGTGTGTGTGTCTGTAATATGTAAATCCAATCAGCTGGTGTTAACCAACGGTGTTTTGATGAATCGGCTCATTGCCCGTGCAATAGTGTTCAGATTTCTAGTCACATCCACGCACATAATTTAACGCAGAAGACGATAGCCTAACACACACGTTATTGGTCATTAAACTTGTGTTGGCTGGATCTTAATAAGCTAGCAGATGCATATGGTTGGTTTTTGAGATATTGGAGATGATATTGTAGTGCCTTAAACTGAAGACGTGCCCTGTAAGCATTATAATGTGCATGCAAAAGTTACGAACGAGTGAGTATCATTTTCAGAAGAAGTATGCGAGTAGTTTTGAGGCATGAAGTGGTCAGGTTGGGTCCTGAGAACATCATTTTGTACTGTGCTTTGTTCACCACCTTGTTTTGTGTGCCATTTGCTTCTTTTAGACAATAACTAATTGTTTTGCTCGCATTAAATGACGTGTGACACTTGAGTCACGGTGCACATCAAAGAGTTATAAACTTAAAATGTCTATGTGTACAGGTTTGGACAATGCAGAGGTGAAGAATTAGATGAAAACAAAGTTATGTATATATGCTGGCAGATAGGAGAACCTTGTTTTGTTTGTTTGAACTTATCGTTCCTATAGGAAGCCTGAGATTCGACGGTGGAACGCACTAGAAAACCCACCATTACACAGATTGTGATGAGAGGATCACACGTACTTCTTCAGAACATCTTTTCCACTTTTTTTCTTTTACAAAAGAGCTACTGTAACAAAAGAAAATATAAAAATAATTAAAAAATTGTAAATAAAAAAAAAAAAAATAGCAAGGAAGAAATGTATTTGCAATGTATAGATGATACTGAGCATTATTTTGTAAAATCAACCTTTGGGATACATTTGTTTTCAAATAAAGCACCTTTTTTTCTGTGACATGTTTCTTTGTTTTATAAGTTGGCTTCAGATCCATTTCTTGCTGGTTGGAGGGGTGAATGTTGAGGTCTTGGGTGTGACTGGTTGCTTCAGCTGCAGAAATGCTCCCTGTGGGGGTCTCCTATACACTCCTGGAGGCCTCCAGGGATGTATTCCTCACGCCCACTTTTCCTTTGCTGTGGTTAACCTACTTCATCTCCAAAGATCCCTTCGTGCTCTAAACCTCATGCATATTTTTGTGGGAAAGCCTGTGGCTAAAAGCTTCCTGTGGATGGGGGCTAAACTTCCTCTCAGACTTACCTAGGATAGCCCTAAAGTGGGGTGGATTATGGACTTGTTGATTCTTGTGTTTGCACTGCTGTTCTGTCGATCTGTGTGAGAGGAGATGGGGGAGCTGGTTGACGAAGGGAGGATCAAGCACAGCAGTGGGACTAAATGGTGTTTGAGTGGTTTTTGTTTCATAGCCGTTGGAGAGTCTGTCATCCTGTCCAATCAGCTGGTGGTGGGACAAGCTAGTAATTACAGTTGTCAAAAGTTCCGCAATGAGTCCAAAGTCAGCTCATAACGTGCCTATTTATATAGCAAAGAAGTGTTTTAATGCTTTGGACCATCTTGCACCCCAAATCAGGGGAAAACAAGTGTCAAAATAATTACATATTGTTTTAAGTAATGTACAAACTATCCTTGATTTATACCTTTTATCTTGACACGGCCTCGATTTTACTATAGGGATGCACTGAAATTAATCATTTTAATGAATTATGTTTTTAGTACTACTGTACACTATTTTTCTAGAATAAAATGTAATGTTTAATTTTTTAAAAATAATTTCAATTAGATTTACGATTAAATTGGTCAAAAGTTATAGTAAAGGAATTTGCATGTTACATAATATTTCTATTTTAAATAAATGTTCTTTTTAAATTTATATTCATCAGAGAGTCCTTGAAAAATTGCCAAAGAATATGAAGCAGCACAACTGTTTTCAACATTAATAATAATAAGAAAACAATGTTTCTTAAGCACCAAGTTATCAGCAGCATATTGAAAATCTTTCTGAAGGATCATGTGACACTAAAGCTGAAAATTCATCACAGGAATAAATTACATTTTAAAATATTGTAATAGAAAAGAGTTATTTTGTATTATTTCACAATATTTATGTTTTACTGTATTATTGATCAAATAAATCCAGTCTTGGTGAGCATATGAGCAAACTACATGTTGTATTTCACAGGCCATCAGCCTGAGAACCACTTCAATAGAAGCGGCACTGAAACTTGTTCTTCTGAACAATGCCATTAATTAGTTACCTCAGTGATAAGAAATGACACAAACATGCTCTTTATTCCTTCGAGAATATACAGAATAGAGACACTTTCCTTCCTTCAGGTATCTTAAGTCCAGGTTACTGTATAATTCCCAGGAAAGTGAGGTTAGCTCTCTGAAAATAACAATGTCATTCATTATCTGAGCAGTCACACTATCACGGGTGAAGAGGTCACTGTCTCTCACTGCACTGTTTGAATAGATTCTCTAAGGAGCAGTATTACCTACCGCCCCCTCCCTGCTCCATCAGTGCCTCTGATTGGTTAAATTAGTCCGGTAGAATGGTTTTGTTTGCCACAGCCCCCTTCCAGACCATTGACACCGTCCCCATGGCAACAGACTCTTCCCAGGCTTGATCTCTTGAGGGATACCTGTGCCTCCTGTCTCAGAGAAACAAGAGGGGTTAGAGAGTGGATGAAAGAGGGCAATTCTGTGGAAAAAAAGGGAGAGGAGATGGGAAATGAGGGGGAGCTTGAAACAGGAAGAAGGGAGGAGTCAAAGATGGACCAAGGTTAAAAAGGAGAACTGGGGACGATGCAACATAAATGCATGTGTGAAGCTGAAATATAGCATTATAAATTCCTTCTATAAAAGATTGACACTTTAAAAGGCTGTGATCTGTCATTGTGACCAGGGCATTTTCTTCCCCTTTTTTCCTTCCGGAGGATATTTCCTTTGGAAAATTTGTCATTTTGTGACTCTTTCTGCTTCTCAGATATCCATCTTTTATGACATATTTTTCCACTAATACATCATAGTGGTCATGAAATCGTTCCCTTAATGGTAGGCTGTTATTAAATGTTCAGTGCTCCATTTTAGAGAGTCTCACATTTATCAGAACTAGAACACTGGAAAGTGTTATGCACTTATTATTTCACAGTCACAGATATACTAGGTGGGGTGTACAAATATGTAACCAAATATAGTGATATTAATCGGCCTCCAGCTGGTTCTCAAGATGTCATGTTAACTACTAAAAGACAAATATATAAAAACACAAATACTACACTGTAAAAAGTGATAAGTTGACTTAACTTAAAAAATTTAGGAAACCCGTTGCCTTAAAATTTTTAAGTAAATGATAATTTAAAAAAATAAGTTAATTGAATTGTCAAGTTCGCTTAACTTTTTTTTTTTTTTTTTTATTATGTACTTAATTTTAAAGCAACGGTTTTCCTCAATTTTTTTTTAAGTTAAGTCAACTTTCACTTTTTACAGTGTAAGCACTATATGCGTTTCCTTTCCTCATGGTGATTTAAGGCAACATAACCTATCCATAGTTAACGTGTTTATTAACCATTTTTCCTTACACCCAAGAAGAAATTTTCTCAGCTTGGCAATAGTGAAAAAAGAAGGAAAATAATCTCT
This sequence comes from Onychostoma macrolepis, assembly GCF_012432095.1. NCBI lineage: Eukaryota > Metazoa > Chordata > Actinopteri > Cypriniformes > Cyprinidae > Onychostoma > Onychostoma macrolepis. Next base: position 16,478,340 of record NC_081175.1, read on the forward strand.
CTGATTTTTATTCTGGATAATGTATATATTTACTTTAGACTCTGAATTGCAAATAAGTTGTGAGTCACTGGTTTGTGGGCCATTTGGAACTGAATTCCTTTGAAATTCTTTTAATTGAATTTGAATTAAGGTAGCAAATGATGCAGAACTGCTATTTGAATTTGGATTTAAGAAAGCTGAATTAAAACGGTTTCATACAATAATTTTTTAATTAGGACTTAGGAAAATCTTGTCAAGATTGATGTTTGAAAATTTAGAGGGGAAAATGATTTTTTTTTTTTTTTTTTTTTTTTGGATGTGTAATTAAAACAATGATTCTTGGATTATGTTTTACAAGAAAATTAAATATGTAATGATTAATTCAGTGTTACTTGCTATTTCTTTGTAATTTAATTGTCTGTGTGACAATTAATCACTTTCTGAGTGAAAATAGTTCCTATATTTATTTTTTTTCAGTGCATGAAGAACCATTAACTTCTTTTGAAACTTTATATTCCACAAAAGGTTCTATTTAGTATTAAAAGGTTCTTTAGGTTATTAAAAAAAAAAAATTAATTAATGTTCAATGAAAGGTTCTTTGGGGAACTCAAAATGCTTCTTCTATTGCATTGATGTGAAACCAACATTTGAAACCTTTATGATAGACAGGGACCACCCAGAATCAGCTACTCTTCTCAACAGTTGCACACACTATAACACCTTCATAAAAATCTGACAGTTTAAACAATGGCATTCACAACAGAAGATGACCTCTGACACTTGACCTATCTATCTCCTTTCATTTACCAGAACAAACCTCTTGAAATCACTTAAGCGGTGGTCTTTCTCTCGTCTAGTGACCTCTTTTAGGACAAACATGTTATATTGAGTCATTGAGCCCTTTAGCTCAGCTGCATCATAAACCTTTGCCCTTTTCAAGGACGTTTCTTCAGTTCCTCCCATTGCCCCACAGACTGTAGTTGAGTTTCACAGTAATTAAGACTCATGGGTTGCGAACACACAACAGAAACCCTTTCCGGTCCAACACAGACAAACTCCCTACCTGCGCTCCAATATGGCTATCAGGTGTCAGCCAGCAGGGAGGGCCAGCTTTCCCCATGTAACATTTACCAGAATGCATTGTGATGCTTTATCCCCCACCCAGCTCTTGTTATCAAATACCCGCCGAGAGCGTTGAATGAGTTACGGGGTGTCCGTGTCCGATATGACAATCTGAGACCCATAACATTCAGTCTAAGAGAAACACCTGATCCCTTTAATCAGGTTTAAAGATGCCTGCCACCCCTGAACCGGCTCTAAGCGAGTGTGAACTCATTTAATCCTCCTTTTACTCTGGGATCACCTCTGCTCTGAGCCGTGAATTTCCCCGCCAGAGTCTAGAAATCTTAAATCTGCTTGGTAAACATCTTTTAGATGGGATGAGAGGACCTTCAAAGGGTACGGTTCAAGTCTGGACTCACCTGTGAAAGGTCTTAAGTCCCGTGGGGTTAAAGTGAGCTGCTAAAAGGCACCTGAATTACAGTCATGGCACTTAAGAAGAGAACCACAGAATAGGGACCAACAGATTTCAGAAAATGTTTGTAGAGAATTGCTGAAAGAAATAGCTCAAGAAAAAGCTCCAAAAGAGCTTGTATATTTACACACAAACACACCAAATTCTGGAAGTTTATATACAGTTTTATCCAAAAACCCGTAATTGAAATTGAATGTGCACTTGTAGTGTGCTTCAAATATTAAATGTGTGTGTGTGTGTGTGTGTGTGTGCGTGTTTGTTTGTTTGTTTGTTTGTGTTTGGGTTTAAATATATATACTGTATATATACACACGTGGTCAGAACTGTTGGCACCCTTGGTAAATATGATCAAAGAAGGCAAATTAATCTGCATTGTTAATCCTTTTGATCTTTTATTTTTTAAAAATCACAAAAATCCAACCTTTCATTGGATAATAAGAATTTAAAATGGGGGGAAATATTATTATGAAATAAATGTTTTTCTCTAATACACATTGGCCACAATTAACGGCACCCTTTTATTCAATACTGTTTGAAACCTCCATTTGCGAGTTTAACAGCTCTAAATGTTCTCCTATAATGCCTGATGAGGTTAGAGAACACCTGACAAGAGATCAGAGACCATTCCTTCATCCAGAATCACTCCAGACCCTTTAGATTCTCAGCTCCATGTTGCTGCTTCTCCTCTTCAGTTCACCCACTCATTTTCTACAGGGTTCAGGTCAGAGGACTGGAATGGCCAGCAGAAGCTTGGTTTTGTGCTCAGTGACCCATTTTTGTGTTGTTTTTGAGGTTTGTGTTTGGATTATTGTACGGTTGGAAGATCCAAACATGGCCCATTATAAGATTTCTAACAGAGTCAGTCACTTATTGATTTTTTATCTGTTGGTATTTGATAGAATCCATGATGCCATGTGTCTAAACAAGATGTCCAGGACCTCCAGCAGAAATATAGGCCCACAACATCAAAAATACAGCAGTAGATTTCATTGTACACATGGGGTACTTTTTATCCCTGTGTTCACCAAACCCATCTTGAGTGTTTGCTGCTAAAAAGCTCATTTTTTAGTTTCATCTGACCATAGAAGCCAGTCCCATTTGAAGTTCCAGTCGTGTCTGATAACTGAATATGCTGGAGTTTGTTTTTGGATGAGTGAGGAGAATTTTTCTTGAAACCCTCCCGAACAACATGTGGTGATGTAGGGGCTGTTTGACAATTTTTTTTAAGGTTTTCTGACCCCGAGACTCAACTATTTTCTGCAATTCTCCAGCTGTGATCCTTGGAGAGTCTTTAGCCACTCAAACTCTCCTTCTCACCGTGCATTAGGACGATATAGACACACATCCTCTTCCAGGCAGTTTCGTAACACTTTATGTTGATTGGAAATTCTTAATTATTGCCCTGATGGTTTTCACTGCTCTAGCTCTTTTCTTAAAGCCATTTCACTAATTTGTGAAGCTCAATTATCTTTTGCTGCACATCAGAAATATATTCTTTGGTTTTTCTCATTGTGATGGATGATTAAGGGAATTTTGACTTTTTTTCCCTCCTATTTATATTTCTGTGAAACAGGAAGCCATGGCTGGATAATTTCATGTTCATAATCATGCTGGTGTGCTCAAAATTGTAAATATGTATGGGACTAATACTTCAGAGATATTTTACTTATAAGAATTTCTAGGGGTACCAATAATTGTTTCCAACGTGTATTTGAGAAAAACATTTATTTCATAATGATATTTCCCCCATTTTCAATTGTTTTAGTTCAATGAAAGGTTAGATTTTTTAATTTTTATTTTTATTTTTATTAAATAAAAGACCAAAAGGTTTAAAAATGCAGGTTTATTTTCAAAGCCTTTGATCATATTTACCAAGGGTACCAACAATTCTGACCGTGTGTGTGTGTGTGTGTGTGTGTGTGTACACACACACACACACTTATTTTCTTGTTTGGATGTGCTGACTAACATCCTAAAAATTAATAAAATGAATTTTAACGGATGTGTTATTCATTCTTACATTTAAAGTTCATATATTTTTATACTAAAGTATATTTTAGTTCAGTACAATTTAACCATATTAACCATATAAAGGTATAAAGAATTATAAAGTCCTACTCCAATGTTCAACTAATTGAATATAATAAATGTATTTATTAAACGCATTTTCATTTAATTTCAATTAACATGCAATTAAGTGTTCAAAAACATTAAAAGAATATACTTACAGTAAGTGCAAACTAAATTTAAAGTATATTATCCTTGTAATATAAGTATACATTTTTGTCACATGCAATCGTTTATTTAGATTTAGAGTGAATAAACCAAATGCCTGTGGCTTATTATTTGTATTTTTTGAGGTGAATATTGTGCAGCAAACGACAGCTTTAACCCTTGCTGAATTGAACTGTAAAGGGTCTTGTGACTCGCTGTGGGGGGCCCATCTGTGGTATTACCCACCAGACGGTAGAATGATGGCCCCATACCCTGCCACCGTCCCTGACCATTGTTCCCATACACTGAACCACATATAATCCCAAACTAAGTTAAACCTCCAGAAAACATCTATAGAGCTATACATAGAGACACGCTGGACTGGATGCTAAACTATGTGCTAATTAGTAATAGAAGAGTGTGGAGGTTAGCGTGGGAATTTTAGTAAAGAAACATGAAGATTAATGTTGGGAACGTTCTCAGGTACTAACAGAGTTCCTCTCTTATCCAAAAATGGTAAACACTGTCACACTACCAAAATATTGCTATTTGGTTTGAGCATCCTGAAATAAGGAATATCATCAACAACCAAGATATATTTCATCCATGTTTTAATTTATACACTATACAAATTATGTTGTGCAGCACCTTGTTTAACAATAAATACAAATTCAATGTTTTGTTTTAAATTTGTTATATTTTAGAAAATTGGGTCACACTTTTTTTAAGGTCCAATTATCGCTAACAAACCATTAACTACGACTTTTGCCTCCTATTTTGCTGCTTATTAGTAATTAGTAAGTTAGTTGTTAAGTTTAGGTATTAGGTAGGATTAGGGATGTAGAATATGGTCATGCAGAATATGTGCTTTATAAGCACTATAATAAACAGCCAATATGTTAATAATAGGTATGCTAATAAGCTACTAGTTAATAATGATAATTGGTCCCTATACTAAAGTGATACTGAAAATTGCTTAAATTGTTGAGCTTTAGGAATTAATTTCATTGGATGCCGTTTTTGATGATTAATTTAAATGATCATTTGAGAAAAAACGAAGAACGTGAAAACGAAAACGGGAAAATAACAAGGTAGCTTACTTTGTGGAGTTTACGACTAAAGTATATTTATTCTCACTATCTAACAAACATATATTTATCAGTATTCATTTCATACCATTAGGGAAGAACGAAATGCATTCTACATACTGTATGTATTTCCTTCCCCTTTAATGGTGTAAAATGAATATTGTGATTGTTGAAAAATCAATATCAAATGATATGAAGGGAAAAATTTTTTGTGATAATGCTTTTAGCCATATCGCCCAGCCCTAGTTGCACAGAAATTACATGCTTCACGTTTAACTCTTCACAAACTGCAGAAATCGTATTTTTATTACACTGCCTTCAGATATCGCCGTATGGACTTGCTGTGCAGAGATCTGTCACAAGCGTGGTTGAATCGCCACTGTGCCAAACCTCCAGTTCAGTGCCAAACTTTTTGTTAACATTCTCCATCCCAGTGCTTGTTTTTAGCCACAATCCCCTCTCCTCCTGACACCTTACGCCCTCGACCTCCTGCTCTCACTGTCTTTATTCTTCCAGGGCCAGCTTCTGTCAGACCCGGACGTGTGCTCAGCAGGCCAAATATTTACCGCTTGCTACACTTAACGATCACTATTGAATGACTTGTGACTGAACATACTGTTCTGTTCTCCTGCTAACAGTAAAAGCACTGTTGTAATTATTGGGTTCTCGACCATAAAACCTTCAGGGAAAACACTCGATAATACATTCAATTGATTTGTGTTAGAGAATAAATACAAAGAAGGCTGAAAAAACAAATGCTTTTTATTGAATTGTCAACGACTGCAAACTACACTGATGGTCAGGTGGCAAAGTTGGGTAATACGGTGTCAGTGTTCCACCCTCTTGACTAAATAGTCTGTTGATCATCCGAAAGGGCGCTCTTTGAGTTTAATTAATCTTAATTAATGGATGTAATCCTTTTACAGGAGTCCCGTTGTGGGGATAACGAGCTAGAAACCTCATTGATTCTGGTGAACTTGCTAAATGAAGTTGCGCAAGAGTGTGAAGCTCACCGTAAAAGCGAACGAGAGAGGAGGTGGTAATGACAGAGAAAGAGAGTGGAAGGGAAAGCTGGAGGAAGGAGTGCAGCAAAGCATAAGAGCACTGCGGGGTGGGGGAGACAGTAACAGCAGGCTTTAAAGGAGGGCAGCATGGGGTCCTAATTACTGAGCCTTAGAGCTGGCTGACTACAGCTTGCCCTGCCAACCTCTGCACAACCCACCCATCCACCTGACTCACCGTAACAACAAACAGCTAGTTCTCATTCGCTCTGACGCTTGATTAACAATTACACAAGGACAAGAGGATGTGCGCTGTAAAATACAAATTTATTCACTGGCATTTACCTTTGTGTAACGTCAGTGTGTGTCAAGTAAAATAAAATTGAATTTTACAGTCAAATATTAAAACTTTAAGTCATTATGAATTGCTGTTTTCTTCCCATTTTACTCTCAATTTGACACATTTAAGAGTAAAAATAAGAAAACAATAGAGAGGTAATTGATTTTATTCATTAGGAACTGATTTGATCTTGAAAAGTGGGTGTTTGTTATAAATCAAGAAAGGAGCTGAAAAGATTTGCTAAAACAGTACCTACATAGCAATTAGTTAATATCAAATAATCATTTTCCATTATGTTTACTGAAAATTGCCAAGAGAAAGAATTTACTTTAGATATATTGACAAAAGCGAGAAATTTACTTCAGAATCAAAACTTGTCTTCTTCTTGTTGCTTTAGTTATTAAAGTTTGAAAATTACACTTTTGTGGCCACAATAACTCAACAATTTTTTTTACTTTAGGGACAAAAATGGTATTCACATTTGCATAAATGAGGAAAATGTAAATGTTAGCTAGGTACAGGCCTCTGGATAAGCAAACAAAAAACTTGTTTTCTTCTATGAAGCATAAATCTAACAAAAATGACTGAGACAGAAAAGCTGCATTTTACATATTTTCTCCTAAATCAAGTCATTACCTCCCCACAAATTTCCTTCTTGTGTTAACTGTAAATCTGTAACTACTAAATTGTAATTATTTATTTGTAAATAAAAACAAATGTATTTATTTATTTTCTCTCTCAGCTCTTCTGCCTGCACGAGCTTTCAGTTTTTGCTGACTCTGTCCTCACTGTTGGGGTTGTCACATCTTTATTCACATCTTTATTTAACTGAGCTGTCTTGTAGTCTCTTGCTGTTTTGTTGTTTGTCTTTTGCAATTTACATCGACACATGCTGAGCTTTAGTGTGTTACATACAGTTGTGAGGTGCTGTAACAGGCTTTGCTTTGCTTTTTGTTATAATTTGTGGCATTTAGCCATTCTGTGCCAAGATCTGCAGTGTTTTTGTCTTGTCTTGTAACATGCTGAAGATAATTTTAGTGGAACTTGATGTACCTCCAATAACGCTGGCTGTGTTTATTTATTAATTAGCTTTTGTTTTTGCTCACTGTGTTGCGGTGCCTTTCAGACATGTCTCAGAAGCAGATGACATCCTCCATGGCTATTGCTGGGGCTGTGATGGGAGCTGTGCTGGCACTCTTCCTCATCACGGTCTTCACCATCGTCCTCATCACAGCACGCAAGGCTCCCCCACCCACATACACAGATAAAGTGTGAGTATATGCAATATCTTCACTTATATATGATCTGACATTTACTGTAATGGTCACCTACAAGATGGGATCTGCAAGAATGCCATCTTTATTTCCAAATATATTGCTGTATTTCTGTACATTGCTAGATAAGACCTCTGGATATAGCACTGATGCTATGGCGTCTGAGTGTCCGATATCTGAGATATTTTGACTTACAGTCACCTGCTTTGCCACACGTAGACCTTCAGTGTGTAGGACATTGCTGCAGTACATGGGCACTTACCTGGTGAATTATTTAATCATTACCATGCTTCCTCAGCAACTTCCTGACTGTCCTTTGAACCTGGAATGACAGCATAAAACTTAACCATTACCACTCTTCGGTCATTAACCTTACAGACTTCGACTAGAGAACGTTGCATGAAACCGATTTGTGCTCATCGATGTGATCATGTGTTACAGTTTAGGTCTAACATGCCAAACCGATTTGTTTCACATATTGAACTGAATAGTTTATTGAAGACTGTTGTTTGTCCAGTCAGGATATCATTAAGTACATTACACTCCGCTTCAACTCTGTCCGGCTCACCTGTTGGCCTGTCAGAACGAGGCATTTCACGCTACAGCACCTCCTTATGGCTTAACGTTTGATTAGCTGCCTTAGCCATAATAGATTTTGTCTGGTCAATTATTACTGAGCCCAGAAAACCCAGTCAAGACTGTAAATGTTCTATTCTTAGTGGGAGTAACATCAGGTTTCCTTTTGTTTCCTGGAATGGCAACTGCATGTCATCACAGAGAGAGACTAGCCACAATAGACTACAGTTGTGTATTTGCTTTTGCAGTATACAGAGACTACCACACGATACATCATTGCAGAACTTGTGTGGGCAGAAGAGCTTCAGCTAGTTCCTTGCATGTTGATTTTTCAGTTGTTTTTGTTTGGTTCTTGCAAAAAGAGTCGCTTTATTGTTCTGTCACTGAGAGTGTCTCGAGACATGAGCCCACAGACGTCTCATTTCAGCCAGCCTGGAGGTCTCCCTTTTCCCACAGCCTTCAAAAAGCAGCTCCAAACTAGGTTTCATATGCTCCTCAGAGTTTCTGTTCCATGGGGATTTTCACGCTGCACTTAACCCTGGGTTATCATCTTGTTAATCTTGGTTTAAGGGCACTAATTAATCCCCGGGTAAGGGGCGTTTCACAGTTGTAGTGTTATCACTACTTTTTAACCCTAGGTTAGCAACACTCTTACTGTGCCAAAAGTATCATTGCTAGAATGAGTTGTTTACAATTAGACAACCAATAATATACTAAACAGTGCTTAAAGGGATAGTTCACCCAAAAATGAAAATTATGTCATTAATTACTCACCCTCATGTCGTTCCAAATTAAGATATTTTTGATGAAATCTGAAAGCTCTCTGACCCTGCATAGACAGCAACATAACTGAAATGTAGACCCAGAAACATAGTAAGGACATTGATAAAACAGTCCATGTGACATCAGTGGCTCCACTTCAGTTTTGCAAAGCTACGACAATACTTTTTTGTGCGCAAAGAAAACAAAAATAACATAATTTATTCAACAATTCTCCCCGAGTTAACGTCTTCCACCATTTTGGAGCATGACGCATGTGTGAGCTTTCCCCAGAACATAATCAGCGTTGTTTACATTCAGGAGAAAGCGCGCACATTTTCATCAAAAATATCTTAATTTGTGTTCCGAAGATGAATGAAGGTCTTATGGGTTTGGAATGACATGGGGGTGAGTAATTAATGACAGAATTTTCATTTTTGGAAACGGGTGTGTCTCACTCATCCTTAAAAGTGAAGCTGCTGGCTCTTTGATCGCCCCCTGGTGGCTGGCTGCAGTACAGGTCATAAACCCCGCCCTCTCCATGTAAACGAATGGGACTTCAGTCAAAATAAAAAAATAAATTACACTTCCAATACAATTTTCCGAAATATGGTTTTAGTAATTTAAGGCAGTTGTTATCACGCTGATATATGTTCAATTGTTTGTTTTTGTGATATGTTTGATTTTAGCTAGTAATTTGATGCTATAAAAACGGGGCGTGTCGTTATGGTTGATTGGGTCTGCGGGAGTTTGGGCGGGAGTTTGATTCCGCGGCTCCACCTCACGACTCTACTGCGCAGACTCGGGCTCCAAACGAATCTCTACTGCGCAGACTCGGGCTTCAAATGACGTCATTTACTCAAGATGGCAGCGGCCATACTGAGATGTATTTGCTTCACTTTTCTATAGTGGAAGGAAGCGGAGATGCGTCGTCCATCTTTTTTACAGTCTATGATCGGAAATGTAACGTCCCTTACCATAATCACGAGCTTCAGCTTTCAAAGTAAATATAAAGGCAGTTAATAATGTCCTTAGTTTTACCATCAGTTCAAGCCCAAGAGAGGAACAGAGTCACGTGACAGACACAGCGATGATGCTTGTGTGTATTTGCAGTACACAAGCCACGGTTAAGACGGCTGACGTGCTATGATTTCTGACGGGCTGTACACTCCACTGTGATGTGACCCTGTTCCCCTCACACACACACACGGCGCGTTACTCTACACTGCGCAAAACAGTCAATAGCAAATACTAATAACAAAACATACTTACAGTCGCTGATTCAGAAGCACCAGATTGTCATAGCAAAGTCAGAATTGACCCATTTTTTTTTTTTAGAAATAGCCTTTGTGCACAGCCAGCCTTGTACTCTCCTAGGTTCACAAAACTGTCGTCCATAAAATGCATGCACAAATTCGAACATTAACCAATGATTCCTAATTGCATCTACTTTCGGAAGGCCAAATAGAGCGCTTTTGCTTTCGCATAGAAACACACAGGGTCTCCCTGACATGGCTGCATCAACACTACTGCAGTTACTGAAACCACGCCGCCTTTCTTTGTGTGCACATTTGGGCGGCATTACGCAAATATTTCCACATCGTGAAGTAGACGTGGGGGCGTGTTTTAATGAGGCGTTTTAGCCCGGTCTGGATCAGCCTTCTCTTTTAGATAGAATAAATCCTTTTGTGGGAGACTTTGAGCTTTGTAACTCTGCACATCTTATACATGCACAAACAGCTACATAACACACTAAAGAAAAGGAAAACAAGAAATCGCATCATATGACCCCTTTAAAGGTGCAGTCACATTTACCATTGTTCGATGAATTTTTTCAGGATTCCATGTAATTGGGATTTTCACGCGAGGGCGAAAGTTTACCCACACAGATTTTGCAACAAGTTCAAGTAAACTTTCACACGCTGTTTAGTTTGAGTGTTAGGTAGAAAAATGACTGTTGAATGTCCAACAAATGGTCAAATCATCAAGCAATAATGGCAAACTGAAGGAAACCAACTGTTATTTTGCTTTTGTAGGTTTGAAGTGGCTTAAAACAGCTTTCTTGTCAAGATTGCTTCAGATGGGCGAGGAGTCAAATAATACAAACTGAGATATATTCGTCCAGTTGTTACTGACCATATAAATATGCAAATTACAATGTTAACCTGGGTTTACAAATGTATTGTGCCCACATAAGACCGCATAGATTTGTTGTAGATGTTTTTATTCTGTCAAGGACCCACCATTGTTAGTTTACCACAGGTTGTTAGTGTTTATGTCAGCAGAAATAACACTGAATATGGGACGTTCTTCTCGCTTTCTATAAAAGAAAGAACTAGTGTAAATACAGGAATATAAATAGTTAAGCAAACATAGCAAAAACTTGTGTTTTCTAGCCTTAGTGATGGATGCAGTTCTCATGAGGATGAGGTCACAGTGGAGTCTTGCGTGATACAGCTGTTCACTGAGAAAATTGTATTGAGGAACAGGGAAAATGCAGCAGACAGACAATTCTCAGCGCTCAAACGTCTGGACTCCATATGATTTGTGGACCTTAAAATTTGTCTCAGAATTTTCTCTTTTTCTCAAACCCTCTATTGTTGTCTCTGTTGTAATATGACCTGAGCTTGTTATCCAAACATGACAGCTAAGGGGCTGTTCACACAGGATGCATTCTGGAGTTCATGGCTTTTAGCATGTGCTCTTAAAAATGCACAAAACTAACTTTTATCAAATGTACATCTCTGTTCAAAGGAAATTAATACTTTTAGACAGCATATACAGTATATACAAATACTTTTACTCTGCATATATGTAAGAATCCCATAAAAACCATACAGTATTTCAATGATTTCTGAAGGATCATGTGACAGGAGCTTTGCACCCACCGGAATAAATCACATTTTATATTAATTGTATTAAAATAGAATGCAGTTATTGTAAATTAGAATAACATTTCACAATATCACTATTTTACAGTATTTTTAAATTAAATAAATGCAGTTTTTGTGAGTATAAAACAGTTTGCAAACTGTAAACGGTAGTGTACCGTTTTTTCTCCTTTAGGAAATCAAAATAAAATACAGTATTACTAATATTACTAAAATATAACACTATCCACATCTGACTAGCAAGTAGAAATTTAGGTTCATGGCTTTTATGTAATTAATTGTCTATTCAAATAAAAGCAATTACAAAGGAACTCATCCTGTGTGAACGACCCCTAAGGTTTTCAAATGTGCAGAATTGTTGACTGTTACTTTTTATTTATTACTTGTTTTCTGCTGTGCTATCTTTATCAACATCATCTATCTTAAAGTGAGCCCTCTCTGAAACTTCTCAGCAGTGCTGTCAGAAGCGTCACTCTCAGAAGACGTGAAAGAGAGGCTCTTATCTGTTTGAGCTGATCCCTGTTCAGCCTCCGTGTGTCTTGGCTCGACTTTGCTTTGGCTGCAGGCTGCATGCAGATCAGTGTGGTGGGACAGCTGGGTTTGGTCTGATGGATGATGCTGCCTCTGCGCTGGAGACAGCAGGGACTCTGCGAGAGATAAGCAGCATTGGGACGCTGACACATGGCGCTTTTGCAGAAATAAAAGCAAAAAATGTCCACATAACTCTTGACATTTAGGTCTGATTGTACCCAGTATAGTAAAGAATGAGAAAATGTGCTTCCTTCAAATGCTTCAAGAGGTACATTTTTAAAGGTTTTGCCACTTTGATTGGATTTATGTGAGCTTTCCACATTTATTTTCCGAGTCATGATGATTTTGTGTTTTGATTTTGTTTTGATAGCTCCCATTCATCTAAAGTGACCTTGAATTTATCCTTCACTAGATGATGTGGCATCATTTAAAGTATCAAAGTAGTTTATATGTCAAGGTCTTGGCTTAAAATCAAGACAATTGGAAAATGTTCCATGCTGTCTGAGAAGAAAAACAAATGAATCTGACCTTCAACTGTGTATTCAGTACGTGAGAGAGATGAAAAGAGAGAAAAATACATGAGAACAATACAATCTCATTCCCTCTTTGATGCAAGTCTAAAATTTTGGCCCTTGTTTGGTCTCTTTGGACATCCAGGTGGATCCAGTGAGAGTATCCAGGCCTGTCTGCATCTCTTCCTGCTCATACATTCACCATATCCTCTCTCTAGTCCATGGATCACATCGACTGCTTTTAATCCTCTATTTAGGCTATAACTTTTCATGGGAAATGCTAATGTGAGTCCATATAGAATTAATGAGTCATAAAACACTGGTGTACACTTTTCCATCTCCGTCCGGTTTAGACGTCATGTAGGAAGGGCAGGGGACACATTAGACAGACTGATAGTCCATTGAAAATCAATTATACAAAACAATGTACTACTAATGGTTGGAGATTAATGTTCACAGGAAGTGGAAAAACAAAGGCAAAGTTGATCCCTTGAGGAATGGGGAGCTTATGGATGCACACTGGGAAAATATATGAAGAGAGGTCACAGTTCACGTGTTTTCCCTCAAGGGTTTTTAACCAAGAGGTGTGAACAAACCTTTTATTTAAAGAGCTTGTTCTCACTGGTTGTCAATGCAGTGCTTTTGAAACTAGCGGCGAAGGTTTAAGATTCCTTATTTGTTCACTAATGGCTCTCTAGACTATCTTTATGACCTTCTGTGGATGACCTTTTGGGTTCATGCTGCAGTATCTAAATCCAGGGAGTGAGGAAAGGTATCTTTCCATATATTAGGCATTCTGGGAATTCAAGGTCAGGGAAGGGCAACATTCAGGACCTCCCAACGCCTGGGACTACATAGCAGAAGCTCAATCGACATTAGGCCATCATAGCACAGGCTCTTAGAGATATGAGACCAATCCTTTCAAATTGCTTCATTTCAAAACTCATCAATACTAAAGCAGAAATTGAAGGGTGATATCAATAAGAAAGTAAATTGAGAACGATGGGACAGGGAGATGATGGATGAGGAAAAAGGATGAACCAGGAAACCATCTCAGTCACGTCAATGGAACATGCAACGAAATTCAAACTGTCCAGGAGGCTGCAAATGAGTACTATAAGAGATTTAAGGGGGAAAAAATCTGTGTTTCAATGTATTAAAACAGAATTCCACTGTTACATTAGACAATATGTGATATGCTTATTTTGAAAAGAGCTATAAAGATCATTTGAATTGAATTACAAATGTTTTATTTTAAATAATAAAGTTTATAGGCTATTTTAAGAGTAGGTAGAAAGAAATTTAAAATCTATTTGAATATTTATTTTTATTTATTTTTTTGGAAGTCTCTTATGCTCATCAAGGCTACAATTAATTTAAAAAATGTTTAGTAAATTCTGTGAAATATCATTACAATTTAAAATAATAGTTTTCTATTTGAGTAGCCTATATTTTAAAATATAATTTTTTTTTTTTGTGATGACAACTGAATGTTCAGCAAAAATGCAATTAATTAATTAATTATTATTATAATCATTGTTAAAAAAAATTGCTGCATCTTCATATTTCTGTGGAAACTGAGATACTTTTTTCAGGATTCTTTAATGAATGGAAAGTTCAAAAGAACAGCATTTATTTCAAATAGTATTTTTTGTAACAATTTAAAAGTTTTTACTGTCGTTTTTTATTAGTATGCGTGTCCTTGCTGAAAAAAAAGTATTAATTTCTTTTAAAAATCATACTGACTACAAACTTTTGAACCTTAGTATAAAAATACAAGTAAATATGTAAAAATGCAATGTATGTACTTTTCCAGATGATAATATTTTTAGAATCTTTTTTGGTATTAGTATGTATGTATTTATATTTTTGTACATGGTGGCATAAAGTGAGGAAATGCAATATTTACATTTGTTCTCAGCAGTGGTAATGTAGTACATTTAATAATTTGCTAGTGTTTTAAGTTGGTACTTTACACGCAGGCTTGGGAGGGGTTGTGGAAAGAAGTAGGTTCAAAAACAGGTCAAGCATGAGATTATCCCATAAAAACTGTGCACAGGGCATATATTTAATTCCTGTATGATCATGGTTTAGTTGTAGTCAAGATCAGATTGTAAATACATTTATAAGCTTTTATTTATACATTTCATTTAGTTTTTGATGCATTGGAGAGCAGCATATATTTGTAGAGCATGTATATGTAAATGTCCTATAGAAGTTTAGGACATCAACACATGAGGAACTGTTCAAAGGAAATGTAAACGTGTTTTTTTTTTTTTTTTGGATTGCATATGTTCTTAGAGAGCCACTGCAGTGATTCACAAGTCAAACCAGAAGACAAAGTCATTTGTTTTCATTTCTCTCAGTATTGTTTGGAGTTTTAAAATGGGCTCCAGTTGTATTTATGTATATCCCTAATATACACCTCCGCCCACATGTGTACCCACACAAAGTTACTCTAGATGGGGTCCATTGTGGCCTGCTGGTGTTTGCTTTAGAGGTCCAAAGAGCATGAGAAAGTATGTTTCAGTGAGACTGTTGGAGCTTGGAGACATGGAGGCCATTTTGAGCGGCTGGTGAATGAGTCAAAAGTGGCACCTTGCATAGAAAGTGTGGGAGCTGGGACACAGACTCTCAGATTCGTTTAAAACCTTAAAAATGGGATTATTTTGTGTTGGGCTCGAGAAATTGGCAGTCTTGATGTGGATGTAAAACGGACAAAAAGTTCCATTCTGTTCCCAGAACTAAAAGAAGGTGTGGTTGTTATTGTTCCTCAGACTAAACACATTTCATACTTTAGTCTAGTCTTGACCAGCATTTCCTCCATCTTCTGACATCAAGACAAAACAGTCACTCCAAAAAGTATTACGATCTAACAACTTTCTTTTTGTGAAATGTTTAGCCTGAAAATAGTGTCTAAACAGTGTATTTCTACGAAATAAATGCCAGTTGGTTTGATATTTTATGTAATGCTATGACATTCATACATTTGTGTGGCCTAAATGTGTCCAGATATCCGAGGGTCACCGTAAGTCATGCAACATGTGTAGTCAGTGATATACAGTACGTCCACTGATTGTTGTTGGTTTTCGTTGCTCTACAGGATTGACCTCCCTCCAACTCACAAGCCTCCTCCTCCATATACAGAGAGACCTCCTGCCATCCCACTGGCCTCTCAGGCCCCTCAGGTGGCCTCATTCTCTCAGGTATTTCTGCTGTGTTTACTCTGTGAGGGTCCCGGCTCTACCGTCTGAATTATTTTCCTTCTATGGTACTTTATAAAGGAGCTGCATTTGAAAGATGACCACTGGTATGTTCCTTATTATTTAAGGAGTGATTATATGCTCTCTTTTAGCTGACTTTTTCCAGAATATTTTTTCTCTTTTCTGGCTTTTTCACCCATCCAACACATTACCCTGCTGAAAAATACACCGGCCTCAGGTGGTTTGCTGGTTTAAACTGGTCTGGATGGTCTCCCACCCAGACAAAAACGTTGGTCAAGTTGGTCCAAAGCAAGCTGGTGTTGTGAAAAGTGGCCAAAACCTTCTTAAAATAAGCAAAACCAGTCTGCTGGTCTTCAAAGATCATTGGTTTTAATCGTTTTAAGGGGACTAGAAGACCATTTTAGCCTAGTTTAAGTGTTTTCAGTGTTTCAGCAGAGAAACTGCCAATTTTGCCAATGTGTTTATATGGTGTATTATTAACATAATAAAGAAATATAGCTCAACTAATAAGCATGTCCCTGACCTCTATGTAAATTCAATAATATGGTATTACCTTGCAATTGAAGCATTATTTTATTTTACTTTTTATTTATTTATTTATTTTTTGCTTTATTGAAAGGCCAGTGAAGGATGATCGTGGGCTTTTAAAGCAAATATTCATATAATGTAATTTATTAATGTAAAACATTTAATTTTCCATAATTTCAATCGACAGCCCTGATTTAATTAAAAAAATTCTTTCTATCTGATCACATTAAACAGCAAATTTCATTGTATAACAGCATTAGCACCAGGGGAGCTGCTAATAATATTTTGGCTTTTTCTATGAGTTCGTACATGCATACTAATATATTTTATAACTGTTGTGTCATTTGTAGGCTCGTCGGATGGAGAGGTGCTATGAATTGGCTGAACGGGTTCCAGGCAGGGTGGCTCGCAGAGACCTCCAGAGCCCCACTCACCATTCACTGTCCTATCAGGAGTGGATATGTCATCAGACTGGGGCAGACCAAGTTTACATCAACCATAGAGAACACTACGTGTGACAGCGTCCTCGTGTCAATCACAGCACACTGCCAGCCCCAAAGTGAGAACTGTTTACGAGAATGCTGGGAGCAAAACAAAATCACCGCTTTACAGTAATTAGGACACTGAACTATTACTGGTGTATATAATTACTGGTATGTATACTGCACAGTGAAAACCATGGCAGCATATGTGTGTAATTGTTCTGGCTTGTTTAACATGTAAAGTGTAGTCCAATATAAAAATAAATGACCTACGCTGCCTATATGAGTCTCTTTGTTCACTCATATTTCAAATCTAGTGGTCAAACCAAGGGCGACTACAGCTGAAATGTCCAAGACTGTACAAAATGCTATTTTTCTCTAGGGATCATTGTTTTAATTGTTTTAATCATATGTTGCATTACACAAGGACTTTTTCCTCAGTAAAATGTTGTTTTTCATTGTAGACCAGTTGTCATTTTACGTTTGACAAATTGAGATTTGATTTGTTTGCTTATGACAAATAGTGACTGCTAGAGGTCATTTGCCATAAGTTTTTTTTTTTTTTGTATACACTGTGATGTACATAACACTTAAAAATAAAGGTTCTTTATTGGCATCTATACGGTTCCATGAAGAACTTTTAACATCCATTGAACCGTTCCATTGGAAGAAAAGTGCTTTATAGCATGAAAAATGTTCTTCACTCCAATAAAAATCATTCTTTTATGAACTGTTTACTGAAAGGTTGTTTGGGGAACCCAAAATGGTTCTTCTATGGCATCACTGTGAAACCCCTCTTTTGGAACCGTTATTTTTAAGAATATAGATGTGAATTTGAATCATAAGGCACATGCTTATGTATATTTGTCATTGCCTACAGTATGTGTGTAGATACTGTATTATGTACAATGTTAATATCTAAGCTCGTAATCAGTGTACTTCACAATAAACTGTGAATAGAGGCTTTTTTGAATGTTTAAACTCAATTAGATCATTTTTGTCCACTTTTTTCCATTCAATGTAGTGAAGCGTGAACTTTGAATCTCATAACCAAAGCAATCTTTGCATTACATCATACCAATAATCAAATAAAGTGATGTAACCAGTACATACGAGACTTGTTTTATTGTGTAGCACATTATCAAATGACGTCATTGTCCATCTTGGTTTGCAGCAAACACATCTAAAATAACTAACCAGAGTTTATAAGCCTTGACTAGACAGCGCTGCTACTTCTCAAATCCACAAACAATCTTATTAGAAAGAGGTTTGAGAGTCAAATATAGGTTGTAAAACCTGATGAATGCTTAAAACGCTGCTCTATAGTCATCAAGACTGCTGGACGACTTTCCCCAGTCGATGATGGAAAATCTCAGACCGCAAAATGCTCTCTGGGAAGGCGCGAGAGACAGCGAATGGGGCGGCAGGAGTGCTAGTAAGAGCCTTTCAGCACAGACTTCTGTCTGCGTGTCAACTTATGACTTGTGTTGTAGGTAAACAAACCGGTTATCTGCTGGGCAACTGGATGGGCAAAGCCATTAAACAGCAGGCTTTTAATGAGGTGGTGGCCACCAGGGAGCAATCTATACTATTCTGGCCCCATCGTTCGGGGAAATGTCAGCCAGTGGACCCCCAAACACTCAATGAGAGCATTGTTTATTGTATCGGTGAGTCACCTTTCTGGAATGCATCCACCATCGCTATATAAAAATGTGTCAGTCCCACAGTAAAGTGTAAGGTTGGACTCATCCAGGATTAATCCTGTCCAAATCCTGTCAGTCCAAATCTATTACCGAGCATGCAATAATATAACAGCCTTCTCATCACTTAATACAAACCAGAGACAGCCATGCTTTGATATATGCACTCTTCTACCGTTTCTTGACAGAGCTTGTATATCCTTTCAAGTTTTGTCTCCTGATCTCTTGTTTGTGTGTCTGACCTGCGGTGGATCTGATATTTTACCACATTAAGAAGCCATCTGAGGGATTTGAGGTGCTGAGGTCTATAATTTTCACGTGAGAGATTTCGTATTTGTTCTGGACAAGCAAATGTTCTCTCGTTCCAGCAAAAGTCTCGGTTTTGTGAGACTCTAGACACAATGTGGAATGTTGCATAAATATTTTTCCAATGGTATCTTCGGAGAACGAAACCTTTGGGAGCTTTAAAATATGTAGATATTGAGCTCCTCTCTACTTTCCAGCAAGCATGAAACATTTTTGGTTGACTACAATGTAAAGTAATATCTTAAACAACCGTTCACACAAAAATTTAAATAATGAGATCATTTATTCACTGTCATCATGCCAGTCCATTGTTTATCACAGCAACGTCCAATTTTTTAACAGATCTTTCTTTCTTTTAAGTTGGATCATTACAAGTAATAGGTTCACAAAATTGGTCAGAATTTTTTCTTTATTAATTGTTGAGTTCACATTTTCTGTCGGTTTCTCACACTAAGCTAACTGGCAGCTTCAGAAGACTTGGTATTAATCTATATAAACCACATTTACGATCATTTTAAGCCAGTGGTTCTCAACCTTTTTCACTCAAAGGGCCCCCAGGTAAGATATCTCCATTTCTGCTATAATTATGACGAACTGTTAATTTGTCTTTTCTTTTTTTTCAATAAACAGAAACAATATAGTTATAAAGAGAAGAAAAAAAGAAATAGGATTTATTGATTTAATTTATTTATTAGCATTTTAATTAAGTTATTTATATTTATAATTATGTTATTTTAATTTATCAATAATAATATAAGTATTAATTGTATTGAATAACTTTGTCATACTGTGACTCCCTTGTTGAGAACCACTGTTTTAAGCTGCTTTTCTGTCCTTTTTGAATCTTTAAAGCATTAGTCTTTCATTTCAATTAATTTTAATTTTTGAGTGAACTAACCCTTTAAACTATACAGACCACTTTAAGTTCATATAGAGAGTCTGCTTTACATTATCCTACTAATCCAGAATATCTCTGTGAATTCCAAAAACCAGCAGGGAATGCAGAAAAAGTTCTTTTAGTTGCTTGTGAAAAGCCATTTGTCACTTTAGATTAACGCGGGCCATCTCTGGCGCAATGCTGAAGTATAAAACAGGGCCATAAAGTGTCTCTTAACACAGCAAAGTACATCCAGAAATTCTGTCCTGCAACTGTTATCAGGAGACTGGTTAACTTTATTAGAACTGGAACAAACTGTGATGTCCCAAACCCTGTCTGTCTGTCTGCATCTCTCCTTCTCTTGCATTCTGAACCCACCTTCAACACTGACACGTAATGGAGATGCAGTCAACGGCAGCCATACTGGACACCTGCCACGCTCTAGGGCCATTAAACTATTAAGTCAGCTGGCCCCAGAGTGACCGTCCAGCACAGATTTACAACCCCACAGAAGACAAGGGAGAAGAGGAGAGGGGGACAGTGGGGGATGGTTAGCATAGTCCAACATTACAGATTTATGGCGATGGAGCAAGAGGTGCTATGGGCCTCCTCCTGTTCTTTTCTCTCCTTCAGAGCTGAAAGTCACCCCGTTGTCTTTAAGAGACAGAGCTGACGTAAGGAACAGGAATAGCTGAGGTAACTCTGAGCTCAGGTTAGGACTGGGATGCAATGTTCTTGACAGACAAATTGTCAGACAAAGGAACATCAAACGTGTCTCATTACTGGTGTCTCATTACAAACTCTGTGGTAGTCTTCATATACTCAGAAGAAAAAGCATAATTCAGAAAGGGGTCAAGGATGTGTTGGTTTTTCTTGCAATTTCGAGTTTCTGATTTTCTGACTGTCTCGTAATTCTGAATTTTTATAGCAGGTCAGAATTGTGAGATTTTGAGTTTTTAAAAAATCACAATTAGCCATACCTTTTAAAAAATTGCAATTACCTTTTTTTTTCGACGAAAACAGTCTTCTATAGGAAAGTAAACTGTTTGTAAACGATAAAACAATTTAGGCGACAAACCATTGTGTTTATGATTATAGGGCCTACATGCAAATGATATAACCGGTAAAATAACTAGAAATAATGACACCGACATATTAAAGTTACAAATGACAGGCCCACTCTTACGTAAAAATAAGGTGGCTAGAATCATGTTATAGCAGCATTAGCCAGTAGATGGCGACGCGTGATGAATCATTCACTTATTCAAACAACAGAGTCGTTCAAAAACAATTATTCATTCAGAAACGCACAGCGATTCATTCTGCTGTGGTTTTGCTAGGATCTAATTTCACAGAGCAAAACAGACACTAGCATGATCTTGCACAACCCCGGAATGACAGCCCATGAAGCAAAGACACCAGAGAGCCGAGCAACTACCATGCAATGCTAATGGATGGCTTTCGGTACATTATACTTCGTTGATTCAGTATGATAAAGACTTCATCAGTCACATCTACATTGGGCCCATTTCAGTGGACAGTGAAATAACATTCCTCTTACTTGCTGACTCATATTTTTGTTGTCTAATAAGATATCAGATGAAGATAGATGAAAAGATATGCGGAGCCATTCATTCATCCATTGATTTGTGTCAGCATATGGGACACTGAGGTTCATCATAACTTCCTAAAGAGATTATAAAGAGGAGCCAGACAGCTGCAGCAGAACTTAAAATCATCCACATTTATCTCACGTCTAGATGAAAAACAGCTGTTTATAAAGCCTGTCACCATTAAGTGCCTGTTGTCTTTTGGCAATAAAAATGCAATAATGGAGAGACACAATAATTCTGCTTATGGCTGTGAGTGTGTTATTATTAAAGTAAAAAGTGGTCCTCAGCTGCTGGGCTTCGAGTCAACTAGTGAGGAAATGACTCTTATGAACCGGTTCTTGAGTCAATGTAAATGATTCACTAAACAGACTCATTCTCACTTAGTCTTTGCTCTTGTCTTGACCACTTGTCTACTTACATGACGTATTCCCTGTATTTAGCTCTAGTGTTCAAGTAGGTGTGAAGACTGCAAGTGTGGGTAGAACCTTTGATTACCTGATAGGACACACTAAATCATAGTGTTCTAAAAAGTTATTAGAGATCTTTAATGCACTTTTAAAATATATTTATAAATGTCTGTTCAGTAGTCTCTATATAGATGACACTACTATATTTAATTGTGGTGTTTCTAATAAGGCCTTATTAGGTTTCACTGTCATTCGCAAATCATCTCCCGTGGCCTCTTGGGATATTAAAGTGTCCATTGGATGCACACTTCAGAATCTCACCAGAAGTAGTGGGTCATATGGAAGCTTTTCGCATACAGTTTTCTGAATACGTTGTATTTGGACATACTACTCTTTTCACATACTGGCTTTCGCCCTCTATAGAGTAGGGAAGTATGCAATTTCAGATGCAGCCATAGTGTGGATTTAGTGTGCATTAAGAACATTGACCTTTTGCATTTTTCAGACCTAGGACAGTCTTGAAACTTGCCTCCTGTGGCTTACATGTGTAGTCAAGTGGCCAAGACATCAAGTGTCTCACCCAGTGTATCATTCCAATCCCTTACTGAGTTCAAAACTAAATCTCTCACTATCTACTAAGGTCCTCTTGACAGTGTGTAATTAAAGATATAGATTTGTAACATACTATAGTGATATAGTAAAATTATATTTACATTACATTTACATTTAGTCATTTAGCAGACACTTTTATCCAAAGCGACTTACAAATGAGGACATTAGAAGCAATCAAAACCAACAAAAGAGCAACAACATGCAAGTGCTGTTACAAGTCTTGGTTAGCCTCGCACAGTACATATAAAAAGTTTTTTTTTTTTTTAAAGAAAAGGAGTAGATAGAATATAGAAAAAAGAAACCGTGTTTTTTTTTTGTTTGTTTGTTTGTTTAAATAAGAAACAAGTAGATAAAATAGAAAAAAAGAAAGGTAGTATTAATTTTACAAGAAAAATTAGAGAATAAATATGCAATTAGAGAATAAATATGCAATTAGAGAATAAATATGCAATTGATAGAGGGTCAAATGTGTGTTTTTTTTTTTTAAAAGAAGACAGATAGATAAAATAAAATTAGAATAGAGAGTGCTAGAGTTAGAGAGTGCTGGAGTTAGAGGGTCAAATAAAGATGGAAGAGATGAGTTTTTAGCCGTTTCTTGAAGATGGGTAAGGATTCAGCTGCTCGGATTGAGTTGGGCAGGTCATTCCACCAGATGGGAACAGTTAATGAAAAAGTCTGTGAAAGTGATTTTGTGCCTCTTTGGGATGGCACAATAATGCGTCGTTCACTTGCAGAACGCAAGCTTCTAGAGGGCACATAAGTCTGAAGTAATGAATTTAGGTAAAGGGGTGCAGAGCCAGTGGTGGTTCTGTAGGCAAACATTAATGCCTTGAATTTAATGCGAGCAGCTATTGGTAGCCAGTGCAAATTGATGAACAGAGGCGTGACGTGCGTTCTTTTCGGCTCATTAAAGATTAATCTTGTAGCGGTATTTTGGATTAATTGTAGAGGTTTGATGGAATTGGCTGAAAGACCTGCCAAGAGAGTATTGCAATATTCAAGTCTGGACAGAACAAGAGCCTGAACAAGGAGTTGTGTTGAATGTTCCGAGAGAAAGGGCCTGATCTTCTTAATATTGTATAATGCAAATCTGCAGGACCAGGCAGTTTTAGCAATGTGGTCTGAGAAAGTCAGCTTATCATTAATCACAACCAAGGTTTATGGCTGTTTTTGAAGGAGTTATGGTTGATGAGCCTAACTGGAAGGTGAAATTGCGATGAAGTGATGGGTTTGCTGAAACTACAAGCAGTTCTGTCTTAGCTAGGTTGACTTGAAGGTGATGGTCCTTCATCCAGCAAGAAATGTCTGTTAGACATGCTGAGATGCGAGCAGCTATCGTCGGATCATCAGGATGGAATGAGAGGTAGAGTTGAGTGTCATCAGCATAGCAGTGATATGAAAAGCTATGTTTCTGAATGACAGAACCTAGTGATGCCATGTAGACAGAAAAGAGAAGTGGTCCAAGAACTGAGCCCTGAGGCACCCCAGTAGCTAGATGTTGCGACTTGGATAGCTCACCTCTCCAAGATACCTTGAAGGACCTATCTGAGAGGTAAGACTCAAACCACTGGAGTGCAGTTCCTGAGATGCCCTTTCTCAATAGGGTTGACAGGAGGATCTGGTGGTTGACCGTATCAAAAGCAGCAGACAGATCCAGCAAGATAAGTAATGAAGACTTGGAAGCCGCTCTTGCAAGTCTTAGGGCTTCAACAACTGAGAGCAAGGCAGTTTTGGTCGAATGTCCACTTCTGAAGCCAGGTTGGTTACTGTCCAGGAGGTTGTTCTGTGTGAGAAAAACAGAGACTTGGTTGAACACAACTTGTTCAAGGTGTTTTTGCAATGAAAGGTAGAAGGGAAACCGGTCTATAGTTCCCTAAAAGAGTTGGGTTAAGAGTAGATTTTTTAAGAAGTGGGGTTATACGAGCCTGTTTAAATGCTGAGGGAAAAATGCCAGTGTGAAGGGATGTGTTAATTATGTGAGTGAGTGCAGGTACAACTGCAGGAGAAATGGCTTGAAGGAGATGAGATGGAATAGGATCAAGCGGACAAGTAGTAGGATGACTGGAAAGGATGAGTTTAGAGACTTCTGCCTCAGAGAGAGGAGAGAAGGATGTGAACGAGTGTATGTTTGCTGGTAAGATGTGTTTGATAGATAGTGGTGTGGAAAATTGTGCAGTGAGGTTTGTAATTTTATTAATGAAGAATGTTGCAAAGTCGTCAGCTGTCAGAGTTGATGAAGGAGGGGGAGGAGGAGAACAAAGGAGGGAGGAAAATGTTTTAAAGAGCATGCGAGATTTAGGCGAATTGTTAATTTTGTCATGATAGTATGTCGTTTTAGCAGTGGAAACATTAGCAGAGAAATCAGAGAGGAGTGATCGATATAAATTAAGGTCAGTAGGATTTTGTGATTTGTGCCATACCCTTTCTGCAGCCCTGAGTTTAGAACGATGTTCGCGGAAGAACATCAGATAGCCAAGGGGCAGAAGGGGTGGTACATGCTGGCCCGGAAGATAAGGGGCAGAAAGTATCTAAACAAGACATCAGAGTGGAACAGAAAGTATCAGTAGCACTGTTAGCATCAAGAGATGATAACTGTTTAGGGGAAGGAAGCGAAGATGAAACCATAGCAGATAGCCGGGAGGGTGAGAGTGAGCGCAAGTTACGTCGAAAAGTGACTTGTGGAGGGGTATATGATGTGTCAGGAATCATGTTGAGGTTAAGAGTGAGGAGGAAGTGATCCGAGGTATGCAGTGTGGTAATGCAGATCCGAGGTATGCAGTACATGATCAGTGGAGCAGTGTCTTGTGTAAATAAGGTCCAGTTGGTTGCCTGATTTGTGAGTAGCCATAGTTAACACTCTTTTGAGATCAAAAGAGGCAAGTAGAGTGTGGAAGTCCGCAGCCTGAGGTTTATCTAGGTGGATATTGAAGTCTCCAAGTATAACTAAGGGAGTACCATCCTCGGGAAAGGTTGAGAGCAATAAATCTAATTCTTCCACAAAGTTACCTAGTGGTCCTGGAGGACGATAAACAGCTACAAAATGGATTTTTAGAGGGTAGGTAATAGTAACCGAATGTGATTCAAAGGAGCTGTTGATACTCAGAGATGGTAAAGGTAAAAAAAAATGTTTTATATAAAAACAATATTCACAAAACAGTTTAACACATTGACGTCTAATTGCAAGGTTGAAACATTTTACTTATTTATTCAAACAGACAGAAATATTCTTATGAAATAAATAGATATTCATGTGGTGCAAATGCAACCAGGATCACTTGAATGACAGCATCAAACTAGAAAATAGTATTATACAAATAGAAAAACACAATGTAATATCTGAGGAAAAACCTGAAGCTAAACCACTGCAGTGACTTTGCTGTATACGAATCAATACAAAATGTTGTTCTTTACAATATAACACTGCGCTATGTCTTTCTTATCCAGACACCCTTGAGATTTCTCTACTGTTAGACCAAGCTATGTCAGGCACTGCCCTTATTGGATTGAAACTGTGAGACTGTTTCACCCAACTTCTCTTCCTTTCTAATCATTATTTATGAGTTTTTTCTCAGTTCCGTTCTGGCCGTTAGAACAGTGAGGCTTTCTTTTTTTTTCTTCCTTTTTTTTTTTACAGGAGCCCAAAAATAGCATACATTTTTCTTTGTTAGTGAATGCCGAGGCAATTCAGGCTCGGACACCGAGATTGTGGAGGATACATCTGGTGTTATAAAGGAGAGTATGTGTATGCAAGTGTTTTGTTAACACCGGAGGGATCAAGGTGCCCTACGGTGGGGGATGGTCACGTGAACGATTGATTCTGCTCAATGTCTCAATACGTCATCCCCCTCTCTCTCCCCCTGCTCTCTCGCTCAATTGTCCTGCTATTTCTCCATTTGTCCATCCAGTCCCTGAAGACTGCCACTGCACAGGCCTCTCCAGGTGTTTTTCTCTGACTATTTTCACAGCTTCCTCAGCAATCTGGATTGCATATCTGAGATTTGACCTTCAGTGCAATTATGTCAAACCACCTTGGAGTAAAGATAGTTCAATAAACTGACAACAAAATATGTTTCTGACACAGTGAATGAAAAAATGGCATAGAGCAGAAATGCGACAGCTGCTTCATATAGCCTCAGTATGATTGAGACATTAGTGAACCTACTGTATCCCTGCTGATAGCAACATAATCTCAACACTATTCGGCCTGTAGCATTCCGGATGGATGTATCCGCAGGGACAGCTGGAATAGTCCGAGACATTCCCTTCTCCCGACCCTTCCTCCGGTCCGGATACCCAACCATAGCCACCTAGACTCACTCCTTGAATAATTTCCCTCTCTCAGGAACAAAGAGATTCTCTCTCAGTCTGTCCCAGTGATTATTGGGGGTCATTGTGGCATTTCGGCTCAGTGAATGAAATCATTCAAGCGACTTTCACAAAGCCAAAAGGACTGCGAGAAAGAGTTTAACTCTTAATTGAAATGGCTCGCTTTAAAATTACAAGTCAAGGAGGTCAGTAGTTTGCAAAGTATGAAAACCTCTATTTGTGTTACACATCCCCGTCTAAGTGAGATGGGTGCATGCTGTAAATGTACAAGAGCTCTCAGCAAAGAGCACACATCAATATAGAGAGAAAAAAACATTGGAGTGTATGATCAATGAACAAGCATTTGTTGCAAAGCGAGGATCCATTTAGACAATCAATAATATTAAACAAGCAATGAATGATTGTTCTTCTTATGAAATGAATTAGTAAAGTTATGTCATTCATTTCAGCCATTGTGGTAGAAATGTGTCCAATTCTGACTTTCCTGACCTATAAAAAGAGATTTCTGTGACTCACCTTGCAATGATCTCTCCATGACGCAGTTCTTGCTGTGAAAGCACTTTCTCTAAAACTCAATTAGAGCATCTTTGCCAGTCAGCCTCGTGTACGACTAGTGAGAATGACCAGCACTCAAATGTAGTGCACTACTTCCACTTCTTTCCCATAATGCCGCTGGGCAAATCCTGCTGTGAGATCATGTTCTATCAATTGAGAATACACGGCTTAGTGTTCTTTAATGGGCTCAAGGTGTGTATCCGTGTCTGATTCAGCTGGAATCTTGTGTTGTTTGTGTCTGATGGCTGCTGATGAATTGCATGGCCAGTCGATTCTTCATTTCCTGTCACTTTAAGGCATTTTGAGTTATTTTCTGTTTAGTTATTTATTTTGTTTCATTGCAGATGTTTCTGGTCAAGTGCGAGAAGTAGAGCTCATTCATGCTGACGCACTCGAGATAGTATTTCCCTCCGCCGCTTTCATACAACCACAATCCCAAAATGTGTTGGCAGAATCATCTGTGAGGATGTCATCATGGACAAAATTACAGCTTATATCCTTCTTATTTCTTTGCTTTATGATCAGGGGGTTTGAAAAAAAAATGGATCCTGTTTGTGAAGAAATAAAAATTTACATTTTGGGGGCAATTTTAAATCTTAACTCACATCACGTGCAACATTGTGTGGGAACATTGCTTGTCAAAAAATATGATAAATTACAAACTTTAGTTTTGTGTTTTCCCAATTGTTCCATATATTATATATCTCTTCACTAAGCCAAAAGTGTATTTATGCATTCAGGATCAGTAGAAGAAGAGTAAAAAAAAAAAAAAAAGCAAAACACTGACATATGGCTCAACAAGAAGGACAGCTTGATGATATAAGAAAGTTTCGAGGGAGTCTGTTGATCATATCTTTTTTGCCTTGCACAATGAGCATCTGTTTATTTTAATATGCCACTAAGGTGATCTGGCTGCAGTTGAAAATTTATTGGAAATTATGGTCAGGTCATTATAATACATCTTTTTCCAATAAAAGGGTGTTTTGGAGTTCATGGAGTCATTGAGTAATTAATTTTAGTTGCATAATTTCAGATATTACTGAAAAAAAGAGCCAAATAAATTATTTACTGTCTTATGCTCTTGTGCTTAAAAAACATATGTATATATTCTAAAATAAATCATATATTTTATATATATATATATATATATATATATATATATATATATATATTTCAAATACAAAATATGTAGTTAAAACTTCAAACACAGTCGGAAAAAAAATCCTTAGAGTCAATAGACAGACAATTCAGCCATGATCCAGTGAGACAGGGCATTTAATAAATTTGAATAGCTTAATAAAGTGAACCTTCTAAAATGTAATTTTTCCTCATATCCTCATTTAGAGATTTCCCACTACTGCCATTTAACAAACAGTGACACACAGGGGCTGTTTAAAGCTGAAGTAAGCCTGAAGTAGGTTATTTAAAACAGCAATGAATACAAAATGTTCCTCTGAGTGCCACTGTTCTTGTCAGTGGAGTATTGCTATTTTTCCTTGCATCCCTGAGTGTTCCTGCAGTGCGCATGAAACTGTCTTCCCGTAGTGTGCGAGATGTTCTTTTCGTGCTTTCTAAACAGTTTCCTCCATAAATTTTGAAGCAATGTCATTTTATGGATGGTACAGATACTCTCTTAAAAGCCTGTGAAGACAATTACCAGATTTTGTTTATCACCATTCTGGCATGAAAGTATTTGCACATCAAAAGGCATCCTATATTTGTTTCTGTTCAGCATTAGAATGTCATCTGCAAACAGTATGTAACTGAATGTTTTCAAATTGCTGTTCCTAGGACTCTTCTCGAAGGAGTTTGCATCCTTAGCAGCTGCTTATTTCCCACAAAAGAAGCATTTCTGTGCAAGGCCGAAAATATATGATGTGATGTTTTGTATGTTGTCAGATAGGCTACAAAAAAGGCAAATAACATTGAAAACGTGTTTACTGGGGGTCATGTTGCACAAAAGACGTACAAAGTCAGGGAAGCAAAACATGACTTGTTTTAAAGCGATTTATAAATTAGTTTTGAATTGCTCTGTAATTTGAAACATTAAGTATTAAATATTAAAGCCTGAATTATAAGCACAATCCCAGTGGAAACTGTAATTGTCAAAAAATGTTAAATTTAGATGACAGAATTTCTGCAACATGCTGTCCTGACCCAGAACTGCTATGATTGTATGGTCTCATTGTTCCCTCTAGTGGACAAAAACATACTAGCAACTGTCACTAGGTCCAACTTTTCCTATGAAAATCAGTAGAAAAAAAGCCTTGTCTGGCAAAATGAACCAATAATTATAAATAATACACAGCTGTTTGACAGTTTGAGTTAAATGAATACATTAGACATACACCTGGACTTCTCTTGACTGAAGTGTGCTTCAAGAAGAAGCCTGTTGTTTAATTCTTTTCAGAAGACCTATTGAAGAATCTCCTAGCACCGTAAGAAACGTACTGTAAAACATAACGCTCCTTCATAACCCCCAAACCCCCGACCCTGCTGAACTCACAGGGCTACAGCTGCAGTGTAAGACTTTGTTTGTTCAGTGTACTCCACATTTCTGCTCCTCACCCCCATCTCTCTCTCTCTCTCTCTCTCTCTCTCTCTCTCTCTCCCTCCCATTCATTTAGTCTTCTGTTTATGTTTTGCTGTGGGGGCAGGGGAAGGTGCTGGGCCTGGGGCTGGTGGAGGTTTGGCCAGTGAAATCACAAGATCAACTCTAGAAAAGATAAGTGGAGAACATATGATAAATTCAAGAAAGTAAACCATGGTTGTTTTAGTTAATTGAAGTCATAACAAAAGTGGTTTGATTATCATTTGTGTCTTTGCAGGGAGAAATTAAACATTTAAAGGAACAGTTCACCCAAAATTTGCTGAAAATGTACTGATTCTGGCCATCCAAGATGAGTTAGTTTCTTCATTGGAACAGATTTGGAGAAATTTTGCATTACGTCACCAATACATCCTCTGCAGTGAATGGGTGCCAGTGCCACTATAATGAGAGTCCAAGTAAGCTATACGACTCCAGTCCATTTCCAATTAGCATCTTGTGTAGTGAATAGCTGTGTGACTGTAATAAACAAATCCATCATTATGATGTTTTTAAGCTTCAAAACTGTTGCTTCCAGCTAAAGTATTTAAGAGTCGACTATTTATAATATTGCTTTCTCCAGTGAAAGTAATGTCTTCCTAATCAGGAGAGAAATATGCACAGTTCAAACACCGTTTACTAGTGAAAACAGTCCAAAACTGTTTTAGACAAATATGATTTTAATGTGATTTTGATGTCCAACAGTGGTGGACTTTTTCACTGGAGGAAGTGTTTTTATGGTTTATGCTTTTCGCTTCACAAGACTCTCATTCTGACGGCACCCATTCACTGCAGAGGATCCATTGGTGAGCAAGTCATGTAATGCTAAATTTTTTCCAGATCTTTTCTGATGAGGAAACAGATTAATCTACACCTTGGATGGCCTGAGAATGGGTACATTTTCAGCAATTTTTCAGCATTTTGGGTGAACTATTCCTTTATTCCTGGCTCACTTTGAATCGTTTTCATTATGGCTCATGTCAGAATGATGAAAGACTTACATTTCAGTGCCTTTTTCTACAAGTTTTTTGATTGCTTTGACAATCTTGTCGATCCTTTTCTGTGAAAAAATGGAAACAAAACTAAGTGCTACGTCTGAAATAGCCTATGGTTATATGTTCATAAAGTAGTGAGATCTCATAATAAGTGAATTTCTGGTTAGGAAAATGAGGAGAAGGCGCAATTTACACATTCACACACAATGCATAGAGCCCCAATTTATTTATTGGTTTTTTTTTTTTTTTATATATAGGCCTGTGTGTAAAGACCAAATGAGGCACACACTTACCTGTTGAAGTCTGTACAACAGTGGCAGAGAGAAGGCACATATCACACCTGTTCAAAGGTGATGAATTACTGTACGTTAATATCATGCATCATCACAACAATGCAGTAATACTTGATAAAGTATGATCCACATCACTCTGACTCTGTTTAGTTACTGACAATAGGTCAGAATTAATTTGTGATGAATCTTTACAAATTTCAATAGGATATCCTTACCGGTCATCAACAGCGTGAGACCATTGGCTTGGACCCCCACATAGGTCAACAAATACAGGAACACAACAAACTACACAAACAAATAAAATACAGTCATTCAGATAAAAGCAATGTATTTGGTTTTAAATCATTTTACTTGATTTTACTCTACATTTAGATGTTTTTATCCAAAGACATTAACATTAACCTTAAGTTGAAGGTAGCTTATATATTTTTATCGGTATTTGTGTTTGCTGGGAATTTGAATCTATGGCTAGCACCCTGCTGTACCAGGAACATTATGTTCTTATAATAATAAAGGTCAATTTTTCTTTTCCAAATATGAATTTCTTTACTTTCACACGTGCTTAATCTCACAGAACCTTTGCCTTTGGGAATGAAAGCACATGGTAATAGTTCATATCAGGACTAATTACGTAAGTGAGTAGTATCCCCTGATGTGGTGAAAGTAGGCCATAAATTGCAGTAAATGCGTGAAAACCGCTCGGTGTAGCTGAGGTGAAATATTTAAGACGCGTGTGAGACCTTCACTGAGTCCATGATGCTATCGATGAAGAACAGCCTCTTCAGCTCGGTGACAGCCGTAGCAATCAGCAGAACGATTTGTTCCGCTATGCGAACTGTGTCCTCATCTGTCAGCGTACGGTCCTCATCCAAATATGACCTTTTTAATAAAGAAAAGTGGACCAGCTGAGAAAGATTACATATATTAATCCAGACTTATTTGAGTTGCTTTTCCCTCCGTCGAGCTCCTGCCAAATCATTCAATATTTGTTTTAAATCTGCACATCTGTTATGCATCTCAAGAATGAATATTTTAACCCATGATCAACTTGATAAATGAGTGAACTCATCCGTTGAAACCAGCTTGCAAATAGGGCAGACTGGGGGTCTGTAACTTTATAAGCAATATCACACAAACAAGTGTTGTTGTTTTCATAGCACACCACAACTGCACAAGTGGTTTTAAAACTAATCAACGCAAACACTGACAGGACTTCTGCTACTTCACCATCTGCTTCAAGAGGTACAGTAAACAGCAGAATTAGTTACACCTTTAGGGTTAAATCTGTGTAAAAACTTATTTGTTTTACAGCATATACTCACTGAAAAGGATGAGATCCATCACTGAGGCGGACAAGCATCATGGCTTTGTAAAGCAAGCGTACAGGGAGAGTAAAGGCCATGATGCCTAAACCGAGATTGGACAGGATCGTGATGGCACTGAGCTGGAACAAACTAGCCAAACCCACAACCAAACCTGTAAACACCAGCCCGGTGGTCCCCACATCCCGCCAGTATACCAGATCCACCACTAGAGAGGGTAAGAAAAATGAATGCGTGAAATGTCAGGGAAATAAACATATAAAGAGGCAGAGTGATGGAAAGATAGAGAAGAAAAGACTGAGGGAGAAATGCAGTGACCATGCAGCACTGCTTTGAAGTCGGTCTTAAAGGGGGATGTGTGGTGGAGTATCTGGGTGGTCAGATATGCATGTTTGCACAGGGTGTCTGGTAATTTTTATTTATTTTTTTTTTGTGGTAAAACAGACTATCAAATTACAAATGCAGATTTTCTACATTTTCTACAAATTTTAGTTTTATTAATTCACTTTAGAATTAATAGTATATAAAATGTTAAATAAAATATCTATTTTGTGTCTTTTCTCATCTAAATTTAAATCCAGTTATTTTGGAAAATTAAAAACTAAATAAATAAAAAATTTGCCTATCCCTCACTCTGGGCTTTTCAATGCATAGGACTTTTAATTTGATAAATGAAGCCAATTTACATATAAATATTGTTTCAAATGTCATCATATTGTCTACGCACTATGTTATGAAAATGACACATTGATTATTGAAAAAACATTGATTTTCCTTTGTCAAATAATGTGACAGTAATGAAGACAATAAGTAAGTTTCTCTTTTTCCTTAATGTGTATTCTGGTCATTTGTCATGTTTGAAAAGGGGAAAAAAATATAAGATAGCAAAATTGATGTCATATGTCAATATACAAATAATAAAAGTTTTTTTTTTTTTTTTGTTAGCCTGCTGGAAGCTTTAGCAATGAGTGGCCATCTGTGTCAACACAACATTTGTTGAGAGTGATACAGTTGTAGTCTGACCTGGATGTATTTAGAAATTTTATATAATGAGATCTACCAGTAATGGGAGGGGTAGAGTACATAGTGAGTATCCAAAAACAAAATATTAAAAGTGGCCTTAAAGTTGTCAAGGACCTGAAATTTAGTTTTAATAAAAGCAATAAAGCTGCTAGAGGTTTTCATTTAGCATTGATTATAATTACATTGATCATCAAGGATTCTGCCAGAAACACTTGATGAAACCACATAATTGTCCAACAAAGCTTAGTCACGTTATACACCACAGGCCAAACATGTCAAGTCTGTAAACACATTCAATTTTCTCTGCACATGAACAACTAATCTGTACCAAAGAATCTGCACATTATTTTGTACAATTGCTGTAATTATAATTATAATTATGTAACACATGACATATGACATAAATGGACAAGAAGCCTTCGTGTCAGAGAGTGCATGGACACAAACACAGTGGAACAGCTAATGGCAGTGTGCATTTACACGCCCCTTCCCCTGTGAAGCCAATAGACCCCAACAGCTGTTGATTCTGATTATCCTCCAAATGCAGGTGCAAATCTGTGCTGTGGCGCACACTGGTGCAAAGCTGAACAAGCCTTTATCAGATCAATCCAAACCCTCTGAAATCTTCTCTGCATAAAATCTTCCACATGGCTTTCACTCCTGCTAAAGCACTTTATTGCAGCCTAACATGGCCGGGTCAGATTGAATCTCTCTGGGGAGACGTCTGCCAGCACTGCCAAAATAAGACTGAGCGAAGATCTCACCTCCTTCATTCAGACTTCAATGCCTCCTTCTTTGCCACAAAATCCTAGAGTCATGCATAGGTCGGATCCTGAAGGCATTCCATCCATCAGATTCCCATCAGCCTGCCAAGCTCCCATTGGGAAGTCCTGTGTGATGTGCTGACCAGTCAGCAGTATTACTATAACTCTAGTGTACACCAATCAACTTCAATCTGATCTCCTACCCCCCATCCCCCCGTCCCCCCACCTCGCCAACACACTCAGTTTCTGCCAACCTACTATTCACGTACCAGCACATTACACGTGTTAACAATATAGCCCAGGAGAGCTCGATCCCTGCACAGTGGAAGACTCTCACCTTTGCTGGCCATTTCTGCTTCTTCCACACCAAACCCCCTCTCCTCCCAACGCTCCACGAACCCTCTGGGCTTTTTTTGGCCATCATAGCGTTGTCAGCGGGAAGGGGTTGGTCTGACCTAATAATATCTCAACCACTTGGACACCCCATCTTTATAAACACACACACACACACACACACAGCTATCTTCCCTCATGGCCCGTTCAGAGCTTAAGGAACCTGAGACGTCAGCATGTGTCTGTGTGTAGTCAAGTCTTCATCTCGAGGGAGATGGCTAACCTTAGATACAAGCAAATTACTCAGACGTTCCTCAAAGAGTGCTGTGCTTTATCTTCTCACATGCTGTGAAAAGTGCTGGCCTTTAACACCCAGCTGAAGGTGTGTGTGGGTGTGTGTGTGTGTGTGTGTGTGTGTACTGGTATTCACTACATTATGGGGACCAAATGTGTCCACAAGTATAGTAATACCAGCCAATTTTGACCTTGTTGGGACATTTTGCCATGAAGAAACAAGCTTATAAATCATAGAGTTAAGTGTTTTAAAAATCTAAAAATGCAGAGATTTTCCTGTGAGGGGTAGGTATGTAGGGTTAGGGTAAGGGGATAGAAAATACAGTTTGTACAGTATAAAAACCATTACGCCTATGGAATGTCCCCATAATGATATGAATACAAGTGTGTGTGTGTGTGTGTGTGTACAATTATATGTACAGTTCTATAATACTATAAATGATCATTTCAATATAATTTATATATTTAAAAATAAAATAATTATATTGTTTAATTTATAACAACAATAATAGTAAGTAGAATAATAATGCCTAATTTATTATCATTCTTTTATAATTTATGATGATATAAGTAATATAGATGATACAAAAATGATCACATAAAATGATAAAAGTATTGATGAAAAGACTAGAATTTTTTTTTAATGTTTTTAAAAATCTAAACTTCATTTTAATTGAAATTAACTATTTTATTTTTGCAATAATGATAATAATGCTATTGCTGCTTGGCCCACCAGATGAGTCAGTACTACAAGCATCTGATGTAATGATCATTCTGCCATCAAACACATTTATTCATAAGCCATTTTTGTTTGCGTCATTCCACGGACTCATACAAAGAGTTAAAAAGACAAAAATAGCCTGTTATGTAATAATGTTTATGAATGCATTTTTGATTTACATAATCCACTAATCTGTCTGAATCAACCTTTGTTAGAGTCTCCCAAATTCATATTTGAATATGCCATTCATGAATTCTGCTCAAGGCGAACTATGTTCTTTAATATGAATCACTGAATCTCCCTCACATAATATTTTTAAGCAGAGTGTACTTTGTGCCTTCTCTCTCAGCCTTTCTCTCTTACTGGGCTGCTGTGAAAATCTGTTATGCACATTAATCTGTGCATGTTAGGTAATCCAAAATTATCAAATGTTCAGCAGAGATGATTAACAGAGGGAGTTCAAGAGGAGAAACCGAGGGAGGGAGAGAGAGAGAGAGAGAGAGAGAGAGAGGGCATTGAACATGTGAAAGAGAGAGCCACTCTGCGAAAGGATTGCATGTCGGTGTGTACAACAAGAGGGAGGACACTGTGAGATGATTGGTGCACAGAAATAGCTCGGCCAATCAGAGCGATGACAAGGAAATAACGGGCTCAGACAGAGAGAAAGCTTAGAGAGAGAGAATATTACTGACATATAGAGGAGGAAGGCAACAAAAGTGGATCAAATTGGAAAGAGCCACTATGAGTACAGAGAGATTAGATCTCAGTGAGATGTCTAGCAATAGAGAGACAGAAGGGAAAATCAACCGTTCTACATCAGATCACTCGAGGATGCTTCAAGGTGCAGAATCAGCCTCTTGGGAGATAATGCTGTGAAGGCCCTGAGCAGCAAGGCTCAGCCGAAGCAAAGCCAGCAAGCTACTGGGTGGAGGCTGTGAACAGATTTGAACAAGTGAAGAAAAAAGACATCATGAGGACATCCAGGAAAGGAAGCGTGGAAATGCCTGCTTTTGTAAGACAGCTGGTGAAGGAGACCGAGAAAAGGGTCACCTCCTTTTTTAAAGGGGGACGAGGGGGAGGCGCAGGGGAGCTGTCTGAAGGCGAAGAGGGAGGAGAGGAGGAAGGGGTCATC
Source organism: Onychostoma macrolepis (assembly GCF_012432095.1). Lineage (NCBI taxonomy): Eukaryota > Metazoa > Chordata > Actinopteri > Cypriniformes > Cyprinidae > Onychostoma > Onychostoma macrolepis. Next base: position 16,515,133 of record NC_081175.1, read on the forward strand.
CCTAGCCCCTACTTGGACCGACCGGTTCTGGACAAGCACATGCAAGAGGGCTGTGCCTCCTGGGGACTTACCTATGCCCTGGCCAGCATGCAGGGTTGGAGGGCCCACATGGAAGATTTCCACAACTGCTTCCCTCAGCTAGGAGGGGAACTGGCCCACTGGGGGTTCTTCGCTGTGTATGATGGACACGCAGGGAGCGCAGTGGCCCAACACTGCTCCAGAAACCTGCTGGACCACATCCTGGGCACAGGTGAGCAGCAAGCTGTCCTACAAACAGCAGAACATCTTGCATCTTTTTGGCTTATACTCAGTGTTGGGAAGGTTACTTTAGAAATGTAATAGGTTACAGATTACAAGTTAGCCTATTTAAAATGTAATTAATAGTGCAACTATTTCAATTACTGTAAGTAATGTAACTGATTACTTTTCTAAAAAATCATTTATATTTTCATATTAATCATTTTGAAACATTTAAAGCAGGCAGGGTTAACCTTACAGTAGTACTCAACACTGTAGTACTCAGACTTCTCAAAATACTTCATCACTTGAATTAAGATTATAATTTAACTTTAAAGTGCAACCACCATAAAATCAGACTTTAGCACCTTTTTTACTTTGAGATCATTCTAAGATTAACAAGATGCAGTTTTTGAAATCAAATCTTTGCATAGCTATGTCAGGAAACACTGGCGTCTAACAATGCCTTGGAAAACACTGTAAATATAAAAAAATAAAGCAATATACGTAAACCCAAATAAGAAAATATAAAAAAATAAAGCAATATACGTAAACCCAAATAAGAAATAAAACAGTTATCAAATAAGCATATGTCCTAAACTCCTGAAACATTGGTTTCAATGCAATTTGGGAAAGGAATCAATCAAATCTGTAAATATTCAGATGTAACCCCCTTTGTAATTGTTAACATTTTCATAAGTAACTGTAAAATAATTACACATTTTTCTCTCAGCAACTGTAACAGATTACAGTTACATTTATTTTGTAATTAAATTACGTAATTCTGTTGCATGTAACTAGTTACTCCCCAACACTGCTCACACTATATTTGTACATCAATAGTCATTTGAGAGCACAGCAAACCTACTAACTGGGTGGCTTTTGATGAGAAACAGAAATGATATCACGTGGGAATCGTATTGATCTCTTTAGAATAGATCCAAGAGGATCTCATCAGATTAGATTAATTTGTAGACCTACTATACATCCAAAGCCAAAGCAACCCAATTAAGCCGTGATCTGACAAGTTAATTGTGGTGTACAACACGTTCCTAAAGCAATTAGAAGTGAAGTAATGGTATAATGGTTGATCTTGGTCAATCTTCTCTAATGAAGCCTTTAACATGCAAACGTGATCTGTTTGAAGTCACCAAAAGGCCTTGTTGATTATTTAGTGACACAAGCTATTCCCTCTCAGGAAAGATCCGAGCAGATGAGGATGTAGTAAGGGTCACTGAAGGCATCAAGGAGGGCTTCTTTCTCATGGACAAGCACCTTCATGCCATGGCCTGCCGTGAGGGTTGGGAACGTGGAGGGACGACTGTCATTGCCACCGCTATCACTCCACACCACATCTACTTTGTGAACTGCGGGGACTCTCGGGCGGTCTTGTGCCGTGCGGGACGGGTGGCCTTCTCGACGGAAGACCATAAGCCCTTCAGCCCCGGCGAGAGGGAGAGGATAGAGAACGCTGGAGGATCGGTGACTTTGCAGCGCGTGAACGGCTCGCTGGCAGTCTCCCGAGCGCTGGGGGACTTCAGTTACAAGACAGCCGAGTGGCGGCCGGTCACGGAACAGATGGTATCGCCAGAGCCGGACGTGTCTGCTGTGGAGCGCTCGCCAGCAGATGAGTTTCTGGTTCTGGCCTGCGATGGTGTGTGGGACACAGTCACTAATGAAGAGCTCTGTGCCTTCGTACACAGCCGACTGCGTGTCTGCACAGACCTGAGAGAGGTCTGCTCCCAGGTCATCGACCTTTGCCTCTATAAGGTTAGTACGAACAAAGGAGTTTTTTCACTCTGTTTTCGATTTCTCCTTAAACCCTGCTTAAAAAAAAAAAGTCTCTTTTCTCATTGCAGTTTTGGGACATTTCTGAATGTCTTTGAGTTCCAGAGTACTAGTGACAGCCCCGTTTACTACTGTTGCTAGATAACAACTTACAGACAATGCCAGCTTCACTGCTTTATTCAAGTTATGTTATGTCACTTTAAACTTTAAGCTTTATTTATTTAAAAAGATATTTTTGATACATTTTAGCTGCTTATATGGCACCATATTTTTGGCCTATATACAGTCAAACCAAAAATTATTCAGACACCAGATATAATTTTTGATTTTTTTTTTTTATTAGTGGGTGCAGGACACTATAGTTCATTTATGTAAGTGAGGATATCAAAACAAAATTAATTGGTATTCTCAATAATACAGCTGAATAATTTTTGGTTGATTGTAAACCATTACATACCTTTCTATCAAAGTTATCTGACATTATCAAGATGAATTTGTTCTGACACCATTTTCTAAACTATAGCGAATAAACTGTGATAATATGAGAAATGTTGAAGTTTTGGTTCGACTGTATATAGGACTTATCAAAAGTTTGGAAACATGATTTTTAAATATTTTCAATGAACTCTCCTATGCTCACCAAGGCTGCATTTATTTGATGAAAAATACAGCAAAAACAGTAATATTGTGAAATATTATTACAATTTGAAATAACTATTTTCTATTTGATTATATTTTAAAATGTAATTTATTCTTATGATGCAAAGCTGAATTTTCCACATCCATTACTCCAGTCTTCAGTGTCACATGCTTCTTCTGAAATCAAATATACTGTATTTATATTGACAAAAATTCATTAAAAAGAATTGAAATCTTAAATACGGACTGTCTTGGCTATGGCATCCAAAGCTGACTTCAGCCAGACGGTTACATTACGTAAGAGAAATACAGAATGGCCTTTAGGCTGCAGAAAAGGATGTGCTGACCTGAAAATGTCAACATCTTTCTCTCCGCAGTAAGCCAGATCTCTGCTCTGTCAGGACTGCACTTTCGACCATCATGCATCTCAAAATGAGGCTGTATTCAGCCACTAAGCTGCAACGGGATAAACTACTTTTAGCCTTGGTGTGAGGAGATTACAGCATTCTGCCTAGCATTGTGCCATGTAGGGATAGACAACCAACAACATCCCTTAGAAATGAAGGATAAGGTCTGCATTAGCGTCACCAATTCCAATCTACTTAATCATCAACGTGAGGTAGTTGTCCTTAGAACAAAAGCCTCAAGACTGGCTGATAGCATCACGCTAGTGCCTGCGTATCTAAAGAAACATCAGAGAAAAAATGATACTGCCGAGTTTAGCGATTAAATCATTTAGCAGACACGTAATTTGCACGTCTAACTTTCCCTTCCTTTTTTTCTTTTGTCTCGTCTCCATGTATTTCTAACAGGGGAGCCTTGATAACATCAGCATCATTCTAGTTTGTTTTCCTGGCGCCCCCCAGCTGTCACCTGAAGCACTGCACCAGGAGGCTGAGCTGGAGGACTTTCTGGAGTCCAAAGTAGCTGGTAAACCATCTGATTAAATTTAGCTCCTATTGATGTTGCTCTTTAGATTTAAATGAGATTGCAATCCTTTCAAATCATGGAGTCATATAATGGTTAAAGTAAATGGTCCTCTAGGGGCCTGCTTGAAGAATTAAATCATTGTCACCCATGCTTCTTTGACAGAGATATTTGAGGAGCTGAGCGCAAGAGGTGATGAGCCTGATCTGCTGTCAGTTCTGACGGTACTGGCTTCCACAGTGATTCCTGGACTTCCACCAGGGGGCGGCCTTCAGAGCAAGTGAGTGCACGTTGAATATCATGCTTTACTTCTGCTCAAAATAGCAGTCAGCAATTATCCAAGAGAGGTGTGAAAACCTTTTCACAGACTGTGACATGAGCATTTTTAGGCGCAGCTGTTGCATGAAATAGATAAATCACAGTTCCAGTTCTTTAAAGCGGTTTATACCGAGATTAAATTTGATTAGCATTTTTATTCATCTTTCTGCCATTTTTATGTTATTATTGTTGTTGTTGTTGTTATTGTTAAAAGGCATTTTTTATCACTGATATTGATTGATATTGAATTATTATTGATATTTATTTATTTAATAATTTAAGCAATTATAATATTAATAATACTTTTATTAATAATAATAATAATAATAAAAGTGATAGATCAAGTAAATGGAAACACCAATATTTTAAATACAATTTCTGTGACTGGCTATGTGGACCAACAATGTATAAAATCATATAATATTTTGAAATATTTAAATGCATCATTATTAAAAGAATAATACAGTAGTTTTTGCTTTTTATCAATATTGAGTTAATATATTCTTCCAAAATGCTTAATTGCAGTTTAAAAAAAACGTGTATTGCATCTAAATATTAAATTATAGTTGAAAGGATGACATATCCACCCTTGTGCTGCTGAGAAACGTCCAGGTACACTAGGTACATGTAGACAGCAGCTTTTCTCAGATCCAAGTGTCTGCTCAGTACAGGCACTTTCTCTAAAAAAACACCAATCAGCTCCACAATAGAGCTCAAATGATATGTAGTTGTAATGATTGCCAAAAGAACAGAGGACTGAACTTTGAAATATCATATTTTCTAAACATTTGCAGGCGGAACTGTATAATTTCAGCCTACTATCAGCAGAAAGAGGCTCGGCGATCTAGATTAGCCCAGGTAAGTGTCTGTACAGAACTATCCATTTTATAATATTTATATATATATATATATATATATATATATATACAGTCATGGCCAAAAATATCGGCACCCTTGGTAAATATGATCAATGAAGGCTGTGAAAATTAATCTGCATTGTTAATCCTTTTGATCTTTTATTAAAAAATTCACAAAAATCTAACCTTTCATTGGATAATAAGAATTTAAAATGGGGAGAAATATCATTATGAAATAAATGTTTTTCTCAAATACACATTGGACACAATTATTGGCACCCCTAGAAATTCTTATGAGTAAAATATCTCTGAAGTATATTCTCATTCATATTCACAATTTTGAGCACTCCAGGGTGATTATGAACATGAAATTATCCAGCCATGGCTTCCTGTTTCACAGAAATATAAATAGGAGGGAAAACAAAGCCCAAAATTCCCTTAATCATCCATCACAATGAGAAAAAACAAAGAATATATTTCTGATGTGCAGCAAAAGATAATTGAGCTTCACAAATTAGTGAAGTGGCTTTAAGGAAAGAGCTAGAGCAGTGAAAATTCCCATTTCCACCATCAGGGCAATAATTAAGAATTTCCAATCAACATAAAATGTTACGAAACTGCCTGGAAGAGGATGTGTGTCTATATCGTCCTAATGCACGGTGAGAAGGAGAGTTTGAGTGGCTAAAGACTCTCCAAGGATCACAGCTGGAGAATTGCAGAAAATAGTTGAGTCTCAGGGTCAGAAAACCTTTAAAAAATTTTGTCAAACAGCCCCTACATCACCACATGTTGTTCGGGAGGGTTTCAAGGAAAATTCTCCTCACTCATCCAAAAACAAACTCCAGCATATTCAGTTATCAGACACGACTGGAACTTCAAATGGCACTGGCTTCTATGGTCAGATGAAACTAAAAAATAAGCTTTTTAGCAGCAAACACTCAAGATGGGTTTGGTGAACACAGGGATAAAAATTACCCCATGTGTACAATGAAATCTACTGCTGTATTTTTGATGTTGTGGACCTAAATATCTGCAGGAGGTCCTGGACATCTTGTTTAGACACACGGCATTCACTGATTCTATCAAATACCAACAGATAAAAAATCAATAAGTGACTGACTCTCTTAGAAATCTTATAATGGGCCATGTTTGGATCTTCCAACCGTACAATAATCCAAACACAAACCTCAAAAACAACACAAAAATGGGTCACTGAGCACAAAACCAAGCTTCTGCTGGCCATTCTAGTCCTCTGACCTGAACCCTGTAGAAAATGAGTGGGTGAACTGAAGAGGAGAAGCAGCAACATGGAACTGAGAATCTAAAGGGTCTGGAGTGATTCTGGATGAAGGAATGGTCTCTGATCTCTTGTCAGGTGTTCTCTAACTTCATCAGGCATTATAGGAGAAAATTTAGAGCTGTTAAACTGGCAAATGGAGGTTTCAAACAGTATTGAATAAAAGGGTGCCGTTAATTGTGGCCAATGTGTATTAGAGAAAAACATTTATTTCATAATGATATTTCCCCCCATTTTAAATTCTTATTATCCAATGAAAGGTTAGATTTTTGATAAAAGGTCAAAAGGATTAACAATGCAGATTAATTTTCACAGCCTTCTTTGATCATATTTACCAAGGGTGCCGATATTTTTGGCCATGAATGTATATGTCAAAATTGCTAATCTTTTTTGTCATTAGTGTACATTAACTTCAATATGAATTCCTGTCATTTGTATCTTTTCAGGAACTCAGTCCTACAGATGCCAATTAGAGTCCATCTTACATAAACGCTTATTGGATGTGCTAGATTGAGAAAGAAGTAAATCAGTTTTCTGTGTTTTAAACAAAAAAAAAAAGAGAGATCTTTTTGGACAGCAAAAAAAAAAAAAAACATTTTACTTCCTTCTTTTTGTATGTTTCACGAATGACAAAACTTACAAAAAGCAATGCTGTGCCACAATACAGGACAATAATGACTGTATATAACTTTGACTCTTTAGATTGTGATACGTTCAGTATTTTCCTTACCAAATGTATTCAATGAGTCTTACAATCAACAATACTCAGGTAATGTGTTCAAGCAGTGACAGCAAACTTTTGAGATTCTCTTCAGTCTTGGCATTTAACAAGGCCTTTTTTTTAAATTGATACTATTAAAAAGGCAGAACTTGATAGAACTCTTTGAGGAACTGCGACAAGCTAATGCTGTTGTATTAAAGGAATAGTTCACCCAAAAATGATTTAATTGCCTTTATTGCTTAGTTCTTTTAGAAGCAAGGTGATAATTTTGTTTAAAAGAAATATTCTTGCGGTGTGTGTGTGTGTGTGTGTGTGTGTGTACCTACTTAACCATATTTTGTGTGTGTGTGTGTGTGTGTACCTACTTAACCATATTTTGTGTGTGTGTGTGTGTGTGTGTATGTGTGTGTGCGTGCGTGTGTGTGTGTGTGTGTGTGTTAAAAGGATAAAAACAACAACATACAGGTTTGGAAAAACCTGATCTTAAGTAACTAATGACAGGATTTTCATTTTTGTGTCATCTATTCCTTTAAGAATTAAGGTCAAATTTGAAATGCTAAAATCTCTAATAAGCCACTTCTATTAAATACAAGCACTTTTACATATGGGTTTATACAGGCTCATAATATGGTCACAGAGTGCAACTTTTCCTGTTCTTGAATAGTTGTTTCTTGTAATACGCTCTACTCTGTTTGCATGATCTGTACTGTGTTGCCTTACTGACCTCTTTGAAATTATGCCAATCTATAAGCGTGTAATATTACCGAGATATTTCCTAATGACTAGCAAATGAACTGATGCAGTGCTATATCACGTTGTGTAATGATCTTTGTGCACATTTTACAGATCTTGTGCAATATTTGTGCTAACATAAAGGTTAGAGGTTGAGTAATAAAAATAAACAGATCAAGTTGTTCATGAGATTTCAGTTTATTAATGTCTGTCCTGCTACATAAAGAGACTTTATGGCCTTTAGGTAATTATAGTCATACATTTTGTGAGTGTTTGTGGTTGAGCTCAGATTTCAACACCATCGGTAAGCAGTACCACTGTCATCCTCAAGGGGGCAGTAGAGACCCGCTCCTTGTTTAACACCGTCTGCAGTTTGCAAACCCTGTATTTATGTCACACTCACAAACATATTTAAAAAGCTCTATGAATGACCACGGGCTGCTGTTACACAGATATAAAGGGCGTGAATATAAGCTATTACATTTTAAACACATAAATACTGATACCAAAATAAATATTTAACTAAGAAGTTATATTTGTGTTTACACTATACAATATCTACAGAATCTATACACATGACTTGGTTTGTCTCTTTATAGACTGATGATACTATCACATTACAAGTCTATTTGCACGTATTTGTATTCATTTTAGATCATTTGTTTCTTAGGACAATCAACACTGACGGCAGCTCGATAGAAACGATTAAACAATGAATATTACTGACCATCTCCCTTTGATTTGACACTTGTGTCTGTTCCTCCGGGACTGTCTCTCTGTAAGTGCCGTGGCTACATCTGCCTGGCTCTTGAAAATCAGTCTGTTTTCGTGAAGAGCCGTTAAAGGATCTCTCCAGAGGCACAGTGTGATTGCTCACCACACCGGCCAATCACTTCAGCATCAAAGTGACTCTGAGAAGCGATGTTACCATTAAAATCACATGGTTTGTTTATAATGATGTATAAAAAAAAAATGAAAGCCGTCTCCTCTTCACGAAGCCATTCATAAATGCTAACATTCACCGTCCTTGTGATCTACAGTGGTAAATTGGCTATTTTAATTTGATCTAATTTGCTCTGTACTGTGTATTACAATAGTGATACAGTTTACATCTTTAATTGCATGCAATAAATGCTAAAACCACTTCTAAATGACTTTTCCAGAGGACAGTACTGAATCATGGTTGGGAAAAATTCAGAACTGAAGAACAGGCTGTTGTTTAGTCACTGAGTGTGAATTTTTATTGAACTATCCAAACAGTTGAATAGGAATTTGGTTTGGAATGACAAAAAGAGGAATTTACTGTATTTGATTGTCAGTAATTTTGGGAAATTAAGTGTTTGTACAACCTTGACCTCAGAAGTTGATTTACTAAATATGATGAAATATTACAATTAAATACTATTTAGTTTACTAATTCTATGTGGCATTTCAAACATATGTCTATTAATCTGACCATAAGACCTATAAAACTTCACCCCCCCACCCCAACATTCAAATTTTGTCTTAAAGGGATAGTTATAGTTATTTACTCACCTTCATGTCATTTCAAACCCATAAGACTTTCCTTCATCTTTGAAACAAAAATGAAAATATTTTTATTGAAACCTTAAGAGATTTCTGTCCCTCCATTAAACGTCAGTGTCATCAAAAATATTCAAAAGTTAAAAAAAAAACCCATTGTAAACACTATCCATGTGAATTGAGTGGTTTAATCTAATAAAGTGATATGATCGATTTATTTCATGAGCCGGTTTAATTTATTCTGTTATTCTCACATGATTATGATTAATTAAAAATATATTTATTTGTGTTTGAAAATGAACCGAAGTCTGACTGATAACAGAATTTTCATTTTGAAGTGAATCAACAAACTTAAACTTTGCTTATGTAGTTAAAAATGAGTTGTATACATTTCTTTGAATTTCAATTCATTTTAAATATACTTCCCTACATTCAAATTCAAATTCAAATTCTGCATCCTGTTTGCTACCGCAACGTAAATGCAATTCAAATTCAGGAATTTTGTAGCCATTCTCAATTCAGTTCTGAATAGAACACAACCCTCACTAAAGTCATCTTTAGATAATGTGCAATATATCCAATGCCATCTTTGTTATAATCAAGCTACCTGTCGACACTTGTCTCCTGAAGGCGGTTATTCATGATGGCAAAGGCGCCCACTCCACCAGAGAAGCCGTTCTGGCGAACGTGGCTCTGTCTTGGATTACCGTGAGCGGTCTCTGAGAGTTGCTTCTGTAGAATGGCCAGAGATACCTTGTTGGCCATAAAGTCATTGACTGAGATCATTTCTCCAGACAGTCTGCGCCCTGTCAGATAACCTCCATCTGGTCCTAAGCCAGCTTCAGTCTCACTATCACAAACTGTTTCCACTGATGCATTAGTGAAGCGCTTTCCTGACGCTTCGTTAGCCGGGGCAGGGTGCACGGCATTGCGCTTTTGAGCCCTCTGCCGGGAATGTCCCGGTGGAGGGTGGTGGTTGTGCCGCTGGTTGGGAATTCGTGGAAAGCAGCAGCAACAACAGGCCCGACCTCGTCTTCTGTACGGACGGCCACGGCACGGACACTGAGCCTTGCTGCAGTCCAGTTTGCCGAGGATCCAGTTGAGCGTCTGCTTGATAATGATGGAAATGACATTGAACAGGGAATAAATGCAACACACACCCATGAGGATGAAGAGGCAGTTGCCGAAACGGTAGGCTTCTTGAGCTTTATAGCTCTCCCGTTGGCTGCTCACCACATCCCCGAAGCCAATGGTGCTGAAGGCCACAAAGCAGAAGTACAAGGACTCAAAGTAGTCCCAGTCCTCCATGGCAGAGTACAACGCAGATGCACTGCATGCGATCAGCAGAGCGGCGATGCCCAGAATGAGCATTACGTAGTAGACCGATGGTTTCCAGCCCTCCAGACTGTCGTCCTCGCTCCTGGCCTCCTCTCCTCCCATGCCGGAGCGGCGCAGTTGGCGCTCATGACACCAGCGCATGATATAGGCCAACATCGTGATGATGCGCTCCAGGAAGAGGTTGAAGAAGAGGATTGTTGCTGCACAGCCAAGGAGTCCGTAGAATATCAAAAAGATCTTACCTGCAACGGTGACAGGAGTGGTCATGCCAAAGCCTGGAAGGAAATAGGAAACAGGTTCTGTTTTGTTGAATTCATTCCTTAAAAAACATCATGCCACTCCAAACTGCTATGGTTTTATGTCATCTGTGGAACATAAAGATTTTTTTTCACACAATGAAGCTTACAAACTGACAAAAAACATCATTTATATCTAATTTATGCTTTTGGGCATTCAATATGAGTACTATAAGTACTGGTCACAAGAACAGCAATAGAAAATAACGTTTGGCAACAAATTTGGCCGGAAGCATCTTGAGGTGGGGCAAGTTGGAAATAAATATTGAAAATAAAAGTTATGGCAGAGGGAAATTTTATGCAAGCAAGGCAAATTTACTTTTGCATTGCTTCTTTACTTTTGTTTAAAGGAGCAGCTTGAATGTTTTGTAAGAAAACTTTTTCCCCCATAGAAGTGTGTGTGTGTGTGTGTGTGTGTATTTTTGTTACAGGGCCTAAAAATTAACACTCGCCAAGCGCCAAATGTGAGTGAAAATCGGCGTTGGTAGTGCTTCAACGGACGAAAACACACGCATGTCAAAATGCGTGGTTTTGGCGAGTTATCTTGTAAACGTAAAGTCTTAAGTGAGTTATAAAGTCTTAAATGACCGTAAAGAGTTGGGAGAAAATCGGATGTGACAGATCCGCGTCATTTGCATCAGGTTTTAAAGAGACAGCGCTGATTTAAAGTGAAACCTGCTGAAGTCTGTCATTGATATAAATCAAAGAACAAAAGAAAAGGCGAAACCATTGGACTGTTATAGAGGCTGATTAACTTTTGTAGCTTGAATAAAGATTAATCTGTATAGTTTATGCATATACAATTTATAATTTATGTGAAGATTGATTTAAAATCACTTAAATCAAATGTTGTTATATATTTCAGAGCCTATTAAATGTTAAAAATAATGGATTTCAGTTATACTGTAATGTTGAATGGCTATAATTAATTGAGGGAAAATGCATTTAATAGAGACACCAGTAGCAGGACAAATTAAAAACATTGTAAATATGTTTAGTCGTTGTAGTAGTAATAACTGCCTGTTTTTGCAAAAAGAGTTTCATGGCCGGTAAAAAAAAAAAACTTTTGGCTGGTAAATTTGAAAACGTCACCGGCCATTGGCAGGTGTGCCAAAAAGTTAGTGTAAAGAATAATTAAACACAAAAATAATTTAAATTATTTTTAATTTATATAATAGTTCCATCAACTTTGCTAATTTAATAAGGTTTTCTATATCATTTTAATAAATTAAAATATATATAAAAAATACAAATTATTTAAATAAAATGCTAATTCTGTCATTTACTGTACTTGCCCTCACGTGGCTCTGAAACGGTTGTTTTTATTCAATTTTAGTTTTTAGTTATTTTAGTACTTCAACTTAAAAACTAAACGAAAATGAGAAATATTGTCTTGGCAACTGTAGTTACATTTTTTTTAAAAAGTTATTTTTTATTATTTTAAATAATGTTTGTTTTTTAATCGTTTTGGCTTTAGTGATCATAAGAAACCTGCATGAAGCTTAAACAGTAGAGCATTGTACTAACAATGCCATGGCCATGGGTTTGATTCCCAGGGAATGTATAAACTAATAGAAGAAATATATAATTTGAATACAATGTAAGTCACTTTAAATAAAAGCTTCTATGTAAACTATGATTTCTGTAAATTCTCTTTTTGGCAAATTTATTGCAGTTCTGAAAATCTGAATGCATAGATGACGTATGAACTCACCAATTGTGGAGATCACTGTAGCAACAAAGTAGAAGGCCCCTGAGAAATCCCAGCGGGGCCTAAGTTTGTCCACACGGATCCCAGTCGCAAAGGCCTCCTCATATTGCTTCAGCAGGACATGTAGGGATTTCAGGTTTATGCTGTTTTGCTCCGTGAAGTTGGCCAGCTGTTCGTCCCAGCGCCGGTGAGCCTGCAGCTCAGAGGGATGCTCGAGTGCGGAGAACACCACCGCGCCACACAGCAGGTAGAGGAGGATGAAGGCCGCCAACAAGCCAAAACGGGCATTGTCTTCATTCAGGTGAAGTGGGAGGCAACAGCTGTTGCTGACATCTCTTCCACGTGGCATGACTTGATCACCAGCAGGAAATGACAAGAACAGGCAAACATACACAGCCACTAACACAGACACAGACACAATAAACAAACACTCTCACTTACAATCAAAACACAACCATAGACTTGGCCTTTAGAAGACGTATGAAAACTCTAAGTTGCTCTTGTTTTCAGATACAGTTCAAAAATGAAGGACAAGTTCCATTAACATTCTTCAGGACTCATAACCGCATCACTTTCTCCAATGGCACCATCGTAAAAAGCAAGGTTATCAGGTAAAATGACACATGGTCCAGGAAATAAGACCTCCAGATACACCTTTTGGGTTAGCAGGTAACAGTAGGCAGGCAAGTGAAAGATTGTTATCTTTTCCCATCTCGCTGTCCAAGTATAGCTGGTGCTGCACCAGTCAGTAATAATGCTGTGGTCTTTATGTGAAATCATCCTTGAGCTGGCTCAAAACAAAACAAACAACATATATTGCTACTTTAGTCAAAATGATTATAAAGAAATGTATTTAAACTGCAAGTGCAGTACATTAGTATCATAAAAGATCACTGGATCTTGATTTTTTTTTTTTAAAGTTAGCATGCACACATTTCTACAGAATAGAACATTGTTTTATTATACACATATTCTACATTTTTAATTCTGTTTTTAATAGCACTATTAAGACAAATTATTCAAAATTAATTAGATCACTGGTTACTATCAACACACATGATTGGCTATTAGAAAATGTCAGTCACATTTCCCTAATTTAGGTGATAATGAATGATTTGTTTATCACAAACAAACTTTTAGAGTGGTGAAATTGAAGGTTACCTACCTGATTTATTATTTAATATCATCAAATTTGATAAAGAGCACCGTTGATGTCACCATAGTCCTCCAAACCATATTGCTATGTTAATGGAGCGAGTTAAAAGAATCAAAAGTGGTGTAAACCTTTAGTTAAGGTGCCGTTTATTCCTGGCAAGTGTGAATCCTTGGCAGTGCGTGATTGAATGATGCGGCTGAGGAGTAGTGAGAGAGAGAGAGAGAGAGAGAGAGAGAGAGAGAGAGAGAGAGAGAGAAAGAGAGAGTCTCAAAATGTAATGAGCTGAGCAACCTATATAGACAGTAGTTGTGGGTATTGTTATACATTGCACTGATTCAAATCCTTCGAATCCTAAAAAGATTCATTCGGTGTTGCGAGTCATGAATCACTAAATCATTCACTTAACCGATTAAATAACGTCTTATCTTTTATCTACTAAAAGGAGAGAAGGAACTAATAGCCTACTATTTTAGGAATATTTATTTGGGCTACTATTGTCTTTTTTTGTGGAAAAACGCTTACAGGCCTATTCTTCTAGATCCACTCCTGCTAAAGTCAGCCGATGAAAGCAGTGAAAAATTACTTCACTTAATGAGTTCACTTTTTAAGAGATTCACTTTAAAAAAAACGCCAGTTCATTTATAAACGAAACACTAGATTGCAATATTTTGCAAAAAAAAAAAAAAAAAAAAAAAGGCGCGTACAAGATCCAAACGCTCTTGGTGCCTATAGGCTGTCTAGGTAGGCAGCTCACTTGGTTTTAAACACACTCAGAGTGACCGTATTGATTACTGCCATTTACAAAAATGTCAGGCTTGAAGACCTGAACCTTATAATCTTCAGAGAGGCGGCATAGACATGGGAAGGCGGACTTAATTTACATTTATTTTCAACAGTTGCTGATATAAAAGAGGTCCATTGTACATCTTCGCCATTAAAATTTACATTTCTATAAAAATACAAACAAACCGGTATTAAATTTTTAACTTTGCATTTTAACCATTCTCTTTAAAAAATAAAGCCATTTTTACTACAATACTTTTTATGCCATAAAAAGAGAAAACATCAGTAGCCTATTGGCATTTTTTCATGCAAATGATAGTGACCATGGTAATTTCTTATGGGCTGTCATGACAAATACCTAAACACTCACAGATCACCCCCTAATTACAATCATCTCTCTCTGAAAATGCAACTTCAAGGACATTCGACAAGTACAATTTAAAAGCTTTAAACAACTGACAGACCACCATTTGCCTGTTGCTTCACTGACATTAAAATATTGCTTTGTTTGATGTTGACAGACAAAAATATAGCCATGGTACTCTCTTTCTATTGTGAGATGCGCTTAGATGGCTGAGACGATATTGCTTTGTTCTCTCTGACCAGCCCACCCTTGCCTTTCATCTTGGTTGCCAGCTCACAAGACTGTATTCCCCCATCATTAGAGTACTGGTCATTGCTTGTAAGTGCCCAGGTGCAGTGGAGACAGACAAGCGCTATATCAAAAGAGTGTGTGGTATTTTATTCATAAACTTTGTCCTCATCAGAAGACAAGTGTTTTGGCAACTGCTGCCGTGAAACCGAAAAGACAGCAGAAGCCATGTCTTGCGTTTCTATTAATCCAAACGCAGCAGTGCTAATCATGGGTTTGGGCTCTGAGTGCTACACTGTCTTTAAAGTCATCAAGAGATCTGAGAAGTGTGATCTGCATAATGTAATTCATCACAGGTGCTGGGTGATGAATATAGTGATCGTCCAGAAGCTCATTATGGAGTCTTTCTCTTTCCTCTTATTTTTCCTCTCTCTTTTCTCTTCATCCACCTGACCGTTCTCTTTGTCGATGTGTTAAAATCAGTGCTCTCCAAACTGGCCTGCTGTAAATGAATGAGTCGTTGTTCAACATTATATATGTATAATGCACTTTAATGACACAATTTCAGGCTTTATTTCAGGCTTGAAATATAAGATTACAATCTTATAGTTTAAACATAAAAACT
Organism: Onychostoma macrolepis; assembly: GCF_012432095.1. Lineage (NCBI taxonomy): Eukaryota > Metazoa > Chordata > Actinopteri > Cypriniformes > Cyprinidae > Onychostoma > Onychostoma macrolepis. The sequence goes on from NC_081175.1 coordinate 16,530,674, forward strand.
CTGTATAATTTAATTATAGGTGAAATCATGTTAAAAAATAATCAGTACAATACTATATATCATGAAAAACAATAAAGGCTGACATGTTGTCCACAAAAATAATTATACAAGATTATGGAAAAACAGTTTAGATAAAGTTAGATACATTTGTCAAAATACAAAAATGCAGAAATGCAGAAAGGCAGACAGAAATAAGGAGGAGAGATATTTTGGTCAGTAAACAGCAGTGAAGGTCAGAGCTGCAGTGACGTGTTCAGTGGCCGGTATCTAGTGCTTGAACCCTAGAGGCAAACAGCAGCACGTTCTTCTCAACCTCGGCGTTGAGCTCTCGCTGCGAAGCCCTAGGATTCTTCTTCACATAGTCAGCAATGCTCTGGATACATTCCCTCTGTGGAAGCAGAGCATCACGTCACAAACGTTTGTCAATGTGTTCTGTAATACATTCTGTTACTTGAATTCAAATTGATGTTAGGGTTTAATGGATTAGACTGGTTTTATTGTGATGTAGCATTCACAGGGCATTTGTCATAGCAAATTACTTCTAATATTACATAAAAGACAACATACAATTCAGTACAGTATAAAACAATATACACTATTTACACTACAACTGTAAAATGCATAGGGGTGAAATCATTAAAAAGTGAAACAAAGAAATATATTTTTTTAAATATATAGTAAAACAGTGAATATTACTACAAAGCAAAATTTAGCAGCCATTACTCCAATCTTCAGTGCCACATGATCCTTCAGATATCATTCTAATACGTTGATTTGGTGCTCAAGAACCATTTTCTAATATTATAAAGGTTGTAAACAGTTTTTGCTGCTTAATATTTTAGTGTGATCATTTTTTCATGATCCTTTGATGAACAGACAGTTGAAAAGAACAGCATTAGAACCAAATCTTTGTAACAGCGTTAAAGTCTTTATTGTCTTTTTTGATCAATTTAATGCATCCTTGCTGAATAAAAGTATCATTTTCTAAAAATGAAATAAATAATACTGATCCCAAAACTTTACCCATTACCTATTTCATTATTTGACAACTCTACCTTCTAAAACAGTATACTATACTAAACTATGCTATACGTTTTCTGAAAAGTTCTTGAAATAACAAAAATTTGTGACATTAAATGTTCCATTATTAGACTAATATATCAGGTTGTAACTCAAAACAGTCTTCATCTAGATACTTTAAATACTGTGCATTATGCATTTTAAAGATCACATTTTTCAACTCATACAATTTCTATTTTTTCTAAAACTATTTTTACAATTATACTGTATGCATATATATCTTTTTCTCTGGGAATGAGCTGAAATGGTGTTTTAGTTTTACAATTTCCCTAGGCATCCTCTATATTAAAGTGCCACACAACCACCACAATACTTTTTGTAAAGTCAAAAAAACAAAACAAATACATCTTACCCTGTAAGCATCTATTTGGCGTTGCCCAGAGAGTCTGTCCAGAAGCTCACGGCCCACCTGCATCCCAGTGAGAGCAGTGAGCAGCTCCTTACACTGAACACTGTCCGTCTTCAGCCAGCCCAGAAGAGCCAGCTGCACGCGGACACAGAGACCATTAGAACGCAACATCTCAACCATAATAACCATAGAGAAACATTAAAACATGGTGGTATATTTCTGTTTTCGTATTCCTGAGCTGCATTGGAATACGTTTAATAATAATAACAAACAAATAAATAAGTAAACGGAGCTGAACTAGGATTTTAAGTTGCATGTGAGAGAATTGAGGTTTGACACCAACCTGCTGAATCAACTGGGCATCTGTCATCCCGTTTGCCTCCGCCATACTTTTTTTATTTTTTTAATCTTTGGAGAACAAATTCAATACGTATTCCTATTGTACGAGATTATTATTAATAAGTAAACTATGAACTAAATTCGATTTTGTAACACCAATGACATGTTCTTCCTGTTTACATAGCTTGTTCTTCTTCCTCCAAAAAAAGTAAGAATTTATTTCGCAATTGCGCCCACTTCTGGACGGGCAAGTCATTACTTGAGGATTTTTTTTTTTTTTCTCGAATAAAATAATTTTTTAACACAACACTTCATACAATTCCAACAAACCTAAAACATCAAAAACGTAACTACTACTAAAGAATTATCCTAAATAAAGGTAAGAATAAAATTCCTTCTGGATATGCAAGAGAAATCCTGGATTTATGTATAAAACAATTCAACACCAAACTTCAGAGTGAAAAATCAGGTAATATATATATATATATATATATATATATATATATATATATATATATATATATTTAAAATATTTGCATGAATAAAATAAATGTTCCAATGACTCTGACTTCACAAAAGAGTGAGGAACACATTACAAGGATAAATGTCATTAATAATCTTAAACTGAGAGGAATTCTCGTGTCATTACTTGAAGACAAACATACAGTGAGGAAAATAAGTATTTGAACACCCTGCTATTTTGCAAGTTCTCCCACTTAGAAATCATGGAGGGTCTGAAATTGTCATCGAGGTGCATGTCCACTGTGAGAGACATAATCTAAAAAAAAATCCAGAAATCACAATGTATGATTTTTAACTATTTATTTGTATGATACAGCTGCAAATAAGTATTTGAACACCTGTCTATCAGCTAGAATTCTGACCCTCAAAGACCTGTTAGTCTGCCTTTAAAATGTCCACCTCCACTCCATTTATTATCCTAAATTAGATGGACCTGTTTGAGGTCGTTAGCTGCATAAAGACACCTGTCCACCCCATACAATCAGTAAGAATCCAACTACTAACATGGCCAAGACCAAAGAGCTGTCCAAAGACACTAGAGACAAAATTGTACACCTCCACAAGGCTGGAAAGGGCTACGGGAAATTGCCAAGCAGCTTGGTGAAAAAGGTCCACTGTTGGAGCAATCATTAGAAAATGGAAGAAGCTAAACATGACTGTCAATCTCCCTCGGACTGGGGCTCCATGCAAGATCTCACCTCGTGGGGTCTCAATGATCCTAAGAAAGGTGAGAAATCAGCCCAGAACTACACGGGAGGAGCTGGTCAATGACCTGAAAAGAGCTGGGACCACCGCTTCCAAGGTTACTGTTGGTAATACACTAAGACGTCATGGTTTGAAATCATGCATGGCACGGAAGGTTCCCCTGCTTAAACCAGCACATGTCCAGCCCGACTTAAGTTTGCCAATGACCATTTGGATGATCCAGAGGAGTCATGGGAGAAAGTCATGTGGTCAGATGAGACCAAAATAGAACTTTTGGTCATAATTCCACTAAACGTGTTTGGAGGAAGAAGAATGATGAGTACCATCCCAAGAACACCATCCCTACTGTGAAGCATGGGGTGGTAGCATCATGCTTTGGGGTGTTTTTCTGCACATGGGACAGGGCGACTGCACTGTATTAAGGAGAGGATGACCGGGCCATGTATTGCGAGATTTTGGGGAACAACCTCCTTCCCTCAGTTAGAGCATTGAAGATGGGTCGAGGCTGGGTCTTCCAACATGACAATGACCAAGCACACAGCCAGGATAACCAAGGAGTGGCTCTGTAAGAAGCATATCAAGGTTCTGGTGTGGCCTAGCCAGTCTCCAGACCTAAACCCAATAGAGAATCTTTGAGGGAGCTCAAACTCCGTGTTTCTCAGCGACAGGCCAGAAACCTGACTGATCTAGAGAAGATCTGTGTGGAGGAGGCCAAAATCCCTCCTGCAGTGTGTGCAAACCTGGTGAAAACTACAGGAAACGTTTGACCTCTGTAATTGCAAACAAAGGCTACTGTACCAAATATTAACATTGATTTTCTCAGGTGTTCAAATACTTATTTGCAGCTGTATCATACAAATAAATAGTTAAAAATCATACATTGTGATTTCTGGATTTTTTTTTAGATTATGTCTCTCACAGTGGACATGCACCTACGATGACAATTTCAGACCCTCCATGATTTCTAAGTGGGAGAACTTGCAAAATAGCAGGGTGTTCAAATACTTATTTTCCTCACTGTATATTATGTACTATAATATATAGTGTGCACCATTCATTGTTTAAAGGGATTCATCAGTCTATCTTCTGTAGGGTCTTCATTTGCTCAGTCTCGTGCCATTCTAAACTTGTTTAGAAAAGGAGACGAAGGTCTGCATTCACTTTCGTTGCAATTTTTTCCATACAATGAAAGTAAATGGTGACATTTCTAGTCCTCATGTTCTTCAGTTCGGAAAAAAATATGAAGATGAGTAAATCTCCTGGGTGAACACAACTATATGCTATAGGGTATTACTAAATTCAGACTAAAAACTTTATGACTTTTCTAATTTGTTTACTTTTTCCCTAATATTTTTACAATACACAAATGTATTGTACAACCATTTAAGCACTAGGACAAGTCAAGCTTTACATTATTTAAACATCACAATATTTTTTACTTTCATAGTTTTACCACAATGTTAACCCATAGACAAAATACAACTGGTAACATCAACTATTATTTCAACAGGACAGAGGCACTATAGCAGAAAAAAATAAATTAGTTTAATTGTGTTGAATCATTTCAGAAATGTAGTGCCAACAGATATGATCTTTAAACACTTCATTATATTGACCCTAACAGTACATAATACATCTAGTAGACACACTTAAAAAAAAATGAGAATACTGATATAGCAGCAAAAAATATGGTTCTGCCAGTTAACGCGCATAAATAACATTAAAAACTTGAATGGGATCATCTTATCTAGCTTCAACTCCTAAAACACTTCATGTTGCAAGTTTCCCTGAGAAGAGAGAAAGTCTCATTGGTATTTCCATTTAAATAACTGAAGCCATGGAGGTGATTTCCCAGAAAACAATATGTATTTGCGAGCTTTTGTTCTTTGCAAGACATATTCTGTAAAATATTTGAATACAGTAATTATTATATAGCCTAGGTTGCTAGGAGTGGTCAACTGTCCTCTTTAGACTTGCTGAATGTTCCAAGTTGTTTAGTGTTTACATCTTTAAGCAGTTCGAGTTGGCGTTGGCCTCGCCGGTAAAGATATTCTATGTGCATGACGTCAGTCTTCTTGATGGTAGCATTGGCACGGAATTCATCTCGTATTCTCGGTATGAAGCCCGGCTTGTCCTGAGCTGCACGCAGAAACTGCCGATACAGGGATAAGACCTGTTTCTGGAGTTTGCTATGGCGCGCCATAGTGTGCTGGATCATAAACTCACAGCAGTCTTGACGTGAATGACAATGGTTTCTTCAGCCTGCGAAGGGAAGCAATGTAGTAAATGCATTGAATTTTTCAGCATTAGTCAACTAATAGAAAGAAAACTGCACAAAATAATAAACTTACGTTTTTATATTATTACACGTCATCTATTTGCCTCTGTAGATTTCAGTTTCTTTCAAGGCATTTTCTCTAAATTATTCTTTTTTTTTTTCTTTTCATGCACTGAGCTAGAAATCTCCACTTTAACAGCATTAACACAGACCAGACTTTACTGTTCTATTCCTATCAATATTCTGAAGGTCCCATATATCATTCAAATGATTAATAAGGCATTGTATTCCTAAAACATGATGAAAATATATTTTATTTTTGGCTGTTGACAGTATTTTATGATTTATGGAGAAATACCACCTGTAAAACCACCTTTTTTAACTCTAATGTCAACAAAATGTGACAAGAACTTTGAACCTGGTTTGATCCAATGTTTAGATTTCTGGTCTGGTTTGCAAATTAGTGCATATTTAGATAATCCCTAATTTGCATAGTTAAAATGTGTAATACAAAACAACTGACTAAATAAAACGTGATGTTTAACATGGTTTTGGATTTACAGCATGCCACACTATTGGACACTGCTAAAACTTCTTGAAATTTCACGTCAAAGACCCTTATACACTGTAACAGCACATATCAAAGTAATATTCATATGAACAGACTCAAAAATACTGACAGCAACACCCTACCTTGTCATATACAGCACGCAGTGTCATTGGTAATTGTTATAACACCCAGACTCATCAAAACCGTTTTGATGAGCCGTAAAGTTATAAAACGTCTTGACAATGACAGCACAGTCACATAAACTGTAACTGTAGTTCCCGATATGACCTGCTCTCGCAGGGTTGCCAGGTTTTCTCAGCAAAACCCGCCCAATTGCTACTCAAAACTAGCTCAAAACTAGCCCAATCGCTTTTCAGTGGGGATTCCCGGTAAAAATCGCGTTCCGGCGGGGTAAAATACCCGTTTTTTGGCGGAGTCCCCGTGATAAAAGTCGCATTCCAGGGGCTAAATATCACATTACTGGAGTCGCTTCAACCCGCGGAAAGAGCGTTAAAGTGGCCCAATTCCGCGGGAAAACTGCGGACTTGGCAACACCGCTGCGCTGTGTGTTTTCTAACTGGTGCTGACGTCATGAAACGCTGTAAGCGCCGGAAACACTGCCACCTAGTGTCCAGGCTGTATAGCGACACACAAGACAAGGCCGACAAGATTCAATGTTCCTCCTTTATTTAGACATCGACTATAAGATCCGCCCATTTCATATCTGCAACTGAAAAATACTGGAGAAAAAAACAACACACACACTATAAAACAGACATATTAACATATTCAAGTCACTGATGCAAGTTTCAAGTCTTTTCTCACGAGTTCAAGAGTCAAGTCTTTCAAGGGCAAGTTTTCAAGTCTCAAGTCTACAGTATGTCCTTTTTTAAGTCCATGTTCTGTTTTAAATACTTTTTAAAAATGCTGCAGGTTAGTTTGTTGTAGTACAATTTACATATTTTTAATTACAAATTAATTTCTGAGGGATTTCTTGGACATTAAATAATACTTATCTTTAAAAAAATAAAATAATAATAAATAAATATATATATATATTGGGTTTCACATGAATTTACTGTATTCACTACAAGATATATGTTATTTTTCTGTAATGCCCACTGATAAATTAGTATTCATTTTCATGGGTTTTTATCTAAATTTTTTTGTATTATTCTGAGAAAAAATCATTGTAGATCTAAAGAGTTTCAAATTCAAAAAAGCCTCAAGTCATTTGCATACCAATCTAGTCAAGTCTCAAGTCAGAATTTTTTGCCACTTAAGTGTGCGTTTCAGTCTCTGTTAGAAAATTATATTATCTAGACCAACATGTGCTTGAACATTTAGCTACTAGAGATTACAGACTGCTTACTTAAGAAAATTATTGCGAGATTAAATATAGAAGTTTATCAGAACTGTTGTAGTATTATAGAGCTTGATTGTAGTGCATAGTTTAGTAATCTCTTATATAGCATCAGGTTCACATCCATTCCTGAGCTTGAAGTATCTACTTTGCATTCTATTGATTTTATTGCACAGTTATTGAATAGATGACTAAACATATGTAAACCTTTTTTGGCACAGATAATAATATTATTTTGTCTATACAGTGCATTACTAGATAGCAAAACTATCTGAAGGCACGATACCGATTGACTAACATGTTAGAAAGTCCAACGGTAAGCATATGTCAGAATATAGGATGGCAGCCTGAGAGTATACAGTACGTTATGCATCTCTGAGAACAGTCACTGATATTAAATATCCGAAAGCAGTGCAGCTGAGGTATAGACCGATCCACGACGGATGTGGTTGGATGTAATATCATCGCATCCTAGAGCCGCAGATACTCAGCCAGGAAGACCACAAGGACTTTGGTGAGATTCTCCACAGTGTGACTGTGAACCTTATCTGCCGTGTCCTCCAACGTGTGCAGGAAGGAAGGGAATGGCGTAGCGATTATGTGCAGCACTGGAACTCCTGCAGTCAACAAGAGAAATTGAACGAATCAGAACAAGAATAAGAATGGCGATATGCTTGTATGCATAGATATTTCTGCTTGTCAAAGTGATCTATGGTCTTACCTCTCTGAAGGAAAGGAGTATGGTCATCTTCAACTGGCCCCATATTCACATCCTTCATGAAATAGGTCTGCTCTTTGGGATGGGAAGACAGGAGCCCCAAATTATGAAGTCTCTTCTCTTAGAAAATGCAGAAATATAAATAGAGGAATCAGAGGGTGGATATACTGTAAACTACCCATCACTGGGTCTATGTTGAAACTATAATTCATTATCATCTTGTTAAATATTGCTAATTAATCACTGAACTTCATTGATATTGTTTTTCTTATCTTTTAATCATTACATACAGGTCTTGAAATGAACTTCTTCACTCACAAGCCAATTTTGCAACTGAATGTTCCATTCAGAAGAACTTCTACTAGCCAAAACAAAAGTATAGAATAAGAATAAAATATAATTTTTAAAAAAATCTGTGATTTCTCTTATAAAACAGCCTTTTACTGTCATTTCCAAATATAGCTCACTCCAAAATTAATGTTTAATGGTAAACACAGGCTGTCAGTTCTCAATCAGAAATCAGTTTCTTCACAAAGTCAGAATATTGAAGCCTCTCCTTCATTGAAATCCATTAAAAAGCCAACCCAAATAATATGATAATCATCATTTATTAAACATAATCTGTCAAATTGGCTAGCGAGTTCATATGTGATTTTCAACCGCATTTGGCAGGTGTTCATTTCAAACGCTGCATATAATGTAGACATAGATAACTCAATAAATGGTACTTCCTTTTACAGTAAGTGGTTTATAGTTTGTCTACTCTAAATTAAGCCACTGCAGATCAAACATTAGTTTTAAGAGTCTTTATGGGCATTAATGATTAACCAGTATACCTTAGCATTAATGGAAAGTCAAATCAGTCTCACCAGCACCGATAAGGCGGTCAAACCAGCGAGCTGTGTTCTCAAAGTGATTCACAATCATGGGATCAGGGGCACCAATAAGGTCCAAAAGAACAAGGAGATCCTGCAAATATCATATATTTATGATTCATAGACACTTAAAGGGACAGTTTAACCAAAAAGAAAAACCTTATGTTATTCCAAACCTGTATGACTATCTGTCTTCTGTAGAACATAATAGACATTTTGAAGAATGCTTTGATCTATACAATGAAAGTCAATTTTGGACCCCATTGATTTTCACTGTGTGGACCTAGTGTGTGTTTCACAAACAGAAAGTCACAGGTTTGAAAAGACATGAGGTTAGTAAATGATGACAAAATTTAAATATTTGGGTAAACTCTCCCTTTAAAAACAAATGCACACACACATACACAAGGATCCTGACTTACCACAGCATTCAGCAGTGTGGTTTGTTCAGAACCCGGCGGGTGAGGAGTGCGGGACATGGAGTCTGCGAGGTGCCGTGAACCATATAGCGAGTCTGTCTGAGACCACTGCTCAAAAGCTTCTCCTCCATCAAAGAAGACCAACTGCAGGGTCACCCTGGACATCTTCAGAATAAAAAAAGAACCTCTGTAAATGTGAATCAGATGTCCCAAAAATCAATCATGATTCCAATCCTAGAGTTGTTGCTGCGGATTCTGTTTACTAAGGATTTAGATTAATTTAAAATAATGGCCATCTTCCTAGTGTACCACCTGGCCTGCACAGGAAGATGCTTCATTCTGTGCAACAACAAAAAAAAAAAAATCAATTGCATGTCCCCAAGGATGAGAAAATCAAGAAATCTGGTATTCTACAGCTCCTACTGTATGTAGGTTGTTGTGAGGATCTTTTCTTCTTATCAAAACCCCTTACAGTCATGCAGTGTTTTGTAGTTCTTGGTTTTATTACAAGTTAAACAACAAAACTGACTCTGACTTCTACAGCACTGCGGCTATTCACAAGTCTGAAAAAAGCTTAAATGACCTCCTCAGAGACATGAACCACTCTCTTCATCTCAGAACAGTGTATATTTATGAGCTAGTGGTACTATATGTCTCCAAATTTAGTTGGTAAACCAATGACCTCTGAAAACTGAAACTGAGATGTAACACTTTGTCTTACCAGCTGCTTGTGCTTTTTGAGGTGTGGATCCAAAGCGGTGACCAGTTCCAGCATCATAGCACAAGGCACGGCTGAATCACTGGCACCCACAAACACCTTCTGTGGGTCACTAGGATCTGAAGGTATAAATTTGGAGTCATAGTGACAAGCCAGAAGCAGTCGGCGAGGTGCCATTGGGTCCAACACGGCCAGGACATTAGAGAAGCTAACAGGGCCACGAGGGGTTTCGGAGATGAAAGAGTCCACTTCTACAGACCAGCCCGCCGAAAGAGAATCCAGTTGAGAAAAGATGTGCTAGGATCACAGAATAAATGAGACATCAGATTATAGCATATTTAATAAGATCCGAGATTTAACTGAACTAAAATCCAGGCTGATAGTACTAAATCAATTGTGTCTCACTTTTCGAACAACCCGACTCCCGCGGCTTCCTGGCTGGCGTTCATTGAGAATGGGACGCAGATGGGAATACCACAGTCTTTCCCAATTCACCTGCGAGACGAGCCACTTCACTTGGGCAACAGTGGGTTTACCTGGCTGGTGCTTCAGCTATGAAAGGTTAAAGATGGTAAACGTGGACGGTTAATGATAAGGGAAATGGTCATAAGTTGTATGCAAATGTAATGTAAAATTGCATCAAAATTACAAATAAAATGATGGTTTTGGATTATGGTAACCAAATAAAGTTGATATATATTCTTAAAAATAAAGGTCTCAAATAAGAGTTTCGAGATGCCATAGAAAAACCATTTTGGGTTCCTCAAGGAACCTACAGTGGTGACCAAAATTCACCAGCTAAAAAATGGTTTTAAGTCTGTTATTTCTATCTTTTGCTGTAGTGTGTCAGTAGGAAATATCAGTTTACATTTCCAAACATTCATTTTACCCTTAATTGTAGTAACCCAGTGAGATTTTTGTTTGCACAAGGAGTTTAACAACAGCCAGTGCTCCACACAGAGATCTGATCTGATCATCATCATCCAGTCTGTCTGGAATGACATGAAGAAACAGAACAAACTGAGACAGACTAAATCCAGAAGAACTGTGGCAACGTCTCCAAGATGTTTCAAGAGACCTACCTGCAAAGCTGCAGTAAAGTTTTAGGCACTTGTGTAAAAATGCTGTAAAATGAGGATGCTGTTAAAAATAATGTCATAAAAAGATTTTCTTTATCAATTAACTTCTATTAACTAAATTAAATAAACTTTTGGTGTGACCATCCTTTGCGTTTAAAGCAGCTTTTGCCCTGGGTCAAAAGCTATAGAATACCCTCAAAGAGACTATGCCTAGGTGCACTTGCGCATAGTTTTTCAGGTAGCTTAGCAGGCAGTTTCCTACTGGCACACTACAGCAAAAGATAGAAATAACTGACTTAAAACCATTTTTTTAGCTGGTGAAAATACTAGTGTTCTAATAATTTTGGCCACCACTGTATAAATAAAGTAAACAGTTCCTAAAAAATGTTTTTCATGGAACCTAATGAAAATCCTTAGTTTTTAAGAGTGTAAGTTAATTATTAGCTAGTATTACTGTGGACCAGCAAAACCAGCTGGTTATTCTGTTTTTTGGAACATGGTAGCTGGTCAAACAACTAAGGACAAGTTAATGACCATCTTCCACCACATAATGCTTGAACCAGCTAAAAAAAAAAAAAAAAAAAAACTGTTATGTTCCACAACACATCTACAAATGACTGAAAAGTACGCAAGAAAATGAAAGACATTAAAACTGAATGACTGTAGACCTCTTACCTTGTCTATGAATAGGTCAGGAGGTTTGGGAGGCAAATCATACTCTATGGTTTGGTGGTTAGATAGTGATACTGCCAGTGTTAATGTCATTGCCACCAGCACACACAAGCACAGCAGCAGTAATCGCACGCGGCACATGCGTGCGTGGTCACAGCGCGCGACGGAACAGTTCCACCTGACAGTCGCTGCTTTGTACCGTATGCTGTTCATCTTGTGTTTACGAGAGATGCCAAATTAACATTAAACCTGCATGGAATGCAAATACAATAAGCAGTTAAAAATCACGAATCGTACCACAAAGCTGACTTATTTAGACGAAACAATCAAAACTACGTTTAAGACTCATTGTTATAATCTGATGCATTTAGACTCGATCTGTTTTTTTTTCCCCGTTTATGCACGCATGCAGTTATAATAATTGATAAACTAGAACACTTAATATATACAACAGAATAACTCATAAAATAATTATATTGATAAATAATTAATAGCACAGGATTAATTCATGCAAACAGCAAAATTAAATAGCGAAGCGCTTAACTTGTTAGTGCCCACAAAAGATGCAGAGCCTAAAAAGCAGATTTTGCCTGACAGACGCACTCACCAGCATCAGTCCGGGACTGGCACAGGCACACCACTGCTCTTTCAAATAAATGAACAGAAATGACCAGCTCATAGTGCTGATCGACGAGAGGACTGAGTCTGAGGAATATCCATCACAAACGCCGGTCTGTTTCGCCCTTGACATGCATCTTGACGATGCAGCCTGTAAATAATCGTATTCTCAGTTCTGCAGTCGATGTTATTGAGACAGAACAGACAGCGATCTGCGCAGCTCACTCTGGCGGGTCCTCTCGGTACTCACTTACTTTCGGCGATTACAGGACAATAAATAAACACGACATATATTTCATATTGACATGCACTTGAACATAGGAATTAAGCTATATGTAGTCAACATTCAATAATATGTTTAAAATATTTAAATATATATTTAAAACATTCAAAGATGGAGATTTAAGGGAAATACTTTATTTTGACAGACAACAATTTTTTTAAAATTAACTTTCGCACAGATTTGCACATTTTAGCTGATTTGTGTAATTTATGCAGTGCGCCCCTAGTGTCAGCAAAAGGAATGACAAAAAAAATTGGATTGGATTTCAAACAGGGTTCCGTAAAACTTTGGGGCGTTGCTTATGCGAATGAAAGATGGGAATCAAAGCATAGACATCATAATTATTATGTCTATGGAGAGCTTGATGGGGATCTTCCTTTTGGAGACAGCCACGCCTCCAAGTCACATCATTGGTTGGGAAATGTTGCTATGTCATGCTGGTCTTCTTGATGTACAAACCAGGTACAAACACAGTGCTACGGAGACATTGTTTTAAAATTTTACGAAAATCTGCATACAAATGGATTGGTTGAAACTAAATAAAGTGTTTTAATATTAAATAAAATATACATAAGTTTTGAAGTTCAATTAAACGTGGCCATGGACAAACACCCCAGTAACCAATTGTCACGAGGTCTGTGTAAAGGACCTACTGGGAAAGTCTGATGCTTCTCGTTAACCAATCCGCGTAAGCGCTGAAGCTGATTGGCTCTTTTCTTGTCCAATGTCTTTCTAAAAAAGTGTTAATGTTGGAGTAGATTTAATTTACTTGAATAGTCGCAGTAAGTTATATTGTGCATTCCATAGACAATAATTCAGGTAAGGCAACTATACATACACAAGAAAATATGCATCCATTTAAAAAGAATAAAAACTTAAAATAAAAGCGACATATCGGTTATCAAAGAAGTATGCGAACCGCATAAATTACGTCTCATTACAAAATATTTTAAAATAATATGGCATTGAATAGTAGTGCGCGAAATTAACGCATTGGTACTCAGTCGGCTTTGATAAAAAATTAATTTGAAATGCTATTGTTTACAATGTATAATACCTGTGTGTTATATAATAATGTGTGCGTGTTTCTCATACGTATGTATGTGTGTTAAAACATACGAACATAACAAAAATAAATGTTCATTTGCTACATTGTATGAATAATGCATATAGTTAAAAAAAATATTTATTTAAAACAACATATTTTATGTGTGTGTACACAGGACACCCTGATAAACATGCTGCAGTGCTTTGAATTTCACCAGAGTCACATTCATAGTCTGAAGAGTCACCCTCACCGTCTATCCGAAAACAATGAGAGAAGTCAGCTGCTTTATTATTTATGCTCAGTTCAAGTTGTATATCAATTTTTTGGAAATATGGAAGGGAGTATATGATATATACTAAAAACTATGGCCTGTGTGTGTGTCTGCAGAATCAGAGTCAGAAAGTGAAGACACTCCATTATCCTGCACACCACCACAGTTCCTAAAAGCCAAGAACATGTACACCTACAGTCGCATAAACAAGTATACAGGTGAAGTCTTTGTATTTAAAGAATTAAAAGAAAAAATCTTACATTGTATAAAAATGGTATTTATTTTCACTTACACTACTGTATGTATACATTTATAAACAGTACGATTAAGTGACAAAAAGAGGGACCCACAGAGCAAACACTCTGAGAGATTTATCATAAATGCTGTGGAGGAGCAAGAACACAAGCATGTGTGTGACAGACAAAGCAATTTGTCAGAAGTCCAAACTGCGGAGGAAAAAGACCTGTGGCCTGTTGATGATAGTGAGCCATCACAAAGCTCTATAGACTCCAACTCCACAACTTCCTCTTTCAATACAGGTGAAAAAAATCTTGTCTTTCTTTGGTGTTAGATATCAATTAAATCACATTCTGAAACTTAAAGGATACTCAGGGTTATCTTTTGTTATCAGGGAGCACTGAGGCTGAATCTACCTGTAGTTTCTGTGAAGACCAGACAGGAAGTGAAGATGGAAGCCCAGGGAGAAATATGTTGGATACGCCTCCATCCAGGTTTGTATATTGGATATTTAATTTATGTTAGTGAATAGAGAAATGACAGCTTGAGATGTATCTGTGTGCAAACTTGTAACTCATTTTTATGTTTTACTGTATCTTCAGCTCAGGAATTCTTCTGAAAGACCCCATGCTTGGAGCTTTTCCGGCTGCATGGAAAAAGTGTTTTCCTTTCAGCCCTACACTACCAAAAACACCAGTACTGCCTTTGCGTCCACCTCTTCGGGAAGCAGACAGCCTGACTCTCAACCCATCTCTGCTCATATCACCTTCTCAAGGCCTGAGCCATTCTCTCCATCCAGAAGGACGAGAGGCGCTACAAAGTAAAGAGAATCCCTACAGGACTACACATACTGTATATTATTTGATTCATACTAATTATAGACTAGCAAGTATTCTACAATCTCAGTAAAAAGGTACAAAAGCTGTCACTGGGGCAGTACCTTTTCAAAAAGTACATCTTTGTACCTTATTTACTCTTAAAAGGTGCATAATAGTAGTTTAAATGTACATATTAGTACATCAAGTGTACATATTTGTACCAAATTGGTACATATTAGTTCCTTTTAAAAGGGTACCGCCCCACTGACAGCTTTTGTAAAAAAAAATTCTCTATTTATTAAATAGATGCATTAGTTGTTTTATGAATAATGTATTGTTTAAAACTTTTAGGCAGTTAGGCAAAATCTGCTTGGAGCCAAATGTGCACATTACTGACAGTGTGAAATTACAAACAAGACAGTGTTGCTGCAATGCTGACTGAACAATATTTTTTTACCCTAACAGCATTGTTCGAGGACGTGTGGGTCACCCCAGATTCTACCGTCTTAAAAAGTCCCAGTTTGCCAGGCAGCTTTGTAAATGAATCAGTAGGCCAAATTTTGTGATCCTTTGTTACCTACACATACAGGGGTCCAAAACTCAAAACTGAGATCACAATGAAACCCTCAGAGTCCCAGCAAAACAGAACAGCAAAGTTTGTATATAGCAAGAATATAATACTTTCACTAAATAAGTGTTTCTACAGTGATGGAAAAAGGCTTACATACCCTGACATTTTGAACGTATATACCTTTATATAGTCTATGGTGTATACATTTGAGATAATTTTTCTTGCATTTTTGTCGCAAAAATACAATGCTGGGCATGAAGAGTCAAACTTTTGTATTCTGTTCTTACACAATGGAGCACATTCCAAAAATGGTAAAAAAAATTTAATTTTTTTTTTAAATCAGTTTTTTTTACTGTGTCATCATTATTGTCTCATTGATATAACAGTACCAATAACAATACTCTAATTAAAACATTATATTTAAAATATGCTTTGATAAGAATATTTGTTACAGTATTTAAATAGACAAATAATGTTTCTTGACTGTATCTTTACTGGTTTAAGTATAGTATTTTACAAATACATTTGTGGTACATTCTCACAATTTTATGTATTGAAAATGGTGAAATTTTGCAACCCTAAATGTAAACCAGCATTTCAGTTATGCAACATATTCCAAATTATAATCCAATGTAAATTCTGCCAAAAAAAATGGTTTCATAAAGACATTTTTAAGAGTGAATAAATACATCATGAATATGCTTGGGTCTTTGAGGGTTAAGCTGTTTTACATTTCAAAAATGTAAAACCAAGAAACATAATGCAACTTTGTGACACTAATCATGTGATTCCTTTGTACAGACGGTCAACATTCCACTAAAAATGTTACGCTGAAAATAGCAATGACAAAATTGGAATTAGAAAAAATAGAAGCATGTTCACTGGTTGACTTTTGGACCCCTATTGTATATTAGATTAGTGAGATACTGTTTTACAGTGAGCTCTCTTATTTATGTTATCTTCTCTGTTCTTCAAATTGGCAGATTGTCATGAGTGCTGGAAGTAGCAGCAATCTGTCCTTCAAGAGTGAGGAAGAGAACATCAGCTCTGAAGATGAGACCCCAAAACAACTTGTTCCTCTGAAAAGAGCAAGAAAAGTGTGTTCACACAGGCACACTTCAAGAAGAGGACGTGTTACAACACAGCCAAACCCTAAGAAGAAATGTGTGAATGGCTTCATCATGTTCTGCCGAATTAACAGAAAATTATATATCAGGTGTTTCTTATTTCAATGATAAAACAAGTATTAGACAATTTAAATATATTTGAATATACAATGGCAGACTTTTGATATTATGTTGGAACAGGTCCTATCCTGGCATCCCGTCCACTACAGTCACCAAAGAGTTAGCCAATCTATGGCACATCTTGCCCAAGAAGGAGAGGCGTTTGTACTGGTAGGAATTCTCCAAACTTCATTCAGGCTTGTCTGTTGCAATGAAATTCATATAAACCTCTCTCCGTTTTTAGCTTGAAAGCCTGGAGCTTCAGTTGCCAGCAGAACCGCAATGTACGTGCTCAAAAACACGAGGCAGAAATGAAGGCAGAACGCTTTGTGCCCAGTCCACTGCACGTGTTACTGGCCTATAGAGACAAGTATGCAGCTGTCAAATGAAGGTCTTCACACCTCAATTACCTACTGCACTGAGAATACGCTTGAAAGAAAAACAAGCCAAATAGACTAATGGTGTTTAAACAACTGCATTGTATAGTTCAATACAGTTTTATTAAGGTTAATAACTGTTGCGATTTAACACAATTGCATCTCAGGGATTTTAAAATAACTAATTTATTGTGTGTTAAGTATATTTTTTATTGTTCTACTGTTTTTTTATCATCATAGAGCATATTTACATTTTCAGTGTTTTAATATATACTGTTTTCAGCATTTTTCATTGTGACTTTACATTGTTAGATAAAACATTCAGACTTTTATTACTTATTTATAACAAATGGCAATTGTGAAGTATCTATCTTCATATATTTATATATTTATTATAATGTTTATATTTAGCTGTTTTATAGTTTTTTTATAGCCTTAACCTAATTATTCAGTAAAAGCCTTAGAGGAACTCAAAATGTTTCCCAAGAGAGTTACCAACCTCATGAAAGTTGTTCTGGTTTGTACTGTGCTGTCAGTAAACCTTAAATGAGTTCAGTTTGTTTGGGTTTTAAGCTTGCAATAAACCTGCACCATCAAAAGAACTGGAACATTGTCATTTTTAAGTTGCTTCATATGTTACTACATAACCTCTGCCCCTAAATGTGTTTGTTCATGAAATATTTTGGATAATTTGATTAAGCTTTCTGTCACCAATGGCTTCACGTAACACATCTTTACATGTTTACATCCATTCTGCAGATTTTAACCTCTCAAATCAGTGCAAAAAAAGTATGCAGATATCCAGACTTGTAGTTTTTGCTTGCAACCCTGCATTACTCCATCTCTCCAGGTGTTGTGTTTAAAATGTTGCTGATTTTGTGTAGTTGTCCAACTGCACAAAGGGACTCTTCTCTCAGATGCTGGTTGCTAATGCGAAGCTTCAACACCTCTGCCAGAAGAGCCACCTTATCTCTCTTCTCCTGAATCAGAGGGCAGAGGAACACATGGTGCTTGTGAGCGTGTTTGTCCTCTATGATGGCATGTAGTGCACTCATTTATTAACTGCTAAATGAGCCTCACCTTCAGCAGATCACTACTCAGTCGCCTAAGCATCCCTTCCAGGTGAGAGAGTTGGTCAGGAAAGTCAATGAATACGTCACTGTGTATTCAAAAATAACCATGCAAGGCAGTTAACATTCATGTACACTCTAAAGAACCTTTTTTTTTCTTCATTAAAATAAACCTTTGGTGTAATGGAACGGATCCATGGATGTTAAAGGTTCTCTAAGGAACTATAGATGCTAATAAAGAACCTTTATTTTTAACAGTGTAGGTTTTAAGGTGTGTATTACTCAAATAATGAACTTAGTAACAGTTTCAAAATTAAGATGCTGAATCCAAAACAGCATTAAAATAATAAAAATATGGCCAGCTTACTCCATATCTTCTCCACTGCAGTAGGCACTGGATTGGTGGATCTTGTAGCTTCCATTGGATGGTGTGTCTGGCCTGCTTGATACAGGACTTATTTCTGACAAAAGGGTTGCCATCCTTTGTGCTGGAAATATATTGTAAGCATGGCGTTATCCATTTTTACTAATAAGTCATTGAATTAAACTAATTGTATGCAGTTATAAGTGACTGTATGACTCTATTTTCGCTGACTGAGTTAAAAAAGAGAAAACATCTAGCAATGCGGTATCTAAAGATGTACATTATTCAGTATTAAATTGATTGTTTTCTGAACTGTTGCATTTAAGTAATATCACAATTCAATATAAATATCACTTAATACATCCACAAAAAATGACAATTGCACTGGGTATGTTGCAAAAATGGCTCATTACAGTGAAGTTAGCTCTAAAAAAAAGCTACAGTATATTGCAGATGCCACTTATACATTTGTAATTGTGGCTTTTGTCAAAAACATTGGGACCACAGTATGTGAACAATCTTAAATCAACGTATTTGTCATTTGATACTTACTCTCATATTCTTGGGCTGCTTGAACTAAACTATTCCAGTCAAGGTCACAGGTCGCGCTTGGCAGGGGCATGAGTTCAGGATCGGGATGTTGGTCTCTGTCCCATAGGTCAGATTCAGCCTGCTCAGGCAATGCTCCGCATTCTAGGAAAAGACAACCAGTGAGCACCAATGTGTACTAGAAATATCCCAAAACTCTTCAAGTCAAGGTAATACCAGTTGAAGTGCAATTGATAAAACCATTAGAATACTTATAATGAAGTAATGCCTCATAGAAGGAATAACTCTTGCCTGTTTGACGTGTTTGCAGGTGGAGATGGATGGGTGTGAGTGGGGGGGACTCTGGGTATGATCGGTGAGCTTGACTGAATAACGATGAACTTGCGCATGAACTTGACATTTGCAAACTGCTGCGAAGCCCCGCCTCTTTATGTTGAGGTGATGACTAGAAAGAGACAATAAACACATTGCAACATGGCAACACTGTTCACATACCAATACACAGCAACACAATACCTGCTTTTTCACATTATTGTCCTAAGCTGTCAGGTTGTTTAGGGTCATACGGCTGAATGTGAGGTGAATAAATCACATACTGAATCACCCTTAGCGCTGTCCTCTGTGTCATCCATCACAATGAGTTTCTTCAACTCCTCCACCACTGTGCTCTTTCGAACGGGCCGCGGGGAACATGCTGCTCGCAGTGATGCAATCACCCGAGGCTGACCAAACACATTCTTTGAGTTCGTATCCACCTGACTGAAAAATATATGTTAAACCACTGCAAAACAAACTACTAACAAAATATGTTTCGGATTATTACTTTTATTGGTTTTTGACACGTTACAAAAATGCAGCTCAAGTTAAAAGTAGTTTTAACTTTTAAAAAAGTGAAGGTCTCTTGACTTTGCATTTTGTTTGTTTTTCACTCCATGAGCGGAATGATACATAGTGTTGCTATAAACAAAATGAATATTAATCTGAACACTAAATGCTGCGATTGACCAATCAGAATCAAGTATTCCAACGAGATATGTAGAAACCTAACAAAATAAACCATATTGTAAAGGGTTACTGATCTGTGCTTGTGGTAGCAGTGATTTTAAAGAGATAGTTCACCCAAAAAATGAAAATTCTGTCAATAATTACTCACCTTCATGTCATTCCAAACCCGTAAGACCTTCGTTCATCTTCGGAACACAAATTACGATTTTTAAAATTAAATCCAAGAGCTTTCTGACTGTTAAAATAGTCCATGTGACATCAGTTTTTCAACCGTAATGTTTTAAAGCTATGAGAAAAATTCATAAAATTAAGGTTGAACCACTGATGTTACATGGACTATTTTACCAATTTTTTCCACCTTTCCGGGCCTTGAACATATCAGTTGCATTGAGGGTCAGAAAGCTATAAGAAATATCTTAATTTGTGATCTGAAGATGAACAAAGGTCTTATGGATTTGGAACAGCATGAGGGTGAGTAATTAATGAAAGAATTTTCATTTTTGGGTGAACTATCCCTTTAAATGCATTTTACTACTATTACTATTTGCAACACTACTACACAATACTATTAGCTAGTATTATAAAAATAGTACATTAAAAATAATAAGAACACCCTTTAAAGATCTGCTTACCTTTTTACGTGGTTGTGCTCAGTGTTTCTGACATCACTGGTTTCTCTATGTTGTGTGTACTGTGTCTTCCTTTGTTTTGGGCTGCAGTCATGTTTAGCTGGGCTGGCTTGAAGTTGACATGACCAGTCAGGGTCACCCTGAGATGGTTTAATATCAGCCTCAACACTCAAGGTGAATCTCTTATGACTTGCCTTTTCCAATTTTGGACAAAGCGTTACAGGCTGGTCTGCTCTAGACTGGCGTTCAGGAAACAGATGTAGTGTGTTAATAGAAAGATGATCCTTGGTAGAAATTTCCTCAGTGAATAAATTCTGACTCTGACTCCAGACAGGTTGGTCAATTCTGAGAGGTTTCCTATTGGGTTCCTGCAGACTGAACAAACTGCAGTCCTGGTTCTTGATGAGATGGTCCTCTCTTGGCTGGAGTTGGCTGAAGTGCTCTTTGTCAGGTTGATTTGAGGTCGGTGAAGTTTGAGAAACCACAGCTCTCATCAAAGGAGGCTTTTCCACCACAAACGTTTTAACTTTTTGTGGTTTGGAAGACAAAGGGCTGGCAGAAATAAAACACAAAGACCATAGACACACACATATTGTAGACACATAAAAACAAAGAATAAGGTAAGCAGTCCATATGTTGCAAAAGGACATGCACTGTAAGCATAAAGACAGACCCATTTTAAAATCGTAAAAGTAATTTCATCCAATTTTGAATGTCCTTTTTTCTTTGTGATGTTGGTAATTTCCAGCAATACAGCAAATCAGACTCAGAACTCCAGTGATAAATAAAATGATTAAATTTAGGGTCAGGGAACTCTAATGTGATGTGGTGGGAATGTCCCACTTTTTACCGATGTCCCACCCCTCCCCGTGGGATCTCATGGGTGGGAGAGGAAGGAGGGGCACAATAATATTACAAGAACTGAATCCTGGCTGAAAAGCAATCATGGGCCATCATGGAAATTCAACATAAATTGCACATACTGTTCATTATGACATGATTAATGCATCTCACCTGGTTTCGAGAACAGCAGTTTTGGAGCGCGGAAGAGGCAACGTGAGAGCAAAGAACTCCTTCAAGTTGTTTGTAGAAGAAGATCCTTTTAAAGACGTTTTTGTGGACTGTGCAGCTTCACAGTGTTTTGATCGTGGGATTTTTGGACTGTAGAAGCCCGGCTGTGTCAGCGGGTGCAGCTTACGACTGTTCCTGGGGGACTCAGCAATGTTCTTGGCATCTCTACCATTCAAGCAGAAGTCATTAGC
This sequence comes from Onychostoma macrolepis, assembly GCF_012432095.1. Classification (NCBI taxonomy): domain Eukaryota; kingdom Metazoa; phylum Chordata; class Actinopteri; order Cypriniformes; family Cyprinidae; genus Onychostoma; species Onychostoma macrolepis. The sequence continues at coordinate 16,552,669 of NC_081175.1, forward strand.
ATAGGGTGAAAAAGCACTTGATTCTCTATTTGGCTGGAGAAAATGCGCCTACGAAACAAAAAGAATGATAAATTGTCATGATTAAATGCCCTGAATTAACTGATTGTTACTTAACTTTCAAATGCAGTTTCCTTTAACTGACAAGAGCCAAAGGCAATAGTAAGCAGTAACGAAGTAATTTCACTTCATTTACGTTTTTCAAGTAGGCTATCGTTACCACATTTTCATTTTTAGGAAGATTTAACTACATTTCTATGCACATAGGACTTTTAATACACAGAATTTCAGAAAAACATACCATTTTTTGTTTATTTTGAAATTCAAGACTCTGCCCTGTGGTCAATTCTAATTATTTAATTGATCATGTCAATGACAGTGCTGACTGCCTAGAAAATGGTGAAACAAATGGTGAATATTAACCAGTGCCTAACCTTAGCATTGTGTAGCACTGGTAGCAAATCCTGGTAGATACCATTAGTGATTGCTGCAACAATATCGGTCCTTGATTTTTCTAAACTCCGAACTGAATCAATAAAGTATGATTGATTTGACTAATGAAATTGGCTTTGGGCAAGAGTTCATAAATGACTCATTCTTGGAGATGTTTATTTTCAATTAATCAATTGTACCAATTCACAAATTGCATTGCACGATTCATTTGTGATTTTGACTGATCCTATAATAGTAGCACTTAATAGAGCTCCAACCTACAGAAGAGTACAATAGACATTAGACTCTTATCTTTTTAAATAGATATTATGAGAAAGGGATGGAGTATAAAATACAATCTCACTCTTGACAAGCTGTTGTAAGACACTCTCCGCTGGTCCTGCAAACCCTCCCTCTGGCCTCTTCTTTCCCTGCCAAGCAATGAGCGAGTGGCTGTTACCATATGCCATTCTCCTTCTGAAATGTATGATGAAATTGCAGAGGCAAATTACACTAAGTGAAACGAAATACAGACTGAATGCTATCAGAAAAACATATGTCAACAAAAGCATGCAAAACCTGCTATCAGACCTGTCTTGTCTTTAGCTCTGGAGGGGTTTAATCTTGTGAACTCCATTTGCTCACTTGAAGGCCAGTCTAAGTTGTCTTGCATGGGTGAACTACAGTGTGAACGATCATAGAAACCAAAAAAAGATGGACATTTTCACCAGGTCAAAGTGTAATGCTTAACCAAATATTGTAAAAGAATTAATCTCACCTCACAGGGCTAGTATGCCTGAAGTGTAGAGCTGGTGTCTGTGGAGGAGTTGTAGCATAATCCAAGTCCCAGAACAATGCAGCCATCTTTCCTGGATTCCAAGTTTTTCCTGAATATCCTTATACATGAAACCAAGATATATGCAGCAGCCAAGATGATAACATGAAAAATGTCCTTCCTGATGTGTTTAAGTCATCTGAAATGTGTTTGTGGATTTGGAGGACAAAATGATGGTACAGACTGCTCCAATTCAACTGAGCTAGCAGAGAAAGCAGGGGAAGAGCTGTGTGGGCTCTTCAGCAGCTGAATGGAACAGAGGATGGGATTGTGTTGTCTGGTCTGTTGGCTGTTGTTAGTACTGTGCTTGTTTGCTCCAGGCAACATGATGCTGTTATGTGCACTGCAATAAACTGAAAATAAAAGATTAACATTCTGTATGTGGTTTACAGAATATTAGCTAAAAATTAAACTGAAAACATTTATCTATAAATAAATTAATGATGTCTGCTCAATCTCAACTGCATGTTTTAATTTGAGCAAAGGGCAACATACAAATACTAACAAATTATGAAATCCAACTTCTCCAAACTGCTTGTAGGGTTGCAGGGGATCCTGGAGTCGATCTCAGCATCTTGGGTTATAGACTCTGAAATTCATAATTGAAAAAAAAAAAAAATGTGAACAATCTTGACTTTTTACTGATATTGTAGGTTTTGATGAAACAGCTTAAAAAATGTATTTCATAAAGGAAATCAGGCCTTCATCTGTCATTCGCATTTGATATAAATGGCTGATATTTTAGAAATGGCTCTTAGCCTCCATACTATTAGAAACTGGGCATGTTTCCTCAGAATGTCCTGTTGTTTGTGTGTACTAAGTTTTGTGAAATTTGGATGTTGCTTTCACAAGATACAGGCTTTTAAATCATTATAGGCCAAAATATATCACTCAAAAATATATGGGTTAAACAGAGTTAAACCATAGGGCTAATTAAAAAAAAAATCAAATCAGTGTATATCCTATACGAATTAGCGTACTTTTCTTTGCAGAACACAAAAGAAGATATTTTGAAGAAATGTATTTTTTTGTCAAAGGCCGGTGTTGTTTTGGACTCAACCCCAACCACTTTTTTCATTACAATAATCGCTCTCAAAATTCCTACTGAATATTATCAGTCAGTGTTGGAAACCTCAGACGAAGCATCTGTGCCACTGCCACCTAACGTTAGTGCAAAGATAGATTTTGTTTAAATACTGATTTCACTTAAACAGGCAGTGTCTATTCTGAAAAAAAAATAAAATAAATGTATACATTTAAGAATTTCACATAACGTTATAGGCTAAAGATAACGCATGAACGCCCTGGGAATCAATTAGTTCAAATACAGTAATGGTAAAATGAAAGCAACTTTATGTAAGTTTTTACCTTGAAATATAAATTTTTAAAAAAATTCTGATGTTATTGACTTTTAATAAGGCGAATGTCTTCAGGTTCTTTCCCTTGTTTCTCACAAACGTCTGTTGTGGAGTATGTAAATTTTCGTACAAAATGCCGCGAAAAGGGCCAACTGCAGTATTTGTTTTTTTTTAAATGCACGTGTACAGCAACGCACTTTAATTACGACATTAATATATTTGCGACAGTTCCACTCACAACTGTAGGGGGCTCCGAAGGCGCAAAAATACACAAAACAACATACAGCTGCTTTAATGTCTGTCATTGATCGTCATAATGTGCTCCTAAATGTTTCACAAGTTCTCCCAAACAAATCTTAAGTTTATACCTTTGTATAGTTTTGAAAGAAGAGGGAAACAGTCACATCATGTTCATGTTTATTGTGCTGACAGTTTAACACCTTTACAAAATTACCCAGCATGGGGGGGGGGATTATGTAGTTATCACAGAACCAAGAAACCAGAAATGCACAACTACAGCCAGGACAACAAAGCTCCCAACATAATGATCACAAGTCGTTTACTATTATACAGTACAAAACCTCAATAACGTGATTTCAAATTAACAGTGCAAACAGTGAATTTGTGCATAAGGAGTACTGGCTCAAATATCCCACTCACCATTCTCAGTCAAACTGGCAATCAGTCGTATATTTGCTATTAACAGGGGCTGTTTAGCAGCTCATGCTTGCATGCAAAAACCACACAACATGGAAATGTGAAGCATAACAGTTTAACTCACTGTGCCTGATGTGAATTAAAGTAGTGCTTGATCAAAACAGAACACAAAGCGCTTTTTCACATTTTTCTTATTTCAGGTGCTATGCAACGTTATTAAAACAGTGCCAAGAAAGATGTAAGAGGTCTTTGTTGTTCTGCGATTCGATTCAGCTTCAGTTTATGGGACTGTTAATAGTGTGCACTTCAATTCAGTTCATCCCCAAGAGACATTTGGTCACAAATATAAGATAAAATTCAGAAAAAAATATCTGGCAACTATCACAAACAGACTACGAAGGTCCAGATTTTCATTAGTATTCAAAAGCATGGCTGTTTTTGCATCTTTAACATATAAAAATAACACAACACAACTGTAATGATTTTCATCTGCAGGGTTAATGATCATAAAACTAAGCTAATCTTTTACTCATCAACCCCTAAGAGCAAACTGCTTAAATAAAAATCTATTTACAGTGTAAAAATACATACAGCTTTTCAAAAGTAGCGAAAACAACAACATAGCGATGGGCTTCAGCAGGTAAATTGAGAGGCTTAGATGTTCATCAGTAGCAATTGTAGTAAATGTTGAGGCCAGTCAGTCCATTCCATCAGTTCATTTTCTCCTACCTTCATCTATTCTCCATGTAGAAAAAAAACAGAGGGAAAAATCAAACAGTCTGTGCAGAAAATGACAATTCTGAAGATCCACATTGCCTTTCATTTATCCGGAAGCATGTTGGTCAGAATGTCAATAAAATTGTCCAGGCCCCAGAGGTACCCGTCCTCTCTGTTGCCCTCCACCCACGGGCTGCGATGGTCCAGGGTTAGAAGGGGCTGCATAGGCACAGTCTTTCCAAAGTCTATCATCCAGATTCCAGCCTTGCCAGTCAGGTCATGGACAAATAATAAGGAGCTGCCCACCACCTGCAGAAAAACAGCAAGGTGGTAGCTTATTATTAGAGCATGTATTTGAACATCAGCAGTGCAGAATGAACAACAAAGTGGATTTGGAAAATGAAGATGCATGTCACCTCATGTGCTTTGAAGAAATTTGATTTTTCCAGCACAGCTCGTAGTTCCTTCAGGCGCTGTTGGTAGCTTCTCTGCGTGAACAGAAAGAGCCAAACAATTAACTTGTTTACATAATAGTTAAATAGTTAAACGGATTAATGGTTAAAAGAGGCACAGGCAAAGAAGCCATTATTTCAATCAAGCAGCCATTATTAAAAGCTAGATTCTAAATGTTAAAATGCAAGATGTAAAATAGAATAAAATACTTCATGAAACATTTCATTTTTATTTATATGCACAAATATAACAATATATATTTACTCACATTTTTAAAATGTAAAAAAAATAAAATAATAAAAAATAATTTAAAATATAAAATTAAATTAATTAATTTTTTTAATCTCTGTTGCTTGGAATAATTCATCTGGGTGTATTCGAGAGATACAAGTTGATAGTATTTTTAGAAGGGAAGTTAAAAAATGGTTGTTTTATCATTGATGTTCTGAATTTTGTGTGGTGAGTTTCTGAACGTGATGTGGATAGCACTCCATTTATGATTTGTTCGTCCATTTTTTAAAATACCGAGGACCACAATGGAAATAGGCCGCAGGCTTTCTTGTGTATTTTTATCCTTGACTTTTTTGAAATGTGTATGAATTAGTCTTTGTGGACTTTTTTTGTATTGTGTTTTAAATTGTGTCAAATAAAACAAACAAACAAATTCTAAAGAAGATTAATAATTATAATTAAATAAATACACATTTTAATTTTAACGAAAAATAATGAATATATTGTAATTTTTTACATATTTCCTAGTTCTAATACAAATTTGTGCTGATATTTAAATTCTGTTTCATACAATAAGCTGCTAATTATTTTCATTTTGTGGCCAATAAATAATATGGCCCATATTAAAATTAATTACTATTTTGTCTAATTAAAACAAAAGAACTAAAATCTAATATTTTAAAAGCTGCAAGTGAATTCAGGCACCACAAAATTATAATGTACAGAAAAATCCAATTGTAAGTAAAAAATATAATACTTAATATTAAATTATCAGTGTTTTTTTAGATTAACTGTAAATAAATATTTAAATTAACTATAGATTAACAGTTTTAAATATTAAATGGAAATGCACAAACAATTAAACATACAATATTTACAGACGCCAATAAATAATATACAATATTTGATAAATATTGTAAATATTGCTCAGTTCTAACCAAAATTTGCATGTTGTTGTCCACAAAGTCTTCCAGGGCTTGGATGACTTCTTCTTTGTACTTTGTTCTCTTGAAGTTAGTGTTACAAGTGCCATCTGATTTCTGAAGACAGATCAAATGTGTGTCGACAAGACATTATATAGAAGGCCAAAAATAGATCAAATAAAACACTAATAAGCATTTTCAATCAGTGTTAGATAAAGATCTCTGTGTAAATTCAGAGGGTTCCTGAATCGTGTCTACCTTGATGCCCTCGATGCGAAAGCCCAGCGTAGCGGTTGAGCTGAGGGTTTCTCTCCACTGCATGTATCTGGTTTTGAGAACCGCCTGCTGGGACCGCTCCTCCTCAGTAGGGGCGTCTGGGTCCACCGCTATCATTTTTTCATACATGTCTTTGCGTGGCTGAGGACTCTCGCGGGCCTTCCTCAACTCTTCCTCAAGGTAAGTCCTAAAAGCGTGCATGTATACAGGTCAACATTACCACAGGAATAATTATTTAGTATGAATACATTATCGAACTGGCATAACAGGACTGATCCATTATGACATGAACATGAATTAGCGATCATATTTCCTCCACTATTGTTTAAAAACTGCCGTCTAATGTATTATCGTTTTAGTCACAGATGCCACACCCATAGAAAGCCCAGAGTCCAGATATTGACAGCACTGATGAGATTTACAAGCTCCAGTTTGAATGCCTGACTGCAACACAATTTCCAGAAGTCCAGCTGCACAAGGTTTTATCAGCTTGGCTGGAAACTGTGTTTAAAAAAAAAAAACTGAGTTGATGATGATAATAATAATAATAATAAGTTCTTGTAAGCAGAGATGCACTGATTCTGTCGGATACTGATATGCTGCTAATTATTGTCATGTTGTGGCTGATAAACAATAAATGGCCAATATTAAAATTCAATACTATTTTATTTAATAAAAAGGATGTCGATTTTAAGTGAGAGTTAGATTGTGGCAAAGGTAATATACATGTTTAAAAAAAAAAAAAGGAAATGTGCATGAACAATTAAATATACAGTACAATATCTACAGATACTGATATTAAGATAACTTCTGAGGAAGAATAAATTGCTGGAATTGGCAGATTTTGTCAGTTTTGTGGCATCATATCTTTGAAAGATATTCAGAGTTTTGCAACTAGATACACATAAGCAAAATTATAAATCCCACTTTGTTTTCCATTTATAAATTAGTCCTTGTTATTATTTAATTTTGGATTAAAACATAAAAAGTTCTTAATATCTAGAGATACGCCATAATTTTTGCCTATTAAAAACACTGAGCTGAAACAGCAAAAAAAAAAAAGGGCCAAAATCTGTGTCAGTGTTTATTCTGTGCACATAACATAATAAGGTAAATATATCAGCAGTGTGGATGCAATGTGATGGATGCACTCCATGCAATGATGCTGGAGTGGCAACATGGAAAATTTGCCTAAGAAATTTATCATGACAGGTTTAATGCATCACCTGAGAACAACTAGAACAGCATAGTTCAATTACACAATTTTACCTAAATTGTCCAGTTTTCAGCTAAATGAAAAATGTTAAATTCAATTTCTGTCAAAAAAAAATTTTTTTGCGTGCCAGTGCATTATTTTGGCATCACCTGCCCATAAACCACAGATAAAAACAAAAATAGACCGTGGTTGGTTGCTTTGCATGCTGGTCAGATTGCCTCTTCCTGTTTGAGTAGAGGTTCTTGGCTAAAATAAGCTGCAGTTTGTACCAGTTTTACCAGTTAGGCAAAAAAAAAAAAAAAAAAAAGTACTGAATTGCTCAATTCACAAATCACAACATCCTCACCGGCTCCCCATTTTGCAGTCCATGATGCAGGGAGAGTCAAAGTCAGCAAGGAGGTCGTCCATGAGGTTGTAATCCTGCTCGTCACGCTGAGTCACGCCATAGTATCCAGGAACGAAGGGCCGCAGCGAGTCGCTCATGAGCTGCAGAAAACACTGCTGCTCGCACTCGCAGTACTTCTTCAGCAGCCTTCCATCACTCCCCGTCTGAAAGTTTCCTAGAGGACCAAACAAGAACACGCCGAGTCACACAACACAGCAACAAAAACACCAAGTAAACACATGACCATAAAACAATAATAAAATCTAAGCTTAAATGTGACAAAAAGGATCACCGAAGGATTAAGTGTCATTGTCAAAAACATCAAGCAAACCTGCATGGCCGACCACCTGCACCCAGGGTGAGCGCTTTTTCACCGTCACTGGAAGTGGAGACCAGTTCACCATATTCTTTGTCTTCTTCCACTGATCAGTCTTTGAAGAGAAGATATGAAAGAAACAAACAGATGAATCAGACTCACATGTCAGTTAACACCCTACGACTACGAGCCGCCACACGGTACACAATGGTTCTGCACAGGGTTGTTTGTTGCTAGAGACTTTTCTTGTCATTTTCCTATACAGTGAGCCGCACTGGGGCACCGAGCGCATTCAGTCAACCTCAGACTCCAACGGGCAACTCCCTCTCCTCTATTAACCATAGGTCGAGTTTTTCCCCATGTGGCAAATCATTGACGACAATCTCGGACTAAACAAAGTCATCAAGCAATGCCAAGTGGCTGTGATTAAGAAATAGCTAATCTTAGAAGGACGTTCATGAAACATTTACAGACGGCACTTGTTTTGCTGCCAGATAAAATGAAGGAGCCAGTGTGGCCACTCACGTACATGACAGGACGCACATGAGTTGAGTGTGTACATCTTTTTTTTTTCTTCAAAGGTTTTAAATTTTTTGAGGTAAGCATACCTTTTTTCATGAATTAATATTTTGTAACTGTCATTACATTTTCAACACTTTAATGTTGGCAAAAAAACGTCAAGATCCCTTCAGCTGACTTATCATAAACCTTCCCACCCTACTGTACACAATAACCTATGACTGTATGCGTTATAACAACATACATTAACAATGAGATGATCACCGTCTATCGAGCGTAAAGATCCTCCAAGCCTAAGCTCTCAGTATGAAGCCAATTAACCTCCAAACCTATACAGTTCTCTCTGCTCTCAAAGCTCAAACACTCACTCACTCTTGGCTAGTGGAGAACCAGTCAGATGAGAATGACATTCTCCAGAACAAAGCAGGAGAGGCCCACCATACATACATACAGCGCTGGAGGTGCATCCATCTGCTGACCTTATAAGTTCAGTTTCAATGGACTATTTGCTCACTATTGTGATTTTCTCAATGGGCATTTTGTTTACCTTAATGAGCCATAAAATCAAATCCCATTCAATATTACCATCAAAAGGATTGGAGACTGTTTAACTCCTACAACAGCACAATGCAGATTATATTCAAACACCTTTATAATTGCAATGATGCATATTCCTTGTTAATTTTATAACATGTCATTGACTTTACATGTGGCTCACTGTTATCACGATGTCGGTTGCTCTGCCTTCACTTGAACACTTTCTTAAGAGACATTTGTATAATTTAGATGCACTTCTATACAAACCTCTGACTCCAGTACCATCAGAACATGAGAAGAAGGAAAGTAGTTTAGGAAAACGAGTGGAATTTTTCCCTCCATTTACAAACAATGATCTTAAGACCTGACACTCATAATGTTAATCAGTTATAACGAGGATTACTCAATAACTGCATAGGCCTATTTCGATCTGTGGCATGCACACTTGTATTCAATGCACCTGCAAAAATATCACTTAATGTTTCTTTAACGTGACAACAAGCTACTATTTGTTAACATTGGTTAAATACACCAATTAACAAGAACTAACCAAGAAAAATACTTCTAAAGCATGTATTAATCTCAGTTAATGTTTGTTTGTATCTGTTATATCTGTTAATATTATTTCATGAACCTGAGGTGACAAGAATTAACAATGAACAGTTGTATTTTTATTACTTAACCTTAACAAAGACTAATAAATACTGTAACAAATGTTTTGTTTATTGTTAGTTACCAAAATCATGCTTTGGAGTTGTATCATGATAGCAGCAAGGTACAGAATAGTTTGTATACACAGCTTTCCCAGTAGGGCTACTACTATCTGAACAGACATTAGTAACTATTATTTAGACACTTTTGTTTAGTCATAAGTGACTAGTTTGTAGCATGTTACTAGTAATTTTACAAATAGTTTGATAGAACAATAAAGTAGCCAATATGACTAGTCATTGTATATGACAATTAAAACAACAACAGTATCTAATGTTAAAATGTTACTAACAGCAATAGATATTTACTAGTCTCATGTAAATAGGTAGAAGCATCTAATAAATATGTACTAGTAAAGCTGAAATAAAAACAAGTATTTGAATACAGCACCTCGTACTTATAAAACTGACATTAGTTTTCAAGGGTGTAAAAATACTGAGAAATTATATTTAAGTTCAAGTATAGATACTATGACAAACATTTTACTCAATTAAAAGTCTAAGTACCTATCTAAAAATTCTTGAATGAAAGTAAAATGCATCCACATTTAACTCTACTGAGGTATTTAAAAATAAAAGTAAACACTTTCCTTAGCTTTTTAAATAGACTTTTGATGCTTGAAAGTACAAGCATTCAATTTTAACAACTCTAGCAAAGTACAAATTCCTCAAAACAATACTTAAGTAGGCTATAATAGTAGTAAAGTACTAAGAATTTTACTCAAACTTCTGCCTAGTGCCTACCTGAACAGATATTAGTGAATACCTTATCTAATGAACAGTTAGAAGTAAACTGAAAATGGGTCTAGTCTGGTTCCTACTGGATTATTAACTTATTTACTAGAAATTTAAAAAACGACTAGTAACATAAAATAATACATGTAACGTACTAAAAGTAACATGTTAAACTAGATTATCTTAGATATTGTTGATTCTCACCGTCAGCGGTTCACCTGAAGACTGATTATAGTCGCTGTAACCCATTAAATCCTCTTCGCATTCCTCGAAAGAAGACGCTGGCGAGAGGCCGGTTGAGGATGAGTTGGACAGTTTTCTCAGCGCCAGGGACGAGGCGGGAGAGCCGCTGAGCCCGCTGTCCGAGCAGATGGACTCCTCGTCGGGGTGAGGAGAGCCCGAGCAGGGTCCACATTCAGTGGCACACGGCTCGCAGGTAACAACCAGCTCAGGAACAGCAACGCGAGCGAGTCTGGAGAGATGCTCCACTGGCTCCTCAGCATGGCTGGGGTGGATATCACCCATACCCGCGCAGGGTGCCGGGGTATCGGGCGTTTTAGTCATCACGCTGCTTCTGATCTACAAGATCATTGAGGTTGTTGATGGGTTTATCCAGATTAGGGCCAAACCCAACGCGTAACCGGCTCGCGCTGGGCACTGCCGCACCTTGCGTGACGCGTCGCGCTGCTGCAGAATAAAAGCGATATTGGGCCACTCTCAACGCTAAGGTGCCGTGGTCACATTCTTTTAGCCCCTGAAAATAAACAATAATAATCACCTGAAAGCTATAAAGAACTCACAAACATTCACCTACAAACAACGTTGATGCATCTTTCAGCAGTAGTTTAAAATGTACTATTTGCTCAATGCATAGGCGTGTTGTTAAAGCGTTTCGTTAACACACTGCACATCTTTGCCCCGCCCACTTTTCTTTAAAGCTACAGAGCCAAAAATGAGCTGGTCAAAACACATTAAATCAGATTTACAGCGCCACCTAACCTGTGGTTGACAACGCAGCTTAAAAAACCCGAGCACAGGATGAAATAATGTGTTTTTCTTAATGGCCTTTAACATGTTGCACTTGGAGGAAGTACTTAAAGGCACAATTCAGTCAAAAGTAAACATTTTTGGGATGTTTAAGGATGTGAAGTCCTAAAAAAGGATGCAAAATTAAAGCTGCCCACACAATGTTCTGGAGTCATACAACAATCGTGTGAAGAGCAGGCTGAAATCTTGACATACTGTCATATTAAAGCAAAGTTTGATTCCTGAACAAACATTTCATTTTAGTCAAACTGATGCACAATCTCCCTAAAAATTCTATAATTTATAGATGATTGTGTCGTTTTATATATCTAGAAAGGTTTAAAAATTCTGGCCTCATTACCACAATTAAAGACAAATTTAATGCATTTGATATTCTACACACAAGATTTTGGTGGGGTCACATTAAAAATAAGAGACACAGACTTTGTGAGAAATGGCAAAAATTATTAAATGGCCACAAATGAAGCAATGTTAAATGCCAAAAGACATGATCTCTACTGCATGTACATTTATGCATTTGTCAGATGCTTACTAGACAACTTATAAAGACATACACTTTATCACTACCTTGGAATCAAATCTATAACCGTAGTGTTGCTAATGCCATGCTCTATCAGTTGAGTTATGGGAACAATAACCTGTATAAATAAAAAGCATATCACATTCCGTTATGCTAAGTGATATAATTCCAGAGTGTCTGTAAAGAATAGACATGAACTGCAAAATCTTTTTATATAAAAAAGCTTTGTTTTTCAGTATCTCACAATAACAAAATATGAGAGCATCTAAAACAGACATAAAACATAGACACTAATATATAAAAAAAACAATAACAATGGTCAAACAAACACTAATTCATAAAATGTACACAGGAATGTGTTAAAAACGGTATATCCTGAGGTCATACTTTTGGACACTTCTGGTTTACTTCAAGTCTGATATGGCAACAGTCTCAAGAACCCCCTTCACAAAGCCACTGTAACTGCATTTTGAGTCAAGCCCAAAAGTTACATTAGGGATAAAGAAAACAAACGGCATTTGAGTCTCATTAGTATAAATGACTACGATACAGACAGTGTTTGAAAGAAATGATTGTCCAAGATTTTCAGTCTCAGTCTTTGTGCAAAAAGCCTCGATTGACATCTGAATCCACCGAGATTAGTGTCCCGTGTCAAGGTCCCGCATGTAGTCCTGCAGAGCCTGGAGTCGAGCGTCAATCTCTGACAGGTCAGCACCCGTATCAATAGATGTGTCTGAATAGGAAAAATACACTTGGCTTACATGTATACGCTATTGGTTACAGACGCATATACATAAACAATAATACTAAGAAATAATTAAAAAAGGAAATTATGTGGTACCTGCCGCTCTCATCCTTTGGGCCGGGGTGCTACACATTGGTTTTTTGTTTGTGTGTCTTCCTCTGGACTAGATGGGGGAAAAAAGCAATTAAAATAATCCGAGCCCTAATATTCACAAAAACTAAACAACCTGTTTTACATTGTTACTCACCACAGTTGGACCATTATATGCCAGTTTCCTTCCTCTGCAATAAATAAATAAATAAATAAATATCAAGAACAATAATCATCACAGGCTAATTTGCTAGGAGTCAAAAAATTAATTAGCTAATTTGCTAAATCAACAGAACGTGATTTTTGTTATTGAAAGAAGTTGCTTACGCTCACCAAGGCAATGTTTATTTGATCAAAACCAGTAAAACAGTAATACTTTGAAATAGTATTAAAATTTAAAGTAACTATTTTAAAACATATACAAGTTAAACATTTATTCCTGTGATACAACGCTGAATTTTCAGCAGTCTTCAGTGTCACATGATCATTCTAATATGCTGATTTTGTGCTCAAAGAACTATCATCTTCATGGAAACCACAGTACATTTTTAAGGATTCTTTAAGTAGAAAGTAGCATTTATTTGAAACACAGTATTATGTTCTAAATAAAGATTTTTTTCTGTCACTTTTGGTCAATTTACCGCATCTTTGCGGAACAAAAACAGGCCAGATTTAAATGTTTCAGAAAGAGGGTAGAAAATGGTCATGAAAATTAAAAATTTGGGGTGCAAGAAATCCTACTATAATATTATAGGCAGACTGCAAAAAATGCTGTAAAAGTTTAGGGTCATTTACAACTTGTTATTTGGCAGGTTTGATCTGATGATGTCCTGAAATAATTAATCAGCCAGCTGACATCACATTTAACCTAGCCAGCAGTACTTTGATAAGCAACCTGTTTTGTTTATTGACTTGCCTGCTATTTAGAGGCTTAGCAAGCTCTTCAAACTCAGCTACTGATCCTTCTGAAGAGCACCGACTCCTCCTGCTCTCCACAGACACACTCCTCCCCCTGCCAGCACTTCCTGCTCTCATCAGCTGAGGAACGGGCTCCCTGGAGCGTGAACGGCCTCTTTCCATCAGAGACGGCGAAGCCAACATGTCTCTTCTAATCTTCCTCTGACTGTTGGGAACAAAAGAAGACCTCATGTAGTATATCTGTGAAAGCAAATCAATTCTACAAGATTATAACTAGTCAAAGTCCAAAGACTCATTCTCTTATCAGCCTGATCCCAGAAGTCATAGACTTTTTTTCTTGCACTGGTGTGGGATCAACGGTTTGAGAAAATGAATTCATGCAAGGGACAAAAAGAGCATATAGTTCACACCTTTCAAAGTAAACCGTATTCCTGCTCACAGACAGGGCAATGCTTGTAGAAAAAGAGACAACAAATAAAACACAAAACAGCAGAAGACAGAAAAGGTAAGAACTTCAAACTGAAAAGGTGAAAGTGTCTTACTTCTTCATCTCAGACTCTTTTTGGCGTCGCTGTCGGTCTTGAATGTAGGCCGTAGGGTCAAACCGAGGCACCCGCGACCCTGTCATGAGAACACAAGACTTCAAATCAAAACACTAAAACAGGGCCTCTGCCTTTGTTTCTTGACTTTGACTAGGGCTGGGCGATATGAGCAAAAATTTATATCTCTGTATTTTTTGGCTGAATTGCGGTATCCGGTATATATCTCGGTATTTTGTATTTGGATAACAAGTAGGCATTTATTATGTGCAAAAAAGGGTTAAAATCACATTACATTCTAACACAAATTACATTCTAACATTGTAACATTGCAATCTCAAAACAAAAATAATGCTTTTAAAGCAGAAGTTGAATTTACTAAACTCAAAATGAAAATAATAAAAAAGCACAGACTAGGCTAACTGAGTAAAAAGGCTATTTTGATTACCCCATTACAGTCACTTTACAGTTAGTGCTATCATACAAATACACTTACTTGTGACACATGTAGAATTTTAAACCTACATTTATTGTCCAGCTACTAATATTTCAGCAAAATGTATATTTTAGTCAGTTATTGCGCTCCTATTTCATCGAGCTCCATCTGTGTGGCGTTTAGCGGAGAATCGCTCATGCACTTCTGATAGCAAAATGGAAATATTTCCATGGTTTTCTAGAATTTATATATGCCTGTGAAATGTAAGTTATGCATTTAGGAAAACAGCACATCTCAAACACATTAAACAGCGCGTCTCTGTCAGCGGCACACGCAGCCTTTCTGTCAGAGCCGCTTTAAACTGAAACCATAAACTATAGGCTACTGTATCTTACGAGTTTTTTTAAAGCCCTTAATTTAAAGCTTGTTACATATTTAGAACAAATTGGATTATGCATTTTCTCCGCAGCAGTTCAGTCTGTGTCCTCCCTAGACATTTTTTCAGATGCGCTCCTATCAAACTACTGTATATCAATATTAACGGTATTGCTTCATACCGTATCGCTCATAAAATATATATCGTACAAACTCGATATACCGCCCAGCTCTAACTTTGACCATAAAGATATTGTCTTCACAGATTTCACCTGTTGGAGATGGTGAAGGTCTTGTGATGCAGTTCCGAGACCCTGAAGAGTCTGCCCTCCTAATTCTCTCCTCTGACCTCCGAGTCCTGTCCTCTATTCTCTCCCTCGACCCCGAGCGTGCTCTTACCCCAACACGGGTCAAACTGCGCTCTCTGGATAAAGACCGATGAACCTCTCCATCACCCCTGAGACCACTTCGGCCAGACATGACTGGCGTCGCTCGACTGTCAAAAGAGGAATAATGAGATGATTAACATGTGCTCAAAAAATGTAAAAATATGCAATAAAAGACACAGATGGCAATTAACTAAGATTACCCGCGTCGTAACAAGGCCAGCTCAGTGGTCAGACTTTTAACACGTATCCGTAGAGCCCGTTCTGATGCTCTGAGTTCCTCCAACTACCAACAAGAGTGAATTTGAACAGTTAAGTGGGGGCATAACTATGTATGAGTTTTTTACATTGTCAGCTTGTCAATCTCATGACCATACAACACTAATCTGCTTAGACGCACCTGTTCCAGAAGGAGGCGCTGTTCTTGGCTCCTCTTGTTTGCAGAGCGCTGGCTTTTTGCCCTTTCCTTCAGCAGCTGTTCCTCCAGGCTGCGCACCGCCTCTCTGAGCCCACGAGCCCCAGGAGTAGAACCAGCCCCTACCATCTGTAGATGATCCACAGCCTTGGCCAAGGCTTCCTTCTCTTCTCTCACCAAAGCCAACCTGATAAAACAGAAGGAAAAAGATTTGTAAACACAACATTCACTTTTTACTCATTGTGGGTAAAATATGTTATTACTTTAATTATTAAAAGGATAGTTCACCCACAAATGAAAACTCTGTCATTAATTACTCACCATTATGTCATTCCAAACCCATAAGACCTTACTGCGTTTCTGTGCCTTGATCGTGCTAGTACCCTTGCTGTCTATGGAGGGTCAGAGATCTCTCGGATTTCATCAAAAATAGCTTAATTTGTGTTCCAAAGATGAACGAAGGTCTTAGGGGTTTGGAATGACATGAGGGTGAGTAATTAATGACAGAATTTTCATTTTTGGGTGAAATATCCCTTTAAAAAAAATGTACATGGTACAACAATGTATAGGATTTTTCTTTCTTCTATTGTGCTGACTGTCCTGTGCACCTGCCAGCAACTAACCAGGTGTTGCAAAAGGTGGGGTTTTTTTTCGTTGAAAGCAATAAAAATTATATCAACATTAAGTACACATTTCATTAGGAAAAACTGACTCTGCACGGAGCTTGCGTGTTTCCTGGTCTGATACTTTGTGGTCTCCTCTCAGTCCCAGTGTTTTCAGCTCGGCCCTCAGAGCTCTGATCTCTCTTTGAAGCTCTGCAGGATCAGGTTTGCCCAGATATGGAAGTGGAAGAGGATAGTGTATCCTGCAAAAATCAAACTTTTTAAAAACTGACCCATTTAAGAGCTGGTTAAAACAGACTGTGTGATCAAAACTACACTGACCTGTCAAATTCCACAGTGTAGATGAGGATGAGGTATCTTTTAGCACTGAGGGCAGGAGACTGTGGCTGAGCTCGAGGTCGGCCAACGACACCTGCCTTTCTGTTCCGCAGAAGCTCGAGGTCAGAATAGGTCAAGAGGTCAAGGGTCACTGATTCACTGGACTGCAAAAGATAATTAAATAAGATTTTTTTAAATTTTATAATTAACATAAAAGATTGGTTAAAGTAATTGTTGTCAACAAAAGAGAAGCTTTTCTTTGTTTGAAAATTAAGAAAATGAACTTTTTCTTAAACAGTATTACTTTTATTTTACAATTAAATATTACAACAGTAATATTTCATATTTGTTGAGTAGTTTAATTTAGTAACAGGAATAATAATAATAAAAAAAACTATAATAATTTTTTTGCCATATTGATGTCTAATAACAAGGCCAAATTGTGCAATCGCACAAACAAGTACAAAAAACCCCCCTGGATTTTATTTCATTTTTTAATCAAAAGAAAAAAAAAAAGAAGAAGAAAATAAATCAGCCCCCTCCCCCAGAAGACATTAAATGGACCCACCTTGTTGACAGCAGACTCCAGCATGCTGCAGAATACTGGAAACTGTTTAAAATTCCCAGTTTTCCGGGTCAGGTCCTCAATATCTAAATTAAAAAAAAAAAAAGTTGTAATGACATAAAACAACATTTCATGCAAGCAAAAACTGTATATCAGTTTTAAAAGCTCAACTTACAGGCAGGATCAAACTCTCCTCTCCACTGGTCTGCTGTAACAACATCTGAAATTTCTACGATTAGTAGCCGCTCCGCCAGCTCGACCTTGACAGCAAATTCAGTCCCTCGAAATTTCATTTCTTCCTGCACAACTGTGCCAACCTCCATTGCTTGCCACAGACAGCCTGAAGGAATCATTGCACAGGGTTCAGAGTCAATGCAGTTCATGCTGTAATTAGCATTTCTTGATTACAGCCATGTTACACATAGATAGATAGACAAACTTTGCATTAAAGCAAAGCTTATATATTGAGAATAATCAAACTGTGTTATCAAATCAAATCAGTCATTTTAACCAGACAGTTTTCACTATGAAGGTTTGCAGTGATTATTTTAGTGCCGTTCATGTCAAACACACACTGAGCAGTCCATTACAAATGCCAACTTCTTCACAGCCATGACACAGGCAGGATTTGGGTCATGAACCGTTTCAATGAATGAGACTCTTTATTTCTTTACACTTGACTGAATTTCTTTGTATCATAGATAAATAGAGGCTGTAACCTCATTTATTCACGAATCGGTATGCAACATAAGTTGCAAACTACTAAAGATCTCAGCTAAAAACTGATGAAGGACTTGCTAAACCTGAAGATTTGCCAGAAGACTGCCAACGCAGGGATAGTCACACAATAACACTACAAAATCAATCGACATCTTACATCATGATTTTGAGGGCTACAGAGGAAGATGAGATTACAGATGATGATAAATGTGAGTAAGTTACTGTTACGATAGATGAATCTCAGACCATACACAACTAACGTTAGCACGCTAGCAACATACCCGTTATTGGTGGAAATGTGTTAGGCAGGCACGAGCTGTTCGATTAAAACTCTACATTTAAAACATCGATGGAATAAGTATCATAAATAGAAAATAAATTAAAATCTCTTCTCTGCTAATTTATCGAAAGCATGTTCAGTAAACTGGTCGTTACTGCGTTACTGAGCTCGAACAACTGAAAACAGCGGCTCAATGACCGGGAATTTAAAACTCCCGCCCACAACTGTTTACATTGGTCAACTATTGCAGATGTTGTTATTCTATTGGCTGCTCTGTCTGTCAATCAAAAGGAAAGCTTTTCATTGTTGCAACGCCCTTAGGCAAGTTTTCACGCCCATAAAAGTGATTTTAGGGGCATGTGTTTAATTTTTTTTAATGCAATGTATATATTTTATCATGTCAAGTATTTTATTTTATTTTTATTTTTTTAATATAACGTTGACACATAATACCCTTTTTTGTGAAACTTTGTTATGAAACTATACGTCATTTATTTAGTTTGTGATTTATTCAGTCTTGGAGTAATGCTTTGATTGTCAAGAATGTTTCATCTGACTTTTGTTATATTATATTATAGGTATACATTCTTTTGTGGTTTTACATTAATGATAAAAATACGTTTTTGCATAAACTTAAACTACTTTGTTTACTGGAAAATATCAAATCCATACATGTTAATACATATAAACCACACTTTAATGTCTTTAAGCACAAACTGAGTTTTATTTAGGTACAATCTCTCGTCTGTTAATAAGAAAGCAATCAAAACATCTAGAATATGTACACATGTTTGACATTTTTTTCTTTATAAGTGTTCATCATGGCCTTAATCTTTATATTTCAACATAGTATTTAGGCCACAAGAGGGAACTATTAATGCTAGCAACATCAAGGTGATGGGTTGGGTTTACCTATGTTGAGAGTATGTGTTAAATAAACAAATGTGGTAACACTTTATTTTAAGGACCAATTCT
The DNA here is from genome assembly GCF_012432095.1 of Onychostoma macrolepis. Classification (NCBI taxonomy): domain Eukaryota; kingdom Metazoa; phylum Chordata; class Actinopteri; order Cypriniformes; family Cyprinidae; genus Onychostoma; species Onychostoma macrolepis. The sequence goes on from NC_081175.1 coordinate 16,571,918, forward strand.
CACTATTAACTAGTAGCTTATATATATATTACCACCATGTTGGCTGATTATTAGTAGGCCTACTTATTAGGCACATATTAATGCCTTATTCTGCATGACCATATTCTAGATCCCTTAACCCAACTCCAAAACAAAATTTAACAACTACCTTACTAACTATTAATAAGTTTATTGAGGGAAAACTCTTAGTTAATCATGAATATTTGTTCCCTAATCTAAAGTGTTACCATAAATGTAAATTAAATGCAAATATACAGAGGCAGTTTTAAAGGTGGTCACAGCTTTTTTTTTCATCACAGTGTTTAAAAAAAAATGCAAGAGATAGTGCTAAGAAAACGGTACAGTGCTTCATAAATAACATGAATTCACTGGCATTTACATTGGCATAATTTGTAATTAGATGGTGTGACACTGAGGTCTATCTACTGGAGCTATGCGTTTGTAGGAGATGCTGACTGGGGCTTGTAGGAGTCTTTGACAACAAAATTATTCTGAACAAAGTTAGGGGCTGGGAGGTAAGCATCCTGCATTTCCAGTGTAAGATCGAATATCTGAGCAACATCAAATGAATCTAGTATGGTCATATTATAAGAAGGGTTTTCAATAACTGAGGTAAGCTTCTCAACAGGACAGTACGAGACATCAGCAGGAGACTCAGAAAAGTTCTTGTAGAAATGTTGTGCAGGAACCACTTTGGAGTTAGAGCTGATGAGGTCAAGGCCATGTAGACTTTCTGACATTGCAGGATGCTCTAAACCGTGGACCTCTTGGATCTCACACTTAATGTACCCCTCGGTCATCTGGGTACAATAAATACCCTGGAAACAACAGACCAACATGGTAGCTAAACATTCTTTAGCTTATTTATTAAGACAATGATTTACCACACAAAACAAGTGTTTGTATTGCAATTGAACCATAATTAATGTGGTCTGGGTTAAAACTGATTTGATCTTGCATAGTTTTTGAGCATATGTGTATTTCCTGCAACTTATCCATATTGGAATCTGCCTAATTTGGTCATTTTATCAAGTGACAGATTAATACACACACATCCTTTGACGTCAACTACAAATAGATTTGGTTAATGTTTTCTCTTCTGTTTTAAAATTGATAGCCATATTTATTTTGCTATGATTACTATGACCAAGTATATGGTTTTTTGCATTATACTGTTAGGATTTAACATAGTATGCATAGGCTTGTGACCCACATACATGCAGATTATAATAATTACTAAAAAAACATCTGTTAGGAAAGTTATAAATTATAAGGAGGCTGATGACTCACCTTTGTGATCCATTTCCCTGCAAGTTTTGGTTCAGGAATATCTGGATACAACAGTTTCTTTAACCTGAAGGATTTTTAAGAGTGACATTTTAATTGCAGCCGAAAATAGAAAATCTATAGAAAATATTAGGATTTGAAAAACATATATGACATAACACTGGAAAATTGTCCTTACCATTTCCGTTTCCTGTGGCAAAGGACTGTGATGATAATGAAGACGAGAGTTGCTGCACTGCAGCCCACAATAGTGGCTGTAATCATCTGGTCATCTATGAAGATTTTATCAAATTGCTCACAATGTTATCACATTTCATCGATGCTATTTATATTTGCTTATTAAATGTAATAAAATAGTTTCATCATTATATTTAACATTATTAAAGAATATAATTAAATGCTTACTGCTGTTTTCTACTTTCATTGTGGTTGCAGCATAGTCACCTTCCCCTCCAGATGTAAAGGCACTAACACGGAAGGTATAGGAGCCTGGATCTAATTTCAAATTAACTTGAGGCTCTAAAATTAAAACAAAGTAAGTCAATTTATAATGTACTCTTTAAAAAGAAAGAAAAAAAATCAACTGGAGAATGAACTTACCCTTTATCAACACCATGTTATTAATCGTTTCAGAACCAGAAAGCAATGTTATGACCTTGTAGCCTTGTATGAACCCGTTTTGCTGTTCTAAGGGAACTTCGGCCCAAGAAAGCTCAACATTTCTTCCTTTATTTTTAGCTTCCAGATGCTCAACTTTCCCCGGTTCTGAGAACAGAAATAGCAGAATGGAAAATAAGTAAGGTGAGGTTTTCATTTTTGGGTGAGCTATTCTTTAAATACTTCATCTTTGCTTACGTTTCTCTATAGCATAACCTTCACTCCTCTTGAGAAGCTTTGGTGAATCATCTGTGCAGGCATAGACAGAGACAGTGTATCTCACTCCTTCCTTAATAGCACCTGTGAGAAATAGAACAGTATGGCTGTTATCCTCCCTTTCTGAATGTAACCACAGCTCACTGAACCACTGATGAACCATTACACACATGCACAAATGAATTCAGTATCAGAACAAAAACAGATCAGAAGTGAGTCAAATGATTCATCTTTATGCTCCCAACTGACCAGATTGATTCCAGCTGTCAAAGGCACAAGTGTCACATTCTGAGATCTTCTTCCATTCTACAGCACATTGCGTCTTTTTGTATGTTGGAAACCATTCAACAACATAGCCACAAGTAGAATAGGGGTATTCTTCCCAAGACATTTCAAAGCTACCATTACTGCTACTGATAAGGCTTATATCGACTTCATTGTCTGTGAAAAGAATTATAAAATCTTCATTAATTTAAACACAACCTTTTCAATCAATTAAAAACAGCATTTTGAATCTCACCAGGATAACTCGGGATGATGATGGTAGAAGGAGGAGAAAGACCAGCAGAGTTTTTTGCTGAGACTCTGATGATTCGATCACTTTCTTCATTCCCAGATGTGATGTTGTAGCACAGCTGTGTATTTAGTTCTTTGTAAATTTTTCTGCTCGCATCTTTGGGGTTTTCAATGGTAATTTCATATCCTGTAATTATCCCATGGCTTTGTTGTTGAGTTAGAGGCTATAAAACATTAAAAAGGGTCATTCTATTTGTTTATTTGCAGAGAAAAGCTAAAGACAGCAGTGCCAAATCCAACTGCTCTTACCTTCCACAGGACAGATGTATTTTGTTCAGAATAATGAATCCAAACATCTACTGCTTCTGGAACTGAAGAGAGAATATTGGTGCAAATCAAATTACTCAAATTTGATTGGCAGTCACTGAATCATTCTTACTCATCTCATTCAGAAAGTAAACCGCATGTTGGTCAGAAACATACTGTACAGTGTTTGATATTTCTGTGGCTTTGTTTGAAACTATTTACATTGGCAGAGAAAAAAAATTGACACAGTAAAATGCAAGTTGTGTGTACATTGTAAGTTTTTAAAAGATTTAGTTTTTGGCATTTTTGCTTTTAAATAGGACAGATCAGAGCTGACAGGAAGCAAAGTAGGAAAGAGAGAAGAGGTGGGATCGGGAAAGGTCCTCGAGTCGGGATTTGAACTCGGGACACCTGTAGCACAACGGTGCTGTATATTGGCACATTGTAAGCTATTCAGTATTAACTTCTTACTTCAAAATATTTTAAAACACGGAAGCTATTTTCTATCGATGTGCGAGACTTACGATTCATTAGATGCTATAGGCAAATAACTAAAAGAATAACAAAGTACAGCAACCGGTTTTATGTTAAAAATAAGGTGGACATATTAAAGTGTTGTTTAAAAGCAATATCACACTCACAAAAGAATATATAAAATTAAGATCAGACATATAAATGAATGACACTATATTTACATATACGTTAATCCTCTGAATACTTACTATCCTCTTTAGTGGAGAACTCAGTAATTTTACTCCAGTCGCCCCATTTGTAAAAGTGCTTAAGAGACCCACATCTTACTTGAGCTGTGTATTTAACAAAGGGCTGCAGGTTTTTAAGGACAATTGATGAAAGTCCCACTCCATTGAAGGTTTCCTTTGTGAAAGATGAAAATGTGTGGACATTTGTGAAAATGCATGTAAAGGCCTTGCAAGTGGAAAGACAAAATAGAATGCTTATCAATTTTAATGCAAGATCAAATCTAATGACACCAACATTGTAAATCCTTCCACTGAGGTTCACTTGACAAATCATCGGCAACAAAGCGTAGTTTTCCTCATTCCAATGCCACCAAAGAGAGACATTTCTTGCATAAGCATCATGGGATATATCACTGGGTGCTCTCAACCATACTGTGCAAGAAAAAAAACAGATGATTAAATTCACAATTAAATGTTGTGGTCAGGCAAAATTGAAGAAATATTTCAAATAAGTTTTACCTCGGTGTGTAGGGTCAGCTGTATCAGTGAGAGTCTTTACACCAAGAGGATTTTTGGCAATCAGGGTCCATTTTGTCACCTGCTTTGTCTCCGCACGTATGACACATTTATTATCAAGTTTACAATCTCTAGCAAACACAAAACAATTAGCATCAGAGAATTGAATCCAGTATGATAAAAGCAACCATGCATGATTCACACTGCACATTAAGATGGATATTATTTTATCAGCTGTGTGGTTACCTTCCATTAAGTGTATAACTTGTCTTTTTATCACCATGCAGATGGGTTTTTCGACCCGTTTCCCAGTGACACTCCACAGAGCTGAGATTCCGTGTTATACATGTAAGATTCTGGTCATCTGGGGGATCTATAGCATCCAGTGAAATTAAACAATTTAGGCCAGGACTCAACTTTAAAGTCATTTGGTAAACAGTTCAAATTAATTTTTTTAAATTAATACTTCTACTTAGCAGGGATTCATTATTTGACAGTAAACTAGAAAACAGTTATTTTAAATCGCAATAATATTCCACAATTTTACTGTTTCTACTGTCTAAATGAATGTAGTAGTGGTGAGCATAAGAGACTTTTGAACTATGAGTGTTAGTTCATGTTTACTAATTCTAACTAATGATCTATTAATCAAGTTATAGTGTTATATTTTCTTTCTTACATGAACACGTTATATTTATAAGTAATTGTTACTGGGTATTTTCTTTCTTCCATCCTCCAAAGAAAATATCACATTTTGCCAACTCATCCAAGCAGCTTCATCAGCTAAAACGGTGGGAATTTCCCACATGTGACCGGATTGTGGCCATAATCCAATATGTGGGCAAAATATTTTAAAAATCGCTGACTAATCATCACCTCATAGAAAATGAAGTCTAGCTGCCTATGATTAATTCACTGTAAGTCATTTCAAAACTGATGGGTTTAAATGAAACTATTCTCATTAAATAGGATGCATTTAGACTTACAGGCAATAAATACTGAAGATCCAGAACTGTTTCCCTCAACACAACAATGTATGTTGGGTACATCAGACTCTTTATATGGAATTGGTTCTGTGATGTATGTCCTGTTGCTGATGCGATTTAGAAATTTAGACAATGGAACCTTATCTGTTTCCACGATGCAACAGAACGTGACGTTACTCCCAACCATGAAAACTTGATCACGAGGATAGATAGTTGTTTTTGCAGCATTTATATCTTGTCCTGTTATTTGATAGGCAAAACAGTTGTTGTTCAGTTGTTTTCCTCTTTTGCATAACAGGTGCATACAGTATAAGAACAACCTGTGGCTACAAACCTTCATGTGTGTATAATGGTGTCCATTCACCAACGTCATGCTCATTATGGCGCCTAAGTTTGACTGAATGGGAAGTGCACTGCAACGGTATAGGTGAAGTCCATTTCCAATGATAATAGGATGTTTTGTCTGGCATCACATGTATGGTTTCCTAAAACAGTTATTTGACATTACAAAATGACCTTAGACATACATTTCCATTGCTTTTGTCAAAAAAAATCTCACTTACATTGTGAACAGTCGTCATCTGTTCAGTACGAAGGACCACAATGTCGTAGCTGACTTTCTCGTATTCATTATTTTCAGCAAACTTATCTCTCCATGTAACGTTCAACACCCATGCACCACAATCAGATGATGCACAATAGGGTTCTTCTGAATACAGTTTCACCTCTTCTATAGGAACTGGGTGTCCTGTTGATATATACAGTAAGTCAGTTCTTCTATCAATGGTCTCAACTAACAATTGAAATAAGATGGTATTGTATTATTAAAGGAATAGTTCACCCAAAAATGAATATTTTCTGAAAATGTACTCATCCTCAGGCCCTCTAAGATATAAATGTGTTTGATTCTTCGGACAAAAGCAAATTTGATGAAATTTAGCATTACATCACTTGCTCATCAATGGATCCTCTGCAGTGAATGGGTGCCGTCAGAACGAGAATCCAAACAGCTGATACAAGCATCACAATAATCCACACGACTCAGTCCATCAATTAAAAGCTATGTGTTTATAAGAGACAAATCCATCATTAGGACTATTTTGGACTGTTTGCTTTTAAACATTGCTTAATCTATGCATATTTCTTTCTTGATTCAGATTAGATAGAAAAAGCAATATTTTGGACGTGATGGATTCGTTTATTACAAACATGCAGCTTTTCGTGTGTCTTCTGGATTTCTTATGTTTGCTCTCTCATTCTGACGGCACCCATTCACTGCAGAGCATCCAATGGTGAGCAAGTGATAAATTTCCCCAAATCTGTTCTGATGAAGAAACAAACTCATCTTGGATGGCTTAAGGGTGCAAATTTTTAGCAAATTTAAATTTTTGGTTGAACTGTTTCTTTAAAAGTTTAGCAACAACAGTTAAATGCATTTAAGACTCACCATCCTGTTCTGTTTGGGCAATCAGAGAAAAAAGCAAAGCACATAAAATCCTAAGTGACATGATAGAGCTCAGGAGATTCTGGACAAGTAATGGCTCACCAGTTTCTCCATTAGCAATTAGATCTGCTAAGGAAACACAATGGTTCAATTAACCGTGGCTGAATAATATCTTCAATAAGGTACAAAAAGTGGAAATACGTTATCTTTCTCTCCTAATGGGTTTTAATTTACAGGACATAGAGATAGAAGAGACAGAAAATGGAATCATCAGGACATGATTCAAAACAAAATCAAATTGCATTACCTTGTGTAGTACCCACTGCACCACAGCTCAAACTGTTTCTTTTTTTAAATAAAAAACAGATGATTTTGTTGATTTTTGTTATTTGGACATGAACCCTTCAACTCATTTGTGATTCAAATATACAAATAGCAGGCCTACAACTTTTCTTATTCTGATGAAAATACTTTGAAAACATCAAATGTTGATCCAGTATGTTTAACCAAGAGTACCAATGAATATTACTGACAATAGAAAGCATTATTTTTCACATCAAGACACACATTCATTTTAAGTGCTGTCACTTTAGAGATCACTTAATATGACTGAACATTGTGGATGACATTTTTCATACCCTTTTGCTTTCTCATCTGGATAATTTTACACCATATGCACTCCGTTTGTATTTATTTCACAACATAGGAATGGTTTAATTTTTTTTGTACTCTGTTGAGAGTTCTATTGTTCAGAACATCTCTTCAGTTGCTAAATGACTGTGTGTGTGTGTGTGTGTGTAAGTAAATGTCTATATATTACACATGCAACATAATCAATCTTTACAGATTATGTCAGGACCTGCTTTTTTATTTTAAAAGGAAATATTTTACAAACAATTATTTTTCTAAATATGTATTATTTACTATGTTAAAGAATGGATTATGGCACAGAACCATTGCCTATTATCTAATAATTAAATAGAATTATCAAATAAGTGAGGCAAAAACATATGAGGGGCTCATCTGTCCTTGCCACAAAACACATCCAGCTAGTTAACATGTCAAATAGTTATAATATAGATGAATGGATTCGTGTTATTGAGAACACCAACATTACTCAAAGCCTTTCATTAAAAATTGAAGTTACAAGAACAAACACTCACCTGTATAAAGTGTTCACAGCCTTAAAGCCGCAAGAAGAATCAGCTGCGGTTTTCCTAAAATTATCTTCCTCCAAAGCTAAAAATGTAAAACTTGTCAGAGCTGAGTTTTAGAACAACAAAGTTCACTCACTGGCGGTTCGCTCTCAGTAGCAAGAGTTTGAGAACGTTTAGTGGGAGGATCTCTGTGGAAGCGCGTGTGCGGGAAGTTACGAGATTATCACTGGAAAGGGTTAACTCTGCACATTAAACCTATTCCCCATCGCCATCTGGAAGATTTTAGGCGCATACAGATGTTTTTTTCGCTGCAGTCACTCCATCTACGCCGAAGAGCTTGTTGCGCGTCTACATGGCGTTGCTCGGTAGTGATAGCCATGAAGCTTCAAAACCTTTGCAAATCTTTTTTTTTCTTCTTTTTTTTAAAGAGTGGGTCAGATCGCATATGAAACTGAAACCACAGTCAATTAATCGATAATAATAGGCTGGTTAAAAAACACTTTATAGGCACTTCTTGTTTAATGGTGTTTATACTGCATGCATAGACATATTTTAAAAATTCATAAAAAATATGAAATCAAATTGTTTTCTGCAAACTCCACCAGATTCTTGTTCTTCATCTCTCCAGGTACCACTGAGGTGATTTTCATGCTACTTTACTGTATATTTTTTTTTAATAATTGCATACCAAAGTCATGACAAATACTATTTACATAGACATATTTTAAAAATCATAAAAAATATGAAATCAAATTGTTTTCTGACAACTCCGCCAGATTCTTGTTCTGTATCTCCCCAAGAAAATCACCACAGTGGTGCATGTTGCTTTACAGAATAATTTTTTAATAATTGCATATTAGTGAAAACTATTTGATTTTATCCTTTTATTACTTTTTAAAATATGTCTTTACAGTGAGGTAGTAAATAGCATTTGTCATGACTTTGGTATGCAATTATAAAAAAAAAATGATACAGTAAAACAATAAGAAAATCACTACAGTGGTACTTGGGGTGATGAAGAACAAGAATCTGGTGGAGTTTCCAGAAAACAATTTGATCTTATCTTTTTATGAATTCTTTAAATATGTCTATATAGCAAATGTAAATAGCATTTGTCATGACTTTAGTATGCAATTATTAAAAGATGATACAGTAAAGTAGCATGAAAATCACCTCTGTGGTACTTGGGGAGACGTAAAACAAGAATTTGCAGAAAACAAATTGTTTTTTTAATTTTCTTATGAATTTTGTCATATGTATACCAACACCGTGTCTCAGGTCAAAACATACATAACACATTTTACAAACCCATTGCAAGTGTTTTATTGAAAGTTTAATACACTGAATACAATTAAATAAAATAACATTAAATAAAAAGTGCCTGTATATTGTGTTTTTTTAATCAGCCTATTATTATCGATGAATTGACTGTGGTTTCAGTTTGATACGCGATCCGACCCACTCTTTAGAAAAAAAAAAAAAAAAAAAAGATTTGCAAAGGTTTCGAAGTCATGGCTAACACTACCACGCAACGCCATGTAGACGCGCAACTAAATTTTCCGAAGCGATGGAGTGACTACAGTATATTTTCCTACGTACAGTACTCGGGACAAGACGAGAGCTCAGTAGGAAGAAAGAAAGGAATGTGGATTATACATGACCATTTCACACTGTCATCACTAACTGGAGAAATCAGTATGGATCTAAATAAGGTAAACTGTTATAAGAGGAGAATGCTACTACAGTCATGTTAGTACATGAAGGCAGTATCGTATCGGACAAAATATGCAAAAGAAAACAAACACGAGGGGATTTAAGCTCTACAATGACTGTCTGTTCTGTGGAAAGCAGCGGAAGTCTTTCTGTGGAATTCTTGCTTTTGGATTCGATTCAAAACAATGAAACACATCAAGGAAATTGAAGTTTACTTTATTTTTTTTATCACGGACTCATCCCTTTCATTAGATTCTCAAGGCCCATAGCTAATGCCGCCCAAAACACATTAAATTATACAATTAAAGAAACATTTTAAGTATGTACAACAGTTTTAGATACTTTTTCCCTTCAGGAAAAATATAAATAACACTTCTTGCATCAGTCTCTGCAATTTCATTATTAAATGGTGCTTACATTTCATACAGTGCTCTGCAAAATCATGAGTGCAGTTAAAAGAAAAGGGAAGAAAAAAAAACCCACTGAAAGGTGCAGTTAGTTTGTTGCACAACAAACAAATGTACATTTAAAATATATGCATTTCCTTTACACTCTTAGCATTAACAGTGATGGAGAAAACAGCCCCTTTAAAATACTTGGGACTTGTTCCACAAATACAATTAACTCTGCAAGAATTGGCGCTCGTTATTATTTCTAAGATTTTAAAAACACCAGTACATTTTTTATTTCAAAAATTATTTTAAAACAATTTGACAATGGCTTCCAGTCATGGGTTGCACATAACCCCTAGTGAAAAATGGAAGCAAGAAAATAATAAAACATGATTTAACCCAGTGGAAAAAGACCCAACCTTCTGGCATTATCGGATATTTTCACCACACACTCTAATAACTTTGTGGAAATTATTTATTCAAGAACACTTCTGAAAATATTAGGGGCAGATTCCAGATTTATTTTGTTAAAAAATAATATTTTATAAGTGGCTTGATTATTGTTCAATGTCAAGCCAGTATATAATTTAAAAAAAGACTGCATCATATGTTCCATCCCAAACATTATCTGTTGCTCTTGGACAGTTCCCATATTTCTTTTCTTTTGTTCTATGCGGATAAGGGTCAGAATGCACATGCACTTAAATTCCCCGGAGGCCTAAAAGGAAATACTGTAACAATAACTAGAATTATTGCTGGCCATAACAGACTCAGTTTTTACAATAGAAAAAAATAAATGGAAGTTTAAACCTGATGCTTAATCCAAAAGCCAAGGCAGGCAAAGGCAGATTTATTAGTTTCTATAATAAATAAAACAAGAAAAAAGGGCAAATTCATTAATTCTAAAAGTTAGGGTTAAAGCTAATACAAATAAGGCAAAATAATTAAAGCTGCCTAAATAATATAAATGGTCCAGCCAAGAAAATGAAGTGATCGTCTTATCTTCAATAACAAGTCATTTGTGCATACAGAATTAACAGGCACATTGCATAGATATAATTCAAATGAACCTCAAATTTACACTTACAAAGTGGGATCTAAGCATTTTTGGTAATGTTTTTTTTTTTTTTTAATGCAATGTTAAACTAGATTCATCCTAACCCTGAAGACATTTCGAAATCTTATTAAACCATAATTGGTATGTCAAATACTGAGAATTGACCATGATAAAGTTTAGTAGTTTATGGATGACGGTCAGTTGAATTTAAGCAGAACATGTCATATATTAAGGATCATTCTCAATCATGTCTGGTCAGTTTAAACTTACTTTTTAACTCGATATGTTTTTTGCCCGTTCAAAATCTCCCGATCACATTCAGGTAAAAAAAAAAAAAAAGCATTATTAGCAATCCGAAAGAGAGAATAAAGTACAAAAGGTATTCTCATGTACAAATATATGTTTGGCGAATCTTGGTTTTATTAATGCTTCAATAATTACTGATTTTCGCTACAGAAAGAGAAAACTTTCTATGGGTTAGTTAAAAATATCTAAAATTACTTAGAGTAGAGTAAAACTGCAAAATAGCAGTGGTGAAATGCACTTTAACTTCCTCTTTTGAAGCCAGTTGTCTTCACATACACTGACTGTCAGACATAAATAACACACGGTCAGTTTTATCCTAGCTAATAGGCTAAAATAAAAAGTGAAAGGGACAGAGGAGCTGCTTGGACCGAACAATAAATAAGTGAATAAATAAATAAATATATATATATCTTCCTAATTCAGATTTTTTTGGATGACGTTTCATAAATCAGTTAAAGTTACACAATAATACAATACAGTCGCTATTGCATTATTGTGTATCAACACCATCAAATACATGTACATACATTTATTCAGGGATTGCTATGCGCTACGTCAAGATAAAAATCAATAAGCAGAAAATACCTTTTATGAGTCAGGTACAAAAGGGAAATTACATTTTTTTTTTTTTTAAACCTGGCAGTTGCTGACAATTATTATTACTTAATGATGATTGTCTTACAAAGCAAATCACACCAGAACTAAGAGTGTTTGCTCAGCCTGGTTGTGAAAGCCATTTCATATTTAAAAAAAACTGAATTAGTAATAGAGAAATCCAAAGAAAACAGCTGGAATGTTGTAGTGTTGAGGGATCCACTCAGGGAAAAAAAATGCTTTTGTTACGTGCAATCATACGCCTAGGCCTTTAAAAAAAAAAAAAAAAAAAGGGAGTTAATCATCTCCCTAGACAGTCTCGACTTTGCTTGCATTTGAAATACAATTTGTATTGACTCTCAGATCAAATATTTGCATGTTTCACTTTCCATTCAGTTTACAAGGATTATTTGGTTACAACATCCACTGTAGAGGTCTACAGAGCTTCTGTGTAGAGTATATTTGTTCAGGTAAAACAAGTTTGTTCTCTTAAACGTACCGCTTTTTCTCTCTCGGTGGAAATGTACCCCGTGACTGTCTCAATCCACCCATGTCTGTTTCATAGCCCTAGTCTCTTATTGCGTATTCATCTTCGCATGTTCAGGCCAAGAAAGAGATCAACAACTTGCTGCGTTGGGGAAGAGAAAAACGCTTGGAGGATCACGGCTCTGGTGGAAGATCTACTGTGGTAGATTTCTTGGGCATTGACAGAATGCTCTCAGCCTCTTCGTACATCTACAAATAAAAAGATTACCACATGTATGCTTAGTAATGAAAAAGTGTTAAAAAAAATAAAAATCATTTTGCAATTCTGTTAATTTATTCTAGTGGCATAGAAATGAACCCAATCTAGATTGTAAAAACAGTTGCAGAAAAACAGCTCTGTTTGGATTTGGGCTATTGTCAGAAAAGTTTCATATTACCGGAATGAATTGAACATCTTGAAAGAGCTCCTGAATGAAGCGTCGTGAAGCCAGTCTGAACATGCAATGGGCCAACAAGTATGAAACTTCGGAATACAGACAGATGTCATCAAACGCATAAGGAAACTTTTCCTTGATTCTGCAAGGTAACAAGGTACAACGAAAGAAAAAAAGCTTCACTTTTCCATCCATTTTCCCAATTTCACTTTATTCTGCCTCATTAAAATGATCTAATAATGTTCAGCCAAAGAGTCTTCCAGTTAGAGCGATATTTAGTGAAACCTCTGTTGAAAAATTAATTAGGAGAGCATTTGTTAAATTGAAATCGTTGTGGATGAATTGTCTCCTTACGTGAGGAGTCCGGTTTCATTCCCTTTGGTCCCCACTGAGGAGCTCAGATTGATGACCAGCCGAAGAACCTCCTTCCTCAGAAGAACACGGCACGCTGGAGCATCCTCTGGAATATTTTTCACCCCTGGCAGAAAGACAGCATGCGCAGGCATACAATTAACAATTAACCTGTATGAAACAAAATGTTTGAGAATTGCCTTGATTTTCCAATCTGAGTTTTGCCAGCCTTGAAGAATTCCTCACCAAGAACAAGCTCGGTGCTGCGTGTGCTGCCACCAGAGCCCTGAGAGACCGCGTCGCTGCAGCCAGACACTCCCGAGTACTTAGACTGAGGCATGACGTCCAGGTTGTGTAAGGACTGATTGCACCATTCTGAGAATGGAGCATCGGGATAGTCTAAAACAGGATTTAGAACATGAGGAAACTCAAATTAACTAATGATCTTCTAGTATACGGTAACTAGTTGAAGTGAAATATTGCATGCATCCTCACAGCTTTTTAGGGACATCTGGTCTAAGCGACTTTACCTTTTTCCTATATTCATTTGGATAAAAGTGCAGCTTACCTGTGCGGTTTTGTGTGGGAGTGTTTAAATTACACCCAAGCACGTAGAGCCCTGCACAGTAAAGACAGTTCTCCTCATTGTGCTCCTGCAGGCCGGTCTCCTCCGCACCCAGCAGCTTGTGCTGGTCTGAACGGCTCACTGCAATCAGCTCCGTGATACTAAGCTGAGATCGCAGAACAGAATGCCTGGATCCTTCACTGGAACCTGAGAAAAGAACAGCATTCAGAATACTGAAAGAGTAGCGAGGCACTAATGCAATGGGAATAGTATACAGGGCTGATTTAACAACACAACCATTCCAGTCTTTACCATCTGCATCTCCCGAGAAGAACTTTGCTGATCGGTCCTCTGACGGTGGACTTGTCCTCTTCTGGAAGTACGGTATGTCTTTAATCTAGGTAGCAACCAAATACAAGAAAGTCAAGTTTCAGACACAAATTTAGAGGGTATTTTTGTAATGCCCGTTTACACTTGGTACTGACATGCTTTTTGGATAATCCTATCCCAAGTGGACACCTTTTGGAAGCGGGTGACCACCACACACTTGAACTTGCAGACCTCTCCATGAGACAGTTCGACCAAGACATTTATTTGGCATGTTAAAGGGATTAATTCACCCAAAAATGTAAATTCTGTCATTAATTACTCACCCTCATGTCGTTCCAAACACATAAGACCTTCGTTCATCTTCGGGACACAAATTAAGATATTTTTTGATGAAATCCGAGAGCTTTCTGACCCTGCATAGACAGTCAAGGCCCAGAAACGTAGTAAGGAAATTGTTAAAATAGTCCATGTGACATTAGTGGTTCAACCGTAGTGTTATGAAGCTATGAGAATACTTTGTGCACAAAGAAAAAATAAAACGACTTTATTCAAGAATTTCTTCTCTTCCGTGTCAGTCTTTGACGCGCATTCATAAGAGAATCTTGACAGAACACAGAATAGAAGAAATTCTTGAATAAGTCAAGTATTTTTACAAACTTTCTGGGCCTTCCTTGAAAGTTTAAGTTGCATTGCTGTCTATGCAGGGTCAGAAAGCGTTCAGATTTCATCAAAAATATCTTAATTTGTGTTCCGAAGATGAACAAAGGTCTTACGGGTTTGGAATGACATGAGGGTGACTAATTAATGGCAGAATTTTCATTTTTGGGTGAACTATCCCTTTAATGCCATGTATGAAGAGCAGTCTGCCCTGATAGACAAACTGGGATCAGATCACCAGAGATGGATGATAGTACCAGGTATAAACAGGATCGTAGAGTAGTTAGTAACCTGGAACATGCTGTTGATGTTCATTGGCAGTGCAAGGCCAATGTAGTCATCGGAGTTGCCATATGTGGCACTGGACACCATTGAACGCACTGAGGAGGAGCGCTGCAGGGAGGTTTGACTGATAGGGCTCAGAAGATCCTCCTTATCCAGAGATGCAAAACTCAAAGCCTTGAGAAACCTGTACTCATACAGATGGGAAGAGATCAGAGAGAAGCGTTTGGAAGAAGGACAACATTGGGAGAGAGAAAACGGTAAGAAAGGAGGTTTGGACATTTTGGAAACTACTTGTGATGATACTGCATTGCTGTAGTCTTGCTAGCAGATGATTGGTAGGTTTGTCAATGTGGGAACAGGCTGGTGAAGCGTATTCACATTTCAGAATGAGCAGCTGTTTGTCATTAGCTGCATCATGCAAGTACTGTAGGTCAAAAACCTCTACATGCGTCTTGGATCAAATGCGGGAATGCGGCTATTGTGGGAATCGGTTTCAGTCCGTTCACATCAGCAAACTACTTGAGGGAGTTTTGTGACAATGGAGACAGGGCGTAGGTTAGAAAGTCTTTTTAGAACTACATACAATCAATGAGGAATGAGGAAAAAGTTTACTTCGTCCTACTGTGGGGAGGTAATTTCAAGGAGTCATGGTTGAAGAGTATCAGGTTAAGGTATGGGCTGTGGGAGCGCTAATGAGAAATGAAAAAGGGGGGCAAAGTACGACGAAAAAGAAGCCAAGGCGGCCAGGGTTTTTGTATTGTAAAAATGCACTGAAGTGGACGTTCAGACTGAAAAAGGGGAACGTCAGCCCTAGCGATGGTCCACGCACCGTGGCAGCAGGGATCTGCGATGGGGCCTGCTCGAACCTTGGCCCAGACATCTGAAGCGCTTTTTAGTATACCTGAGAGGGACCATCAGAAACACACCACATTATTTGCAAAGGGAGCAGTGCTTCCTAAGGGGCTTTTAGGGGTGTCATTTTCATATTATGTGGATGGTAACACTAATGGGGAACTCATTAGTGCTCATTTCTTGTCTGATTAACATTGATATTTCTTAACTGATAATATTATGATCCCATCAGGCTGATAACTTTAACAGCCACATCACAAAAAGAAAATACATTAAAAGGAAGTCTAAAGAAGAACGACTTCCTCTAATGTCTTAACTCCTAATGACTCTTCTGAGAAAGTGACTGAGTCAAGACATGTTGAAACCTTTGGAGGTGGACGATAAATGTGGATGCATTCTGCGAATGCTGTGTGAAATAATTGGTGCAAGTGTAAAATTTTACATGAAAGAAACAGTAAAAGAAGGGTGACGTAATGACAGAAAAGGGAAGAGTTTCGCACCATCTGTTGGTCCATCTGCTTTACCTGCGTGGTGTGAGTCTGGAGTCCAGGCTGCCAGTTTTCATAGTGATGGCATCGGTGTAGAGCACGTCTTTGGCAGGCGAGGCAAGCGCCTCGCTATGGGAAAGGGAGGGGTGAATGCGCTGCTGCTGTAGTCGTTTGAGGGTAGCGTAGCCCAGCGCGTCCCGAGGGCTGGTGTACATGAAGCTACAGTCTGTCAGGCTTGAAATGGTCGTGACAGAAGGCGATTTAAGGGACTGAGCCCTGCGTGGCAAAGTATGAGAAGAACCTGGTGGCATCAGCAGTACCGAGTTAGATTTGGACAGGGGAAGATGGTTGGACTGGGGCGTGAGAGAGTGAAGTGTTTTGACAGTTTGAGTGCTAATGACTGTATTGAGGCTAACACAGTCCGTGTCGATGGTGGAAGAGTCCACGCCACCCACCGTCTCTCTGGATGGGCTGGAACTCATGGAGCTGATACCACTAGTGGTCGTGTCCGTGTTGAAACTCTGGCTGCGACTTTTAAACTGAGCCCCGCCCCCAGAGGTTGAGCCATCTCCGGCCAGCCTTTCCCGACTGGTCTGCTCTCGGGGGGCGTCTCCGACCCCTGAGCTCCGTTCTGCAGCTTTGTTCAGACGTACTTCCGGCTCCCCAATACTAGATGTGCTGCCCTGAGTTTCCGAAGTCTTGCTGCCTACAAAAGAGGTATCCAGACTAACGCTTGGGCTTTTCGGCAGATGTCCGTCAGTAAATACAGGACTGAAGACATCTCCCTGTACTTGAGAGAATATAGAGGGCTCTGTAACTGTGCGTATCCTCCTTAGGCCTCCTAATGTGGGCTCACCATGGAGTTTACTGCTGCTACCAGTGCCTTTGGGGTCACTGGTACTACGCAGTTTTTTTCCAGAGAGGGAGATGAGGAAGCGGTTTCGGACAAGTCGACTGGAGGCTAGTATGGTGAAGGGGCTGCGGTCCTTTAGGAGTTTGGGCCTGAAGTACAGTGGCTGGTCCTCTGAAAGTTCAGAACTTTCTAACTTATCATCATCCAGGATGTACATGCCTGAAAAGGAAGCAAGGCATTTTGGCAAATTTTACTTTTAGATTGTTTTGAGAGTTACCACTAGATTACATTTTCATAGTGTGTGCAGAAACACAGTGTGTGGTTTGTTCTAAAGTGTGTTTCCAGTTTCTATTCAAGTCAGGATTACCAACTGCGCTTAGTCATTTAAAACCAGTCAGTGGGTAGATAATGATTCATGACTCTAAGCCATGACTGAAGCACCTCTCTATATAAATGTAAGCCCAACCGTTCCATTAAGTAAGAAAGATTTTTTTTTTATAGCTGAATCTGGCACATCAAGAGGTGCAATTGAAAACAGTGCTAATTTGTTGACGCTTACGAGTCTGGGAATGGCTTTAAAAGATATTTCTAACTCTTTGAAGTGAATAACTCCAAAATTCAAAAGATCATTTATCACAGTCAGTCTAGGCCAGGTTGTCAGATAAATTCAGCCAAGAGCAGACTAAAAGAGTACAAGTCTTGTCTTTTTTTTCAATTTTAAACTGCATGTGAAGGAAATGACAACACAATTACACAACCCTAATACAAGAACGGGAAGGAAAAAGCACCTCTAAATTTCGTAGAACAAAAGATCACAAAGCATTTGTGGTGCTAGATAAGCACCATTTGTGCCATTTGCTATACTGTTTTGGTACATTAAATCATCTTGATTATTAATATACAGTAGTTGAAATAAAGACTGAAATCTAATGGTTGAAACCAAGTTGAAGACACCTTCACAGCAGTAAAATAATGCAGTGAGATTCTAAGATAATGATAAATATGAGATGATTATGCTTCAAATAAGATGACATGGGGCCCATCTGAAAAGTGGTAAGAAGGACCTCCACCCTAAACCACAGTGTTGTACTGTGGGCCATTAGTCATGTATGAGTAGATGGGAGCAGCACTCACTAGGCTGAGTGGAGTCACTCTCGCTGTTATGTCTAGAGCTGGTGGACTCAGAGTTCAGGCTGAAGGTGCTGGGCGCTGATGACAGGTGGATAAGGGGTTGCTGCTGTTGTTGTTGCTGTTGCTGCTGTAGGTTCTGGCTCTGCTCCACCTCATCCGGCACCACAGGCCAAAGCTGTCTGCGATTGTGCCTAACTGCATCCCAACCATGCAGTTGGAGAAGCTCACATCCCTGCTTAGTTTTAGAAACGAGTCCCAGAACATAAAGACATGTCCTGAGAGAGGGAAAAAAAAAGGCAAGAACAGTGAGTAAGGCAAAAAACGAAACAAAAACACAGCAAAGATCAGCGTGTATAAAAAAAGAAAGAATGCAAGATTGCCAAATAGTCGGGGAGGAGGTATGACGCAATTCACCGAGTAATCTAAACCCAGAAAAAACTGGTTTCTGAGAAAGTTTAGAAATTATGGAAGTGTCTAAAGGGGTTCACTGTTAACTTTCGGTCACCTCATGTCTGGTCACCCAGTTGGGTAAGCTGTGAAATATTTCTGTGCAATATAAACCAGTAAGTGTTGCAATACAAGTGTCATTTTATTTGTGATAACTGGAATCATGCATTTTCTAAAAAAAAAAAAAAAAAAGCATTGGCTATTTGATATGTTAGCATTACAACTTCAGATCAGATCTTTTCTTTACTGTTTTTTTTCTGTTACAGTCACAAAATGAAAGTTTCAGACATCTAAACGTGGAGCTGAAATGAGCCTGAATCCTAATTTGTGCATTTGACTTAAATGCCATATCTAAATTTTACAATTTTTGGGCTTATGCAGCCAGGTTGATCCTAAAATGAAGAGCACATACCCTCTAATAGACAGAACCTCACAGTCATGGGCAAGAGCGATGATATCTGGAATTACATTCTCTTCCTGTAGCAGGTTCAGACCCCAGTTAGACGTGCCAATGTTTCCCTTGAAGAAAGCAGAGTAAATAGTTTATACTTAATAATAGTAATATTAATAATGCTACTGATAATTATTACCGCAAAGATAGTAGTAAAAAAAACTACAACATGTCTTAGCCTCGCAAGACAAATTCTAAAATCAGGAAGTGTAGGACACAGGATGTGTCCTCATAAACCAAGTTCACTATGTACTACCCATTTCATTATACACATTGTGTCCTTATAAACCCACACACACACACACAGCTCACCAGGGCCCAAAGAGCAGCTTTAAGCTGTTTGATGCCATCCCATTTGTCCAGCACTGGGCAGCGCACTGTGTAGCTCAGGTCTGAAACTACATTCTGTTAGAGACAGAAAAGAAGCATTATATGAAGAAATGCGCCACCATCGAGGCCTGTCATAAGTGATTTTAAAACACACACCTGAGCTTCCAGCAAATGACAGCCTGTCTTATCATGTACAAGTTGCCCATACAAATGCACAGGAAGAAAAACATTTGGTCTTTGTAACCTGTAAGACACGGAAAAAAAGTTATGGATGACTCCCCTCCAAATCACAATACGGGCTACTGATGAATTAAAAACTGAGTACAGTATAAAGCTTCCACGGAAAACCTTTGGTTGCTCCGTCTCACGTAGTTATCTCCATCCACTGGTTTTCGGTAAGTAGTGAGTGCTTCATTTAGCTGTTCCTCTATGAGGTCCACATACTTCAGGTTGTATTCCTACAAGGGAACAAAAGTAATTGGACAGAATGGGTACAGCAATTCAAGTACTATGAAAAAAATAATAAATACAAACATGCAGAATACATTTTATTGATGTACTGTATATACTGTAAACAATCTAAAACACTTTCAACAGTGCAGAATAATAGTAAAATACATTACCTTCTGCCATTTTTCCAGTTGTTTAGTTACATATCCCCTTTCATTTAGATAGGAGAACCCCTTTGGAATGGACAAAAACCTGGAAATGGATGGAAAAGGAGCCGTTTCTTATGCAAATAAGACCCTTGTGCTTTAAAAAGATAAAAGTGGGACAACACAATGGAAAATGCATTGACCAGTGCTGTTAATCTCACATATTAACTAAATTTTTCAGGCAATTGTTTAAAATTTCTTAAATGTTTGTCAAAGATGCTTTGCCAGATATAATTGAGTTGATAATTTAATTCATTTAAATGGCACGACAAGACTGCTCATGTGATCTCAAAATGATCAGAAAGACTTTTATTCAGCAAGGATGCTTTAAATTGTGTCAGTCATGGCATTTCTATTGTTACAACATTTTTCTATTTCAAATGAATACTGTTCTTTTGAATGTTACATTCGTCAAGGAATCCTGAAAAAATACAAGAAATAAAAAGCAGCACAACTGTTTTCAATGTTGATAATAAGAAATGTGTCTGGAGCACCAATCGGCATATTAGAATGATTTCCAAAGGATTACATGACACTGAAGACTGGAGTTGCTGAAAATTATTATGTGGAAGAAATATGTAGTGCACCTTTAAACCTCTGTGTTAAATGGAGTAGTTATATAGGGAATATCTGAGCTTTACCGTAGCAGCAACAGCACACCCTTGTCTCCCAGGTGAGTTAGCGCTGGCTTCATCTGAATCAGAGCGTGTAGGTTTGCCTAAGATGACACGATGGTAAAAACAGCAGTCATTTAATTAGACATGTATTCACAAGCCACGATATAAAGGTCAATTTACAGATCTCCATGACAGATTCCTGGAACAGAGCTACACTGGCACAGCATAGTCAGTTCACAAGTACCTCCCCTCCAAAATCAATGTTTTGTTATATGTGACCCTGGACCGCAAAACCAGTCTTAAGTCGCTGGGGTATATTTGTAGAAATAGCCAAAAATACATTGTATGGGTCAAAATGATTGATTTTTCTTTTATGCCAAAAATCATTAGGATATTAAGTAAAGATCATGTTCCATGAAGATATTTTGTAAATTTCCTACTGTAAATATATCAAAACTTCATTTTTGATTAGTAATATGCATTGCTAAGAACTTCATTTGGACAACTTTAAAGGCGATTTTCTCAATATTTTGATTTTTTTGCACCCTCAGATTCCAGATTTTCAAATAGTTGTATCTCGACAAAATATTGTCAGCTTCTAAAAGCTTATTTATTCAGCTTTCAGGTGATGTTTAAATCTCAATTTCGAAAAAAAAAAAAAAATTACCCTTATGACTAGTTTTGTGGTCCAGGGTCACATATTACCTAGACCAAGCTCAGTTAAATAACATGACTTTCAGCCAAGTTAAACTTCTCAATGTCAATAACATCCTCCCTTATGCCCTTAAGTGTTAATTGACTTCACCTTGTCTTCACAGGCCTCATCCAGTATGTCCAAAGCCTCCACCGAGACGGCCTTGTTGCGGTCGTGTAGCTGAGTCACCAACAGTTCAATACCCCAGTTGCTGAAGAACTCCACGTTTGCTCGAAGTAGCACCCGCAGATGCTTGGTGGCGTACAGCCTGCAGTTCTGTGCCAAAATAACATTCAAGAACTATATTAGAGATCTGTTAGCACAGGGGAATGCTCTTACCAGCATGCTTTCCTAAGCATGGCTAGGTCGAAGTGTATGGCATTAAGGTAAACCCACTCAAAGGGTAGCAGGTCTGTTTCTTACGTCAGTGGCAGCAGTGAGGATCTTGGAGAGGATGACTCGTGCCAAGCCATCCCGACTGTAGTCCAGTGTGGAAACGATCAGCTTCAGAAGATGGTCCTGGTTCTTCAAGGAGCACAGGTTCAGCAGGCTGTCAAAACACATTGAGAAAAAAGGCTAATATTGGAAGATACTAATATATTGTTGATCTCAATATCGTTTCTGCGAAGTCCTAGACTAACCATTGGAAGACGCTGCACTTCTCAAGCATCTTAACACCCTGCGGGTGGGCAGAGAGAGTGCCGAGGAAAAGGAAGTAGTGCTGGCTGAGAGTGGTGAGGAGGCCGTTGCTCTGCAGACTACGGTCTGGTTTCAGCCCAGAGGATGAGGACAGCCACTGGACAATGTCCTTCACCAGGTCCTCAAGATACACCTGGCCATCCTGAGAAGACAGAAAAATTGCTCAAAATTGTGTCATCTATCATGTCCTTTTTTTCTTCTGTGAAACACACTTTGAGAAACTGTATGGAAGAAAGTTACATAGGTTTGGAGCCACATGACAGTGAGTAAATAATGGGCAATAAATAATAGGCTCAGTTCTTTGATATCTTTTCTTCTCACCTCATCTGACTCCAGAAGGAACTCAATGAACTGACAGCCCACCACCGTTAATTGCCTGGCCTTGCTGTGGTCCAGCTCCAGGCTAGCATACAGCTTGCTGCTAGGCTTGTAGAAGAACAGCAGCCTTCGCACAAACCTGATAAAGAAAGTGTAGAGTTTACAGCAATGAATGGATGACGAAAAAATATTAGGAATATTTCAAAGACTAGAAAACCGAATTCTACTTACTTGTGCATCTGTTCGTCTTTGTTGTTCCGAAGGTTAGTATTTGGCCACTGAAACAATTAAAAATACCAATTAATAGATACCACACTGCACATTGTAACTACATTTTTACATTAAAAAGAAACGTGATTAGTGCTTTATTGCCATACTAATGTAAAAAAAAAATATATACCTTGAGTATGGTACCGATCAGGATCCAGTTCCATTCCAAATTCTGTTTATGATTGAGTATCTGACTGTCTCTGAGGTTCATCATCAGCGCCTCCTCAGTGTCCTAAAAAAAAAAACACAACAAAAATGCAGATCACATCCAAGCTGAAACATCCAAGAAATGCTTTCCTCCAGTCACCAGCTCATACCTTAATGACAAAAATGTCCCTCTGGGGCCTTAGGTGCTGGTCCCGACAGTAATGAGCAGCCAGCGATTTGCGAATAATGAGGTCCAAGTAAAGACTATTGGGTTTGGGGCCTCGTTTCTTCTTCTCATGAAATCGCTTCAAGTAATTGACTGCAGCACTTGCCCGTCTACAAAACATAACCGAACAGTGCTCCATCAAATCACAGAAATAATCACGTAGCTTTGACACCGTGCTATTTGTGTTGCCAGCTATGTAGGACAAGACAGCAACTCACAGTCTTTTCTCCTGAGGAATGTCAAAAGAAGCAGCCAAGTTTATAAGAGTGGGCAGACAGTGCAGGTGGTGACTATGGGAGTGGGGAAGAATGGTGTTGGCCTGAAAATAAAACAAAGGTTATATGAGATATAGTCCAAGATTAAGCTGTATTTTCTGTTGCAGTAATTTGAGTATAATACCATATGCAGGAGTTCTCCTAAAAGGATGGTTGCACGCACTGAAACACTATCATCACTGCTAGTGATCACTTCAACCAGGCCCTGAAAATAAACAACATTATGGCTTCAGAAGTAAATAGAGTGTAAGATGGACTGTCCTTTTTGGAGCTTGACAGTCTTTATATGCTTCATTGCATGGAAAAGAGCAGCATGAACATTCTTCAAAATATCTCCTTTTGTGGCCCATGTAAGAAAGTAATTCATAAGGGTTTGATACAACACAAGGGTGAATAAAAATAAAAAATGAACCACCGCTTCTTTTCTTCAAGAACTGTTCATGTTCGGAAAGAGGATGGTGAATCACAATTTTAAAATGGTAAATTACCTCTAAAAGTCCACTGTGGATGAATGTACAAAGTAGCAAGGCAAGATAGTTATCCATCAAATCAGGTCTGGGTGGACAAAGAACACAAACACACGTCAAGACTTTGAAGCTAAATGCAAATCTGCTGAGGCTTCATTATTTACTGTTGCTCAGTTTCAAGGTTAATTAAGCCCAGCAAATGCTCTTACCTGGACCGTGCCCTATGCGGAAGAATTATTTTTGCTTCTGAGGCTACAAATCCATCTGACAGTCTCCAACTGTCCTGAAACCTACTGGGGTCTGGAAAAGGGACAGAGGACATTGTTCCTGTCAATGTGAGTTGACTTCTGATGTGGTAGATGTCTGGAAATGAATATGTTAATCAGTGCAAGCAGACAGCAGTCGCACTCACCCACACTGAGTAGAGCTTCTATAAAATCTTGTGTCACCACGGGAACAGGGAGTCTGAATATATCATACATCACCTCCAGAAGACCTCGCTGAGAAGAGAGTGACAGAGTGTGATGAAGTACCTCATAATGAGGCTTGAGCATTGACTCAGAAATCACTGTGGTTAATATGTACATCTCATTGTATAATATTTAGGGCTTGTTTTTTTGTTTTGTTTTTTTACTATTTTTAACATTATACACCAATAATATTATTATATATTTAAACTATTTTAAATTATTTAAAGAGCTTGATGAAGGTCAGTGGACCGAAACGTCGCTGTCTTTTGTAATAAATTTCTATATTTAGCATGGACTGATAGTGTGCGGGATCATTTTTATAAATTATTTAAAGATAAAAATGTAAATTTTTTTATTTGAATTAGTATGATTATATTTATTATAAAACAGACCATTAAAATATTTAACTGTGATTAATCCCATGAAATAATTAACTTTTTTATATCATTAATTAATCTCAATATTTTGTATGCATTCTAAGGACACCAAATAAGCATTTTTGTAAATATTAGGTTAAGGAAAATGTGTAGACTCATTGCAAATTGAACAACTAATAATGTTTTAAAAACACAAAATATGTACCAAACTTAGTGTTGTAGCTTTTGAAATCAAAAGTACTGGTTGCTTGATTTGCACACTACATATTCTTGCAAGCTTTCTAATTATATCCTTTGTCATACCCTCACTTCCATATTTGGTATACACAGCAGACCAATGAGAGACTGGATTCCAGAGTTGCCTGATTTGCAGAGATTAATGATACCTGGAGGTACAGTGGGACAAAAGAACAGGTTTGGTCTAAGAAGTGCACTCATGAGGCAATTCCATTTAAAAGACGCATGATGCATTACAATATTCATGCAAACATGTTCCTTTTAGATGCATCATCTTAAGATATGCACTGTTACACAATCACCTTCTGTATCGATTGAAATCTGGGCCTACAAGGATTCCAGAGAAAGCCTCACAGTTTTCCACAGAATTTAAGCGGCATTGCTTACCTGACCAAGAGCGAAGGGAAGCAACAATTGACATCTTACTGGCCAGAAATCGAGCCTCCCTGTCTTCTCTGTAGAAAGAAATACCACATATCCATACATGCAGTCAATAAAAGTTGCATACTTGTGTCACCAATGGCAAAATCTACTTTGAAAGACCTTAAAGCAGCACACTCACTTGAGTTGACCCTCTGCTGTGTCTGGATTGTGTCTGTAGTGAAAGTCTGTGTAAGGTGCCAGGATTTGCTGAAAAAAAAAAAAAAAAAAAAAAAAGTGTAAATAAAACTTACTAAACACCTTGTAAAATAGTTTTTACCAAATTTTCATAAAACGTATAAATGCCATGTAATAATATAAAATGTAAGGTTGAATTAAAGACAAACTAACAGTACTAAAGGAATCATCAAATAAAATTGCAGCAATATTATTTAATTTAATTACTTATAATAACATTTTATAAAACAAATAATAATTAAAACAATGATGAAATAATACAATTGCTGATGGGTTAATTGTTGAAGACAGATCCATACCTCAAGCTCCACGTCAGAGCGAACATATTGCCGTGTATGTGGGTGATTGAGCAAGTGCAGGATGGTGGTCATAAGAGCCTCATTGATACGACTGAGCTGGCTGTCGATTACATTCTTCAGGATGGTGCTGAGACCACCCCTCTTAGCCACAATCTCAGGGTTCTCCAGTGCTGCACACACAAACACGGACATTCATGAGGTCAACGTACACATTCACGGATTGATATGTTACAGTTCGCTGATCAGTCTGCAAGCCTACCAAGTTCACAGATAATGGCGATGCAGGCACGAACCATACGGTCCCGCTCCTGCGGTCCATCGTTACCCACAGCTATGAGGGAGTTTGTGATTGAGCTTGGGAAGAGCAGGGCGTTCACAGTGATCATCTGGAAAATCATTGTAAAAACACTTATACTGACACTTCCATCCATGACTAAAAGAACACTGAACATCGTTAAAGAAATGGGCCAGTGTACATAATGGTTTATTGCCGAGTTCATTTTATTCGAGTGCAACATGTAATAATAGAATGAGATTCTACTATGCAGGGCAGAAACATGTAAACTCAACTATAAATTAAATCTGTAAGTATAAAGAATAAATTAAATGGAAAAAATTTAAATAATAATACTGGGGCCAGCTTTTATCATAGTTTATATACTTGTTCAAAATGCATAGGTTGGCAAATTGAATTTTTGTAGCAAGTAAATTCATCAGATTTTCATCAGAACAAACAACAGCAGAATAAAATAAAAATAAAGCTTAAAATATAATCTAAAGATTCAATTGAATTAAAGGGGTCATATGATGATGCTAAAAATAACATTATTTTGTGTATTTGGTGTAATGTAGCAGTGTGCTCTGATTGGCCAGCTATCCAGTGCATTGTGATTGGCTGAATACCTCATGTTCATGTTTAATTGTTACGCCCCTTACCATATTTGGAAACACACCGCATCTCCACGACACTGCAGCAGCGGCAACAATACCACAGTGAGAAAAGTTATGCCTTCTTTCTGTGCCTAAACATTTGGGCGGTATTATGCAAATCTTCCAACACAGTAACGTAAACATGTGGGGGCGTGTTTAAATGAGGCATTTTAGGAAGGCGTGGACGAGTCTTAACTTTTATAAGGAATATCTCTTTGGGTATGAGACTTTAGTTTTTGCAACTTTACGGATCTTATATGTACACGAACAGCTTGAAACACTCCAAAGACAAAGGAAAACTTGAAAACGCATTATATGACCCCTTTAATTTTTTAACAGGACTCATTATTGAATGAGCGCAGTAAAACAGCAGGAAGTGTTCACATCTCACCTTTCTCACCAGTCGGAGTGCTTGTGTGCGTTCCACCTCATTACTCTGTTGGATGTCAATGCACCTACAGGTCAAAAGGTCATATTAGCCAACATTATGTGAATCAGTCAACATTAGTAGTCAATGCAGTGAAATGCTTCTCAAACCATAATAACAGCTGCACTGGGGAAGCTGAGTATTACCTCTAAATGCATTCTAATTTATTAATTTTCCCATCCAAGATCTGACTTGCTGGGAGTTCAGACAGGACAGAGGAAGTAGCACATCCTTACAGTACCACCACTTCAAAATGACCTTAACTGGACTTGACTAGCTCTTCACATGAACGCTCCTCCTCCTCTCTCTCTGTCAGATACTAACAAGAGATGATCCACAACTCACCATGAATTAACATCAAGTCTTGTTTCTGATGGAAACAGTTAGTCTTTATCCCACAATCCCTAGCTCAGAACTAAACTGCTGAAATGACTGGCCTGCATACAGTATTAAGAAAACATGTCACACAGACCTGGCAATCAGGTAATCCACCTGGAGCCGGAGCACTTTCTGAAGGATATTACTGTCTCGGATGAGGTAGCGGAGAGCACGCAAACCAGCCGCCCGCACCTCCTTAGCCTCATTGAGCAGCGCCAACCTGAGGCTGTGAAAGAAACAGAAAAGATAACATGAGACATGAATCATTTCGCTTAAGTAATGTCACATGTTTCAAAGTAAAACAGGACATTCAATGAAAAATAATGTTATAGATATTTTTTATGCTCAGATGTAAAACAAGATAAGTCATTTCAGAGGTGGACAAAGTAATTTCATTTAAAAATGATGAAAAATCTAATGATTAATTGCACATGGGAATGTTTACTAGAAAGAAAAAAAACCCAATTAGATTCTATTTTATACACTACTGTTAAAAAGTTGTTTTTTAAGTCTCTTACACTCATCAAGGCTGCATTCTTTAAAGTACAAACTATAATATTCTTACCCTTACCGACTCCAAACTTTTGAACATGTTTTATGTATTTAATTTCTTAAAAATAATTTTATGATTTAAATAAAATATCTGAAAAAAACAAACAAACAAACAAAAAAAAAAAAACACTCAGATTAAATGATCAAAACAGCTTTGCTTCGACCTTACAACTTTAATGTAATGCTTGTTTTGCTCCATGACTCACCATATGATAATTTCTTCATGGGTAAAGCCAAACCTTTCCTCAGCGTGCCCGACATTGCAGAGCAGCTATGTTGGAGACATAAACAAGCACTTATTTATTTTACTTGGCAACAAGCAGAGACATTGATGACTCTACTTGCATTCAAATTCTGCTGGAACGCTGCAGGGTATTTCACACAGAGCAAAAACACGCCTATGTTCAAAGAGTTAGAGGGTATGTTTTTCTCATACTCAGGTGATTTATACACTTCACGGCATGGTTGACTTAACAAAACCTGTTCGAGTGATCCGTCTGCTGAAATATGACAATGCTGTCAGCAAACTGATAATTCCCCTGAATTGGTGAATATGAAGTTATGATTTCCAGTTAAGGTTATCAAATACATCGTAGAAAAAAGGGAAAACTCTGTGACAGGTCAACTAGAAACTAAATAAAATCACATGAAGTGAACAGCATTTTTACATTTTCTGTACTGGTAATAGTAATGCCACAGAGCCATCTGAAGAGTTTCCATCTCTTTTTAAAGCCATTAGACTGGCAAGCACATATGCAACTCGCTTTGGAGGTGAACCACAAAACATGCACATATCCTCAGCCTTACACCTTCAATCTTGTACTGGTTCTGTGGCAGCTGGCAGGCATCAGAAGATTGAACTTGCACGATCTGGAAAAGATTGCATTTGCACTGCTGCCCTTACCACGTTTGTGTTAAAATGCAAAACTGATCCAGATTCAGCACTTCAGTACTTTGAGAGCATCTGAGCTTGGGTTAATTCCTTAGGGCTGCTCAGATGCTTTTATTTTAGGCCAGATCCGGTAAGTGTGGGGCAGAAATGCCCTCAGGCCTCAACTGACAGAAACCATAAAGTACTCTGTTTACGCCATTTGACCAAACACTGGTAAGTATTCACATGCAGGACTCCTGTGTTGTAATACCAAACAGATGTACCAGATTCAGCAGGCTGCAGTAGGATTTTCAACTAGTTTTTTTCAACAAATCGACTAGATATAGTACTGGGCAGATTGACCAAAAATCTTTATCAAGGTTTTTCTAGGATTCTGGTGGTTTCACGGTTTATCACGGTTTCTCATTCATATAACTGTGCCTTTATATAAATGACAAAGCATGAAACAGAACCACTACATTTTAATCACTATCCACACAAATATGCTACATATAAATATAATATTAGAAGTTTTTAAAAGTCAATTAGTTTGCATGATTTCAAAATTTAAAGCAAAAACAGAATGGTCTGACCTTTGCTTTGTGAAATTATGCCACAAAACATCTGCACGAAACAAAAATCACAGATGAACTGAATGAAAATGCAAATTCACTCTCTGACAGCAGGTGGCGCTTATGGAACTTATGGCCATACAGCATTTCCTTGGATACTGCTGTAAACAAAGCAGTGCTGTACTTTTAAATACTACATTAATATGCATTATTATGGAGGTAAGATTAAAAGAAAACACCATCACTGCAACTCCTGATCCACTCTTGAGATGACAAACCTTGATGAAGTTGTTCAGGTGGCCGAGTTTGCGCATATTCGAGACTCCTTGCTGTTTGGCCACATTCTGGAGGATCTCTCGCATGTTCTCAGAGGGGTCTGAAAGAAAAAATGATTGAAGAGTTGTGAGGTCACCAGAGAAACAGGGATGGGAAAACAAAGATATAATGTTTTCCCTGTAACAGCGTGACATAAGTAACCGCACCATTTCCATTATTGTTGCGCTACAACCACTAAAAGCAGAGAAGTGCTTTATGGGATGAAATCAAGCACAGATCAGTTAGTAATTAGTAAGCACACAAAAGCAGAGTGTTTTCGCTAGACACAGCGGGACTTCCTGACATCATCTCACTTAACAAATTCTCATAAATAACACCCTGTGCTCAGTTTGGTAAGGAAGTCTTAGCATGCATCAAAAAAACAGTGAATTTCCAACAGCGAATCATCAACAGCTGACATCTCAACACAACTAAGTACAATCTGTACAAGCTATGGAAAACCAGTTCCAGTGCAGACAGAATTTAAACTACAAACAAATTATCTATGTGGCAGCAATTCGGATATATTTCCAGTAAATATATAAAATAGTTCAATTAAAATGAACATTAGTGTTTAATATTGAGCAAAACCAGCTAGCATAAAATACAGACACTCAAAGATACTACAAACACAGCACTCTTTACGACTTAGTTCCCCAAGCAGTTACACAGGATACATGTTCAGTCGTCTATACCAAAACAAAACAAAATCCACAAATATTCCACAGACTTTCATACGGGAACCAAAAACAGTAAAGCTCAGGTCTTGTCTAAATACAGGTAGTCTGTCATTCAAAGGATTGGGGTTAATAAGACATTTTGTTTTCTTCTTTTTTTTTAAATTGTGACACTGAAGACTGTAGAAATGGCTGCTGAAGTTTCAAAATACAGCTGTGCCATCTCAGGAATAAAGTACTTTTTAAAATATATTAACACAGAAAATGTTATTTTAAATAGTAATAATATTTCACAATATTACTGTTTTGTTGTATTTTGTATCACATAAATGCAGTGTTAGCCTACATTTTTTTTTTTTTTTTTAATGACCCCAAACTTTTTAATAGTGGGTGTTAGCAGGAATTCATGACTGGAATACAAGCTCTGGATTAATACCATCTGAGCTCAGGAAACCAAGGCAACGTTTTCTGACGCAAGTTACAGAACCTATCCAGTTTAACACTAACAACTTCCAGAAAAGGCCATCCACAAAGAGGTCATATGGGAAAAACAGCCTCGAGGTTAACCTATCAGCAATGACAGCACACAAACATGACCCTGCAACAGCTAATGAGCTACTTTCTCACCACAGACACTAAATGACAAACAATACTAAAGCTATATTTAGTAGGGTTGTTCCGATTCCACTGATACCACAAAAAATTCTGGCACCGGTATCGGCGAGTACTTGAACCCATGTACTGATTAGATACCATTTTTAAACAAGACCTATAGTTATGCACGCTAGCTTTGCTTAACGCTACAAATTGGAAATAAATTCTTCTTCGCTGCTCAGAATGCAAACACAGGAAGTTGTGCTGTGTTGCCACAAGCAACCACTATTTAGAGCAGCAAAGAATAAATATAAACGTGCTAGCACATGGCCAGTATATCACTCGCATATGCGACTAAATCTTCACCCTGGGCGACTAAATAGTGTATAATATTAGCCACTGGCTAATAAATGCTCCGATTTTACTCGCCTGTGTGTGAGTTGGAGGCTATGTATAAGTTTAGCACAGATATATTTTCACTCACCGAACTCTGACTGAGCGCTTCAGAGTTTCACTCTCCGTCAAGCGATCTGAGCTATTTTTGACTGTATTCATACATGGTTACCAAGTTTTAATTCTAATTGCTAAAGTTATATCATTAAATAATACTCGATTATCATAATACATTTATAATGCTTGACTGACTGATGTTAAGAGTGTACTTTTAGATATTTAAACTTAGATGTGCCATTTTCCAAACACACACACACACATATACATTAAAAAAAAAAAAATTATATATATTTTTATTTTATTTTAATTTATTTACTCGCCAGACTATCTATCTATAAATTTATATCTCTATCTATCTATGGTGAAGCACACCATAAAGTAATTGTATCAACTCATACAGGGCTAGTAGTACACACAGCTGTATAACCAGATACACACTCAGATATCGGATCAGTACTCTGTATCAGCCGATATCCTGAGCCTAGGTATCGGAATTGGTATCGGGAAAGGAAAAAGGTTATCGGAACATCTCTAATATTTAGCATATTTTGGTGTATTTAGCAATACTGTTAATAATGCATATAAATAAATCCATTACAATATGGAACAAAACCACACAAATCAGCTAAGAATATGCAAGTAAAACCCTTGTTATGATCATGGTTAAGAAACCCCTGAATTCACACTTGTTTGTGCAGGATTTTGTGTTCAGCCCACAAGACAGGCAACTTTAACATCAAACTTATTACTAAATAAAAATTCCGGTCTTGTGCACACAATAAATCAATAAAAATCAATATATGTACACAACAAATGGTGACATTTTCAATTAAGGTTTTGAATTGTTTGTTGATCTGTTACCAAATAAAAAGTCTTATCCAAAAAAAAAAAAAAAAAAATGAAATAATGAAATAATTTAGAAGTATAACTGCATTAAATTGGACGTCAGCTGACATATTTATTTAAAAAATAAATAAATTGGTATAACAAAAAAAGTTAATTTTGCATTATTTCTTGCTGCAGCAGACTGTTGTTTTGGTCCCTAACGTTACACCCTTTGGACCCTACAGTCCTACAATGCCGACTGAAGAGATATATTTCATGCAACCATAACATAATATTAAAAAGCATTTGTCGCCTCTAACACCATATGTTTTTCTCTGCTTTTAAGCATTGTATACTTCTACACAAGAGCATATACTGTGTACGGATCTATATGTTGCCTTCGTTTAAGGCTGTGTCTCAAAACCAAGTGCAGTAAGCATTTTGGGGCATCATAGGTGGGTTTGGCACCCGCGAGGCTGACATTCCAAACAAGCCTACGATGCCCAGAAACGCTGTCTAGGTAGAGAGTTCACTAGGTTCATCTGACTTACCTCTTGTGAGATCGAGAGGTACATTTTCCTCCCCACTGTCATTCCGACCTGTATATGTAAGATAAAATGAGACACTGAGAAAGGGAAGCTTGGGGTAGGTGTAGCTGATGAAGACTGCATCATATTATCCTGACGGATCTGTTAATCGGCCGAGCAGAGTAAGCTTAATCTCACCTCGCATCCGTATACTTCGGATAGGACGGCCTCGGATGCTGACCGCCATCTTTAGCAGACACACTCACAACACCGGAAACCTCAAGGAATATCGCGAGAACCGGGCTTTTGAGCAGACTGTTGTGTCTGCACTTCTACATGTCCGTCTGACTGGACCATAAATAAAACTGCAAAGTAATAAATTAATTGCAATGCATAAAGCAATTATGATACTAGTGTAAAATTAATTTAAAAATGCAAACCAATGCAAATGAGCTAAGAGTGGTGTGATTTGGATATAGTCTACCTTTGATGTTTTACAATTGTTTTTTTTTTTAAAGCTCAAACGGGTTCTGTATAAATGACCCCTTTACATTAACCTATCCAGGGACACTATTAACATTAGTGAAACACTTATACAACAATGTTAATATAGTAGCCTATAGCCTATAATATTACATACCAAAATTAATTAATTGTCCTTATAAATAAAAAATGAACGAATGAAATGTTTCACATTTTATTTTTATTGTGTACTTATATATAAACTTACAATATGTAGGCTACATATGTATACACAGCACGATATATACAAAATGCATATATACAAAATGTAGAGGTGAAGTTTCTTTCGTACATTTGATGAAGGCTCCACTTAGAGAAATCTCCTTTAAATGAATACTCTTTAAACTTATCCAGGAAATCGTTATTGTGTTTTCTTTAATAATTATAATGAAACCAAATTGCATTTCTTTTCACATTGTACATTCAGTTGTTTATTGTGGTGTGAGATACAGAAATTTATCAATGAAAATATTCAGTTCAAGACCTCTCTCACTCTCTCAAAATGTATTTTTGGCTTCACTGATTGATTATTACTATGAAGAAGAAGATGGAAAATGCTTTTATTCATTGAATTTAGGCTACTTATATTTTTGACCAAATCATTTCACATTCAAACTCGGTTTTATGATTGGAATGAATGCTGAGAATGCTGACAATAGCAGAGATTCTTAGGATAAGAAAACTAAACCCTTTAAAAGTCTGTGAGCTTTAGAAAGTATTTATTTGATATTTTCAAAACTCATTGTACGCATATTCTGATTTTTTGTAATTATTAATTTTTGTAGGGTATTTGTTCTCACTTTTTTTTCTTTTTCTTACTTTCCTGTCTTGTTATAGAATGCATAATTGTATAATGTTCAATATTTGCAACTGAACGAAAGCGCATGTATAATGTTTATTCCATAAAAAAAAAAAAAAGAAAAAGTGATAGGGGTAGAGTGGGGGGAAACAAATTTAATTTTTGTTAAAAATCTAATAACATGAAAACTCTGGACATTTTTCATATTATGTCAGTGATAACATTTCTGAACACATTTAACTTTTGTTTCACAGGGAAAAAAATGGCACAGTCCTTAAGGGGGCGTTTTCCCCCACTCTCCCCCTATCTCTAATCCTGGGTCTTGTTCTCTTATAACTGTAATATAATATTTTTTGTAGGAACTGTGATTACATTAGAAAGATCTTACAACAATTCTGCTTAAAGTTCGTGTTTATGGACGTTAAATGCGTGATGTCCATAAACAAACTACAAGCACTACGATCACGTACAAGCATCATGTGTAATAGCACCTTATCTCCAGTCGGTGTCAGTGTTGTCTCCTGTTTCTCTGACTGCAACAGAGGAAGAAGAAGAAGTGTCACGTTGCGGCGAAAATAGGTATCACTCATTCAGCTGCGGTTCTGAATAGGTACATTTCATGAAATTAAAACTTATTACACTATTACACAGCGGATATTATGGTTACGTGTATAACCGCTAGCGTTAATATTTCTAACTAACTATAAATGTGCTGTTGAGAAAGCGCAGAATGAGATTCATTGAGTTGAGATACCATAATTAAATGGTAAATAATACGAACGTTTTCGAAGTCACTTTCAAAGTAAATGTTCTACTGCGATGTAACATATGTAAATACTATTATAGGAAAGACATTCATTATTAAGTAAGCTGGTTTAGATGTAAAATTGTGTCATTATTTGTTTACAGAATAAGTGAGTGAAGGAAAAATGGGGCGCTCATCCAAAGACAAACGCGATATATACTACAGGCTCGCGAAGGAGGAGGGCTGGAGAGCGAGAAGTGCCTTCAAACTCCTGCAGCTGGATGAGGAGTTCAACCTTTTTAAAGGTAAGAGCTTCAATCTGCATGGGATAGTGGATGAGTCATCATGGGATATGTCTCGAAAGCGTGTGAACTGCCTACATAGACAGCATCAAAGCAGGCTTTTATGTTCAAATGAGTGTTCATGTCCGACCTACATACAGGTGTTAGTCGTGCTGTGGATCTGTGTGCGGCACCTGGCAGCTGGAGTCAAGTTCTGAGCCGCAAACTCCGGTTGGTTAAATGCACAATGCACTTGATCTGTACTGCAAGATAAAGTGTAAACAGTACATACCGATACTGTTCAGTAAAGTGTTTTTATTGTAATTGGCACTTAAGCTTTTGTTGTTGTTGTCCGATTTCAGTGGAAAAGACAAGAGTGAAGAGGTCAAGATTGTGGCAGTTGACCTTCAAGCAATGGCCCCTTTGCCAGGTGTCACACAAATTCAAGGAGACATCACCAAGGTGGAGCATGCAAGACTTTTACAGTTAAACGTTTTTGCTTTTTTTTTTATCAGCAAGTCATTATAGCATTTAAATCTATATGTTATTATAACATGAATATATACTTTTTAAAGCAAGACACTCCAGGTGAATAGGGTTAAAAAAATAAAAAAGACTAATAGATATCACCATACTTCCCCAGTTAAATGATTAGATTAAGAATTGCAAACATTATTGCAAGTATGAAACGTTTTTTAAATATGCAAGTTATGTAATTAAATATGCCCTAGTTTGCATACATTTCCAGAACAAAAATATGAACTTTGGATAAAGCCAGGTTCAAAAGTGTTTACCAGAGGGGATTTTCGTTATCACTCCACACTGTAAAAACCTTCAGAATATAGATAGGAATAAAACTGCAAAGTCTGGTGCAAGTAATACTGAAGTGGAGATTTCTAGCTCAGTGCATGGGAATTTTTTTTTTTGAAAAAGATATTGTAGTTAAATCCACAAATGCAAATAGAATAAGTGCAATAAAATAAACACTTAAATGTGTATTTTGGATGTTTACTTTCCACTAGTCTGAAACAAGATGATATTAAAAGCCAAACGGACCAAAATCTAAAAACTGACAAGTGCTTGATAAAACAATATTTAAGCCCTGTGGTGTCTTGCCTTAAGCATATTTTTATTTGTGTGAATATTGTCATTGCTTTTCATAGATTTCTACAGCACAGGAGATTATTCAACATTTTGAAGGACAGTCAGCAGACTTGGTCGTGTGTGACGGCGCCCCTGATGGTGAGAAATAACCTTGTGATTTATTGAACACGATGTTGTTTTCTAGTCTAGTTTAGCAAAATCTTGAATTGAAGGTTTTGTGTCCATTTCTCTATATAGTTACAGGTCTTCATGATGTAGATGAATACATTCAGGCACAGCTCCTGTTGGCGGTATGAATTCCTATTTTCCATAACTCTTATTTTGGTAACACTTTACAATAAGGTCCCATTAGTTAATGTTAGTAAATACGTTAACTCACAATAAATAACATTGAGAAGTACATTTGGTACAGTAATTATTTATTTATTTATTTTTTTGTTTGTTTGTTTAGTTAATGTTAGTAATGAAAATATATTTCATTATATCAGTTCAGTACCATTATATGGTAGCTCAGATCTGTTAAGTAATATTGTACAATGGGGCTGTTGAATGCTAGAATCTGATTGGCTGATGAACGTTCTAAGGTGTGTAATTATTACATGTCCATATCACTTCGCCAAATGGTTTCAGTTATTTCAAAGGTCCTTACAGCCTAAAACAGCAAAGGAACCAAAACCCACAACACTGACCAAGCAAATAAATATAGTAAATAATATGATCAACTATTTCCATGTTTTTGCCACAAAATTATGTTTTATTTTGTACGGAAAGCACATATACTCTGTTTCTCCCGCTCTATCTCCCTTCCAAACGCACACACACACACGGAAACATAAGTGTGTAATTT
Source organism: Onychostoma macrolepis (assembly GCF_012432095.1). NCBI lineage: Eukaryota > Metazoa > Chordata > Actinopteri > Cypriniformes > Cyprinidae > Onychostoma > Onychostoma macrolepis. Next base: position 16,609,215 of record NC_081175.1, read on the forward strand.
TTAATGTGTTATTTGTTATTAATGCTAGTAATAGTTTTAATAGCATTAATAACTACATACTAGTTTCAATAGTTTTTGGCTACCAAAATTGGTATAGAGGACTGTGAAATTGTTATGGTACTGCTACCAAATGACAACAGTAATAGTAGCCTAAATATAATTTAATATTTTATGTTTTTGATTTGCCATATAACTGCTAGAATGCTCGTTGAAGGTTTTGCTTAAGGTTTTATGTTTTCATATTGACAGGCTCTCAATATCACCACACACGTTCTCAAACCAGGTGGCAACTTTGTTGCAAAAGTAAGCTGTCCCATTGTCATTCATACTCTTTGTTACCTTGTCATGTAGTCAGTACAAGATTATGAAATCTATAAAATGTTTTATGTGAGAAACTTCAGTGTCTTTCTTCTGTGTAGATCTTCAGGGGAAAAGATGTGACCCTGCTGTACTCCCAGCTCAAGATCTTCTTCAGTTCTGTAACCTGTGCCAAACCACGCAGCAGCCGTAACTCTAGCATAGGTGAGAGGAAAATTTCATATGAAGAGGGAATACAAACCTGTATTGGGAATATTTTACTTTTCCAAACATGAACCAGTGTGTGTTTTTGCCCTTCAGAGGCATTTGTGGTGTGTCAGAATTACTCTCCACCTGAAGGTTATGTCCCTAACATGTCCAACCCTTTACTGGATCACTCTTATGGTAACTTGTTCCATTACTTCAATATCAAAATAGTTATTTCATATTTGATTTTGCTCATCTGTATATGACATTTATTCTCATTTTATATTGTAAATGTCTATGAATATGCCCAGTCTTCCTCCTCACAATATGAATGCAAATTTGTTCCATCCAGATGTCGACTTCAACCAGCTAGAGGGGCCAAACCGAACAATAGTTCCTTTCCTTGCTTGTGGAGATCTTAGTGCCTTTGATTCAGACAGAACTTACCCACTTCAGGTGCTAATCAGCTTTTCAAATCACACATGCGTGTCTATGAATGAGTAGTCTGACCTAATGCATGTTTTGCTTTATTCTCAAACAGCTCGATTCTAGTAAAGAGTACCAGTATTTACCACCCACCCAACCTCCAATTCGGCCACCGTACCAACAAGCTTGTCAGCTCCGCAAGAATAACTTGTTAGCCAAAGAGGACTCGCCTTCTGGCGCACTTGATGATTCCCTGTCTGCCTTAGATCTCAACAAAAGTCCGGACACGAACACAGTCACACCAGGAACCTCTGATTAATTACTGATTTGTACAGCTTCTGTTAAAATCGTTTTATTGTTTTATCATGATTGATCAACATTTATTTTTTAGATACTCTCAGAAAAAAATTAGATGTGTTATGTCTTTGTACCTTATTTTAAAGTCGTAAACTATTAAGGGTGACAAGCTGTCATGCACATTTTCTTGAAAGTGTTGGTTGATTATAATATAGTTTATCTTTTATGTATTTAATTGTTTCTGTAGCTTTTATTACACTCGTATTTAGCAACGATTCTTCTCTGGGATTGGTCCTTTGTATGAGTCACAGAAACTACCTGATTGAATCTGAACTTTTAACTGCAGCTCTACATGTTAATAAAACACACGTAACCAAATTTACCATGACGCAGCAGAGTTTGTTGGTTTTATTTGTAGATGCAGTGATTCAAATTAAGTTTGAATCCGTTCTTGTATTTTTAATATCATTTTGCCGTTAAAAGCAGCATTTCAGATCTTTAAAACAGGCCTGTGTATGAATACAGAACTAATACAGACATACTTTAAAATCTAAGAGTCAGAATGACTTTGCTCAAAGACTTAAGTGCAAAGGTTAAGTGCAGTTGGAAATATGTCGTCAAGCCTGCAAGTGAGAAGATCTGCCATCTGTTTCCTTTCATTCACTGGCTCAATGGTCCATGCATATTCTGGACAGTTTCATAACTCTAATAGTATTTGTCACTAAATATATAGCCTAAACCACAAGAATTCTATGTTTTCTTGTATTCTGCTTGAGTCCACTGATGTTGTCTTTTCTAAATTATTCTTTAATGTAATAATGAATAATTTACATAAAAGTGGAATTTGATGGTCATTGTCAGTCATGCAGAGAGAATCAGTTTTGCAGAGTTCTTGCCTTCTCAGAGTTTGGCAGGAAAACAGAAACCTGTATGCAAAAATGACAACCGTACATCCGGTTTATGTGTATTTTTTTTTAAACAATGACATTGTCATGCTAGATGTTGCATGAAGACCTGATAGTCCTAACAAGTGTTGCTGTATCAGCTTGAGCACATGAAATTATGATCCAGCTGTGTATATTCTGTAAGTGCTACATTTTAATTGTCTGTGTACAGAGTATTTGTTTCACTGATATGTGTTGGCTCACCTTTTACATTGCTTATTTTTCAGTGAGTCTTTTTACCAAATTAGCAAATGCAGGTATGTAGCTAATGTTTTGTTCATGAATTATGTATTTTTAGTTTCCATACTGAAATAGTTTTTTATTAAGGATGATTCAGATGACACCAACTTCTGCTTTAACCCTTCGTAGCGAAATTACAATTTGTTTTTGTTTTTTAACTGAGAACAGTTAAATCTATATTTCCCCTAAACCTGTGTTGAAACTACAAGGGTTGGACAAAATAACGTAAACGCCTGTAAATAGGCAGTATTTCTTTTCACAGTACTTATGTGTCGTTTGGACAACTCCACACAGTCCCTTTCATTCACTTTTGGTTTTCAGCCACTATTCTTCTTTGCAGATGAAAGCTTGGCATGCTTTGTGTATGCAGTCATAATCGTAAAATTTGTTGTTCTTAAAACACTAAACAATTTGTGTACACTAAAACCTGCAAACAACATATCTTAAACTACACTGATTTAAAAACTATAAATAATGAGTGTTCACATTATTTTGTCCATCCCCTGTACGTATAACAGCAGTATAACATTTCAACTTGGAATATACTTTTTTTTTTTTTTAATCTACATATGATTCATTTTCTAAATACCATTAGGGGCATATCGAACCTTTTATCAACCCTGTAACGGACAAAATGGGATTGGTTTAAAAAGGATTTTACACAGAACTTGTTATAAAACAAACATCTACCTACTGCTCATGTGTTCCTCATAGCAATTTAATGGTAGCAAATGTAACATTTATTATATCTTTTACATTTTTATAGGGCTAAAGCTAAAAATGCACAAATTGTGTGTCTATGGTCTCCTTATTTCTGTAAAAAAAAAATTTGATTTTGAAGTTTAACTCAAACCAGTTTTATTGTTTTAGTCCTTAACATGTCAGATGGTAATCAGCAATGCTTTCATTCTTAATTGTCTTCCCTATATTTTCCCAAAAATATTAATGTGACCAGGTGTGACAGGGTTGAAGACTGTAACACACGTGAAGGGATACATTGCTTTCAATTTTAATTTTTAGTTTTGTTTCTCTCTCACGTCCCCTTCTTTCTGGGTCAACATATCTGCATGCCCAACATTGTCTTTCTGCTGCAAACGTGGGTGCAATTTCTGATGTATGTCAACGTTTAAGTGGACATATTACATTAAAAATTATATTTATAACAAAATTATCAGTTGTCATGATTTTGGTATGTATATTTACCGAAACCAGGACTATTTTTTTTCAATAAAATTATTAAATTAAGTAAACAACTCAACCCTGTCAGTAGTAAGTAACCGCCAGCATGTGCCAAGATGATTAATTGCTTTGACCTTTCGTGACCTCATAATATTATTATTAATAATAATAATAATATCCATATGTGCCACATTTGATCTCATAAGTTTCGGATGCGGAAATCGGTCAAGCGTGAAACTCCGGAGTCGTCAGGGAAGAGCTATGTTATCCGGCGGTGGAAAACCCCATAAATGAGTTGTCAAGTATTGTTTTGAAGATATTATGGCCCGTTTTGAATCTTTCTCATGGAAACATCTGTGTGACGAGCGAGTGCCCCTCCCATCTGCGGTGCGCGTATCAGGTTGCTTTCTGAGGCGCGCGCTCTCTCTCCCTCTCTCTCTCTCTCTCTCTCTCTCACCGCTAGCGCAAGCATACCTAAATGTCTGAAGTTCTTATATTTAGGGCCCAAGCCAGAATGGCGCAGGCCCTCTTGTTTTACTAAGGATTATTATTATTATTATTATTTTATTTTTATTTATATTTTACCTTTTGGGGGTTTTTGGGGGCCTTAACGTGCTCAAAAACTCTTGAAAATTTGCACACACGTTGGAATCTGCGGCCATTAGGACGCCGCCAAGGCTGGGACCCGGGCGTGGCACGGGGGCTCTACGGCGACGCCTACAACGCGGTCTGAAAACTTGATGCGTAGCTCACACATACTTGCACGTACTCATATGAAACTCGGTACATATATAGATCTCATTGAGCCGAGCAACTTTCGCACTGCATGTCATAGGCTCCGCCCAACAGGAAGTCAGCTATTCAGGGTTCTTTAAAAAGCGTATGCTCTGGAATTTGATATACTCCTCTGAGGACTATCATCCGATTGCCACCACACTCGGTGAACATGATCTCAAGACATTGGGGATGCTAAATTGCGGAGGGATATTTGATATCTCGAACGGTTTGCCCGTGGCGAGGCGATGAAATTATGGCGAGAAATGAGAGACAAAAAGTCTAATAACAGCCACATAAATTGTCTGATGTTGATCAAACTTCAGGGGTTTGTTCGTTGTACGATGCAAATCGAATAGATGTGACTATTATGAGTAAAAGTTATAGCGCCACCAACTGGCACCAGGAAATGTGTCGTTTTCACAAAAGTGGGAGGGGTTAATTTTAGCTACAGACACCAAACTTGGTACATAAATTGTTCTTGTTATGCCGGACAACTTTCTAATTCACAGTCATTAGCTACGACCTACAGGAAGTCGGCTATTTTTATTTTAATATTTGTTTTTTGAGAAAACAGGCCGTAAATAAATTCATACTCCTCCAAGCAGAAACAAGTAGTTCACACCAAACTTTGTCAACATGATGCCAATATACTGAAGAGTTTAAATTGCGGACGGATTTAGGATATCTCGAACGGTGTGGCAATGGTGATTTATTAAAGTAACAGTAAAACAAATAGCAGTAATTTTCTTATATTTTTAAAGTGCACTTTCCAAACACTTCAAAACTTTTTACATAAATATAACAAATCATTCTGAGGAAACATGCTTAGTTTCAAAAATGTATCATGCTCTGGGACCACAAAACAATTAAAACTATAACTGAAATTGGTTTAAAGGTGAAGAGTGTAATATCAAGGATGACCACCAAATGGAGGCATGAATGTTTGTTTTTTGAGAAAACAGGCCGTAAATGAATTCATACTCCTCCAAGCAGAAACAAGTAGTTCACACCAAACTTTGTCAACATGATGCCAATATACTGAAGATTTTAAATTGCGGACGGATTTAGGATATCTCGAACGGTGTGGTAATGGTGATATATTAAAGTAACAGTAAAAAAAATAGCAGTAATTTTCTTATATCTTTAAAGTGCAGATTCCAAACACAAAACTTTTTTACATAAATATAACAAGTCATTCTGAGGAAACATGCTTAGTTTCAAAAATGTATCATGCTCAGGGGCCACAAAACAATTAAAACTATAACTGAAATTGGTTTAAAGGTGAAGAGTGTAATATCAAGGATGACCAAAAGATGGAGGCATGACCTTATTTTTCATGAGTTGTCTGAGCTGGCAGTTCTGCCTGTCTTTCTATCAGAATGAAAAATAATGCATAGAATCAGCTGAAACGTTCTGTACTGTCAATATTCTTTACATACACACACACACACACACACACACACACACACACACACACACACACACACACACACACACACACACACACATATATATATATATATATATATATATATACACATAATTATCTATCTCTCTATCTATCTATCTATCTATCTATCTATATATATATATATATTATTAGATACTTTTTAAATAGTTATAGAATATAAAAAGTATTGGTAACAGTTTACATTAATGTCTCTTTGGTTAACATAAAGGTGAAGAGTGTAATACCAAGGATGAACACCAGATGGAGGCATGACCTTATTTTTCATGAGGTGCCTGTCTCTGTATCAGAATGAAAAATAATGCATAGAATCAGCTGAAAGGTTCTGTAGTGCAAGTATTCTTTTACACACACACACACACACACACACACATATACATATACATATACATATATATATATATAAATATATACACATATATGTATGTATTTTATTTTTTTTATTTACTTATTTTTTTTAATTTTTTAATAGTTATAGAATATAAAAAGTATTGGTAACAATTTGCATTAAGGTCTCTGGTTAACATAAGTTATTACATTAATTAACATGAACTAAAAAGGAACAATATATTTTAAAATAATTTATTAACCTTATTTAATGTTAGTTAATACCAAGAGTGTAATACCAAGGATGACCACCAGATGGAGGCATGGCCTTAATTTTCATGACTTGTCTGAGCTGCCAGATCTGCCTGTCTGTGTATCAGAATGAAAAATAATGCATAGAATCAGCTGAAATGTTCTGTACTGTCAGTATTCTTTTACATATATATATATATATACATACACACACACACACACACACACACACACACACACACACATAAATGTAAATATATAAATATATATTCATAAATGTAAATATATATATATATATATAAACACATAAATATAAATATATAAATATAAATGTATATATATAATTAATTAATATAGTTAATATTAATAACTGAAACCTTATTGAAAGTGTTACCAAAATTGTATATATTGTTGTGTGTATGGGTTTTTGTATGTGTGTGTGTGTCTCAATGTCTTGATAGTTTTGATTAACCCTTTCATTGCTGTATCCATCAAAACCAGACTGCCAGAAGGTTACTGTAATGCATGTGCCCGCTGGGCACAGTTTTCCTGATGCCACCGGGGTGGTGTTTGCACACGGCTTGGGCCCGCCATCGCTGCTTGCAGCTATATTTTAAATTATTTTACATCAGTCACCTATAGTTTCTTAAAGTTTCTTATTTTATTCATCCTCTTCAAAATTGTGCCCCATCGCTCACTGTGTGATGAAACATGCAAAGTTGAATTCCCTTTCAGAAATTCGATCCAGAGACCCATCGTCTGTTTAGACAGATGCAACCGTGGACAGCGTAATTTACGGTTTTGTTTTAGGAAGCTTGTTTAAATAACAGTTCTAGGCGTCTGTTTCTGGTAGCCGCGACAAAATAAATATTTATAATTAGACATGGTCACGAACAATTTAGCGGTAATCTTACACAGGAACAAGCAGTCACAATTGATCAATTGTATGGGGTGTTACACATGTCGCTATCCTCTCTCTCTCTCTCTCTCTCTCTGTCAATTTTCAATTCAATTCAATTCAGCTTGTGTTGACTGTGTAACACAATGTTACCAAAGCATTGACATATGTATATATAACAACAACAACATAAATAACAACCTAAATAACAATAAAATACATCTAAATAAATGAAAAGATAAAGTAAGTCAGTTTCAAGTTAATCATGTTTAACATCTAACATTGTGAATGGTCAGTGTTGGGCTAGTTACTCAAAGAATGTAATATATGACTAATTAGTTACTCCTTTCAAAAGTAATATTGTTACTTTACTTATTACTTTCTGGCAACAGTAATTAGTCACACTACTAGTTACATTACGATTTTCTTCACACCCCACAGAAGCTGTAACTGTGTATCTTCCACATAAAATTCTTCTACAATGTTATTAACAACATATTTCTGCCTCATCATTTGACCAAAATCCACATTGGATCGCAGTCAGAAGTTATTACAAACACTCAATAACGATCGATAGTGGCATTCGAGTAGAAGTCTTGTATTCATCTCATTAATTGTCATGTATAGCTTGAAGTAATTTTTCCGTTACCCATATGTGATTAAATTTTGTTATGTATTTGATCAAATCACATGAGTTTGTAAGAAACTGTTTAATTTTCCAAAAATATTTTGAATTATATTAATATAATGTACCACATGCTGATCAGAGGGATGTAAAGTAAAGCCACAACTTACACAACAGATCTTTTTTCCTGACAAAATCAATATAATGCAATATTTCTATCTGCTGAATGTAAGCTTTTCCATATTCCAAGTTTGCCTGCTGCACTGGGGACATCACATGCATGTGCGAGTCGTGAAAATTATGAAAATAAATCTAGGAATTATTTGATTGTTAGATTTTAAATCAGCGGGGTTAAAAAGTAACTAAGTAACTAAGCTGTTTTATGGAAAGTAACTGTAATATTATTACTGAAATCTTATTAGTAATTAGTTACACCACTAGTTACTGCAAAAAGTAATATTATTACAGTAACTAAATTACTAGTAACTAGTTACTGCCCAACACTGTGAATGGTTAACACATATTTAGCAGCTAGTGCAGCTGTGTTATCATCTTCTCCAAGTAAGAAGGGCATTTTCTCAGTATCATTAAGTTCAGTAAATGATGGAATCAATGCTTCAAATCTGGGGAGAAATGTTTCCCTCACATTGTGATATTTAGGACACATCAGCAGAAAGTGTTTCTCGTTCTCTGTTTGCTGTAGAACACAGTGTCTACAGATCCTCTGCTCTCGCTCTGTCCATGTTTGTCTATGTCTTTCTCTCTCTATTTCTAAATCATGGTTACTTCAGCTGTATTTGGAGAGGATTTGTCTTTCTGTAAATGGATTAATCAATAAATAATTGGCAAATTTAGTGGTTCTGTTTAGGGTTGAGTAGCATTGGAGTTTATTTTGAAGGTCAAAGTATATTTTTAGAGATTCATCATGACTGTCTTTCAGATTTTTTGCCAATTTCTTTAATAATGGCTTTGGGGTTGTAGCTGTAGTCAGTGAGGAGCTGGGTTTTATGGACTAGCTGAAGAGCGAGCGTGTTTAGAGGATGAGATTCTGCTGAGGTTTCATTGGCGAGGAGGGATTTATATCGGACTGAATCAGGATCAGATCTATGGAGGTGATTCCAGAACTGAACACATCTCTTCTGGATCTCAATCGCAGTAAACTTTTTTATTTTTAATTAAAAAAAGTTATGCTTGTGGGTACAATCATTTGGAGTATTACTACACTCCATAGACAAAATCATTTTTTACTGTACGCCTACCAAAATTCTGCTACAACCATTTTTAATAAAATATTGTTTGCAAGCTATCTTAATTATGAGGACTCAAGAAGCTAAAGAGAGACTTATTTCTATTTTAAAAAATATGGAAATATATAATTATATGACAGCATGCTACTACCATGTTACGGAAGCAAATCATTCATCATTCATTTTAATCAAGTATTCAACATTTAAGTTTATTGAACTTATAAAACACATCATAGTAACAAAGCAATGCAAATCATTTATCATACATTTTAATCATATATTTCAACAATTACTTAAGTTCACTGAACTTATAAAACTTTGATTATTATGAATTATGACGACTCAAGAAATTGCATCATAAACCACAGTGTTATATCAGTGTAGAACCCATGTCACTATACAAATTTGTGTTCTGATAAATCATATAAACAAGTAAGCGCATACATAAACATTTCAAGAACATGTGTGTTCAGCCTGCTGGCATATTAATGTAGCCCAGTTTGTGCTGAATACAGCATAATCAGACTTTGGCCATTAATATGTTTTAAGATACTGAAAAAACACAAACTCCAAAACACCCAGAGAATTATATATCATAGTAACAAACATGTTACTAAAGCAAATCATTCATCATTTTAAGCGTATTTAGCATTTATTTTATATATTTATTAAGCTTATTAACATTATAAAACATACTAAAGCAAATCATTCATCATACATTTTTAAACACATATTCAGCATTTATTTAAGTTTATTGAACTTATAAAACACATCATTCTTGTCTTTTAAAGATGTCAATAAATAAAATGTGATTAACATACTATATAAAAATAAACATTTACAATAGTCAGGCTAGGTGACAATAAAAATCTTACATTTTTTCTGTGAACAATGATGTCCATACTGGGAATTAAAGATTTCCAAAATAAAATAAAAAATAAAATAAAAAAAAATAAAAAAGTTTAAGTTATAAACATTATTAAATAAAAACAAAACTCGCAACTCCTCTTTGACGTAATCTCCAATGTGAAACTGAGGGTCTGCTTTAGACACTCAAAGAGAAGGGAGGGTCGAGTTACTGACCAGATGATCTGAGATGTTATCCTTTTTTCTTTTCTTTTTTTTCCAGAGTGAACGAAGACATTTAAGAGTTTAAATAAGATCTTTCAAAATTAAATGACTGTTTAAATGAAATCTTAAAAGTTTTAAATAACATCTTTTATTTTTTACTTGTAAATTAAACCTAAATTATGATTTTTATTCAACAGTACGTGTTCAAAAACTTAGTTGAACCTTTTAAAGGAGACTTGTATTTAGTTTATTTGATTTCAAAAAATAGGAATTTAGGATAGTATTAATAATATAACGTAAATGTCTCGAATGAAGACAACGGATGGGATGAAGCCATGTTTTATTAAATCAAGCAAATTAGCAGAAATATGGACTTATATGAACAAAGAGACAGCAAAAAAACTAGGGCGCAAAGCGCAAGGCCTAACAATTACCTTTAGAGGGGGAAAATACAACAAGAGCGGTAAACAAATTCAAACAGAAAGAATGCGCAAAGTCATGGAATTGTTCTGGTTTCAAAGCTGTTGCCCTATGAAAACGCTATGATTTATATCTCACAACGGTGTGATGAGGCCTAGCGCCGTTAAACACACGGATAAAGTCAAGATACCTCTCAGTTTTAGGGGTACTTACCAGGGACCAGTCTGGTGTGTGAAAGAGTTAGAACAATCATTTTTGTTTGTGATGTTAGACCGTATTGTTCTTATTGTCTCTATAAAGATTTGTACGTTTATATACATTTATGAACGCTGTTACAGAATTTGTCTTAGTGACATGCAATGGAATATTTCATTAAAAGATAAGGCAGAGGACTGATTGAGTAACACTTTGTCAAGGGTTCGTCCAAGTACCGGAAACCTATAACTTTGTCGTAATTATTTAAAAAACACATATAAGCATCACGCCTGCCACTTTTGTAAATGACTAAAAAACTAATATTTAAGCTAAACAAGCATTTGCGGCTGAAAAATTAAGAGAACTAAAAACTGCTGACAGCATGTTTTCTTAAAGAAGAGCAGACAATCATGACAACTCTCAGTTGGTGTTGTGCATGTTTCCCCAAGATCAAAACTTTTGGTCAGATGAATACCTAAATCATGTGTCTGTGTGTTGGTGCAGACCGTCTAAAACAGACAATAGCATGCACCTTTCAATGAATCAACTACATGACATTTGTGATTTACTTATTAAAGTCACGTTTAGAGACGCGTACAAAGAAAATATTGTTTTCACACCATCTTCAAATTGTAATGCGTAACTGTATGAGCTCTAAATGAAATAGATGTACACGTAACAGAGAAAACAGTAAGATCGAGGCCTTGTGTCGCTTGGCCTCTTTGTAGACAGACAAGTAATATGTACACCACAATGTCCGTTTAAACACTCTCTTGACTTTCCTTTAATTATCTTATACTGTATTTGTTCTCGTTTTCACTCGCCGCATGATTGACCAAACTCTGAGAATGGTCTTCAACTAAAAAAACTGTACAAAAACAATGAAAAAAGTATAGCGCGGTATCAGCTATTGGGGTGGGCCGTCAAATCAACACTAAAACTAAAAACATTAAATATATTTAAAAGAGAGTATTTCAGTATTAGGTATTTGTTATACCGATACATATTTCTGTTGTGCAAACATATTTCCTGTATAAAAGACTACGTCTGTGACCTTTTCATGGGCATGTAGTTCAACGTTACGGTTCTTAATTGCGGTCACATTACAACGAGTCGACATAGTCCCTCTACCAGATCTGCCAAAAGTGGACAAAACAGAAAAATTTTAGCAAGAGGCAGATGCTTATGCTTATGCTTATAAGGGTAGTACGCATAGGCCTAATATTTGATAGCAAACGGAAAACTTTGAAAGAAGGCGTACAACATCAACTTTACTAAATGTGCGGCTTTCAGAGCGATGGTGAGAGATGCTTCAGTTGTATGTGTAAATCAACAAGACTTATCATCCTACGGATATGGATATGGATAATTGTCCTAAAAAGTAATACGGACTTAGTCAAACGCTCTCAAGTCGAAATTTTCTTAATTTCATTTATTTCTATAAACACTGAATGCTGACTGCTCTAAGAGAGAGAAGGCCCCACCTACAGTCATTGTAATGACATATACAGTCCAGCAAACAAAATGTGAACGGCGTCATCCGTAACACTAACCCCAAGTAAAATGACGGTCACAGTGGATCGAGAGGAGGTTTTCTGTATTCTGTATGCGATATGATTTTCTTAAATGATGAAAATTGTCTGGGTAACTATAGGTCTCTAGGAATTTACAACTGTGCCTCCATAGACCTTGTTGGGTCTGTAGGGGAAAAGCATGGACGATAAGGTTTATTCTATATCTGATCTATATCTATGTGAGTAAAAATAATAACCTAAGAAAATGGTAAGTTGAAACAAGCTCAGCTGATACACCTCTTTAATTTCATGTTGGATGGTGAAAAATCCACATTCTGATGCATCTAAAGTGTTAGACAAAGGCATGAAACCACGATACACGAGGCAAAAATATTGAATGAAATATGTTGAATGGATGTGAAATGCGATTTCTTTGTTCGGTTAAGAAGCTTCATCTAGACCCCTGTATTGGGAAATAAGAGTAGTTCCACTCGGATAATGAACACCTCGGGGAAAAATTATTTGAAATGTAGGTTTGTCAAAAAGAAAGAATGATCTGTTATCTGATTTAGTTGTATTTTCAAAAAAAAAAAGAAAAAAAGAAAAAAAGAAAAAGAAATAAAATACAATAAATAAAATAAATAAATTGCCTTTCTTAAAAACATTGTGTCAAACTTATTTTGTAGCCTGATTCTCAGTTCCTCGTGTATTGACCACATATTTATCAGACTTATAAAAGTAGCGGAACCTTTGTGCAGTAATACAAGTAAATCGTATAAAACAAAGAGAACCGATTAATGATTTTGTTAGAACACAACAGGTATGAAACTACATTTGGTAACCTTTTATTCAACCTTTAAAGTAAGTTTGTGCTTTAAAATCAGCAAGTATTATAGAAATAATTGATTTTGGGGGAAAACGTTTGAAAACTAGCTTGCATATGCCGACCTGAACTGTTGACCTTCCTGAATGACGTCATCCTGCGTGTGTGTGTGTGTGTGTGTGTGTGTGTGTGCGTGTGTGGATCTGTTTGGATTATTTTTTAAATAATCCAATTTTAAAAACACTGCAACAACCACGTTTGTCAACATGATTTATTTTGTAATATCATGTTTTGCCCTTATATTTACTAGGAATTGAAACCTTTGTAAAAATAAGAAAAGTAATAAATGTATAAATGAAAATGATATAGATTTATGAGACTTGTGAACCGTTAAAACTTAACATCAGTATCACCACTATTAATAAGCAGTCTTAACAACAAACCATATGTTTAATACATATTGTAGATAGGTTTTAACAACGTAGGTAATTTCATACTGTCTGACATTCGTTTAGCTTGTTCTGTGCTTTTAAAGCAAATTAAATATTCTCAGGGGACCCATTGCACCGCATAAGGTGTTCCTCACATGTGCGGATTCATTCAAGAGTAGTTTACAACTCCAAAGAATGTGTGCCATGGTGACATGGTCGATTTTGTAAAGACAAAATCAAACATTTTAAATGAGCTGGAATGTTATTGCGTGATCCTTCAAATCACGTGACCATCAGGCAAGATGTTACATCGTCATATGGTCTGTCTACATATGTTTCTTAGTAGACAACCAATAGTATATTTTCAGCTAAGGGTATGTTTCACCCTGCTGATAAAGAGCGTTCAGAAAAGTATGACCATAAAGTGCCGAACTAGATCACAGGCTCACCCTAGTAATACTCTAAGATAGGGAAACATTTTATTTCACCTTTTAAGCTGGAATATGTTTTGAAATCAAATAAACTAAGTACAAGTCTCCTTTAAAAGGTTCAACTAAGTTTTTGAACACGTACTGTTGAATAAAAATCATAATTTAGGTTTAATTTACAAGTAAAAAATAAAAGATGTTATTTAAAACTTTTAAGATTTCATTTAAACAGTCATTTAATTTTGAAAGATCTTATTTAAACTCTTAAATGTCTTCGTTCACTCTGGAAAAAAAGAAAAAAGAAAAAAAAAGAAAAAAGGATAACATCTCAGATCATCTGGTCAGTAACTCGACCCTCCCTTCTCTTTGAGTGTCTAAAGCAGACCCTCAGTTTCACATTGGAGATTACGTCAAAGAGGAGTTGCGAGTTTTGTTTTTATTTAATAATGTTTATAACTTAAACTTTTTTATTTTATTTTATTTTTATTTTTATTTTATTTTGGAAATCTTTAATTCCCAGTATGGACATCATTGTTCACAGAAAAAATGTAAGATTTTTATTGTCACCTAGCCTGACTATTGTAAATGTTTATTTTTATATAGTATGTTAATCACATTTTATTTATTGACATCTTTAAAAGACAAGAATGATGTGTTTTATAAGTTCAATAAACTTAAATAAATGCTGAATATGTGTTTAAAAATGTATGATGAATGATTTGCTTTAGTATGTTGTTTTATAATGTTAATAAGCTTAATAAATATATAAAATAAATGCTAAATACGCTTAAAATGATGAATGATTTGCTTTAGTAACATGTTTGTTACTATGATATATAATTCTCTGGGTGTTTTGGAGTTTGTGTTTTTTCAGTATCTTAAAACATATTAATGGCCAAAGTCTGATTATGCTGTATTCAGCACAAACTGGGCTACATTAATATGTTACTATTTAATTTTTAATTTGTTACTATGATGTGTTTTATAAGTTCAATAAACTTAAATGTTGAATACTTGATTAAAATGAATGATGAATGATTTGCTTCCGTAACATGGTAGTAGCATGCTGTCATATAATTATATATTTCCATATTTTTAAAATAGAAATAAGTCTCTTTAGCTTCTTGAGTCCTCATAATTAAGATAGCTTGCAAACAATATTTTATTAAAAATGGTTGTAGCAGAATTTTGGTAGGCGACAGTAAAAATGATTTTGTCTATGGAGTGTAGTAATACTCCAAATGATTGTACCCACAAGCATAACTTTTTAATTAAAAATAAAAAGTTTACTGCGATTGAGATCCAGAAGAGATGTGTTCAGTTCTGGAATCACCTCCATAGATCTGATCCTGATTCAGTCCGATATAAATCCCTCCTCGCCAATGAAACCTCAGCAGAATCTCATCCTCTAAACACGCTCGCTCTTCAGCTAGTCCATAAAACCCAGCTCCTCACTGACTACAGCTACAACCCCAAAGCCATTATTAAAGAAATTGGCAAAAAATCTGAAAGACAGTCATGATGAATCTCTAAAAATACACTTTGACCTTCAAAATAAACTCCAATGCTACTCAACCCTAAACAGAACCACTAAATTTGCCAATTATTTATTGATTAATCCATTTACAGAAAGACAAATCCTCTCCAAATACAGCTGAAGTAACCATGATTTAGAAATAGAGAGAGGAAGACATAGACAAACATGGACAGAGCGAGAGCAGAGGATCTGTAGACACTGTGTTCTACAGCAAACAGAGAACGAGAAACACTTTCTGCTGATGTGTCCTAAATATCACAATGTGAGGGAAACATTTCTCCGCAGATTTGAAGCATTGATTCCATCATTTACTGAACTTAATGATACTGAGAAAATGCCCTTCTTACTTGGAGAAGATGATAACACAGCTGCACTAGCTGCTAAATATGTGTTAACCATTCACAGTGTTGGGCAGTAACTAGTTACTAGTAATTTAGTTACTGTAATAATATTACTTTTTGCAGTAACTAGTGGTGTAACTAATTACTAATAAGATTTCAGTAATAATATTACAGTTACTTTCCATAAAACAGCTTAGTTACTTAGTTACTTTTTAACCCCGCTGATTTAAAATCTAACAATCAAATAATTCCTAGATTTATTTTCATAATTTTCACGACTCGCACATGCATGTGATGTCCCCAGTGCAGCAGGCAAACTTGGAATATGGAAAAGCTTACATTCAGCAGATAGAAATATTGCATTATATTGATTTTGTCAGGAAAAAAGTGTAAGTTGTTGTGTAAGTTGTGGCTTTACTTTACTCTGGCATTACATCCCTCTGGTCAGCATGTGGTACATTATATTAATATAATTACAAATATTTTTGGAAAATTAAACAGTTTCTTACAAACTCATGTGATTTGATCAAATACATAACAAAACTCATTTATGGGTTTTTCCACCGCTGGATAACATAGCTCTTCCCTGACGACTCCGGAGTTTCACGCTTGACCGATTTCCGCATCCGAAACTTGTTATGAGATCAAATGGGGCACATATGGATATTATTATTATTATTAATAATAATATTATGAGGTCACGAAAGGTCAAAGCAATTAATCATCTTGGCACATGCTGGCGGTTACTTACTACTCCTGTCACAAGTTTACAACCCCATAACAATGAGAAATACATATATTCGTGACGGAGTTGAGTGTGATGGGGTTGTGGTTTTCTCAAAATGGCCACTGCTCCTCATCTAGTGTAGGAGAGTATATATATGGCAGCAATAAAATAAGTACATTGTATATACTTATGGATTAAAATAAAATCTTAATTTTATGTGACAGGGTTGAGTTGTTAAGCTTGACAGTACCATCCCTGACTATAATATGCCTCAAAAATATTAATAAAAAGTATTATACTACTAAATATGTTCTGCACCACTATTAAACAGACATTTCCGGTAAATAATGTCACATACGAGTGGAGTCTAAATTATTATGAGGGTAGTGTGATGAGGTTGAGTTCGGACTGAGGGACATAACTTTAAAGTCTGTTTTTTATAAAATATCTTGCAGTTTTTCAAGGAAATATTTTTCACAAGAAAGGAACACAAATAAATGCTTATGTTTTTGTCAAAAATCACAGACACTTTGCCCATTTTGTTAATAATTTCCAAAGTACAAACTCAGTGAAGTGACTCGGGGACATGACAAAATGCTTGGTTTAAGATAGATATAAGAATATTAAAATGCAATCATTATTTTTATTCATTATAATGGGCATACCAAAGTTTTGTGAAAAGCTTCTAACAATTCATTTCAGGTGAACCACCACTTGAGAAACTGAAATATGAATATTACCGCATCCCGGGAATGACCCATATGTACAGTATCAGTGCTCATGTTCCTGAGGGTTAGTTGTTATTATGTGCATGAGATTATGTATTTGTAAACATTTTCAGTCTCTCATTCATCCTGCTAACCTTATACAGATTTCAATGTTAGTCTTGGAGTGATGACTCTCAGTGACCGGACTGATCTGACATGCTGTCACTTGGACCAGGCTATGTGCTTTTTCTATGCTGATTCAAGAAACATTGGTCAGCAAAATTCCTCTGACAAGTGCTGTAAACTTACTGTCAGTGGAGAGCAACTGTTACAGGGAAAAGCTGGAGAGGAGCTCCTAACAACAATTATCGTCCACTGCGAACTCAAAGCTGACAACAAAACGAGCCGAAATGTCACCATTACAGTGTGGAGGATATGTAAATTGCTTTACTTTAACACTTGTAATGTAATAAAACACTTTTTAAAAATTCTTTATCTAGACAGAGGACACAGATTTAACATTTTAAACTGCTTATTTGTTTTCATCTTTAGCTCTTTATGGTAAATACACTCTTATATTTCTGGTTATCCTGGGGACACTGATTCTGCTCTGTTTGCTCATCTCCATCATCATATGTATTATCTATGTGACCAAGAAACAAGGTAAGAAACCGCAAACACAACATTCTCTTGTGTAATTCTGGTTATATACTGTATGTCAAAGAATGATTTCACACTTATATCTTTAAACCTATATTATAACCCTAACCTGCTTTATAACCACCAATCATGAAATAATTAATATAGTATACACATTGTTTTTTATAGTTACTGCCCAATGTCTTCAAGTCTACAAAATGCATTCATTCATTCATTTGTTTTTTTGTTTGTTTATTTTTAAGAGTATAGACAAAAGTTTCATCCAGCGAGGTCAGTGCATATTATTCAGCTAAAATATTTGGTATAAACCTACGATTCTCTAAATGTTATGTTTTGTTTTCTTACAGAACTCAAGTAATGGACAATGGTGAGTGAGTTTGGATATTTTCATCAGCAAAAATGCTTATAACCTCTGTAGTGCCGGTACAAACTTGCATTGCACCTCACTGTGTGTGTTTTTTTTTTAAGCAAACGGACAATTCTGAGGTCATGATTGGTGTGATGTTGAGGTGTGATTTTTTTTTTTATTTAAAGAAAACATAAAATTCATGACAAAATCTCTTTTGTTTAGACAACCAAGATGCAAATTCTGGTACTGTTGAAGTGCAGGAAGAGAAATCAGAGGTACATATTTTATCTATTTATTTATTTTATTTTATCACTTTTGAAATGAGAATCAAAACAACATGTGAGGAAGTCATACAGGTTTTACATTCACTCTGAATGTTTACATGTAACTTCATATCAGTCAAAAAATGCATTTCTCTGCCGTTATGAATGTTTTTATGAACATGATTTTGAGAAATGCTAATTTGTAATGTTTAATTTCAACATGTTTTTCACAGATAGTAGAGGATGAGCTATTATATGCCACAGTGAATCATTCAGGTGCTGGTGAAAACTCTGCTCCTGCAGTGAAGTTTGAATCAGGAACTGACTATGCCACAGTGGTCATACACTGAACAACTTGTAACACTGAATGGAATGCAAAAATGCTTGTTTGTTTTTTTTTTCTAATAAAATATATTGCTATGCGTCTAAAATTTGTTTAATATGTTATATCCATTAAAATAGAAGCGATTTTTACCATTTTTAAATAATTTTAATCAAACACTGGTGACACAACCACTTGTGTCTATGGTGTTACCAATAATTGAAGTAACATTTTGCCAGGAAAGACAGTAACACCACAGACAAATCAGCCTAAATTCAGACTTTTCTAAAATGGAGGCTGCCATCATGATGATTTCAAGATCAGGGGACATTTTGAAAATATTAATAAGTATGTATGTATCAAAATTTTGATTAAAATGTGTCAGATCTGCAAGTTAACAACATAACACCACAGACACTAATAAAGTGCGACACATGAAATTGTCAGAAATTCAGCTAACTTTAAGAAAATTAATAAGAAACAATGTACTCCCTATGCACCCCTCAGATCAACCAGCACCTGCAGTGACCTTTACACACAGGAAGTAGTCCAAATAGAATTCTCCCTTTTCTTAAAGAGGCGACATCCATTGTTGTAACACCACAGACGTGAATTTGGGGGACACAACTTTTTTCTTAAATATAAGAAAATATGTATTTTTAAAAACAATTTAATAAAATTGTACATGTTAAATAAAATCTATATTCACAATATAACCACTTAATGTTTGTTAAAAATGTTATACTCTCTGAGGTATGGCGGGAACATGCGTATTTTGTTACAAATGCAATCGCTAAAACTCAAGTAAATATGTATTTTAAAATAAAGATGTCACTATTAACAGTGCACAAATTGTGTTTACCCCACAGAATACAAACATGCAAACATTTGATGATTTATTGGTATTTAAAGTTTATTTAAACTGTTGTAAAGTAGAGGGACACCACTTGCCACCACAAATGAAGAATGACCCTAATAGGCCTACAAATCAGAAAGTGGTTGAATTAGTAGTTGACATTAGGTTTGCTATAATGACACTCATTCCAGCAACCAGGGGAGGGCTCTATTGCTATGTAGCTACACTTCTTGAAGACAGGTATAGTTAACTTGAAACTCTTCTATATTTTTCTGACATTAAACTACAGATTAGATCCCCACAAAATCATTCTGTAGGTTATATAGGATAGGTTAGCGCAGGATAATTCATTTGTTTGCTAAATAAATTTGTTTTCAAATACTACATGCAGCATCACGGGGGACAAAAAGTCTCTTTTATCAGTTTATATGAGCTGATATAATGAAATGTGTGAAATGTCCCCATTATGTCCTTATCGATCGATTGACCGTACTATGGAAATCGTGTTGTGCTGTAGCCTATAGAGTCCACTAGATGGCGACATCTGCCGTTGGCAAACCAAGATTGCTCTTCACTGACAAAATGCAAGGTATTAAATGATTCTCTGGGACTGTCATTAAGCTCGTTGTAGAAAAATGGTAAGTAGTGGAGACTGGCTGCGTTATGTGAGTACAATTAAAACTAAAGTATATTTATACGTTGTCCAGTATGCCTGTTATTGATTTGTGAGCGTGTCAAAATGTGAGTTCTATTTCTACCACTTTCTTTGTACAATACCACACAATAAATTATTTTCGAGTATGTTACTGTTATGTAGACATTGTGACGGATGTCTAATTGTAATTTATACTTAAGACTAGTAACCCCAGACGGGATGTTAAAGCGGTTGTGAGGAAACGTTAACGCGACACTTCTAAAACTTTGAGTTAACGTTAATTTCTGTGAGATGGCTAATGGCGCACTCAGTATTTTTATACACTAAAAAGTTTCACACATAAATTATACCATAGCATACTTGCATGAGATAAAGTTAAAAGTCACATTAGTCGCCTCGAAATTAATATTTACTTCACAGCGGGTCGCCTCATGGGGGTAGCCATATTAGCTACTTCTGGCTTTACCCATAACACCTGTTGTTTGACACCTTTTTGGAATAAATTTAATTATGGTTTACTGCAAACTGTTAACTGTCTGTTAGTATTCCCATTTATCAGTGTCAGCTGAAATCTGCCAAATTTGCTAATGCGCAGGTTTTCTTTCCATGTGACTAACCACTCTGAAATAGCATGATAATCAACACTGATGGGTCCAACTCTGCTTTTTAAAGCACTGCATACAATTATCAACTGGGAAGTAT
Source organism: Onychostoma macrolepis (assembly GCF_012432095.1). NCBI lineage: Eukaryota > Metazoa > Chordata > Actinopteri > Cypriniformes > Cyprinidae > Onychostoma > Onychostoma macrolepis. Next base: position 16,630,400 of record NC_081175.1, read on the forward strand.
CTTTTACTATGTATTTATGCTTTCTTTCTTTGTTGATTTGTATTTTAATGCAACCCCAAAACATCTTAAAGCATCCGAAACCAATTACCAGATTTCCACCAATATATGATGTGTATACCTTTTGTATATGCACCATAACATGTTCATGTTTTTTTTTTTTTTTTTACCAAATACAATCAATGTAAACAAATCATAGACTGTCACTGTAATTACAAAGTTTTCCCCCTTTCCCAAAGGAAATCAGTAGATCATTTTGATTAGAGGAAGAGAAATCAAGCAGCTAGAGGATAATGTACAGCCTAGTGTCATGACAAGCATAAATAAATATGACTGATGTGTCACATGACGCAGACATCATTCTCAGAGGCAAACGCTTGTGCCTGCATTTCACTTAAGATGGGCTCTGAATTGTAATGCACTGGCTCCTTTTTACATAACTGTCACTCCACAATCTCACATTTTCACAATATTGTAACATACAGTAAATGAGCAAAAATAAATACCACACTGTATCCCACATGTTTACCAGTAACACAATGATTTGTCATTACTGTAAAAAAAATTGGAAAATACAAGAGAAAAATGGCATGAGAGCTCTGGGAAGAATCTGGATGGTCCCATAGGGTTTTCCTTGACATAAAGCGACTGGTGCGTATCTCAATGCAATAAACGAGTGACAATGCAGCCTATCTCTCTCTCTCTCTCTTTGTCATATAAACTCATTGTCTTTCTCCCATAATCTGCAGGTCAAAATGGACCAAATTACTGCATAGACAACAATACACAAGCCCTTTCTCATGGAAAACCACAGTCTGGTGAGAGAGAGCGAGATTGTACATGCAGTTTTTATGAGGTAAGCTGTTATGGCTCTAAACCTTTTCACTCTTAGCAATCAGAGGGGAAACTGCCTTCAATTAGAACCAGAAAATTAACCCAACTGAATGCATCACACTGAAGTAAACTAGAAACCAACCACAGAAGGTGGTACGAGAGGCAAATATACAGTAACTGAGCAAACAAAAAATGTTTTTTCATTGCAAAACCAGTCTGGGTGGAAAGAAATATGATTGTTTCACATACATCCTGCAGATCTGCACAAAGACGACGACAATAATACAACAGATGTGCGGTAAACAGTTGGCAGTATCTCTGCTGAGAAAAACGGGAGACTGTGAGTGAGAAAGAGAGACAGAGGGAGAAAAATCGAGCTGCTGCAGTATCCCTACACTGCTGAGGCTTGGACTGCGTGACTGACTGGTGTGTTGCAAGAGAGAGAGAGAGAGAGAGAGAGAAGGGAGGGGGGATGGGAAGGATCTCGCTTTGGATGAGGAGTAAGCAGGCAGGAAGGCAGCAGCATCATCTCTTTTGTGGCGTGCTGCTGAGGGAACTTGCCGCCTAAAGCCGTGCAGGGCGCTCACTCCTCGCAGGCGCGCACAGCGCCACCGGCTCTCCCGCACTGGCCGCTGCAGGGACAGCGACAGCCTCCGTTACAGGCGCAGCACTGCTTATTGCAGCGGCACCATGGCGCAAGCCGCTAAGCAGCTCCGCAAGAACAAGGACCTACAGGAGCTCGCAGCTCAAGAGCTGCGAGAGAAGGAGGAGGAGAAGATCAAGAAGAGGAACCGATCGAGAGACCGTAGACGCAAGGTAACAGAAAAAAAACCTCCTTGCTCTTTTTTTCCGTATGGGGAAGGAGACACACACCTTCACACATATCACTGACTCATTGTGTTAACCAGTCAGCTAGAGCTGGTCGTTCACAGATTATGTTTGAGGAAGAAGCTGATGTCTGGCAAGGTGGATGAGGGGGGGGTGGGTCATGACTGAGATGATTGGTTAAGTAGCCCCTCTGTCCTCGGGGGAACGTCCTGCTCGATCGATTTAGAAGCAAATGCTGTTTATGACTGATGCTGCATCAAAGCAAACCCGATTGCTTTATGTATTCAGATGCACCCGCCACAGGCTCCATTGTTTGTCGCGTTCCCTCCGCCTGTCATCGGCATGCTACACCACCTCATATCGATGCCGTAAGCGTGAACTTTGGCAGAACGTGAGCGTAATGTCTGCACCTGCTTCTGCTGCCCATTCTCATTATAGTTTGTACGATGGAATGGGAGCTCTGCTGCTCTGAGCCCTCTGGCTGCCTACTTACTTACCTTACCTTCCACCAATGTGCATGCGATGATGTATGGTCGCGAGCATGCAGATTTTGGCTTCCCACGAGAGCAGGGGGAGTCCAGAAGTACACGTGACTCAGAGCTGAAGACAACAAGATCGGCAGAGGCTGGGGTGATGACTCCGCTCCCGTCTGCTCACCAAGGCTCATAAAACCTGTCAGCTTAGCATTTATCAGCGTGCTCGCGTAACTACACGATCGGGCAGAGATATGTGGCCGGCGGTGGTAGAATGTCAGTGTAGCGCCAATTAACAGAAGCGAGTTGCTGACACACGCAGTGACACAAAAAGATACTGGAGTCTAAAGATCACTCTGAGGAGGACTGTCCTTGAGGGTTGGCTGTTTAATCTTCGGTTGCACGTCTGATGAAGCATTTGTCAAGGCTGTCAGTGACCCCTTGAGATTACACAGGGGTCTAGAAAATTGAAGATGGGACGTGTTTGATGACACTGTTGCTTTTTTGATTTGATTAAAATAGTGTAATGTTTAATAAGCTGTTCAACACTATCTCCATATGCAACCCTTGAGCTTTTTTCATATTAGTGTATTTGGACATAATTGTGTTAAGTTAAAATGCAATCCGTTTGTTTCCTAAGGCCTAATATAATGTGACCTTACAGTACAGCTAATGCAAGATGCATATGTTTGGATGAGCTAAATAGAAAATTGTGCCGCTTCAGGCGTAAACCAGTCTGTAACCCTGCACATGAGTTCAACCATTGGCACTCAGAAGGGTAAATACTGGCACATAAACAAAAACAGAGAAACAGAGAGGAATATTATATGATTAGACTTTTGTTGTTTATTTCAATTGAAGTTGAAATCAGGGTCCATAATTAGTAAAGAAATAAAACATCGCAGGATTTAAGTCAAGAATTATACTCTGAAAAATTATTGCTTTAAAAAAAAATACAATTATTCTTAATTGTATGAATACATGTATGAATAATTCAAAATGAGATATGTAGCATGCATTTACAAAGTAGATTGAGTTGTCATTTCATGCCGACATTTATCACCACCATTTGTCATAGAAGTCAATGTGGTGCACTAATTGCTATGATAAATTAAAAATGGCACATCATGTCATAAAGATTGTCGACCCCTAGTGTCATCGTGTTCCTGAAAACGTGTCAGTTTAGCTGAGGTCTGTGTTTTGGATGGTCTGTGGCCTTGTGAGATCTCAGCTGTTGGTGGACAAACAGTTGTGTTGTGATTTTTACACATCCCTGAGGTGGACGTCCAGAGAAAAATGATGTCAAGTGCCCAGAGTGTGAGACACAGAGAAACTGGCTGTGCTCCGATTGGAATATTAGCTCTTACTGCATACTGCATTATATACTGCATACTATTTTTTCAAAAAAATCTGTATTCTGTAACTTTAAACATAGTATGCTGTATTGTTGTCACACTGTGCATTTAATTCAGTTAGTTGCATCTGCATATTTTTATTTTGTTACATTTTAAATCAAATTTTGCGCAGAAATATCTTGTTAGAGAAAGTTCATAAAAGATTGGGAAGTTACAATGCACAAATTACTGTTCATTCGTCACACCGGAAATGGAAGTTTAAGCACATTTCATTGTGGAATGTAGCTCAGTGTCTAGTGTCTGTATACTACACGTTTTAGCATGTGCTGCTAGCAGATCATGTGGCTACACTATTAAAAATAAAGGTTCTTTATTTGCATCAATGCAGGGTTCTGTGAAGAACCTTTAACCCTCATGGAACAATTCCATTCCAAAAAGGTTCTTTATAATTCTTTAATAAGATTTTCAGAATGTTCTTCACACTAAGAAAATATTGTTCACTGAAAGGTTCTTTGGCGAAAGCCCTATTTTGGAACCTTTACCAAGTGTACCATACATACAGTTTGTTTGCTCTACACAGTATGCATACTGCAGAAACAGTAGTACAGTAGTATGCCGTTCTAAACATAGCCTTTGGGAAAGACACAAGAAGAGGGGGCTCTTTAATTCTTAGAAATGGCCTACAGGTGCTGGTCATATAATTAGAATATCATCAAAAAGTGAAACTTATATATTATATTCATTCATTACACACAGACTGATATATTTCAAATGTTTATTTCTTTTCATTTTGATGATTATAACTGACAACTAAGGAAAATCCCAAATTCAGTATCTCAGAAAATTTGAATATTGTGAAAAGGTTCAATATTGAAGACACCTGGTGCCACACTCTAATCAGCTAATTAACTCAAAACACCTGCAAAGGCTTTTAAATGGTCTCTCAGTCTAGATCTGTAGGTTACACAATCATGGGGAAGACTGCTGACTTGACAATTGTCCAAAAGACGACCATTGACACGTTGCACAAGGAGGGCAAGACACAAAAGGTCATTGCAAAAGAGGCTGGCTGTTCACAGAGCTCTGTGTCCAAGCACATTAATAGAGAGGCGAAGGGAAGGAAAAGATGTGGTAGAAAAAAAAGTGTACAAGCAATAGGGATAACCGCACCCTGGAGAGGATTGTGAAACAAAACCCATTCAAAAATGTGGGGGAGATTCACAAAGAGTGGACTGCAGCTGGAGTCAGTGCTTCAAGAACCACTACGCACAGATGTATGCAAGACATGGGTTTCAGCTGTCGCATTCCTTGTGTCAAGCCACTCTTGAACAACAGACAGCGTCAGAAGCGTCTCGCCTGGGCTAAAGACAAAAAGGACTGGACTGCTGCTGAGTGGTCCAAAGTTATGTTTTCTGATGAAAGTAAATTTTGCATTTCCTTTGGAAATCAGGTTCCCAGAGTCTGGAGGAAGAGAGGAGAGGCACACAATCCATGTTTATTGAGGTCCAGTGTAAAGTTTCCACAGTCAGTGATGGTTTGGGGTGCCATGTCATCTGCTGGTGTTGGTCCACTGTGTTTTCTGAGGTCCAAGGTCAACGCAGCCGTATACCAGGAAGTTTTAGAGCACTTCATGCTTCCTGCTGCTGACCAACTTTATGGAGATGCAGATTTCATATTCCAACAGGACTTGGCACCTGCACACAGTGCCAAAGCAACCAGTATCTGGTTTAAGGACCATGGTATCCCATGGTAACTCGCCTGACCTTAACCCCATAGAAAGTCTATGGGGTATTGTGAAGAGGAAGATGCGATATGCCAGACCCAACAATGCAGATGAGCTGAAGGCCACTATCAGAGCAACCTGGGCTCTCATAACACCTGAGCAGTGCCACAGACTGATCGACTCCATGCCACGCCACATTGCTGCAGTAATTCAGGCAAAAGGAGCCCCAACTAAGTATTGAGTGCTGTACATGCTCATACTTTTCATGTTCATACTTTTCAGTTGGCCAAGATTTCTAAAAATCCTTTCTTTGTATTGGTCTTAAGTAATATTCTAATTTTCTGAGATACTGAATTTGGGATTTTCCTTAGTTGTCAGTTATAATCATCAAAATTAAAAGAAATAAACATTTGAAATATATCAGTCTGTGTGTAATGAATGAATATAATATACAAATTTCACTTTTTGAATGGAATTAGTGAAATAAATCAACTTTCTGATGATATTCTAATTATATGACCAGCACCTGTATAGTGCATTTACTAGCTGCATTGGTGCTCTGTATTATTTTTACTTATAAAAGATGGTATCTGTGCTGCTGTGTGCAACACGGTATTAATTACCCCACAGTACTTTTATGTCTCTAAGCTGATCTTGCCGTGTGTGCAAGATCTTATGCATCACATCCATATGGTTTACACACGGCCTGGCCCAGATTCCCGTACAGCAGAGAGCATGCATTTGTCTTGTTACCTAATAGGAGAAGGTGAAGTCACACATATCAGTAAGTACCTTCAGTCACGGGCTATATTTATTCCGTGCCTGAGTCGCTACCAATCTGTCCGTGATCCTGCCAACTTGAAGGGATGAGTTGCCCAGGATTCTGGAAGGTTCAGTTGTGATCTATGGGGAGATGCTTTTGTAATGCCGTGTTTGCACCACTAGAGGCAGCAGACTGGGAGAGCAAGAGGTCCATGAGAGTGGGAGTGACAGGTGAAATATAGCAGCATAATGTCAGAGATCAGGGTTAGCCCAAGTGCATTATAATTAATAATTAAGTACCTGCTGTGGTCGTAATAGGATAAGACCACATTTGCCATTAAGGCCACACTGCTTAACTTTAATATCTCTGTCGCTGATAAAGACTTTAAATGTCTCCGGATGCCTGCCCTGACAACAAAACCTGAACTACCCTGACAAACACCCGTATTCCTTTGTAATTGAACATTTCCAGCCATCTTCTTGAGTTTTAAGTCAGGACAGAGAAAATACGTTCATGTTGTTCACTTCAAAAGGTACATTTCTTTGGCCTTGCTACATTTTCACTTCAGCTGTATTTAAATGTTCATATTAGTATAGTTTTGCACAAAAAACATCAGATGAATGTGGTGAATGAATATGGAATTTCTGTTACTTGTTGAAAAATATCTATCAATGTTCATTAATCTCAAAACTAGTAAAATCTCATTATCATTATTTTTTCATAAAGATGTATTGGTAATATGCACTGTTAACATCGTGGAAACATGTTTTAGTGTTTCATAAAGGTTACGGTACTTTTTTATATTTTTCTTTGCACTTAGTTAAAAGACATGAATATTTTATTGAGAAAATGTTCATTTGTATTCTCATTTGATTAGTTGCAGTCAAGGCACACAAACGGTTTGTGGTCCTTGAAGCTTCTAGAATATTTTTGCTGCAGGCGTAATTGCTTTGAAATAGATCTCCTCAAAAATTAAAAATTAAAGCTAGAGCTGAGTCATTTTTTGTCTTGACTTAAAATGGTTGTATTTCACATTTTTCCTTCTGACATATAAAGTGCGAAACTGTTCAATAATTAGAACTGCTAGATTGTATTTATTAATTTTTACTTGTTGTATAATGAACTTTGAGACATACCAGTCCCATGTGCACAAATGTAAATACTGTATTTGTAAGTACTGCAGTTCATTTCTTGGCTTTGCAGGTTTTGTGGACGTAGGTGTAGTATTTCACAATAAAAATATGACTCAAGTGAAAAGACATGTGGAATAATGTAGATGGCCATTTTCATTCTTTGGATGCTTGAATGCACAGGGATATAATAGTGAAAAAGTGTTGTGATACGGTTATGGTTTTGTTTTGTTAATCTGACACTGCTTTGTATAATTAGACAAAATAACATGTTTCGCCTTTGATATTTGAACATTTCCCGTTGATAAAGATTTGATTAATGTGTTCATTACTGTCACCTTTTACACTGTAAGAAGGAAGCAATATATATAATTACATATATGGGGGGCGGGGGTTAGTATTCTTTGTGCCATCCACTGCCTTTTGTCATTCTTTACATGAAGTTATGAGGCCTCTTGGGATCAGGGTCACATTTATTTCTATGGGAAACATTATCTTAAAACTTTTTATTATGAACTTGTTATTTGGTATACATCTTAGAGAATATATATGGATATAATTTTTCAAGGTTCTTCAATGACATTTCCAAGGCTCAGCTTGTTATTTATGCACACAGAATACAATCAGGCTACTATAAGTCTCTGTAGTATGCATACTAAATGAATGACTTTATTACATTGATTGGCCATGCATACTATACATTTTTAGTATACAGTACATACTACATTGATCAAAAATGATCAGCTACACATATTTACAATGCATACAATTTAAATGTATGTTGAAAGGATTGCATAATACATTTACAACACTACTAAATTTACATGGCATTTACTTGCATACAACATTTACTTGGTATTCATACTACACAGATTTGCAAGAAAAGCCTAAATGAAGTGCACTGTGAATAATATGCTTATGTAATATGTATTCTGAATCAATGTTTTAAGCATACTCCATGTAGCATGTATAGTAAACCAGTAAATCATGCAAAAATACAGTTTACACACATATAATTAGTACATTAATTGAGTATGCATGTTGCTCAGATTTAGTATGCATACTAAATTAATTTAGTATGCAAAATTACTGTGCCTTGGATATCTTTTGCACATTTCTCCCCTAAAAATCTTATGTCAGATTTTCGTTAAATTGCAAATCCATGTAATCCAAGTGTTTTATTTCATTTCCACGTTACCTCTTAGTGTGTGTTATAGTATGTGTGCTTTTCTCCGTGTATGGAATATGGTGTGAGTCTTGCTCCATTAACCTTGCCAGTTCAACATAACTCAAACACACAACTGTTGATACTACATCACACTGTCACTCACAATATAGATCAGGGGTTTGTTTCCTTTTGGTGGACCACTATCTTTTAAACGGTGGATCACACTAGACTTTGTACACACAAAATTTCTACAAACACTGCAACAGTTGTAATATGACGTCATGCTCTCTGTATCTTTAAAAAAAAAATAGAGGGTGAATAAGAGAGTGGCTAATAAAAATACATGACTATCATTTCACTTCAAAACACAAGAACTGATTGCATTTCCTCAGTGATTTTATATTAACTTCACTGCACAAAACATCTTTGAATTTTTCTATAGCATGCATGCTCTTATTTCTTGAGGGATATTCCATGTACTTGCTGGACCCAATTCCAGTCATAATACGCAGAAATATCGACGTTCCTTGCACATGACAGAGCAGAATCCATTAGACTCAAAGTGCTTTGTCTCACACATTAGGCAAGGAGCCCATAAGCTACGATTACACAACCCTGATTAAATTGACACAGGTTCTGAAAATATGTGGTAGCCACTGGTGTATATAATGCTTCTCACATATGGTCCCTTATGGATGACATGGATGAAATAGCTTACCAATAATGTCCTTGCAGGGACAACAGAGGAGAAGAGAGCATGAGATGCATTCCCTACACGTGCTGCTCGCTTACACGCATGCATACTCAGCATCTTTGCTTTGTAGCAGTGTTATCGACAGATGTGGGTGGGGCAGTTCTCATCTGTCTTCTGCTTGAAGAGGTAACAACTCAAGCAGCTCTGTTACTCTGATCCTAATCTATTTATTATTCTCAGAGTCTCCCCAGCTGTGGTGTACTTGCCCCTTATACATGCATGTTATCGCTTATGAGATCATTCTGTCACCTCACTTGTTACTTGTTACATACAAACTTTTTTTTTTTTTGGTGCAACAGATGACAGTTGAGGTTTCAAAGGAATTGTGTTGATAATGCTCATGATATGGATCTTGATATTGAAAGGTTAATTCTGAGAGTGTTTCACATTGTCTCAGCACTCCCGGGTGTCTCAGGAATAATTTTATGAGGAGTAATGAATAAAAATTAATTTCAGTAAAAGCAGCACTGAATGACTTTCTTTATTAGTTTACCTGAATAATTTGCATAATTGACGTTTCTCCGCTCACATTAGGAGACAAGCTAATTTAGTTACTTTTTCAGTAACTTTTAAATTTGCTTTCAGTATTTTTCTGTAGCAATTGTGATACTGCTTTAACCTTTTCAAAGTCTGTAGTTTATACACAACCGCTAATCATTTAGGCTTTTCTTGCATACATTATGTAGTCTAAGGATTACATAAATACGGTATTCAACACCCTCCTTTCAAAAAATTAAATGCATACTAGGTTTATATACATTGCATACATTAGTGCATTGACTTAGTATGCATATTGCACAGATTTTAATTTGATTACCTTCTTATATAGTTTTCTTGATTAATTTGCATAATCTTCACTCACGTGTGTTCATGTGAGTATTCATTACACAAACTAATTTTGTTACAGGTTTTAGTAACTATTGAATTTGCTTTTAGTGCTTTGTAGCTAATAATTAACACTACTGTTCAAAAGTGTGGGGTCAGTAAGTTTTATGTATATACAGTATCTCACAGAAGTGAATACACCCCTCACAGTTTTGTAAATATTTATTATATCTTTTCATGTGACAACACTGAAGAAATGACACTTTGCTACAATGTAAAGTAGTGAGTGTACAGCTTGTATAACAGTGTAAATTTGCTGTCCCCTCAAAATAACTCAACACAGCCGTTAATGTCTAAACTGCTGGCCACAAAAGTGAGTACACCCCTAAGTGAAAATGTCCAAATTGGGCCCAAAGTGTCAATATTTTGTGTGGTCACCATTATTTTCAGCACTGCCTTAACCCTCTTGGGCATGGAGTTCACCAGAGCTTCACAGGTTGCCACTGGAGTCCTCTTCCACTCCTCCATGACGACATCACGGAGCTGGTGGATGTTAGAGACCTTGCGCTCCTCCACCTTTCGTTTGAGGATACCCCACAGATGCTCAATAGGGTTTAGGTCTGGAGACATGCTTGGCCAGTCCATCACCTTTACCCTCAGCTTCTTTAGCAAGGCAGTGGTCGTCTTGGAGGTGTGTTTGGGGTCGTTATCATGTTGGAATACTGCTCTGCGGCCCAGTCTCTGAAGGGAGGGGATCATGCTCTGTTTCAGTATGTCACAGTACATGTTGGCATTCATGGTTCCCTCAATGAACTGTCACTCCCCAGTGCCGGCAGCACTCATGCAGCCCCAGACCATGACACTCCCACCGCTGTAGGCAAGACACACTTGTCTTTGTACTCCTCACCTGGTTGCCGCCACACACGCTTGACACCATCTGAACCAAATAAGTTTATCTTGGTCTCATCAGACCACAGGACATGGCTCCAGTAATCCATGTCCTTAGTCTGCTTGTCTTCAGCAAACTGTTTGCGGGCTTTCTTGTGCATCATCTTTAGAAGAGGCTTCCTTCTGGGACAACAGCCACGCAGACCAATTTGATGCAGTGTGCGGTGTATGGTCTGAGCACTGACAGACTGACCCCCCACCCCTTCAACCTCTGCAGCAATGCTGGCAGCAGTCATACGTCTATTTCCCAAACACAACCTCTGGATATGACGCTGAGCATGTGCGCTCAACTTCTGGTCGACCATGGCGAGGCCTGTTCTGAGTGGAACCTGTCCTGTTAAACCGCTGTATGGTCTTGGCCACCGTGCTGCAGCTCAGTTTCAGGGTCTTGGCAATCTTCTTATATATCTTTATGTAGAGCAACAGTTCTTTTTTTCAGATCCTTAGAGAGTTCTTTGCCATGAGGTGCCATGTTGAACTTCCAGTGACCAGTATGAGAGAGTGAGAGCGATAACACCAAATTTAACACACCTGCTCCCCATTCACACCTGAGACCTTGTAACACTAACGAGTCACATGACACTGGGGTGAGAAAATGGCTAATTGGGCCCAATTTGGACATTTTCACTTAGGGGTGTACTTACTTTTGTGAGATACTGTGTGTATATATATTCTATTAAAAAAATCCAGAGAAAATGCATTATGATTTCCACCAAAATATTAAGCACAACTGTTTTTAATAATAACAAGGACATTTTCTTTCCAAATCAGCATATTAGAATGGTTTTAAAATATATTTAAAAAGTATTTTAACATAAAACAGTTTATAAATTGTTATAATATTTTACAATAGTACTAAATTTTACTGTATATTTGATCAAATAAATGCAGTCATCAAAAGAGATGTTTTTCAAAAACTTCTTACCGGCCTCAAACTTTTGAATGGTAGTCGATATAGTTAAAGTATGTGAAAAGTATTTTAACATGAAGCAAGCACATACTTTACTTTTCAGCTTGTCCAGTTTATACACAGTCACTAATTATTTAGGCTTTTCTTTCATTCATAATTAACTGCAAATTTCTGAAGTACGAATTCAAAGTTGATATAGTATGCAACTAGATCATTTTAATATGCATCTAAATCAATGCAGGGTGCATAATTTTCGTAGTATGCATTGAAAATGTGTGTAGTTGTCATACTTGATGAATGTAGTATGCATTTTTGATCAGTGCTGTGCATATTTTTTTTATATTTCATATATTTTTTGTGCATGGATTTATTTATTGATATAGTATACATACTACACAGATTTAGTTTGAATTCTGTGTTAACCAAATACAGTCTTGGATGTGTGATATTTACCCCAGTTGCCTGTAATGCTATCCCCTTGTGGCATCTTCAAGGCCTGGTCCTAATCCACACAAATTAACAGTTTCTTTCTCATATTCCCAGATTAATGTCATATGTCTTGCAGAATTATACTAATCCCTGCAGGCCTGTCTAGATACGTTAGATATGACTTGACCTTTCTTTTCTTTGCGGCTCAAATCTTGTCATAAACCAAATGACCTTTCTTTTTTTGTGACACTCTTGCTCTCAAAACAGCCCATTTCAGCAAAATTACAAGCTGTGGATGTTCAATTGATGTATGCAGTTGTGTCTCTGCGCTCTGACAGAAAGTAAACATAATATTTCCGCTGGCTATTTATGACCTTGGTGAGATACAATGGCTTAAATTCCCTCCATCTTCTCGCTGTTCCATTATCAAAGTATGGAAATGTCTTGCGTGTGTGTTGATAACTGGTGTGTATGTGCAAGTGTTTGTGTAACTCCATTAACAAACTCAGCATTTGTGCATGTGTGTACATGTGAGAAAGAGAGAGAGGGAGATGCCGAGTAAAAAACAAGAGGAAGAAGGCAATCACTAATGGAGGGAAAGTGAGGTTCAAGGAGCAGTCTTTTTTTCCTTTCTTTCCATCCATGGTTTAAAATTGAATCAGCGATGAAGTATTTATATGAGTACGGTGTGGCTTTTCCAGTCCAGTGCCTCAGTGGAGTGCAGGGAGAGAGAGGGAAAAGATCTGTAATATTGCCAGCACGAGTGCTGTTGTCTTCCCGATATGCCTGTGTGTTTATGAGCCGCAGCTACAATAACAAGAGCACAGCCTGAGAGTAGTAGTTGATTACGAGCAATAAGCAGGTCTGGTGGGAGATATGAAGGGCACCATCATGTGTGTCTCGGGCTCTGATGATGAATTCACCTGCACTGCCTGTAATGATGTCCTCTGTTTACTTGTGGTGCAATGTTATGAGGTCTTTGTTGGATATTGACTGCTTTTTTGTATGTTTTTCTGTGTTCTTATTAAATATACAGTGAATTCCTTTAATATCAGCCATATTAAAGTAAGAAATGCTCCTGGATATTTTTTGGTCCTTGAATGACATTGTTGTCAAGATGTAGATGAATATGTCCTCATTGGAACAGAATTAGAGAAATTTAGCATTACATCACCAATGGATCGGGTGCAGTGAATGGGTGCCGTCAGAATGAGAGTCCAAACAGATGAGACACGTTTTTTTTCACTGGAGAAAGCAATATTATGGATTGAGGACTCAACAACACTCACTAATACATTATTAAACTCGAAAGGATGTGTCCATTAATATTATTTAATGGCCCTGAGATAACATGAACAGTGAATAGTTATATTTTTATAAACTAAAGTAAACAAAGATTAATTAATAGTGTAATGAATGTATTGCTCATTGTTAGTTAATGGTAGATAATGCATTAAATAATGTTAGTTAATGGGACCTTATCGTAAAGCGTTACTGACTGCTGGTTAGTACTATAGTCTAACATAGTGAGTTACAATCAATCACAATGCTAGTCAAACATGGTTTTTTTGGTGAAGTTGGTTGACCAAGTAAGTCCTGCTTGTTAATCTATAGTCAGTGTTGAAATACCCGCACCCCATACTGAAGGCTAGCAACCAAAAACGCAGCAAAAGAGAGAAGTGTCAGCAAAGCATTGAGAGACAATTTTATTAGGCATGCTTGTTTATGGGAGAAAGACAGAAAGAGAGAGAAACACCGAGAGAGAGAACGAAATTCTAAGAGGAAGTTGTGATTTAAAACAGAGTGTAACTACATTAGAGTGTAGCCAGCGGCTTCTCAAAGTAAAAATCCCATTTGTTTTCTCCATAATGGATTTTTAACCATAACTCCTCTAGACAGACCTAACATGAGCTCTGAGGTTGTTATGCAATGATATATGCTTCTATAAAAGCCACTTATTTCAGCTTCATTTTTATTTTTATTTTTTTAATGTGTAATTTATATTTAAGGTTTAATTTCAGAATTCATAGAGAGGAGCTATCATAATTCTTGGATCCACCAATTAGAGAAGTCACTGTTAACATGAAAACAAGAACTACAACTAAAGAGCTCATTAGCAAACACCTACTCTCATGAAACACTGTGGCTAATGCAATTGAAACAATACTGTTCAACATGTTATATGTGTATATATGTATATAAAATTGATCAAAAGTGGCACTAAAAACATTGATAATAATACAAAAAATATATAAAGCAAAAAAATTTAAAAAATATAATATTAAAAATTGTTTTAGAGCATTATATCAGTATGTTAGAATGATTTCTTAAAGGGGTGGTTTACTGCTTTTTTTCTTTGCTTGATTGCGTTTATGGGGTGCAATATAACATGTCTTCATGTTTCGTTTGTTAAAAAACGCCCTAATTTTTCATATATTTCACCTTTATTGTAAGCTGCTTTCTCCTCTGTCATTTGAACGACCGGTTGACTTCCTGATTCTATGAAACCACTCCCTCAGAAACAGGCAATGGGCTCAGATTGGTTAGTTGGGCCGGTGTGTTGTGATTGGCTAAACTGCGGACTGCACATTGTCCGGAAACTTCACGCCCATCACCTTCACGGGCGACAGTCGCATATGCTCCGGTCAAATGTAAATAATGGTGTCAATATTGCCGTATCAGTTTGAGCCAGAATCAGACCCAGAAAGCGGTAATGAAGAGAGTCAAGCAGAACTTCCGCAAGCACGGCTCTTACAAAACGTTTCTGAATGGAAGTTTGCTGTTGTGATTACATATAATTTTTTAAAGTTTGTACACGTTTGTCTTATACACACAAAATAGCCTCGAACTAACTGGCCACTATAACCAAACAGCGTTGGCTTGTGTTTACGTTCTTGATCAAATCGAAAAATTACGTCATAAAGTATACATGGAAAATACATTTACAAAATTAGTTCATAATTACAAATTTGGGTCCAAAATGTTTGTTCGCGTTTGTCATAGACACACGAAATAGCATTTAACTAACTGGCTACTAAAGCCAGCGTTGGCATTTGTTTACGACCTTGATAAAACTAAAACATTACGTCTGAAATTATACATGCAAATACATTTAAAATTATTAAATCTTACTTACAGGTTGTGGCCCAACAACTGCTGCCTCTGGTTTTAAAGTTGGAACTGCTCCATGTTTTAGTAATAGTTTCTGTGTGAATCCGGCATTGAACTCTGAACTCTCTTGATTCTGGAAGCTGTCTTCCGTAAATGCGCAGCACAGAGAGCTAAATTAGGATTGTAATTGTCAGGAACATAATCAAACATAAATTTTAACCATTGTTGACGAACTACAGCATCCGTAGGAAGCCCGAACACAGAAGACCTGACTGCTGGGTGAAAATAACACCGTTTCGACGGCATGGCTACAACTCTCCACTATAACTCTTCCTCTTCGACAAAGCCGCAGAACATGGCCTTGCCCCCTCTTTGGCATGTTCCGGAGGGAGGGGTTGATGCAAATTTATGGGTTTTTTTACGTATGCAACCCGGGAAGTATCTCGTTGTAGTCCCATATGAGTCATTTTTGTAGGCATTAAACTTCCTGATTTTTAAAAGACGATATCTCCGCTTACGTTGAACTTTCAGCGCAGCAACTTTGCAGATACTGTTCATGCACCAACAGCAACATTACACACTATTTAAAATGAAAAAAGTGAAATCGCAGTAAACCACCCCTTTAAGGATTATGTGACACTGAAGACTGGAGTAATAGAAAACAGTTATTTATAATATTTCACAATATTAGTGTTTGTATTGTATTTTTGATCAAATAAATGCAGCCTTGTTGAGCATAATTTTACTGACCCAATACTTTTGAAGGGTAGTGTATATTTGTATACAGTATATTTGACTATTTTGCAATACGTTCAAATATATTTTACACTTATAGGCAAAGACTGTATGTCAGGATTTTTATATGATACCATCATTTCTTTCTCTTGGCAACTTAAATGTAAACAGTCTTGTGCCTTTGTCTTTCTTACATTTTCAAATACTTTTAGCCTCCAATCAAAGTTTGTATGTTGCTGTTGTGATACGTCTCGACTCAAATTTGATGCCCACTGGAGGTAGTAAAGCGGTTTTGATACTAAATGTATAAAGAATCCAATGTTCTGTCAATAATTTTTTTATCAAATGGAATCTTAGTTACATAATAAATATAGCGAATACATAGCCTGATGTTTTTATCTGTGTTGTTAAGCATTCCTTGTTCAGTTTCTTATCTCAGCATTAGTTCTTCATCTAAATGACCTTCTGGCCCATCTGCATTTTCCTTTAGATCTCTTCTTCCCTCCCTCCTTCTGGCCTTCCACCCTCCCATCAATCTCCTGACGGTGCATCTATTAGAGATTATTGATGTTCCCTGCTGACAGTTTCATGCAGTGTGACTTACAGAGCTCTTACTTTATGGACCGTCTCATTTGCCCCGGCACTGGTGTCATCTGGCCGAGAGCTTCAGGCTCAAGGATGCAGTGTAGAGCAGCAGGTTAGCGCACCAACATCAGCACCAGACTGTCCCCTATAGTGTCAAGGCAAAAACACACACACACACACACACACACACACACACACCCCAAAACACCCTTTTATGCACACATGGATGCACACACATGCTTACACAATCCATCTTCGCCGCTCTGACTCAGCTGTTTATGGCAGTGAGGGCAGAACAGTGGGTACAGTGGGCCCTTGAGGAAAATGGGAAGGTGAAAGTGACAAACACGGCCCTCAGGTGTTCCAACACTTCACCCTCTCACTACAGTGCTAAGCTTTCTCAGGTTAAAGAAGGAAACACACTCAGTGCATGAAATGAATAAGGGAATATCCAGAATCTGCCAAAACAGGACCTAGAAGTGTACTGTCGAGATGATGCCTTTTACCAGTGGGATGGTCTGTGTTTTTCTAGTAGACCATCTAACCTATATGGAAGCCTGCTTCCGCCCTTATAGAAAAGGTAATCATGACTTTATTTTTTTGTAATTGCATCATTATATCTCACAATTACAAATTTTCCCTGTAATTATAGCTTCGTTACACAATTGATACTTCATCTTGATACTGAATCTCTCAATTTTGATTTTATTTCTCATAATTGAACCTTATTGTTTTTACATTAACAAAATTGTTTTTTGTAATTGTAACTATAATTCACAACTGATACCTCTTATATATCACTTTGTATTTCATAATTGTGAATTTACTGTATATCTCACAATTTCAGTTTCTTTCATGCAACTGGGACTGTATCTCACAAATTATACTTATCTCAGTTGCAAATTCATTTTCTGTAGTTGATTTTATAGCTTAAATTTGCATGTTTATTTCTTGTAATTCCATAGCGAAAAAAAAAATACTGAAATGTATTTGAAGTACTTTTATTTTGTGCTAAGTATACTACACATACATTTACATATTTATGTGCTTAATAAAAATACCCTGCAGATGTACTTTTGGTATACTAAACTGGTATACATAAGTCTGCTTAATTGGAACAATTAATTTTGTGCTTAATGTACTTTAATTGTGCAGAAGTAGTGCTGAGGTCCAACTGAAAATAAACTGAAGTATATTTGATCGTGCTAAAGTGGAACTATTGCAAGTATACTTCAGGTACACTTTAAATATCTCGCATTTAAAGACTGATATTAAACAGAGAGATCACACAATCCTTATTAATAGTGATATTTTAGGCATAATCATAAGAAATGTGCATTGTGCAATGAATAAATACTCCAAATAAAGTTTATCTGTAAGTGTTAAGTGATATGTTAATTAATATTTGAAACTATGTTAAATATGTTAAATTATGGCATAGGATTTTTTTTTTTACTAGGTTTGCAACTTATATCTCTCAATTTAAACTTTTTTTCCGTAATTGTAGCTTCACAATTCACAATTATGAATTGATATCCTACAATTTCCTGTAATTGTCACTTTATATCTCACATTTGATGCGTCATATCTCACAATTATACCTTTATTTCCCACAATTGATACTGTATCTTGCAATTTCAGCTTTATTTCTCATAAACATGGCTTTACAGTATATGCTGCAGTATGACTTGCCTGATTTATGTATTTATTTTTGTGTTAAGGTGGAAACATGCTTCCATAGGCTTGATGATTAACAGGCAACTTGCCCATGATGTGTTATGAATGTAGACCCTCCTTAAAAAGGACCAGTGGAAATCATTATGAATTTCTATGATGGTTTATAGTGGTTAGTGCTGGTTTAGACTCACACAACCATATTATTCAGAGCTAAACTAAGATTGTGAAGCTTATTGTCTTTCTAGTAAAGCAGGTTGACCAAGGAGGTCTTGCTGTATATGCAGCTTGGAGGGAAACCAGCACCATCCAAAGCACAACATATGCTCCTGTTCAGCAAAGGTGGTCTTTCAGCTTGTGGGAGTCTCTGCTATTAATGCCAAGTGTTCCTCGCATACCTTTCCAGCATTCATGACATTCATGTGGATTTCATGGCCTCCCCCAGTGTATCATTTCAGCTTAGTGGCTCACTAAACTCTTATCTGTCAGAGCTCTCATTCCCATGCACAACCGTGGCTGGCACAGTTGGCCTGGGGTGTTTGGCAGTTGTTGTGAGTCCTGTTGTAGGATAATGATTGTGTATCAGGCTCAGGTCTCACTCAGCATTCCTCTCCTGCTCTGCCTCACCCAGAGCTTCTCTGTGGCTCTGAGCCGATGGCCTTTCAGTGAGCTTCCAGTCTTCAGCGAGCCACTAATTCCCTCAAATTTTCTTTCATATTAAACTTTCGTTTTTTATCTAATTTAGCCCTTGACCACACTTGCCTGGGAGGAAGTCTCCTCATGAGAAGAGAGTGTAATGAAGGAAAATAGAGTAACCAGAGGGGGTGACTCATCCCAGCGCTGGGGCCTGAAGGAGTGAGATATTGCAGAGGGCTGAAGATGAGACGCGTTTATATGGTGCTGATGGTGTGTGTCTGGGTTAGATTATGACTATATGAACTAATGCAACATGGCTTGATAACTCTAAAGATTGTACTACGTAATGCTTGTGTTTTTAATTTTTTTAAATGCATTTAATTTATTTCCCATCAAAAATTATTGTTATGAGCATTGAGCAAGTTCTCAAAATTTCAAAGTCACAAATTTGCAAATTCATTAGTCACCTAGGAAAATCATTTAGAATGTTGCATATTATTATTTTTTTGTTGTTGTTTTAATGTTTCTTTTGTTTTAGAATTGTCAAAATTGTCACCTAGAAAAAAGTGCATAATGTTAAATATTTCCTATTTTTGTTATAATGTGTCCTTTGTTTTAGAATTTAGTTTAGAACCCCAAAACTTTGTTTTTTTTGTCAATTTTAGAATTTAAATTATTTTTAACCCAAAATTTAAAATGTGGTTTCAGCCTTTTTAAGCCCAGTTTGTTACAATATACTGTGTGTGTGTGTGTATAGAGTGTATATACACTCTGCATGTCTATATATTTAATTATTTTACATTATCTCTTCATTCATTGAAGATAATTATGATCTGCTGCTAATTTCTAAATGTTTTAGTTACATTTTGAGGTTTTTGAACCATCTGTACAAACCAATTAGCTGTAAATGAATGAATTCTCAATATATTATTCATAAACTATTTTGAATCCCAAATTTTTACGTGATCCCAGACTTGTTAAGCCCTGTTTATATGCAATATTTTACATGATCTCTTCATTCATTTTTTGGGTTGTTGAACTACCTCAACCAACCAATTAATCAATTTTCAATGCTGTAATGCTCATAATCCATCATTTAAAATGAATGAACTTTTAAAATATGTAATTCAAACATTCACAAGTATGATTCAGAGTGTGAATATGCCATTTGTGTGACCTGTGTCGCTCTGTGTGAACGTGACCCCCGGCTGGATTGACACGATCCCCTGTGAGCCGCTGCAGAACCCCACTGAGGTTTTAGCGATGACCCGCTGGCATTCCCTCATATATAGACAGTAGGCGATCCTGCGCTTCTTCACTAATCCTGTCTTTTTATCTCTCACATAGTACCTTGCCCTACACTTGACATCTGCGTCATGGCTTGTGAATCAGACTGAATCGACTGCTATTTTATCTCAGTCTCGATGCTGCTACTCTGTATTTCTGCCTCATCAACTTCTGACTTCTGAACATTGACATTTTTTTTAATTTGAACTAAAGGTGAAGTAATGTTAAAATACTATGCAACTATAAATAAGCCACACACGCATACTCTGTCGTCGATGTGATGCATCCATCAGGCCGAGCAGCACCTTCATCTAGTGCTGCTGAAGGCACTAACAAGGCTATCGCTCATCAAGCAGAGGCTGAGAGGGTCATGCAATAAAAACACGTGGATAGACCTGTCTGCCTGCTTGCCTGCCTGTCTTGCGTCTCACATGATATTACAGTTCCCAAAGATATTTTGTGTTTTTCACTCTGGCTCCCAGCATGGGATGCTGGTTGACCCAGCAAATGTTGTGTTTTGGAAGCTGGTGTGCTGGTTGTGCAGTTGTGTGCCATAGAAAATTGAATTGAGAGCAGCAGTTTGATTCCTGCAATGCATTTGAATTGTAACCAACAGGATGCAGGATTGTAGTTTGAATATAAGAAAGTAGAATTACAATAAATTAAAATTTAAAGAAATTCATATACGGCATTCAAAAGTTTTGGATCGATAAGATTTTAGGGCCAGATTTACTAACAGCTTGCACTAGCGCAAACCGTCTTTTGGCGTTAAAGGGTTAGTTCACCCAAAAATGAAAATTAGCCTGTGATGTACTCGCCCTTGAGGCATATAGGTGTATATGACTTTCTTCTTTCAGACAAATCCAATCGAATGGGGGGGCGGGCGAATAAAGGCCTCCTGTAGCGAATCCATGCATTTTTGTAAGAAAAATATCCATATTTCAAATGTAATAAACACTTTTTTCTCACTTCCGCTTATTGTCGTACGAGGAAGTCATGAGTGTACATTTCAGTAAAAACACTAATATTTTTAAATATTATTGCAATTTAATGTTAATATATTTTAAAACGTAATTTATTCCTGTGATGCCAAAGTTGAATTTTCAGCAGTAATTACTCCAGTCCTGATTTTCTGCTCAAGAAACATTTCTTATTAATTTTAATGTTGAAAACAGTTACTGCTTAATATTTTTTTGTGGAAACTATGACACATTTTTTCAGGATTCCGTCATGAATATAAATTTCAAAAGAACGGCATGTATTTGAAACTAAATTGTGAAACGATGCCTTTACTGTTACATTTGATCAATATAATGCACCCTCGCTGATTATTATTATTATTTTTTAATTGTCTAACCCCAAACTTTTAATTGGTAGTGTAATTATTAACTAGAAAAATTAGTGACTTGACAAACCCTTGGTTTAAAATTTAGAAAAATATTTAAAAAGATTGCTTGCAGCCCCTATGATTGATAGATAGATAGATAGATAGATAAACAGCATGACTGTTAGTCTTTTTAGTAGGTCTTCACACACTTCTGATCTCTGTAAGTGTGTAGGTGGCGTAGCGTAGCGTTCTTTGTAGAATGAAATGATCCAGTTCAGTGAATGTACACTCATGTATTAGCAGAGCCTCTCTTTATGTGTGTGGGTAGTGTAATATCTATATTTCTACTTTCTGTTGGGAAAACAGTCATGCCGTGTGAGACATATGTCATACACTCACTCCGCAGGCTGACAGAGGGACTAGGAAGTGATGTAAGCATGTTTCTGTGTGTGTGCTTGTGTTGTGTGACCGTCTCTGGTTTGGTTGCATTTATGGTTGCTGTGACAGTTTATCTGAAACAATTAACTGCAAATTTGTGTACTTTCTGGTTGTGTGTGTGTGGCAGTGCAGTTGCTTACGTGTGTGACAGTTTAATAGAGCTCCTACAGTCTTGATTCATGACAGGGCACATTTGGGAGTCAGTCATTCAATGTCAAGACAGAGCAGGACAGTGTCCACAAATATTCCTCTTTTCCTCAGTGCCTATTTTGCCTCATACTCTTACTGCAGTAGAAATGGATCCTGCGGTTTCTTGCATGTTCTGGATGGTTTAACTATTTGATTCTTTCTACATAATGCAATCATTTTTACATGGCCATTTCCCCCCTTTCTCATACCCTTAGAATTTAACAGTCTAGTTTTACTACTGTACCTTTAAGACTTTGCACAGTATGTAATATTTAAATGACCTCTTTTTTGATTGGCTGATTATGTGGAAAACATGTAGTCCAAACTGTACACAATGGTATTTTATTAAAGTTTCAGAAATATTTGACTAATAATATCTTTGAAGTAAAATAGCATAAAAGTCTTGTTTTAAGAGATTGTTTTAATATTTATTGAATTTTTTAATTCGTTTTTTACTTTTTAGCATACATTTTGCAAAATTAAATGAGATATGTGATTGATTGAATTTTAATTTGATTGAATATATACATATATATATATATTCATAAGGATATTTAGTTTTACTGGATCTATTTGTTATGCCGTTATTTGAGAATGTTTTCTCCATGGGTAGAAAACGGAATGGAACATAGAAAACAAGCCAGTAATACAATATCAGATAATATGGTGTATTTTTGTAATAGAACAGAAATCTACAGATGCTTCACTCGTTCCTCCATTATTTATGTGCTGATGTGTACCACATCCCAGCCCTCTCTCCATTCACACGCTCATTCCTTCCTCTTCTCACGCTAAACGTGAAACAGGGTCGCAGAAATGACTTGCACAAAAGAAAGATAAAATTGACATTGCCCTGAGATGTTTCTGCCATTAGACTCTTAGAATGGATCATTTGCCCTCTGGATGTTTGTATTTTCATGAATACATGCCACTCAGAGACTCTCTGTGGTGAAATGGCCTTTCAGGGTTGAAAAGGAGCTCCAAAGAATCGCAGAGAGCAACAAAAAGGCAAATACGTCATGGTTTGAAATTGAGAAGCTATTTGCAACTGAGCCTATTTGGTGCTTTGAGCAAAATGTGGTGCAAGGGTCCGCCAACCCCCCCAAATTAATTGTTGGTCTAAAAGAATTTAGATGAATCATTTATTCGTATTTGAAGGTGTTTTTCAGGAAGACCTTGAATATGTTGTATCTTTTGTGCTTGGTAGACTAGTGCAGTGGCCCTGAGAGAGTGATTATTCATGTAGTTACATATTTAACAGGATATACATGAGATATTTATTTAGATATTTATAGTTGTCACATGGGGAACTTGTCTTAAGGTCTGTATCTCAGTGAGTAAGATTTTGAACCAAAACTACAATTATAGAAATGTAATATCTATCATGACAACTCTCAGAAGATTTTAGCATGGTAATGGATATGACAATGTTAATGTATTTGGTCTTGGCGGAATAGATCTGCTATGCTGCTGCTGCTGTTGGTTATTGCTGTAGTTGTCGATTATTGCTGCTGCTGCAAGCAAGTACAGAAATTTGCTACTTCCAATTAGGGCTGGACGATATGGCCAAATTTTATATCACGATATATTTCTTAATTTCGGTCGATACGATATAATTTCGATATCGATATGAACAATATAAAAGCCTCAGAAAAACTGCCAATAACGCCCACAACGGATGTCTGTACCTACAATCTTCTGAGGTTAATTCATTTTAAATTAATTATAAAATTATAAATAAATAATAAATTAAAATTAATTTGCCAAGTCTATGAAACCTCCTCCTATAAAACTACATAATATTTTAGAAATAAAAACGGTACAAATAAATGAACGTTCACCTTTTATTTGTATTTAACCTTTATACAAAATGAAAAGTGAAATAAACATAAGACTCTCAGACTGACCTTATTAATATATTTATCTTTAAACAATAACAGGCTGATTATATTACAGCCTTTGTAATGTCTTTATGACGTTTAGACTGTTTGTCATAAGGCATGAATGCAGCGATCGTTTGCTGCATGGGTTTCTCTTTTGAAACTGGTGTTGGGGATGATGATGCTGATGTTGTTTGAGGGACAGGTTGTTGGCTTAAACTTTTATGGTGCCTCATCTTCTGACTCTCAGAATGTTCTATCGGGTGGAACTGCTTCAGATGGTGGAACAGATTTGATGTGTTCCCGCTGCTAGTCGGCACTACTCTCCGGCACATTTTGCAGCACGCTGAAACCTGAAGTTTATCAGATCTCAAATAGCCGAACCACTTCCATACCACTGAATTAGTCTTTCCTCTCCTCTCTTATCAACCATTTCGTCTGATTTCTCCTCACTTGTGGAAGCTCGTTCAGTCACATTTGTATTGCGTTCAGGGGCGCTCATTTTGTAGCTAAAATTTGCCGCGTTAGGGATCAGCCTACTACTGCTGTGCTGAGCACTGGTTGCGTGACTCTGCGGTGTACGTCATCACGAAAGTAGCCAATGATGTTCTGCTCTTTCTGACGGCTGTCTAGTGACAAATGCTGTTATGTATATCGAAATATCAAAAAAAAAAAAAAAAAATCGAAATATCGAAAATGTGTTTAAAAATCATATCACCGTTATTGAAAAAAAAAATATTGCGATATATATTGATATTGAATTATTGTCCAGCCCTACTTCCAATGCAATACAGCAATATGGTGCTGTGACAAATAGCATATAAATAAGGAAAGGAAAGGACGTGTGGCGACCCATACTAGGAATTTGTGCTCTGCATTTAACCCATCCAAGTGCACACACACAGCAATGAGTAGTGAACAAGCACACACACACACACCCGGAGCAGTGGGCAGCCATTTATGCTGTGGCGCCCGGGGAGAAGTTTGGTGCCTTGCACAAGGGTCTCACCTCAGTTGTGGTAATGAGGATGGAGAGAGCGCTGGACATTCACTCCCCCCACCTACAATCCCTGCTGGACCTGAGACTCGAACCTGCGACCTTTGGTTTACAAGTCCGTCTCTTTATCCATTAGGCCACGACTGCCCGTAACCCTTAACAGATCTATACAGGTGGAGCTGGGGTGGTGGAGGGTTTCAGAGGAACTCAAGTGGATTCTAACCAGCCATTGAAATGTAAAGCAGCAAGCTTATTGGCTGCGTATGCAACGTGAACCAATCAGCTTGTGCCAAGTCGTTTAACACTGTGATTATCATCAGTTACGTTTAATACCCATCAGCCTGCGCCATCTAGAGTTTCATGACAGAACTAGGCATTTTTCTCTAGCAGTGGTTTTGCATGTTGGTCTTAAATAACTTATGTAGTTAACAATTGAAACACTTAAAGGCACAATATGTAATTTTCGCCACTAGAGGGCGAGTGTTCAAAACAAACAAAGAAACAAAGGCGTAGTTTGATGATGCCGTGAGTGAGTGTGGAATCATGGGAGTTGTTGCCTTCATCCCCACAGCCAATGCAATCCGACAGGACTCGGGCAGAAATCATGTTCATGGATGAGCTAATGTATTAAAGATTTATTAACGTTGTAGTATGAAGCAGGGTGAGACTGAAAGCCGTCGAAGCGAAACGAGGCCGCTGAACAAGAGTGACACGCGGCTCGAAAGCAGCGGAGCTTTTATTATGCCACAGTCGACCGTTTCCGCTCCTTCCGGTCGCGCTTATGTGAGGTAAAGCAGCGCTGTTTTATCATACTAGATACATTTGAAAGTTCTGTTATAATGCTATTCTGTGGGGGCGTCACCTGTCTAATAAAATGCATAACATATTAAAGCGTCTTTGGTGTTTCCATGTTTTCTACAAAACAAAACCGGAAATCGAGGGTTTGTGACGTCACTGGCAGGCGACACAATGACACTATAGAAACGGTCCGTGTCACTAGTTAAAATTGCTTATTTCTCTGGATTTAAACATTTGGGATAATGTAAGTACACAAGTCAGCAAAATATATAACACTGTTCTAGTGGTTTTTGGATATTTTAATAAAACAATCTGACATATTGTGCCTTTAAGTTATTTAATTATGACTTGTGTCCTTCAAACTACAACATGAACATAGTACAATTAAAGTACCATACAAAAGTTTGGGGTTGGGAAATATTTTTGAAAGAAGTCTCTGATGCTCATCAAGGCTGCATATATTTGATCAAAAATACAGTAAAATCAGCAATATTGTGAAATATTATTATAATTTAGAATAAGCGTTTTCTCTTTTAATTTAATTTAAAAAGTAATGATGCAAAGCTAAATTTTCAGCAGCCATTACTCCAGTCTTCCATGTCACATGATCCTTCAGAAATCATTTTAATATGCTGATTTGGTGCCCAAGGAACATTACTTATGTTGAGAACTGTTGTGCAGCTTAAAAGTTTAGCAAAAACCATGATTGTCCAGGATTCTTGGATAAATAAACGATTAGCATTTATTTGAAATAGAAAATTTATTTGAAAAATAATCTTGTTTAATACATCCTTGCTGAATTAAAATATTAAATTATTTTTTAAAAATCGTACTGATCTCAAACTTTTAAATAGTAGTTTGCTTTCTTTTATCATTAAATATTTGGAATTTATCACTCATTTGCATAGTAGTTCATGATGATTTTGTACTGTAAATCAGAATCAGGTTATAAGCATCACTCCTATTACCTCCATTCTGCACACTATTGTCCAGTGTGCTGTTATTGTCTGCTTCAGAGTGTGCTGTGCCATCTGATGGTAGCTTGCAGACTGCCACCCCCTGACGCTGCTTTCCAGCTCCTGTGGAGAGGGATTGGCCCCAGGGGAGGAGGCGGAGTCAGTGGCCATGTGCTGGCGGGAGCTCGGCAGGCGTCTTACACACGACTCTGTGACTTCCTGACTCTTGGACATGCATCTCTCCTCTCCTCCTCCTCCTCCTCCTCCTCCTTCTCTCTTACTCAGTCTTTCTCTCTCATTCTCTTTTAATTCTTCATTTTCTCTTCTGTGTCAGTGTGCATCTTGAGAAATAAAACACACACAAAGAGATGACAAGATTTTAATGAGAACGCTGGGAAATCGGGCATTAATAGTGTGATTGGGATTTTGTGTGAGTGCTGAGATGTATGATCATACCCAGGACTAACATTGAGGGATGAAACAGAGGTGGACGTCAGCACATAACGGTGATGTAATTAGGAGACTCTGAGGGGCTCTACCCAGCGTGCTTTGCAGTCAGGCCTTCTGCAGTCCTCATGAATATTGAAGAGGAAGCGCTGGGCGCTGCAATGTGATGTGACTGAGAAGATCTGCAGCTTCTGTAAGAGGACAGAGAGAAAGAGAGAATGAAATGCAGTTGCATGACAGAAGGGAGAGCGTGTTTAGAGGAAAGGAAGATAGAAATAAAACGGAGGGAGAAGTGATCTGCTGAATGGAGGGATGGGATCTGAATACAATTGGTTTATTTTAATTTTGTATTATTAAACAGATACTTGCTTGAAATTGCAACCGTAAAAATCCTATTATTATTAAATTCACATCCAATTGCCAGCAAGCTAATGGTCAGACCACAATGCAACATTATTTTAATTCAGTCTTTCATAATGTTTCTTATTTTATATGCAGGGGTGCACATAAGGGGTGCGCATGCGCAATCAAAATCATAAACGTGCTGTGTAAATATGTTCAGAACGCTCATTTGCATACTGACATGGCTGACAGCTGTTAATGCACAATCACTGTTTTAGATCGACTAACTGTAATACTGTATAAGATTTCCATTCAAATTGAAAGCATAAATCTAAGCTACTGTATGCACTGCCGGTTTCAGAGCAAAACGCAATGACATTTTATTCACTGACGCGCTTCACACTGCAGCACTAAAACCAGCAGAGCATATATTTACTTTCCGGCAACCGGCCAAAATAAAAGCTTGCTGATTTTAGATTTGAAAATAATGAAAATTCATATTTAAAAAAAATATAAATAAAATATAAGCATTGCATTTTTAAGTGTATTATAAAATAATTGTATTATTACTGTATTATAAATGTAATCTTTTATAATCTCTTTGTGTGTTTTCTGTCTTTATCTCTTTGTTTTAGTAATTTAAGAAGAGACCAAGACTGGGGATAAATCTAAGATAAAGTCTGTTTTGTTTCTAATGGATTGCAGACGCAGAAGCCTGACGTACACATCAATATTTCATTGGTTCCGTTTTAGCACCGGTGTAAAAGAAAACAGGAAGTTGCTTACACTGATGCCAGTTATTATTACTTCCTAAAAGGTTTCATTTCTTTACATCCTGAGTGAGAGTATGTGTTTATACATACATACTCTAAGTCCATTCAGTCTTGATTTCAATGGATATATAGTTGATTTTTAATATGCTCCACACATTGTGATTCTTAAATAATTCATGAATGAATGCACAAATGATTGTTTTGCTTTCGACACTTGAAAGCAGCTCTTGATGCAGTAATTTATACAAGATGCTGAGGCTACACAAGAGCGCGTTCCAAGAAATAACACACGAATAAGCACATGAAACATGAATACAAACAATTATGAACACTGTCTATCAATATTTGATCAACTCCCACTTAAGTGTAGCCTTTGGTCTGCTTATTGATTCTGCATTCTCCAGGTCACGACCGGATCTGTTTGGCTGCCAGTATTTTCAAGGAAATTGCCATGCATGAAAGGCAAAAAACACAGCCATGGTTATACAAAAAGATGTGTTGTGATTAAACAAGCAGCATGCCAGTGTTAATGTGTACAGTGTTTTGTCCAAAGTATGATTGCCACAATACCAAAATTTCAGTAGTCAATACCAAAATTGCATAAGCAACACAAAAACTAAGATGCCGTTGTATAGAATCTTTTCTAATAGTTTCAAAATAATAATTTCAAAATAATTGAAATGGATTGGGGACTATTATTTTGAAAAGAGCATCTATAATATTATTCAAAAATTCACCTTTTTATTGTTTTTAAAAATGTTTTTTAAGTATTAAAATATTCCATTTTAGTAATTTTTAGATTACATTTTACTAATCTAATAGTTTTTTTTTAATTTTATTTATTTTTGTTCTATTTTTCACCTTTGGTGTTCCACGGAAGAATTTTACAAGCTACATGATGAGAAAATGTTCATTTGAACAATACCTTTACAGTATGTTAAAATACTGTACATCCAAGTATTTTTTTCTTTTAGAATATGCACTACATGGCCTGTTATGGACTTTTAGCACTGTCATAGTCATGCTAGCCGATAATAATAGTGTGCAGTAATTATAGATCTTTATTTATAGATCTCCAGAACGCTGTGACCTTCTAAGGATTCTTTTACGAGGCTTTGTATTTCTGCTTCCTGTTACTGCATAGATCCAGTGGCTGCTGCACAGGCACTGCCTGACCGGTCATTCAGTCAAACCGAAGATATTGAGCTGTAACATTTTCAGTGTGTTCATTTAAGTTTGTGTGAGAGGCACAGCTGCATGTGTGTGTTATAAATGGCTACCCTAGCACCACTATGTAGGTTTATCTTTCTGTAGAAGTGGGTCTCAAAGCAAACCCTGGAGGGTTCGTTACTGCGATTCATCATTCTCGGCCTACTGGTGTCGAGCTCCAAATGACGTCTTTGTCACTATTTTTAGCGAGTGTGTGAGAATGTAAAGGTGTGTGTGTGTAGCCAGACAGGTTGTTGAATGTGGCCGTGACCCTTTTCTATTCACCGGTTATATATCCCTCATAATTACAACGGCGGATGATGTCATCACTTAACTTTCCGAACTGCGCGTTAATCTGTATCTGCACTCATGATACATTTGGGATTATGCAAAATTAATTAATTGACTGCTCTTGCACTTCACGTAAATGAGAAACGTGACGTTATGCTGACAGTTGCCGAGAGGAACTCGGTTCCCCCGGTGCACTCTATATACTTGCGTCTGGGTTTGTGTCACGGTAGAGTCATAAACAGTCTGGATTTAGCATGGTCTAGTGCTTAATTGCTTTGTCATATTGATTTTTGACAGCTTCTAATACAATTTAGCCAGTTCCACTGATGTGTTTTGCCTCATAACAGTGAATATATGTATGGTCACATTATCAAAATTTTGTCTATTGTCTATTGGAATTCATTGTAAAAAAAAAACATTACCCATGATTCAGTACAGTTGCAAAACACACCACATAAGCTCCGCCCACTCCCATTAAGCACCACGAATGACATATGTATATTGCTTCTATAGATTTAATCAACAACTTTAAATGAACAGTTGTATATTTCACCATCATTTTTAATTAAATTATGTCTTTTGCAATGCTTCATGGGATTGTAGTTCTTTCTTTTACTAAAACCATTAACAACAGTCTTCCGGAACCAACTACAAATGCTTTCAGAACCAGCGGCACTAAAAAAGTAGACATGCAATAATGCAATGTATTGAGCTCTGAAATCTCCAACTGTCATTGAAAACGAATGATGTTTGGATGCTTTGATTGAAACCAGGATGTCATAAGAGAAACCAAGTGTGTCCATTTGATGTTTCCATTCAAGGCCACATACTACTCAGAGTAACTTTTATGAAATTAATCCAAATTCACTTTCAGTCTTTATAAGCCCTGTTTAGACTTTCTTCATATATTTTAAAAGACTTTTTTTTTTTGTTTTTTTTTTGGAATTCTTACTCCTGTCTTTATCTATCTCTCATATGTCTTTTATTATTATTTTGTTGACCTGGTGTTTGGAGCTAATGAAACAGTCAGACTGACTCACAGATCAGCCATTTAAATGACGAATGGTGCTGAAGCTCAAGTAATCAACCCACGTTGCTTTAATGTAACAAAACAAAACAGACACTTAAGCTGGACTAGCTAGATAGAGCACCCTTGTGATTCTGAATCCTTTTTCTTGTATAAGAGTAAGCATAAAGCTACATATTTGATGTGTCGGAGCAATGGTAAGGAAGTAGCCTGAACACTTGTGACATAAAGGGCCCGTTTGAATCCAGACTGTGTAATTTTCTATTCCTGTATCCTCATTCTCTTCCGCCTTGTTTCTATTCTAAAAAACAACCCAAAACATATTACATTTTAAATAAGTCTCTTATACTCACGAAGACTGCATTTGTTTGATCAAATACAGTAGATATTTATATTGTGAAACAGCATTACAATTTAGAATTATTCAAATTATTTTAAAATGTAATTTATAACTGTGAACACAAAGCTGAATTTTCAGCAGCCATTACTCCAGTCTCCAGTGTCACATGTTCCTTCAGAAATCATTTTTGTGAATATGATGCATTTTTTTCAGGATTCCTAAAAAGGATGAATAGAAATCTTTTATAATATTAATTATGTCTACTGTGTACATACATAAATAGGGTCATAAAGTATTCCACTGTCCACTGTTTGGAATTGGCCCCCAAAAGCCCCTTTTTTATTTTATTTGAATTTTATTTTGTGATACTTAATGTGATTTTTGCATCATCATATTTCCTTTTTAATGTATACTCATTTAAAGTCACTCATTTTATTTGAACAGAAATCCAGAACAATTTAGGTCACAGAATTTGTTTTGCTCTCTGCGTCTTCATGTGCTTGGAGTCAGCTTGGTCCCTGCATCAATAGATGCCACACATGTAGGCTTTTGTGAATCTTGAAAATGATGTCATCGCTCTCCTAGCAACTGCTTAGCAACTAGTCTTGGAGTGCACCCAGAGCTGGAATCCCTTTAATGCGACTGGGGTTCTGCAGTCACCCTCTCAAGATTGAAATGAAAAAATGTGACGTTGTCGTGTAATTCTCCCTCTTATTCCTTGAAAAGGTCAATAGTGCTGTTTTTTTGTTTGCACACTTTTATACTGCTTTTAAAAAGATTGAATGCATTTAAGCAGATTGTGTTTATACATTTTCACGTGCTCATAGTTGTAGTTTAAAATGACTCATTTAATGGAGCACTATTCATGATCTATTTGTGTTACCACAGCCTTGAACATGCAGTTTCAGTGTTTTCACCTGACCGTATGTGTTCATGTGTCTCATGTGTGTGTATTAACACACTCTGTCTTTGTGGTATTGGTGTCTTCTAGGCTCATGTGGTTCAGCGCTGGCTTGAGCATCAGGACAGTAGTTTGAGTGGAGAGGGTTCGTCGGAGGCTCAAGGTGGAAAATGGCACTTTGGTGGAAGAGTAAATATCTTAGTACTGCCTCTCAACACTTTACTTCCCTTTCCTGACAAATCGTGTGTCTTGTTGTGGCTTCTTAATCGTTTCTGTCTGTGGTACTCTTGTGGTTGTTGTGGATCTGGTGGCAGGTCATGTGTTTAAATGTTGTGATGTGGCTAATAACTTCAGTTAGCTTCGCTAGTGTTCCTGTAGTGTTTCTTCATCATTCTCTCATTCTTAATGGCTCTTACTGTGTTTTATGTGTGAATTTATTCATATTCCTAACATGAGATTCTGTGTGTTTAAGTGCGTGTTTTTGTGTGTTTATCAGATGGTTTTTGCAGAAAAAGCTCACTCAGGGATCATCTCCTGCTGTGGCTTCTGATTGCTGATATCTGTCAGAATGTCACTTACATTATCAGCAGATGTACTGAGGAGAATACACAGGGATAATATAGACTATATCAAACAATAAAAATGAGCGCAAGTCAGTATACACAAACGCATACACGGATGTATGAACTGATATACAAAATATCTTCATTAAAATATTCATGTTTTGAAATGTTTAATGTCAAAGTGGTTTAATGTGTGATGAATGAAAAATAAGTGGATAAATAATAATAAATAAAATAATTATACATATATATATATGTAGTTCCATTGAAACATTTGGGGTCTGTAAGATTTTTTTAATACAATTTTTTTAAATCCAATTATTACATTTAATAAAAAAGCAATCATTTTATTTGGCAAGGATGTATTAAATTGAGAAAAAAACTGATATTTATAATGTTACAAAATATTTCTATTTCAAAACAAGACTTTATATTAGTCCATGAATAAAAAAAAAAAATGCATCACAGTTTCAATCAATCAATCAATCAGTTAATAAAAAACCCCAAAAAACAATACAATTGTCAACAATGATAAGAATAAGAAATGTTTCTTTAGCACCCAGAAAGGAAGACGGATCATGTGACACTGAAGACTGGAGTAATGGCGGCTGAGAATTCAGCTTTTCATCAGAGAAATAAGTTACGGTCCCACTTTATATTAGGTGGCCTTAACTACTATGTACTTACATTTAAATTAATCATTTGGTTCAATGCACTTATTGTATACATACATGTGTACTTATATTTTTAAAAATACATATGTAATTACATCTGTAATAAATTTTTGTACTTACATTTGTAATTATACTGTTGAACCATCCCTTACACCTTAACCCACCCTTAAACCTACCCATATCACTTAACCTGTCCCTAACCTTACCCGTATCCCACCTCAATAGCAGCAATAGTATTTTGCAATATAGTATGAACATAAAAAGTACATTGTACTTATTCTTTGGTGTAAGTACATAGTAGTTAAGGCCACCTAATATAAAGTGGGACCTAAATTACATTTTAAAATATACATATTAAAATAGAAAACATTTCTTCCAAACTGTAATAATATTTCACAGTATTACTGTTTTTACTGTATTTTTGATGCATACATGCAGCCTTGGAGAGAGCTCAACACGCAAATAGAAAAAACGCCTGCAAATTAAGAAAACAACTCCATCAACTTGAAACACACGCGCTGCAAATGCTCACAACACAACCAAATAAAGAAACACACTGCAAATAAAAGTCTTTATTTGGTTGTGTTGTGAGCATTTGCAGCGTGTTTCTTTATTTGTTTGCGTTGTGAGCATTTGCAGCGCCTGCTCTCAAACTGATGAAGATTTTGATTTGCTGATGCTTTTTCTATTTGCATGTGTTTTCTGAAGTTGCAGCGTTGAGCTCTCAGCCACCGTATAAGTGACTTCTTTCAAAAACATAAAAAATCTTACCAACCCCAGACTTCTGAACATGTGTGTGTGTGTGTGTATATATATATATATATATATATATATATATATATATATATATACATACATACAGTATATATAAACACTGGCTATCGTCTGAGTAATTATATTGTCAATTCGTTTACCATTTGTCACCAGGTACTAAAACACATTCACATTGTCGAGCTTGAAGAAGGCTGTGTCATGATCGGGGGTGCTGTGCCAGCTTCATGCTGATGACAATTTGGTGCCAAGCCCATGACAAGATCAACCAGCATGTCCTTTTCAGTACCTCAGAGACAAGTCAATCCATCAGAATTATGTTTGAGGTGGACATTTTTCAGAAAGATAATGACCCAAAACACTTCTCAAAGTTGTTCAAGAGCTATCAAAAAAGTAACAACTCTGTGTTCTGAGTGTCAACTCAATACCATTAGATACCACAGTGTATTAGTGAATGTATTACTACAGAAAGGGCAGACCATTTCTAGCTCAAATATAATAACAGAACGATGATGGTAACTAATCTGTGTTTGTTTTTTGTGTGAAAGAGAAGAAAACTTCCAGATGAGTATCAGTATGACTAAAGCATACGTGAATCGTAAAAAAATCAGCAGGCTGATTGTGGATAGTGATTGATAAAGAATGACTGTTCAAAAAGAGGTGGGAAGGAAATTGATGTTGGTCCGAAAATGAAATCCAATTAATTCCTAAAGTGATTCAGCAGTTCCTTTCAGTACGATATGACGGCGCGCACACACACTATTACTGCACAATCATGTTGATGGATGCATTTTCCTATGCTGTCACCTGAACTGAGCAAATGAGGGTTCAAAATGACTTCTTTCACCTCACTCAGTATTGCATCCACATCTTCCATTGGCCTGTCAATCATCCCCACTGAATCACAGAGAAGAGACAATCTAAACATTTCTAGACTGCAGAGTATCTGACAAATCAATTCAAGGACTCAATATAACTGTGACCACATCAGAGCAAACTGTATTAGTCATCGCATGGAAAACCGCAAAATATCACTCATGGATTTTTTAATACCGAGCAGCAGGAATGAAGAATTCTGGGTAGGGAGCACAAGGCGCAAAATGAACAGGGCGATATAAAGTCATGCTTTTGAAATATTGCAGTGCATATGGGAATCAGAAAAGACCTCTGTTCTGGACCCGTTAGCATGAACGCTACAGGAGGGAGAGAGAAAGACGAAAGAGAAAGATAAGGTTGGGAACAGTAGGTATGGAGGTTGTTAGCTATTCCACTGAGAAAAGAACAGCTGAGATCAAGAGGAACGCTCTGTAGACAGACAAACAGACAAAGAGAGAGACAGGCACAGATGATAGCTAAAAAAATATCAAAGAGCTTAGACTAACAGGGAACATTAATACAGATGTATGAGAAGAAATTAGGTCTGAGTTTTGCATAACTCCTAAATCATATTTTAAAATGTGATCAATATATTATTGTAAATATTATATATTTTTTATTATTTAGTGATATTTAAAGCCACAGTGTGTGATTCCTGAGCCATTACCATCATTAAAGGGAGTTGCAAAAATAATGCGTTTTCACCTCTGCCATTGGTCAAGTACCAGATAGTTCCGCCCACAAACTCAGATGTTGCTATTTTGGGCTGTTCGAGATGCTCTAATTTCTTGATACACTTGTCAAGAAAATCAGCCTCCAGTACAATAATCTTACTTTGTTTCCACAAAATTAGCTAGTTTACAAGGAGATATTTAAAAAAAAAAATTACGCACTCCAGCTTTAAAGCAAATGCAGATATGTCTTTAGGAGCAAAACCTCACACTCCATAACTTCTGAAAATTAGATGATTCAGTAACTGATGGGTTGCTGTTATATGGCCCCTGAGCCGGCTGAAACCAGATCTTCCCATCTTCTCTGTGAACATGCACAACACAGAATGAATTCCTAATTAGAGCTGTAAATCAGTCTGTACCACTAATGTTTTATTAAGTGCCAAGCATCCAAATGACCTTGTGCAAAAAAACCCCCAGTAATTTAACAATCCATTTGTCGATTAAAATTTGGATTCAGTTTTCATTTCCTGTTCTCTCTATCTATTTCAGGCAGACACATCAACCAGTTTCCTCCGTGCTGCACGCTCAGGTAATCTGGAAAAGGCTCTGGACCATATCAAAAACGGAATAGATATCAACATAGCCAATCAGGTGAGACAAAAATCCATACTGCAATGTCATCAAGCATGTGAGTGTATGTGTATGTGTTTGTGTGAGTAGTATGTTTAAAATTTAGTGCTGTCAAACGATTAATCGCGATTAATCACATCCAAAATAAAAGTTTTTGTTTTTATAACATGTGTGTGTGTGTACTGTGTATATTTATTATGCATATATAAACACATACAGTATATATTTTGAAAATATGTATTTACATGTATATATTTATATTCATATAATTTATATTAAATATAAATATATTTAATATATAAACATAACATTTTTCTTAAATATATACATGCGTATTTATATATATTATGTAAACAAAAACCTTTATTTTGGATGCGATTAATCGTTTGACAGCACTATTAAAATTATTACAGATATGAATTATACCACAAGTATAAAATATGAAATATATGCGAATTTTAAGACTCAAACACAAAATTGAGACTTGTCTTCTGAGGAAGAATCAGTGTTCCTTTTTCTAATTGAGTTTCACCATCAAACAAATCTATAAAAAAATTCTTAATTACTGAACTGTTCTAGCATTGAAGCTTTTAATGTTAAATACTATTTTACACACGTGTAGTTATTTGCACAATTATAATAAGTAGTCATGACTTCTTCTTTTTTTAATTTTGTGTCTATGCAGGAATTGTGCACTTAAAAGTTTAGGTATGTACAGTAGGTCAAATGATCTCCTAACACAATAGAAATAACACATCAAAAATGGAAAGGAATTATTAACGTATTTTATATGTTTAATCTCTGGCAAGCTACAGTAGAGGTTCTATTTCTTACATGAATCAAAGTGTTGATTTTAGGCAAATGCAAGGAAACCATTGTGGGTCCCCTATTTGAACCCTAACACAGAAGTTATACCCAGTTTTTGAACACAAGAGAAGGGTTAAAATCACTCTGAACACTTTAGCAGCTGCATGGCAATGACAGCCTCACATCCATGCCTTGAAAGCCCAAAGTAACTTTGAAGCCCATTAATAGTACGGCCTAAATTCAGAAATTGCTATTTAGAGCTATAAATTCATCATCTTGTAGATTAGGATCCACATCTGTGTGTGTGTGTGTGTGTGTGTGTGTTTGTTTGCCTGTGCCAGTGTGTGTTTTCTTGTCTGTATTAACCCCCCAATGTTCTTGTGGTTGGACAGTACAGCTGTGTTTACAGTGTCAATGCAGAGCTGTGTTCAATGCCCTAATCAGTAAATTGCCGTAATTAATCACGCCAGCATGCCTTCCTCCGCTAACCCCCTCACCGGTCATGCTTTTGCACCCACTTGCATCATAACACTCCGTGTTACTTGCTTTAAATAGCATATTGTGATATTTGCAGAAGATCTATGTTTGGTTCTCAGAGACGGGTTAGTGAATGGACCAAAGCGGCTGGCTGACTTCCTGCATTGAAAAGCTCTGAAAATGAACGCCCACTCTGTATGCTCCCAGCAGACACACACACACACTCACACATCGACTACTACAGCACCTTATAACATCATTCACAGACAGGATTCCATCGGGAACCTGCCGCGGTCTCCGATATGCAACCTAGACTACATTTCCATGCGTCTTGGAGGTTTTTCTAGTTACGCGTTTGGATAAACTGAAGGTATATGTCTCCCGTGTGATGCTGATATATCACAGCGTGAATTTCTCTGTGCTGTCGCAACACATTTTGTGAGGAGCTTAGACCGGTTTTGACAGTGAGACGGATTAAGCCCTTGGCATGGGTGTTTTGGGACTAGAGAAAATTCGAGAATCAGCAAAACCGTAGTTTAAAGCTCAGAGCATGTGCTTAATTTCCACCTCAGCTCTAAGCAGGTAATTGTTATGAGATTTAATGACATATTTAGACAATTGATGATCTTGTCCAATTTTACAGGTGACTAACTAATCACTGTAAATGGTGCTAATGTTGTTAAGCCTTTTCATCTATTAAGATCTAATGATGATATAGCTAAAAATAATCTATGAATTAGATAAAATTGCTAATATGGACAATAGGTCTTTTTTTTGAAAAGCCATTTGCAACGAGAATTGAAGCACAGTAAATTTCACTTTAACAGTAATTATACAGAAGTGAAAATTAAGTCATTATTCACTGAAAATCTTGACATCTATTCTTGTACAGTAATCTTGTGGACCACTTTTATGATGTTTTTCTGTATTAAAAATACAAAAAAGGTATTTAATGCACTGTAGGTGGCTTTGGATAATAGTGTCTACCAAATGCATGTAAATTGTAATGATTATTCATCCTTTTAGAAGCTTTTCATGATCAGAATTTCTTTACAATTGCTACTTTTGTAGTCATTTGTGACCTTATTTAGCCATGGAATGATAACAGACTCCTTGGCTAGATTGCTCATTCTGACTGCCAATTTGTACAAATATGATTTTATTCAAATTTCATTGGTTTTCACTTTTTATTTTATTTATTTTTTTCTATCACCTAAAGTCATAATTTGCCTGAAATATATACTGTACATACTACTGTTAAAAGGTTTGAGATAGGTAAGCATTTTTAAAAATGTTATTCACCAAGACTGCATTTATTTGCTCAAAAATACAGTAAAAATGATAATATTGTGAAATATTATTACAATTCAAATAAACTTTTTTCTATTTTAATATATTTTATATGATGTGATGTGATGTGATGGCAAGGCTGAATTTTCAGTGAAATTACTCCAGTCTTCAGTGTCACATGATTATTTAGAATTTTTAATATGCTGATTTGATTCTCAAGAAACATTTCTTATTATTATCAATGTTGAAAACAGTTCTGATTATTTTATATGACCCTGGTCCACAAAACCAGTCATAAGGGTCATTTTTTGAAGTTGATATATTTGATATATACATATATACATTTGATATATACATATATATTTATTTGTATTTATATATTAAAAATCTGTAATCTGAGAGTGCAACAAAATCAAAATACTGAGAAAATCGCCTTTAAAGTTGTTCAAATGAAGTCATGAACGTATAGCGCTGAGCATGGCTTTCAATACTGTGCGTTATTTCCCAAGATATTATGAAGCACATCCAGAGAATATTAATGCCAAGTGGGCACGTGTGGCTGTTTTCATCAGGCCTCCTCCCCACCGTCTGCAAGCACCCCTCCATCTCCGTTCTGTCGTCTTCTCCTCTGCGCATGCACTGTGCAGCTGCAGTAGGAGCTCATTAGACATGAGTGACACTGCAGTATGAAGGGGATTCCAGTCAGACTAGCAGAGCAGAGCCCCCCTATGGCCGTTCCAGACTACACACCCAGCTTCCCTACAGAAGCACACACTGTACTGTGTGCCTTTACCTCTCTCGGCTTTTTGTCTGTTTCCTCTGCCGCTCTATTTCCACGCCCTGTTTAATGAGAGCTCCACAGTTCTGTAGATGTCTCAGTGCTTCACTGTGTTATTTTTAGGATGCCCTCCTCTCAGTGAGTCATTTGACAGGTAGACAGGGAGAGATAAAGAGATAGACTTGAGATGTGTCAGGGTGGGTTTTTTTTTTGAGACCGGGTTTTTTAGAGCCTCATGTTTTCTCTTGTATTCGTAGAATGGGCTTAACGGGTTGCACCTGGCCTCCAAAGAAGGCCATGTTAAGATGGTGCTGGAGCTGCTGCACAATGGAATTGACTTGGAGACTACTACAAAGGTAAATCTACTTCCTTCAGTCAGTCAGCCTTCCGCAAGCAGGCCAAAAACAGATTTATAAATGTGATAGTTCAGTAAACAGTCATTAGCCTACAGATATTAACTGTTACCCAGTGGAAGAAATATTTATTCTGAATAACTCTATTAAAAAACAACTATTTATTTAATATTTGCCATATATGTTGATTTTTAAAAAGCAATAAGCAACTTAATTCCTATGATTTGAAATACGAAATGTTGACAAAATTGCAAATTTGTGTATTTAAAACATACAATTTATCTCATGTGGGAAAATTAATCAAAAATATTACTGACTTGTCTTTCATTACATTTGTTTTTTTTTTGTCCAAAGAAATGATCTGTACAATGAGAATGTCCCTCCCACTAATGCCACCTGACTGACAGACTCACAATAACAAGTTATCTATTAAATTGAAATCATAATGCATTTTATTTCTAAAGCACCATTCACACATTTATTTTAATAATAAAAAAAAAATCAATAAAACTAATATAATGTCTTTAGGACAAACAAGACAAAATAAATTAAGATTAACTGACTAAATTTCAATGATAAAAAAAGTTAAAGGATTAAAGTATATGGTCCCACTTTAAATTAGGTGGTCTTAACTACTATGTATTCACATCAGAAAATAAGTACAATGTACTTATTGTGTTCATATTGCATCGCAAAACACTTTTGCTGGTATTGAGGTGGGATACATGTAAGGTTAGGGACAGGTTTGGTGGTATGGGTAGGTTTAAGGGTGGGTTAAGGTGTAAGGGATGGGTCAAAAGTGTAATCATAAATGTAATTACAGAAATTAATTACAGATGTAATTACATGCTAGTATGTTTTAAAGTATAAGTACAATGTAAATACATGCATGTACACAATAAGTGCATTGTATCAAATGATTAATTTAAATGTAAGTAAGGTCACCTAATATAAAGTTGGACCAAGTATAAATAAATAAATGTTTATGCATGTTTTCAATTGCACATGCTCATTTTGCTTTTTTTTTTGCATTTGCATTTGCAATTGCAAAGCCCTTAAAACAAGTAAAAATAAAACCAAATAAAAGCAATAAGATCAAATGACCTTCTTCAAAATAGTGTATATGCTATAAACATATTTAACATGCATTTTTGGATCTTTCTCTGTATTATATTTACATGACTATTCATTTTGCAGAAAGGAAATACCGCCCTTCATATTGCTGCTCTGGCCGGTCAAGAGAAAGTGGTTGCTGAACTGATCAATTATGGTGCCAACGTCAATGCCCAGTCTCAGGTTAGTCTGAGCCTCAAAACATGAATCAACAAACCTAGAAACATGCTGATGAGAAGTTTAATTACTTTGGTGTGATTTTTGTATGCTACAGAAAGGTTTCAGTCCCCTGTACATGGCAGCACAGGAGAACCACTTAGAAGTGGTGAAATATCTACTTGAACATGGAGCTAATCAGAGCCTTCCAACTGAGGTGAGTGACACAATGAAATCAAACTCAGCAGAATTCAAACCCAAGTGACCCTACAACTCTTGATTTCACCTTCCAGGATGGCTTTACTCCTTTGGCGGTAGCTCTTCAGCAGGGTCACGAGAACGTGGTGGCCCTCCTGATAAACTATGGCACCAAGGGCAAAGTGCGTCTGCCAGCATTGCACATCGCAGCACGCAACGACGACACGCGCACTGCTGCCGTACTGCTGCAGAACGACCCAAACCCAGACGTCCTCAGCAAAGTATGTGTTTGTGCACATCTGAAAGGTTTTCTCTCACCACGAGTGGGATTACGCATCATGACTCACTGAGCTCAATGCAGCCGCTCTTGGCTTGTAATTGCAGTGATGACTATGTGACAAGATAAACAGAACTGACTTTGTTTAAAGATCCATCAGCGTAGGTGTTACTGTTTTGTACATACACTGAATCAATGAAATGCTACACTCTTTTCCTGTAGACCGGCTTTACTCCTCTCCACATCGCAGCCCATTATGAGAATCTCAGTGTCGCACAGCTTTTGTTAAACAGAGGAGCCAATGTGAACTTCACGCCGAAGGTCAGTGCAGCTCTCACATTAAATGCTTCCTACTACTATGCGAAAGATTACATGAACTTCTCACTTTCCTTCCTTTTCTCTTGAAGAATGGCATCACTCCATTACATATCGCTTCCAGGAGGGGGAATGTGATTATGGTGCGGCTTCTGTTGGACAGAGGAGCTCAGATAGATGCCAAGACAAAGGTGCAGTATCCATTAGGGATGTGCAAAATATTTTCACAATCAATTTTATCATCTCAGTTTGTAGTGTTGTTATTGTTAACTTAAACTAAAACTATTAAAAATAATTTTCATTAATTGAAATAAAGCTGAAATAAAATAAAATATAAATATTAGATGAAAAAATAAAAAAACTCTCAAAGAAAATTTCATAAAATGATTTGATTAATATTTTGCATAAAAATTAGTGCTGTCAAAATGATTAATCGCAATTAATCGCATTCAAAATAAGAGTTTGTGTTTACATAATAGAAATGTGTTACATGTACAGTCATGGCCAAAAATATTGGCACCCTTGGTAAATATGACCAGAGAAGGCTGTGATAATTAATCTGCATTGTTAATCCTTTTGATCTTTTATTAAAAAAATTCACAAAAATCTAACCTTTCATTGGATAATAAGAATTTAAAATGGGGTAAAATATCATTATGAAATAAATGTTTTTCTCAAATACACGTTGGCCACAATTAACGGCACCCTTTTATTCAATACTGTTTGAAACCTCCATTTGCGAGTTTAACAGCTCTAAATGTTCTCCTATAATGCCTGATGAGGTTAGAGAACACCTGACAAGAGATCAGAGACCATTCCTTCATCCAGAATCACTCCAGACCCTTTAGATTCCCAGCTCCATGTTGGTGCTTCTTTTCTTCAGTTCACCACTCATTTTCTACAGGGTTCAGGTCAGCAGAAGCTTGGTTTTGTGCTCAGTGACCCATTTTTGTGTTGTTTTTGAGGTTTGTGTTTGGATTATTGTACGGTTGGAAGATCCAAACATGGCCCATTATAAGATTCCTAACAGAGTCAGTCACTTATTGATTTTTTTTATCTGTTGGTATTTGATAGAATCCATGATACCATAAAAGCCAGTCCCATTTGAAGTTCCAGTCGTGTCTGATAACTGAATATGCTGGAGTTTGTTTTTGGATGAGCGAGGAGAATTTTTCTTGAAACCCTCCCAAACAACATGTGGTGATGTATGTAGGTGCTGTTTGACAATTTTTTTTTTTAAAGGTTTTCTGACCCTGAGACTCAACTATTTTCTGCAATTCTCCAGCTGTGGTCCTTGGAGTGTCTTTAGCCACTCAAACTCTCCTTCTCACCGTGCATTAGGACGATATAGACACACATCCTCTTCCAGGCAGTTTTGTAACATTTTATGTTGATTGGAAATTCTTAATTATTGCCCTGATGGTGGAAATGGGACTTTTCACTGCTCTAGCTCTTTTCTTAAAGCCATTTCACTAATTTGTGAGGCTCAATTATCTTTTGCTGCACATCAGAAATATATTCTTTGGTTTTTCTCATTGTGATGGATGATTAAGGGAATTTGGGCTTTGTTTTCCCTCCTATTTATATTTCTGTGAAACAGGAAGCCATGGCTGGATAATTTCATGTTCATAATCACCCTGGAGTGCTCAAAATTGTGAATATGAATGGGAATATACTTCAGAGATATTTTACTCATAATAATAATTAATAATAACCAATAATTGTGTCCAATGTGTAATATTAATAATTAATATATATTAGTGCTGTCAATCGATTAAAAAATGTAATCGCGTTAATCACAGTCATGGACTGTGATTAATCATGATTAATCGCAATTTTAAAATTTACCTGTAAATGTGTTGAAAAAGAAATGCATGACAAACTAGTTTAAGGAAACAGAACCTTTCACACTTCCGCCAGGTATGAGACATAATTCTTATTATTCTTTTATCATTATTCTTTTGTC
This sequence comes from Onychostoma macrolepis, assembly GCF_012432095.1. Lineage (NCBI taxonomy): Eukaryota > Metazoa > Chordata > Actinopteri > Cypriniformes > Cyprinidae > Onychostoma > Onychostoma macrolepis. Next base: position 16,674,398 of record NC_081175.1, read on the forward strand.
TTTATTCAGCCATTATCAGCCTTTAAACTGGCAATAAAACGTTTACCAAGCCACATCGCTTCAATCCCAGTATACATTTACCCAACTATTATCAAAAGTATTTCTAAATAAATACAACAAAACATTTCTTGCGACCTTACGTGAAGTATTATGACAAAATGCATTATGAAGAAGAATTGGACCTGTTCTGCAGCTGCATTAGCTAATATTAGCATCATGCTACATAAGTATAAGATTAATAGTACACTTTTACTCAGAACTCACTTCAAACCACCATTGAGTGTTTGTAATAACTTCCTTTTACGATCACATGTGGAATTTGGTCGTTTACTGTTGTTAAAATATGCTATTTATAGCCTTTTATATGCTGCACAAATTAGCATTTCAGATGTACACATTTACAAATATCCTATCGTAATCGTGTGTTTATTATTTTAATAATCTATAGTGGCTGTTGTCATGTTTATTTCTGCTGTGTAAAAGCCTTAACGTGCTCTGGCTGAAACTCACGTTGTTTGATGTTACAACCACCTCTCCGTTCTTAAGTTGCCAGGTATACATTTCAAGTATAATACACATTAGTAAAAGGATCTATTTGAATTTTTATTTGTCTATATACACTTTGGGTGGCTGCGGTACATTATAAAAGTAGCCCAAAAACAGCAACCCATGGCTCTGTCATTTTTCCTGCGATTGTATTTTCAAAATAGCCCACTTGTGCCGTTACCCTGGCAACACTGGTTCGCTGTCCCCTCATCACACAATGATAGATAACCTTCCGCGTTGCGATGACGGCAAGAAGTTGGGGTCAAACCTTGTCAAACGATTAATTTGCGTTTAAAAAATATTAACTAGTTTGTCATGCATTTCTTTATTTCAACACATTTACAGGTAAATCCTAGTATTTTAAATTTGTGATTAATCATGATTAATCACAGTCCATGAAAAAAGAACATTTCTCACACATCACACATTCATTAAATGCAGGCTAATCCTTCACAGGCCAGAATATAAACATATAGATTACATTACAAAGTTAGATATGTTAAAAATTATTCAAACTAAAACGTAAATTACAACATAAAAATCTAAATAGACTGAATTCACAGTATCTATCCAGTTGTAGTCACATCTCACAGTGACATTATTTACTGGCTGAGATGAAAAATCGCACTGCTGAGACTGCATCTGAATCTGATTTATTTAAGTCTAGCTCATGGAGAATGACCTATTTTACTTCCTCGGGAAAAACAGGTATTTTCTCTTTGTGACAACTTGCTGTTTTAATGGTATGCTTTTATGCATACATAAATAAGAACAGAAAATGCAGCTCATGTAGGATGCACTGAAACATGGCTGATAAATCCTTCATACAGAGGATTTACAAAATTGCTTATTCTTTCTGTTGTCTACAGGATGAGCTGACGCCGCTGCATTGTGCAGCCAGAAACGGTCATGTTCGTGTGGTGGAGATCCTACTAGACCAGGGTGCTCCCATTCAAGCCAAGACCAAGGTGACCGAACTATATTACTAAGATGGGCCATGCAGTAATTAATGTTTAGCTTTATTGATCGCATAATCATGCTGATCAATTGATAATAATGTGTTCCTCCTTGCAGAACGGCCTGTCTCCCATCCACATGGCAGCGCAGGGTGATCACATGGACTGCGTGAGGCAGCTGCTGCAATACAACGCAGAGATCGATGACATCACCCTGGACCACCTGACCCCGCTGCATGTTGCAGCCCACTGTGGGCACCACCGCATGGTAAAGGTGCTTTTGGACAAGGGGGCAAAAGCTAATGCCCGTGCTCTGGTTAGTGGATCTGTTGTTTTCAATTAATTTAATTGATTACATTCATAAAACAAGCTGAATTTCATATTCCATATTCTGAATTTGATATCCTACATTTAATAGCATACAGCTGAACATAGTGTATATATTAGTTGATTTCTTGGACTGTCTTTCAGAATGGATTCACTCCATTGCACATTGCCTGCAAGAAGAACCACATGCGGTCCATGGACCTTCTGCTGAAGCACTCAGCGTCCCTGGAGGCCGTGACTGAGGTCAGATTACTCTCCGACTGTCACTTTGATGGATAACCTCTATTCACTTTGCACCATCTACGCCTTTAGCTTGACCCTTGTCGAAAATAGAAAGACTGTGTAGGAATGAACAGTGACATCTTCACGATTACTTCACAAGACAAGAAAACTTTCTATTTATCAAAGAATCATTTAAAAATGTTAAGCAGCACAACTGTTTTCAACATTGATAGTAATAAGAAATACTTCCAAATCAGCAAATTGGAATGATTTCCAGAGGATTAAGTGACACTGAAGACTAGAAAATTCAGCTTTTCCATCACAGGAAAAAAATAAAATTTTAAAGTATATAAAAATAAAGAACAGTTTTATTTAACAGGTAATATCATTTTACAACATTACAGTTTTTACTGTATTTTTGATCAGATAAATAAAGCCTTGGTGAGCAAAAAAGATTTCTTTCAATAACATTTAAAAACAAAAAACAAACAAAAGTCGGCACACCATAGGCTCCAAGAATGTAATAATGGACTTCACACAAGGTAACGCTTCATGCTCACAGGCTCTTCGTCAGATTCTTCGTGCATTTTTGGAGCCTTTGGTGTGCTGACTTTTTTTTTTTTTTAATTATTATTTTCTCTGTCGAGCACCTAATTTTGAGCATTTTTTGTCATTGATGTGCATGCTTTGGTTCCGTCTTTTCAATAACGTTTAAAAATCGTACCGACCCCAAACTTTTGCATGGTAGTGTATACAGTATTAATACCATTCATTTTTTAACATAAATTATTTTAAAATCATTAATATTAATATATTATGTTTACATTAAATTACATGTTATATTTTTGTTGATCCATTGATGAAAAACAGAACCATTAAAAGTGCGAAAATGCATGTAATTGACTTTTAGTCGGGTCTGACCCCTCTTCATGTGGCTGCATTCATGGGGCATCTCAATATAGTGAAGAGTCTGCTTCAGAGAGGAGCTTCACCCAACGCATCTAATGTGGTAAGAACTGTGTAATCTATTACCTCAGAGATACCCAACAATCAAATCCCAAAGGCACAGCTATTCTGCTTTACAAATGGGCTAATGTCTTTAGCAGCGATTATGGCAGCGATCGCAGTTTTCTTTTCAGAACTAAATGTTCTGAACTAAACTGTATTTCAATGTGCCATTGTAGAAAGTGGAGACCCCTTTGCACATGGCTGCCAGAGCGGGGCACTGTGAGGTGGCTCAGTTCCTGCTACAAAACAACGCTCAGGTGGATGCCAAAGCAAAGGTATGCCGAACATACAAGCTGTTTTATCTTCATTTACCTGCTTTTATTATAAAAATCTCACATGTCTTTCTTTCATTTCACAGGACGATCAAACCCCCTTGCATTGTGCGGCTCGAATGGGACACAAGGAGTTGGTGAAGCTGCTCTTGGAGCATAAGTCCAATCCAGATTCGGCCACCACGGCAGGTCACACTCCTTTGCACATCGCCGCCCGCGAGGGACACGCCCAAACCACACGCATCCTGCTCGACGGGAATGCCCAACAAACCAAAATGACCAAGGTTTTTTTCTCGAGTTAACCCTTTGCTAAGCCACGCCTTAAATACTTCTGACCAATCATACCTTAGCATCTGTTTTGTGTTTTATAGAAATTATTCAAAAAATGCGACATTATGTAAAGCCTGTTTGAGTTAGCTACCGTAACTGAGGTGGGCGGAGCTTAACAAAGGGTCATTTACATAAATAACAACAAAATATTCACATCTTCATCTGCATTCTCAATGTGCCATATCTGTGTTTTCTTACAGAAAGGATTTACTCCTCTACATGTAGCATGTAAATACGGGAAAGTGGATGTGGCGGAGCTGCTTTTGGAAAGAGGAGCCAATCCCAATGCAGCCGGAAAGGTAATTCATCAAGACAAACATCTGATATCTCAGTACTCGTCTGCTAATATCAGATGACGGTCAGCGGTGGCTGACTGAGGCCATGTGTCTCCTCTCTCCTCTCTCAGAATGGCTTGACCCCTTTGCACGTGGCCGTCCATCACAACAACCTTGATGTAGTCAAGCTGCTGGTCAGCAAGGGCGGCTCCCCGCACAGCACAGCGAGAGTAAGATACACATATACACATTACAAGATCTAGGCGACTATTCTGAGCTGTGACGTTAAGGGTTGCAGTCTATTTCACACTTTCAAAAGCTGTCCAAGGAAAACAGTCACTTTTAGTTTTCTTCCATTTGACAGAACGGCTACACAGCCTTGCATATCGCAGCCAAGCAGAACCAACTAGAGGTGGCAAGCAGTCTGCTGCAGTATGGCGCTAATGCCAACTCAGAATCACTACAGGGCATCACCCCGCTTCACCTGGCGTCACAGGAGGGGCAACCTGATATGGTGGCACTGCTCATCTCCAAACAGGCCAATGTTAACCTGGGCAACAAGGTGATACACTCTTTAAGCTTCGATTAATTTGTATTTGGTCTACGTCAGAGAGAATAAATAGAAAATTAAAAAAGACTGAGATGTGTTGAAAGAATATAGCACAAGGAATGGAAAGGATGCATTTAATATTCCTCTGATATCCTTTTTGTGTGTGTGTTTGTACAGAATGGGCTGACACCTCTGCACCTGGTTGCTCAGGAAGGGCATGTGGGCATTGCAGACATGCTGGTGAAGCAGGGTGCTTCAGTCTATGCAGCCTCAAGGGTAAGACACTTCAATGCACAAAGAAACACACACGGACTCAGCAGGGCCATCTGTAGAATGTCCTAGAATTTAGACCTCAAAGCCTTGTGCATTGTAGTCTGTGCTACTGCTAAATTGACAAACAGTGCTAGATCTACATTTATTGAAGAAAATATGAATTGAGGTTGGCGACTACAAAACTCGTCAATACTATGCTATGTTTTGGGTAGTTTTTGGTGCAATTATTAACGTGTTCTGTGTGTTTTAGGGCATTGTAATTCAGTTGTTAAAGGGGACACCGGATGCCCAATTTGTGTAAAACAACACCCTTTTTGCCTTGTCAAAAACAGCTCTGTTCACAGCGACCCGTTTCGGTGCATGTCTCTTTAAATGATAATGAGCTACTGCTCACCCCACTACTCTATTCAGTTTTTTCTGTATTCAGTGGTGCATTATCATCAAAACCAAAACTAATCTACTGTGTCCTCAGTGGCTCTCATTTCAGGAGTCTAATGTTCACTTTTGCATCCAACTACAAAACACCTGCATTGCTTAAAAGACATTGTTGTCGCTACAGCTGCTTGAGCGCAGAGAAAATGGTGGACAGCGTACAACTGGCTGAGGGCGGAAATATGCTAATGGTGGTCATGGGCGGGGCCTGAGCAGTATGATGTCATATTGATCAGAAAATCAAAATAGCTTGATAATTAAGTCTGTTTAGGCATTTTGGGGATTAAAAAAGGAGTGAATGCATTTTTATCATTGTAGGGTGGTTGTGTCCACACACTGCCAAGACACATTTATATGCAAACGTAAAGTGAATTTTGCATTCAATGTCCCCCTTAAGGTGTTTAGAGTTGTTTAGGGTGTATCTGTGCAGTTGCTGAGGTGTTTTGAGTGATTGATAAAGGGCAAGACAGATAAGCTTTCTCAGTTCTTTTTGATATTCTGATACCAAAATATGGCTCAGATCTCTCCTTCAGTGAAAGCTGCACGGCTTTAGGTGTCTGAAAAAAAAAAAACTAACCCTATCAGCAATACTAATAATAATGCTTGCTTTAGCAAACACCACTACTATAGGGACATAATGTGATGTGCTGAAATTCAGCTGTGATCTTTAACTTTTTCAAAATTCATGCTTCACCCCATTAAAATGTTTTTGTTTTTAAACACGTTGTAATATCAACTGGCATTGATTGTCTATATGCCCTGGAATCTACTCATTTAGTCGTTCAGTTCTTATTTTCCTTCTCACCCTTTTAAATCTCTCTCTCTCTCTCTCTCTCTCTCTCTCTCTCTCTGTTAGATGGGCTACACACCCTTACATGTGGCATGCCATTATGGGAACATAAAGATGGTGAAGTTCTTACTCCAGCAGCAAGCACATGTTAACAGCAAGACTAGAGTGAGTGCTGCAACTCTGTCCTGTACACACTGCACAGGCCTCTTTTCACACACTTTTCAGTGTCAGTATGAATTTCTGCAATCTCATTTTTACTTACCTTTCTTTTCCAGTTGGGATACACTCCTTTACATCAAGCAGCCCAGCAGGGTCATACAGACATCGTCACCTTGCTGCTAAAACATGGAGCCCTCCCCAATGAAATCACCACTGTGAGCAGACCCTCTTCCCCCATACTCAAAATACAATTTTTCTCATTAAAAAATGGAATATATTTTTGCTGTCAAGCTGTTATTTAATAATCATCCTGCTGAAAAGAGCAGCGTGACTGATTACCAGAGTACAGTGAACCTAAAAAGTATTTGATATGTATTATATGTACATTTTTAATATGTAATAATCATTTATATATAGAGACAGATAAAATATTTTATTATCAGACAAAGATGTGAGATTTAGTAACCTGACTGTGTTATCTGTGGCAGAATGGGACGTCACCTCTGGGTATCGCTAAGCGGCTAGGCTACATCTCTGTGATTGATGTGCTGAAACTGGTGACTGAGGAATCCGTATCTATGGTGAGAGCCGTTTGTATCTCATTAACACTATCTGGTCTGAATTTGTGATTTCAATCTTCAAGGCATTTTATTCCATCATCTTTCATCTCTGGGTAATCTGGTTGTCATCTTTGATTTGCGCAACATTCGCCATCTCCATTTGTTCATATATTCCCTCTCTATCCCTCAGATCACCACCGAGAAGCATCGCATGAGTTTCCCGGAGACGGTGGATGAAATACTGGACGTGTCGGAAGATGAAGGTGCGTACGGGTGGCTCAGATTGGATTTAGCCTGAAGGACCATACTGCAGTAAATGCCGCATTAAAGCACTGATTCTCAGCTGCTGTGACAAGGTCTCAGTGCCGTGAGGTTGGTGCTAGACTCTCGGTTATAAACACAAGCCAGTAGGCAGATGAGCTGGTAGGTCATATCCCAAAGTGACAGTCGGAAGTGAACTAAAGATTAGAGATGTTATCACACTTATAGTGCTGTTTTGACTGCTTTACTTGGCTGCACAATGTGATTTACACACACAGAATAATTTATGTATATTAAAGCATTTTGTGTACAACGTGAAGCATTTAAATTTTTTCACACATAGTTATCATATGGCTTCAAAAGATTTGGAATATAGCACTTGATTGGTTTGAACCACTTTTATAACACTTTTGTGGTGCTTTTTTGTTGCTTGAGAGCCATTTTCACCCAATTTTATTGTAAAGAAAAGAGCAGCTTGGACATTCAACTAAATATTTCCTTGTGCGTTTTACAGAAGAAAGAAAGTTTGGACAGGGCTATTACATTTTTCATTGATCCCTTCCCTTCCTTGGTTCTAATCAGTAAATGTGTTTGTTTCTTCTGAGAGATGATTGATAAATTTCCATTTATTCAGGACTTTAATGGATTGAAAAAGCAAAAGCAAGTATTTCATGATAATCTAAATCTACTGTAAATCTACGGTAGCATCGCCAGCCTGAAATGTTCCTTCTTCCTTCCTGCTGTAGGAGTTGCTCAGCTAACATTAGGTAGGAGCGTCTCCCTCTGTCTGGCTTGGTTGTCCGGTTCTCAGTGGTTCGTGAAACATGTGCCTCCATTTCAAGCACTCTCATCTTGTCTCTGGCCCTAAAGTCTCTCTAAGCGCTCTCTATTCTAACATGTCGCTTCGTGTTATTGCGGCGTCGGCCCTCATCATCGTGTGGTCATGATGTTTCTTTTCCTTTACTGACAGTAACATGTGTTTGTGGATCCATTATTGACAGGACTGCATCCGAAATTTACTTTGTGTTCTCAGTTTGTTCTAAGGGTATTTCTTCAACTATGGGCACTTTTGGCCCTGTGCAATAAATAAACACAATTAAAACTTTTTTTCTACAAGTAAATTTCCAACATATATTATATTATATATTATATTATATTATATTATATTATATTATATTATATTATATTATATTATATTATATTATATTATATAAAAAAATATTATTTTATGTTTATTTTATATTTAATGTGTATATATGTAAAACAACTATTATATTATATTCAATATGTTTATATATTTATAGTTATTTTTCATATTTGTATATTTTGAGACATGGGTAAAAAACAATAAAAGTTTTAAAGTTTTAACTATTAAATAGTAAATAAATAATGAAGACATCAAAAAATTATACAAAACAGAAAAATGTTGAAATGTGTTTGTATTAATAAAGAAATCAACTGCTGGGACATAATAGTGCCTGTAGTTAAGAAACACCCATAGATGAGGTTCTCTTTATCCAAACACTATGGGAGTCACACTGGGAGTGGATAATTTTAGTAATTGACTAATGATGATTATTTGACTCAGCAGAGGGCTCCAAAATGAACTGTCACAGTGGCTGTTTTACGCGTCTCTGAACACCTGTGATTAAGCCCCTACAATAACACCAAACTATCTCTCCCATGCAGATTAAGTGTGATCTTCTCTGCACTACCAGGCATGCCCACTTCAGTAACCAATACCATGCAATCTTATCGAGTGTCTTCATGTTTTCCATTGGCTCTGTGTGTGTATAACTTCATTGCTTGGACTTGGTGAATGAGTGAAGGTTCTTGTATGTGCTCGACTGGGAATGATTGTGGATTGTAAATGATGAAATAACTTCTAAGATTTTTCCTTTCTATTAATCCTCCTTTTCCTGCAAACCTCCTACATTAGTGTCTCTGACATATTTGGTGCTGTATGTAGGTGATGAACTTCTCGGGATGGATGGGGCTCGCTATTTGAAGCTGGATGACCTGAAAGACCAGGATGATGATTTTCTGTCCCCTAAGAAAACCCTGAGAGATTTTGAGAGCGGGATGGGCACAACGTAGGTCACGAGCAACAAATTTGTCCTTTGGCTAAGATTCAATTATAGTTAGATTACAAATATCTCCTTCATTCTCTCCAGACCTTACTCACCCGCAATTCCCAGAATTCCATGCGTGTCACCTGAAACTGTCATGTTGGACCAGGTATTGTTCTTTTTCGCTTCATGTGCTGAAATAAGAAATGTTCCTTACTAAATAATCCAGGTCTGGTGGTTTCTAGCTGGTCACCTTTTTTAAGTTCTCGACTCCAAGGCCCCTCATTGTCCACAACAATATTCAAAGGCCCCCTTAGCCCCAGTTTTGTGAAAAAACAAACAAACAAAAAAATACACAGTTTTAATATATGGTCACTCCTAGATCCTGGATTTAAAATAAATGAATGAATGAATGAATAAATACAGTAGTGGTCAGAATTATTGTCACGCTTGGTAAATATGATCAAAGAAGGCTGTGAAAATTAATCTGCATTGTTAATCCTTTTTGATCTTTTATTAAAAAAATTCACAAAAATCTAACCTTTCTTTGGATAATAAGAATTTAAAATTGGGGGAAATATCATTATGAAATAAATGTTTTTCTCAAATGCACGTTGGACACAATTATTGGTACCCCTAGAAATTCTTATAAGTAAAATATCTCTGAAATATATTCCCATTCATATTCACAATTTTGAGCACACCAGAGTGATTATGAACATGAAATTATCCAGCCATGGCTTCCTGTTTCACAGAAATATAAATAGGAGGGAAAACAAAGCCCAAATTCCCTTAATCATCCATCACAATGAGAAAAACCAAAGAATATATTTCTGATGTGCAGCAAAAGATAATTGAGCTTCACAAATTAGTGAAGTGGATTTAAGAAAAAAGCTAGAGCAGTGAAAATTCCCATTTCCACCATCAGGGCAATAATTAAGAATTTCCAATCAACATAAAATGTTACGAAACTGCCTGGAAGAAGACGTGTGTCTATATCGTCCTAATGCACGGTGAGAAGGAGAGTTTGAGTGGCTAAAGACACTCCAAGGATCACAGCTGGAGAATTGCAGAAAATAGTTGAGTCTCGGGGTCAAAAAACCTTAAAAAAAAATTGTCAAACAGCCCCTACATCACCACATGTTGTTCGGGAGGGTTTCAAGAAAAATTCTCCTAGCTCATCCAAAAACAAACTCCAGCATATTCAGTTATCAGACACGACTGGAACTTCAAATGGGACTGGCTTCTATGGTCAGATGAAACTAAAAAATGAGCTGTTTAGCAGCAAACACTCAAGATGGGTTTGGTGAACACAGGGATAAAAATTACCCCATGTGTACAATGAAATCTACTGCTGTATTTTTGATGTTGTGGACCTAAATATCTGCAGGAGGTCCTGGACATCTTGTTTAGACACATGGCATCATGGATTCTATCAAATACCAACAGATAAAAAAATCAGTAAGTGACTGACTCTGTTAGAAATCTTATAATGGGCCATGTTTGGATCTTCCAACCATACAATAATCCAAACACAAACCTCAAAAACAACACAAAAATGGGTCACTGAGCACAAAACCAAGCTTCTGCTGGCCATTCCAGTCCTCTGACCTGAACCCTGTAGAAAATGAGTGGGTGAACTGAAGAGGAGAAGCAGCAACATGGAGCTGAGAATCTAAAGGGTCTGGAGTGATTCTGGATGAAGGAATGGTCTCTGATCTCTTGTCAGGTGTTCTCTAACCTCATCAGGCATTATAGGAGAAAATTTAGAGCTGTTAAACTGGCAAATGGAGGTTTCAAACAGTATTGAATAAAAGGGTGCCGTTAATTGTGGCCAATGTGTATTAGAGAAAAACATTTATTTCATAATGATATGTTCCCCCATTTTAAATTCTTATTATACAAAGAAAGGCTAGATTTTTGTGATTTTTTTAAATAAAAGATCGAAAGGTTTAACAATGCAGATTAATTTTCACAGCCTTTTTTGATCATATTTACTAAGGGTTCCAATAATTCTGACCATTACTGTAAATAAATAAATAAGAGTTTTTATTAATAATAGTTTTTTTGTTTTTTTTATTAATAATAAAAAAAAAATATTAATTTACATGGCTTTCCCAGATCTATAAGTCACATTTAGAATGAAGCTTCCTCATATATTCAGGATTTTGGGAACAAAAACAGTTGTTGAGGGGGTGAATTAAAATAATAAATATTGAAATTTTTAGTTGTTTGATTATTTTAATGCTTATTTGTCTTATTTGAAGTCATTTTGAGCCCCACTTGAACAAACCATCTTGGCAAAGTTGGAATGAGCTTGAGTTAGTTAACCCTGTTCCAAAACAGCTTAACCAGCTTCTGTGAACTGGTTTTCCAAGCAGAGTTGTCTCTTTCTCTCTCTTAGTCTCATAAAGCTGTCATTGTACCTTTTGTTTGTGTGTGTGTGTTTGTGTCTGTGTGATCTGTGCTACTCCTGTGTGTCTGCAGCACACACCTGTCCCTTTGCCAAAGGAGTATGACGAGGACTCTCTAATCCCCAGTAGTCCAGCCACAGAGACCTCAGACAACGTTAGCCCAGTGGCCAGCCCCATCCACACTGGGTCAGTGCACCTATTTCACATTCAGCTTAAACAACCCTTGCTGATGGCTTCTCACCGCTTTTATCTCCGTATTTATCTGTTGGTCATAAATGCTTATTTTTATACCTGTCTTCACTGTCATCAAGTGTCTAGGAAGTAGGTTCTTTTGAAGATGTTTTAGCTTTATACTGGGCTTCCGGCTGTTTTGAAAAGTCATTGTACCGGGTTTGCTGACTGGCTGGTTGTTTGACAGGTTTCTGGTCAGCTTCATGGTGGATGCGAGAGGCGGCTCCATGCGTGGCAGCAGACATAATGGTCTGCGTGTGATCATCCCGCCACGTACCTGCGCCGCCCCCACACGCATCACCTGCCGTCTGGTCAAACCGCAGAAACTCACCACCCCACCTCCTCTCGTGGAGGGAGAGGGACTCGCATCTCGTATTATCTCTCTAGGGCCTTCTAGTATGCAGTTTCTGGGGTAAGGGTCCGTGTGTGTGTGCATATGCTTTAACGATTCTGGTTCTACTATTTTGGTTCCTTAATGATTCAGTTAATACTTGTCACTGCAAAAAACATGTTCTTAGTTTCGTTCTTACTTAGTATTTTTGTCTTGTTTACCAGTACATATATCTAAACACTCAAGATACATTAACCTGAGAAGCAAGTTTATCAAAATAAAGTGGGTTTATGCTAAAACAAAAACAAAAAAACTGTCAGTGGGGTAAGAAAAACAAACCTGATTTCCCTTTGAATTAAGTTTATTTTTCTGACCCCACTGGCAGATTTTTTTTTGTTTTGTTTTAAGTGTAAACTCACTTAATTTTGATACTTTTTTTTTCAGAAAACAAGACTTCTTAAGCAAATCTGAATTTGTATATTGACATGTCTTGATTTAAGAATGTTTCAACATTTGTACTGAAAACCAGACAAAAATACTGAGTAAAATTTGTTTTTGTAGTGCTTATAGTAGAACTAAATAAATACAGAATAAAAGAATATTTGCAAATATATATATTATTGTATTCACTCAGAATCTAGTTGTCAAATAAAGATCTTTTAAGATTTCTGACAAAAGAACAATAATAATAAATCACATTAAAATAATAAAACAATATAATGTAATATAATATAATAATTGACCTATTTTACTGTCTACTATTCTACTATATTTTTATATTACTTTATTTTTATTTTATTATTTTTTTATATATAGTTAGGTATTTATGAAATGTATATTCTTCTTGGATATTCTTCTTCTTTTCTTTCTATTGTGCTGCTGTGCCAAGTGGACTTTCTTCTATCCATCAATAAAGGAACAATACAATACAATAACTAATGCTTTTTGCACCTTCCCATCATCTCCTTCAGGCCAGTGATAGTGGAGATCCCTCATTTTGCGTCCTTGAGCCGAGGTGATCGGGAACTAGTGGTTCTCCGAAGTGAGAATGGCTCTGTATGGAAAGAGCATCGGAACCGCTATGGCGATGACGTTCTTGAGACCATCCTTAATGGAATGGATGAAGGTAGTCTTAAGTTTCAGTGAGAGGAATTCCCATAAGCCTTTTATAGTTTTATTTTCTCTTTCCGTTATGTAGCAGGTACAAGCAGACAAATTACATATTACTACACTGCACCAACAATTTCTGTAGGACTGACCTTATGACCTTGTAATCTCTTGGTGCTTTCGTCAGATCTGGAAAGTCAGGAGGAGCTGGAGAAGAAAAGAATCCGCCGCATCATCTCCACAGACTTCCCTCTCTACTTCGCTGTGGTGTCACGTATCCAGCAGGAGAGCGATCTTATAGGTCCAGAGGGAGGTCAGCTGACAAGTAAGCTGGTGCCCCAGGTTCAGGCCATTTTCCCTGACACGGCGGTCACTAAGAGGGTCCGACTTGGCCTACAGGTGAGATTTCAGGAGATTTCATGATGTAGAGAATTACAGTGAAGCAATATCAGCATACAATAATTCATTTATGATTCATACAGAATACATGATTACATCCCTATAAGCCCATTCAAACTGAACTTGCACTTAATCAGCACTCATAAGGTGATTATGAGTGATACTTAAAAAAAAAAAAGTTACGTTTGTTTATAAAGTTGATAATTATGTATTGCAAGAGAAAAATGTTTATCTAAAATTCTGTAAGCATTGTCATAAAAAAACATAAAATAAAATATTTTTTTTTATTATAATAATTATCGTTTATAATTATATATTAATAAAAATATTGTTTCAAGGATGCTGCATAAATTCAGCAGAGAATGACTGAAAATGAATTCAGAATTAAATGATTTATTAATCTTTTTTGACTTTTTTCCCCCCTCTTCTCTCTACCCAGGCCCAGCCAATCCCTGATGAGCTGCTGACTCGGCAATTAGGAAACCAGGCCACATTCAGTCCCATTGTGACAGTGGAGCCTCGTCGACGCAAATTCCACCGACCAATCGGGCTGCGTATCCCTTTGCCTCCATCCTGGAGGGAGAGTCCACGTGATGCTGGCGAGGGAGACACTACCAGCCTCCGCCTCCTCTGCAGTGTTATTGGTACGGTCCGGTCCTGATCTATTTCAAAGAAAACATTGTCTGAAAATTGATATTTATGTTTTGGGGACAGGCAGATTGTCTTGAACGCCAGTCTTTTTCAGCCTCAGCCAGATTTGATGTAGCTGCCCTGCTGCCAAGCTGCTTGGAAAAGGCTGAAACAGACTGGTGTCCTGCCTGGAGAGGGACACTGGGATAAAGATAGACTCAGCAAGTTCATTCCAGATGGTGCTAGTTGAAAAAAAAAAAAAAGGGTTTTATAAAAAGCTGTAAACCTTCTGCAGGTGGCACTGCTCCTGCTCAGTGGGAAGACATCACTGGCACTACCAAGCTCATGTATTCCCACAACTGTGCCAACTTCACCACCAATGTATCCGCAAGGTGAGACACAAAAGCACGCAAGAATAGAGCACCCAGGGTCAAATTTACTAAACAACTGCATTACTTTGTGCATTGCATGTATTTCAGCACAGAAATATGCAGATTATTTACTAACTATGTGCAATATGTTTTAACCAGTCACCATGTGTGCTGAAATAGCACTAGATAAATATTATAGTACATAGATTGCACTGTATTCACAAATCTCAGCAGTTTTGTTTTGTTTTTGTTTGGTTTGGGTTTTTTGTTTTTTTTTTTTTTACCATTGGCTTTGTTTGGTTTTTACTATGTTTAAAAATAGTCAGTACATTTTATTTTTGTTTAATTGTGTTTATTTATTGTTTCATTTTTGTTTTCATTTCATTTTGTTGTCTGTATCTAATCATATTTTTGTTTTGTTTGGTTTTTTTTACCATTGGTTTAGTTTTTTTTTCACCATGTTTAAAAATAGGCAGTAAATATTATTTTTGTTTTATTGTATTGTTTTTTGTTTCATTTATTTATTTATAGTTTCATTTTTGTTTTGTTTCGTTCTGTTGTTTGTATCCATTTTCTAATAAAAAAAGGCTTCATTACAACGCAGACAATGTGTGCAGGAAACAACGCCATCACTGTTGCAATTCATTCTTGCTGAATTCACCTCTCAGGTTCATGGTAGCCACCACTGCAACCCATAGACCTGTCACACATTTATATTTATACGCATTTACAAGTAAACATCGTCTCTTGTGACCCTATTTTCTGATCTCTATGGTATGTGTGTCTGTCCTCTGTTTCACTGCAGGTTCTGGCTGGCGGACTGTCCACGAACGGCGGAGGCCGTGACCTTCGCCAACCTGCTGTACCGTGAGCTGATGTCAGTTCCGTATATGGCCAAATTTGTGGTATTTGCTAAGATGAACGATGCCAGAGAGGGCCGTCTGCGCTGTTACTGCATGACCGATGACAAAATTGACAAAACCCTTGAGCTGCATGAGAACTTCTCCGAAGTGGCCCGCAGCAGAGATATAGAGGTTAGCAAACATAAAATCATATCCATGCAGCCATGTACACGTGCGTGTGTGTGTGTGTGTGTGTGTGTGTGTGTGTGTGTGTACAAAAATAAAACTAACTCACTGCAGTCTGATTCACTGCTCTCCTTGTGTTTCTCCTTCCTTCACCACCCACAGGTGATGGAGGGGATGCCGCTGCACTTAGAATGTTCCGGAAACCTGGTGCCTGTCAGGAAAGCCACCCAGCAGCCACGTAGCTTCAGTTTCCAAGCCTTCAGAGACAACCGGCTACCTGTCTCTGTAAAGGTCGGTTTATCGGTCTTTCTCTTATTTATTTCTGTCCGTCTGTGAGTGTGCCTTAGTAAATATAGGCTAAGAAGTTCATGCCAGTTTCCTCTGTCAATAATTTGCTTTTTTCAGTCAACCTACACATATTTGTCTGTCATTAAACGCGTGTCATTTTTGTGTGTGAGTGTGTGTGTTAGCATTGTTAACCACTTTGTCTGATCATCTTTAGTTTTAGTTTTATGTACTCCCTAATGTCTTCGGTAGGGCTGCACATGTATTCAATAAAATCATCATAAAATCAAAATTGTACTATGGCTTAGTGTGACCCCAGAGCGTCAGTAAGCGGTTCAGGATGTGGCTTGGTTTGCATTTTGCTCTGCAATTCCTTTATATCATCCAATGTAAACGCAAAGTGCTTCAGGTTCACTATATTTTTACATTAATGTAATTTCAAACATTTTTCCACTACAATTTATTATGAAAATCTAATAATGTGACACTGGGTCACAGGAGAGCCGATAACAGTAAAAAAAATGATAACAGAAATATTGCAGAAAATGGTTTTATACTATTATACAATAAATTATATTATTGTAATATGCTAGATAATATTAATAACTGTTATTATTAATAATAGAAAAAGATGAAGAAGAATAGTTTATGTATAATTTATTATGTCAAGGTAATATGAAAATCTAATAATGTAGAAAAATTACAAAAAATGTTTTTATAATATGTTGTAATAAATTACATTATTTTATTTTCTAGACAGTATTAATAAATCATATTCTAATATTAAATTCTTCTTTTTATTATTATTATTATTATTAACAGTAATAATAATAATGTTCAGGTAGTGTGGTTAATAGATCATATTAATAATTAATATATTACTACTGCAAATAATAATCATGTTTAAGTGGTGTTGTTTTAAAAAAACAAAAAGATGTGTGAGTGTAAAGTGGTCAAAAAGAGATAAAGAAACTGTGTGATACTTTCAGGTCCACTTCAAGTGTGCATGCAAAAGGAACTTTTTTATTTTTATTTTTAATTTTTTAAACTCGGTTTACTTTTAAGTCACTTCTTTTAAAGAGAACTTAAGTGTAAAAACCCTTAAACAGTACTGGTAGTAGAGCGGGGAAAAACATGACTTGATTTTGAAACAACAGACATTGCCTTATGGTTTTTGCGAGCTGGTGTTTCAATGTGATTTTATGCTTTTTTGTTGTTCTTTAAATCAGCAACATGAGTTATTAAATCTTTATCAATTGCAGCTGGAATCACAATTGCAATATTTGCCAATATTTTTGGTCCAAATGGTGCAGTCCTAGTCCTCAGTGTCTCCGATTTCCCCCAGTGCTGTCTTTCTCTCTCTCCCTCCATTTGTTTGTCTGTCATTGTGGCTTCCACTCGCACCTCTTTCTGTGATCGGTCAGCCTCAGACGAGCTGCTCTGTGTTGTATTTTTGGCTCTGTGGTGTAGCGGTTCACCTCGTAACTGTTGTATTAGTCTCGTGAGCATGCCCTTAACTCTTTCACCTTCTAGCCTGCCTGCCAGTCTATCTGCCTGCCTGTCTGTATGTCTGTCTCACTGTCTCTCTCTCTCTCTCTCACGGTCACTCTCTTACTGTCTGATCTCACAGACGGCCAGGTAAAAGTGAAGGTAAATCTCTCTGTCTCTCGCCTGCCTATGGACTGCCTCCATCCCCTTCCCCACCTCCCGCCAACCTGTATGAGTCACAGCCGGGCAGCTGCTCTTTCTAACACTCTTTAATCTTTCTCTTTCTCTACCTCTCTTTCTCTTCTTTCACTCCCTTTATTCATCTTCCCCCTCTCTTTCATTCACATTCAACCCTTTGCCTCGTTTTCACCCCTCTGTTCTCCTCTCTCCATCTGTTCCTCCCTCCCTCTCCATTTCCTCTGGCTCACCAGGTGAGAGACGCCAATAAGGAAGCCACCGGGTTCCTGTCCTTCCTGCGCAAGTCGACTAAGTACGAGGACACGCAGCACGTGCTGTGCAACCTCAACATCACCATGCCTCCCTGCGTCAAGGTGCCGTCGCTGTTCATTTCCTCTGTGATCAGTAACACCTGCTCTTGTTCTCATGAACAAAACTAGTTTGCACGTCTGTGTTTTTGTCACTCAGCCTCAGTAAGAATTTCAAAGCAAATTCCCTATTGATTTTTGGGCTGAATCCAACTTGGGAGACCTCTGAGAATTCCAATCCCACGTGTATTTTTCAAAACGTGTCAATTCGCTTGACTAACATTAATCTTATTGTGCCTCCTGGTGCACAATCATTAGGAAATGTGGACCTTTTGTCAACTTTCTTAGTAAATAGCTGTTGTTGGTTAAAGGACTACCTGGAATTACATTCAACATGAAAACTAAAATGAAATATTGTAATAAAAATTAATAAATAAATAAATCAAATGTAATAATTATTTAAAAATAATGAATAGTCACTGAAAGAAGTCTGAGTTTGTTTCTTAAGATGACTCAAGTGTGAACACTGTTAAATATTCTCACTTAAATATTAATACAGTAGAGCCTGGGCAAGACTTAATTTGGTAACAAAAGGCATTGCTTTACTGGTTTTTGAGAGCTGAGAGCTGATGTTTCAATGTGATGTTATGCTTTTTTGCTGTTTATGTCAGCATTATAAGATTTTAAATATTTTTCATATCGCAGTTGGAATCACAGTCACATTATTTTTGTGTGAAAACAACATTCAAATATTGTAATTTAAATGTATAAATTAAAATTGAAAAATATATAATGAAATATATTGTTTATAAATAAATATATGTTATTTGGGGATATGTGTATTTTGTTTAAAAATACATAAATTAAAAATGTTTGGAAACCTAATTCTGTAAAAAAAAAATATATATATATATATATATATATATATATATATATATATTTGAACTTTTATACACAAATGACGCTCAAAAAAGGTTTTATTTTTTTATTTTTTTTTTACTGATCTCCAGCTCATAATGGAGTTTATGTCACTTGACTGTACAAGTTGTCAAGAGTGGACCGTTTAACTCTAGGATTCAATTAATCTGCATAATTAAAGAAATTATAATTCTTCTTCAGGGCACATGGCATTCAGGATGTAGAGATAGCTCAAGATATTTCTTAAAGGTTATGGTTCAGGCTACAGAAGTAATCGTCATTCTAAATTGTACTTAAATGGATTAAAATGAAATGAGAAGTTATTTTTGAGACTGTATAATATATTAAATATATCTCATAAACATACCCATTTTAGAAAAAGGACAAATGCAAATAAAAAGGATGCAGTTGGTGTTTCAGATGTAATATTGTCTCCAGATTCTCTTTCTGGGTATTATAACACCTTCAAGCTATTTTTAGACATGAGCACTTTGCCTTGATGTGAATTTACATGCTCTGATAAATACTGTATGAAAGACAAAACTGCAGCACTGTATTTACTCAGTATTTTTGTCTTAGGTGGTGGGTAGTGATGAGCGGCGAAGAACGTTGACCCCTCTCGCCCTGAGGGAGAGGTACAGCGCCCTGAACGAGCCTGGCCTGGGTAAGACATAGCGGCACCATGACATGTCCCCTCAGGTGTGGAGGAGGGGGGCTTCTGAATGCTGTGCCCATATCCTTGCTTCTATTCCTGCCCACTCTCTCATGCATGGCTGTGATTGGGCATTGGATGCTGAGAACTGCTCTCTTTTATGAGGGTGATGCTGGGATTGCGCTCAGAGGGGCCACTACTTACACAAACAATTCTGAGAAACGGGCGGCCCTTATATTTACTGAGCGAATGAGCAGTAATGTAGCGCATGGTGCTGGTTTGATTCCAGCATAAATACTCTTAGCATGGCAAGCTCCAGCTTTGAGAATGAGCTTTAAAGGGAAAGGACTGCTAAAAACTGCCTGTTTAGAGATGTCGAAGGTGGGGGAGTGATTATAGAAAGGGTCCAGGAGGTCCAAATCAGCTTTGCCATCCAAAACACGAAGCACCTTCATTGTTCTCGAAGCAGATGAAGCCAACTAATGTATGTAGAGTGCAGATTTTGACCAGGTCTTGGTAAGTGATGACCAATGTTATCATTTCAGTCACCAGTTGTAACTAATCTTGGCATCTGGGCATTTTTACAAGGTGTTTTACCATATAGTGGCTGTAATATGTCCATTACATTAATTTCATATACAGTTCTCAATGAAAACTATAGATTTCTAGAAGAGGCTGTTTTCATTATATTATTCAGATCTTTATTGACAAGATCTTTACTGAACATGTTCATTATTCATATAACTCCATGTATACACTACTGTTCAAAAGTTTAGAGCTGGTAAGATTTTTACTTTTTAATACTTTTATTCTGCAAGGATGCATTCAGTTGATCAAACATGACAGTGAAGACATTTATGATTTTACAAAAGATTTCAGTTTCGAATAAATACTCTTCTTTTGAACTTCTATTCATCAAAGTATACACAAAAATGTTAAGCAGCATGAACTATTTTCAACATTATTAATAATAATATAAAATGTTTCTTGAGGAGCAAATTAGCATATTAAAATCATTTCTGAAGGATCATGTGATACTGAAGACTGGAGTAATGATGCTGAAAATTCATCTTTTCCATCACAGAAATAAATTACATTTTAAAAGATATAAAAATAGAAAATTGCAGTAATTTTTCACAGTATTACAGTTTTTACTGTATTTTTGACGTATGCATTGGTGCGCATTAAAAATCTTACCAATCCTAAACTTTTAAATTGTAGTGCATAAATTCAGTTCTTTATATATGACAGATAAGATCATATATCAACTAACCCCAAATATAGTCATATTGTTATTGTGATCTATAGTCTATATCAGTGATTTTCAATCCTGTTCCTCGAGACCCACTGCTCTGCACATTTTACATGTCTCTCTTATCTGACACACTCATTAGAGTTCATGGAGCTCTTTCCTAATGAGCTGATGATCTGAATCAGGTGTGTAAATTAGGGAGACATGCAAAATGTGCAGAGCTGTGGGTCCCCAGGAACAAGTTTGAAAACCACTGGTCTATATTGTATTACGT
Organism: Onychostoma macrolepis; assembly: GCF_012432095.1. NCBI lineage: Eukaryota > Metazoa > Chordata > Actinopteri > Cypriniformes > Cyprinidae > Onychostoma > Onychostoma macrolepis. Next base: position 16,695,293 of record NC_081175.1, read on the forward strand.
CTCTCGGGTTTTTCAGTGAAAGCCACAGTGAAATATATATTATCCACTAGATAGCTGGGTATGTTATTAAAGTGGTTCATCATTGGACTGTCAGTGGAAACAGTGATATATTTTGTCTTTGATTCAGCCACTGTGAATGCCATGGAGAGAACCGAGCTAAAGATCACAGTAATAGCAGAACAGCTGGGACTGAGCTGGACCGGTAAGAGCTTTACTTCTTGTATCTCTTTTCATTACCTCTAAGTTTTTCCCTTAACTCACGTTTTATAAGTGCTTTTGTCTGTTTTCGTTTATAGAGCTGGCGAGGGAGCTGCAGTTCAGTGTGGATGACATTAACCGGATCAGAGTGGAGAATCCCAACTCTCTCCTGGACCAGAGTTCAGCTCTGCTCAACCTGTGGGTCAGCCGAGAGGGCAAGAAGGCCAAGAGTGAGGATCCATAATTAACGCTCTACATCTTTGTGTCTTTATACATCAGGATTATTATCATAAACCAAGATGAAACCTGTTGATTTAAAAACCCTGAACTGGAATAAAATACTAAATGAAAGCTGAACATTAGACTAAAACAAAACTAAACTAAAAAAAGTGGATAAAAGGTAAAATTAACAGTATTTATTCATCACTGTTAATGTTTGTCAATAAAAACACAACTGTTCATTTTAATTCATGTTGGTTCGTTTTAATAATGTATTAGTAAATGTTGAAATGAACATTTAATAAGCAATAAATGCTTTTAAAGTATTTTTCATTGTTAGTATTAATGTAGTTAACTAATGTTAACAAATAGAACCTTATTGTAAAGTGCTACCATTGCAGCTATGAAAACTACTTCTGAAACTAACTAAACTTAAACTGTAATATTAATTTGAAAATGTAAGTAAAATCACAAAACTAGAACATACACATATTGTATTTACAATAACTAATTGTACTCTTTGTAACTGTTTCCTTGTATTTGTATACTGCTCCATCATCACATCTTCAGTGGAGAACCTTTATGGAGCTTTGAGGAACATTGACCGGTCAGATATCGTGAAGTCTCTGGAGGCTCAGGCTCTGCAGGTGCTTCCCGAGGCCGTGGAGGAAGGAGCCTGCAGACTGGCTGATCGTGACTCCACACTGCTTTCCCCTAGTGTCATCAACGGTAAGAACAGCCTGCAGCTTGCACTGATCTTCTGATCCTTTGGACTTCTATCAGTGAACTGACATTAGATACCAAGTAAACCAAGGCTTAGATGTTTGAAGCTGCATGGGTTGGCCACTAATTGCATACTATCTCTAGTCTCCCAAAATCCTGAGCATGAAATTTAGGTTGAAAGAACGTCTGAGACAGGATTTAATGAGAATTTTTTTCTCTGTTTTTCTAATTTTTTTCAATGATGACTCGGGCATGCCATGGCATTGCCACCATTTTCCATTCATTACTAAACAAACCTCTCAGTAGCGACTGTCATGTGGTGGCATTACTTGACATATAGGAGATTTCAAGTCTCCTTGAATGCAAAAGGTAGTCCCAGAGTATCATAAATGGTATTATAGCAAATGCAAATACAAATGTGTATGGTAATATAGCCGCATATACATATTATAAATATTTATAAATAATTATGGTTATATATATTAGGAGTGGGCGATATGACCAAAATCTTATATCACGATATAGTTATTTTTGCTTTAGATAAGGTCTTTATGATATCAACATTTTTGGTACCATAGAAATTTCATCATTCTGTAAAAAACTAGTACTAGCCTAAATAAAATAAAAAACTCAAGCGCATTGAAGACAAGTAAACATTCAGCGATGAATAAGAAGCTAATTACAAACAATAAGACAAAAGTCTACAGTAGAACAAAAAAATAATAATAATAATTGTACATATATTCTGTAAAGTAATCAAATGTATAAAAACACTGCATATTCTTCACTGTGTAAATTAATTATATATTTCTTCTTATTAAAGTTACAAAAGTGATTAAGTCAAGAGCGGTGAGAAATTTTCCTGTTTGATTAACATGAATGACAGACAGCAGGAATATTAGACTGCTGTCACTTTAAGAGCTGCCCGGATCCAATATACTGTTACACATTTTATTTCTCAGCCGTTTGCTTTCACTTAAGACATAAATTACAGTGTTTTTGAAGTTGCTTGCAAAGACGGGCATTTTGACACATGCAAGTGTGTGTATTTGACCGTTCATGGCCGATAAAGCAGCAAAAATAATACTATTATAATAAAAATAAAACAATTCGAATGTGCTTTGGGGTACCGAAGTGTATTTTTTCAAATATGCCAGTGAGGGACAGATAGGAGTATGAAGGCTCGTATGGATGAGTACTTCAAGAGAAGACAACAGGCCTCCATACTTGTGTCTGCGCCTCTCCGTCTCTTTTCCTCCTTCTCTCTTTCTCTAAACATGTCATCTGCAGCCCAGCCGCCCTACTCTTCCTCCTCACAGCTCTCCTCTTCGACCTCCGACCTCATAATGACCTCCTCTGGGCCTCCTCTTTTCCTGTCATTCTTTGTTTTGTTTTGTTTTCTAATTCCCATTTTGTGTGGGAGCTGTGCTGTGTCTGTATGCATGCGCATGCTGCTTGACGTGCTCTATTTTGTTGTTTCTGGAAAAAAATGTACTTGTCAGGCCTAAAAAGAGGCCTTTGTTTATGTTGCTCTATAACAAATGTGTGTATGCATGGCATGCTTTCAACGTATGGGTTTCTTCCTGTGTATATTTTCACTAATTGTTTTCCTGAGTGGTGGTGGTGAATTCCTGAATTTCAGTAACTCTTCTTCTCATCTTTGGTGAATATATTAACATTGTTGTTTTAGGCCCTGCTGTTCTGTTTACATAATGCTCTGGAAAATGGATCTGTGACCGTATTGTGTTGCAGAAGCATTTTTGGAACGTTATGCGTCAACTGATTTATTGCTGTTGGTGTGTTTTTGTGTCACGCATTTATTGTGTGACACCATTTTCAACCGCAGAGCGCTGTGTTGTTGCTGATATCATGGACTGTATTCACAAACATGAAAATTGTGTAACTATTAGCGCCCCCCTGAGGCTTAAACCGGAAACCATCACAAAGAACGTTTCGCAATTTTTATAACCTTTATTTTTCGAGGCTAATCACTTTCTCCTGGCTGAAAGAGACCAAAATGGCTGCATAAAACAATTCAGATACAACATTCGCATAAAATTATCACATGATATAACATGTGAATGCAGTCCTGATCTGTATGTGTGTGTGTGGGAAGAAATATCTAACCTTCCTGTCAGGCCATATAAGATAATCAGATCACTCAGATGTTGTGTGTGATATCAAGATGTTTCAGAGCCATAACTTCGCGTTGTGTGTGTTGTGCAGTAATGTGATGTGTGTGTGTTTTGACTGTTTGAGTGTGTTTACATCTGTTTGCATGCGTACCTGTGTGGGTGGGTGTCTGTTTTTGTGTGAGTGAGTTTTTAGATTTATGTCTTCATATGTGGCTTTTGTACATAACGATGAACAACGTTTTTACACATTTGCCTCATGTTGTGTTGCTTATTTGTTTTGGAGTGACAGTAGATTTGTGTCTCACTGTGTGCGTCTGACTCACATGTGTGTATTCTCATTACTGGGGGCACAGTGAAGGTCTCCACTAATTCATCGCTGTAAATCATCCTCATTCTCCTCTGCAATATTTCTTCATTTCTTCTTATCATTATCATTCCAATACAACAATAATACATCATCCATCCAACCATGGAACCATCCATGCATCCATCCATCCACCTACATATACAGCTACAACATATGGTGCCAGTTGTTTGATAAATTAGTGAAATTAATAATAGTATAATGCTACAACAAAACTATTGACAGGCTTTTTTCTCAACTTTTAGTTGTTGTTTTGTGTCATTAGGTGAGTCTGTCTAAATTAGTTAAACTTACTAAATGTGAATAGTAACATTTTGGTTATGTATTGCATTATATCATGCTTACATTGCAAAGCTAAAAATAATACTTATTGAAGTACAGAGTCATATGCTTTAAATAAACTTTAGCTTCTTAGCAAAGCTTTGGTTGCTTTAAGCATCTTAAGTATTCTCTTTTTGTTGATGCATATTTTCATTGTTTCACAAAAATTCATCTGAAAGCAAACAATAATTGGTGGACACCCTGCAGTACAGCTGTGGACTCCCAGATTCCAGCAATATAATACAAAAATGATAAAATAGCCATGATCGATGCTTATATTTCACTTTATTTTTTATAATTTTTTAAAATGTGTATTATAATATGAATTTGTGTTGTGCCGTAAGAATGAAGTAAAAGCTATTGTGTGTTCTTATTAATCATGCATACTGTTGCACACATTTCATGCAAATACAAGTCAGTTATATATATTGCAATTCCATGCAATTCCATTTGAACAATCCCAGGAATGTGTATCCTACATTATGATCACACAAGAGAAGAGCCATTGTTGCATACTCATTAAGTTGGATGTACTGCATCATGTACACAACTTTCATACATATGAGGAAGAAAGAGCTGACTTGAGCCAATTTTGAACCTGAGCATAGTGTGTATGTGTGTGGGGGAAGGTATGGTAAAGGAATATTCTGGGTTTTCAACGTATCGAACGTAATAATAATTGAAACTTGTCCCTCATTGTCCCCTCACATGTGTAAATGAACACGTTTCAGTATACTTATAATGGAAGCTTCGCAGGAAATTTTTTAAATGTTTTGTTTTACTGTTACTTACTGTTACTTTCCTTTATTGTCCACGAGTGGAAATTTGTCTTAGGCTTCACAACACATTATAACAAGACCAATATACTAAAAGCACTTAACACAGCAACTCTTTAAAAAATGTAGCTAATAAATAAAACATTTACGTCATCATGAAATGAAAATTCAGTTGATTTGTAAATGCATGTTAGTTATCTAACTGTGAATAATTCATTCAAGTATATGCTTTATTTGACCGTGTGAGGTTAAATCAAAATGTTTTCTTGACTTCAAAATTACTTCTTACTGTCTGCCAGACTTCTCCAATCCCCGCCTCTCCATGATTTACTGCAAGCTCGCAGTCAGATCTGTCTCCATCCTATCAACAACCAATGGAAAGACTACTTCAGTTACATTGCGACTTTAAATGATGTTTTATTATTGTTTCTGTGGGTAGTTGACTAAATTAATATATAATTACTATTGTAAAACAGGGAATTATTGCAAAATGTAGCTTTTGGCACTTTAAACCCCCGAATTACTCACTTTTTTTTTTCTTTGCATATGGTTAAAAAGAATACTTGAGCAGTGGTATAATGTTAGCAAACATTCCAACCATATTTGTGCTATTTTTAATGCTATTTAAACGCCACTCCAGATTTGGGCAGTGTTTAGATAGCATTAAATACGGCTCTTTAAACAATAGATTCCTTAAAGCAAACAGCTGAAAAATGTGCCAGTATTGTTTTCAATTGAAATTACAACTTCGCTTTCTACTAATCAGTAGCTCTCCAGTTTGTATATTGGGGTCTTTAGTCTTGCATTTCTCATTTGCTCTGTTCCAACAATCAGTTTTCAAGCATGATACATTGAGTCCCATGATCGTAAATTCTGCTTAAAATTTATTCATACCGCCTCCATGCATTAAAGCATCACAGTACATGCAAATTGTTTCAAATACCCTCAGGTTGATAAAAACCCAGAATATTCCTTTTAAAGTTATTTTGAAAGTGGATTGCTTGTTGTGAGTGAACCCAGTCTCTCTCTGCAGAATGAACTTTCTGTGGCCCTGTTATTATGCTAATGCTTTGCGTTAAAGCACCTCTGTTCACTTATATATCGACAGACTTTGGCTGCACCCAGAGCACTGTGTTCTGCATGACCTTTCTGAGAGGGTCAAGAATCCCCACGTACCCCTCACTGTGTCTGTGTGGTGTTAGCGTTGCCTTTCTTGTCTGGCCATCCCTCAGGTTACGGGCTGGTGCAGGAGGAGCTGCTCTCCCCCGCTTCTATGCAGTACAGCCTGCCCTCTCCGCTGGGCATCGAGCCCTACTGGCAGGAGGTGTCGAGTCTGGAGTGCGCGCCCATCGCCACCACTGAGGAGGACACTATGATGGAGATGTCAGATGTGCAGGTGTGGCCGGCGGGTGTCAGTCCATCCCTGGTGACTGTGGAAGATTCGTCTCTGGATGGTAGTAGCCGTGCGGACGACTCGGAGGCTAACACATTGAGCCTGCCCTGCAGCAGTTTGGGGAGGCCCAGCAGTGGAGCCAGCGGGGCAAGCGGCTCCATCATGGAGCTGGAGGAAGAGGAGGAGGAAGAGGAGATTGAGGAAGATGACATACAGCACGAGCCGGTGTCGGCAAGTGCAGAAAAGGCGTGGGCCAGTGGCGCCGTCCCAAAGGCCAACTATAACGGGCAGGCTGGAGGTCAGAGGTCGGAGGGCAAAAGGACAGAGGTGGCAGCGGCGGCGGCGGGCGGCAGTTTGACAGGTGTAGCTAAAGGAGGAGGAAAGGGTGGAAAAGGGGCAAGTTCAGAGGAAAAGTTTTCTGTTCTTACAGGGCAACAGCTCTACGCTCAGTTGTGCGAGAGAACCGGACTGACCCGAGCCCTTGAACACAACGGGGACAGGTACAGATTGCATTCCCACGTTATAGTTGCGGTGTGGACTTCGGTATTTTTCCAGAATTTTTCCAGAACCATTATTAAAACTTTGAACGGTCCTTTAGACAGACAACTTTACACCGTCTTTGTCCGTCACCCCTTTGCAGGCTCAGCGGCGGTGCCTTCCAGCCTTACTCGCAGGAGAAAGACTCCCTCCACAGCTGGTCCCAACCCAAAGCGAGGCAGACCATGGAGGCCATGATGTCATCGTCCCCGGACCACAATCAGTCACGTGTAGCACAGGAGGCCCTACTTACACCGGTATGTGATACAGGCCATTCGGAGGTCCTGCGGGGGCGTCTGCTGGGCACTCAGCCCTTTGATAAAGGGCTGGGCTTCTCCCATCAGGAGGGGGAATTACGGGCATGGGACCAGGACAGACGGAAGGCACAGGTGTGTCCCCTGGGCCTGTCCAGTCTGAGCAAAGAACATGATTTTGGGCACAGTCTTGACTTCAATTAATTGTTAATGATAATTAATCCAACTATTATTCCCTGCTTGCAGAAGGATGATCCAATAGATCTCGCCAGCGATCATCTACATGAAGAGCAGTTCACTGATGAGCACGGGAATGTTGTGAGCAAGGTAGGTCATCTAGTTTCTTTTAGGTATATAGAAGTTTCAAACCAATATATTTATCTGGCTCACCATTTTGAGATTATCATCAGTTATGATGGGTAATATAGTTTCTGTTTTCTAATATTTCAAAGATATTATGGTCCCACTTTATATTAGGTGGCCTTAACTACTATGTACTTACATTTAAATTAATCATTTGGTACAATGCACTTATTGTGTACATACATGTTCTTACATTGTACTTATATTGTTAATAATACCTTTCTGTAATTACATCTGTAATTAATTTCTGTAATTACATTTATAATTATACCCATTCCTTATACCTAAACCCACCCTTAAACCTACCCATACCACTTAACCTGTCCCTAACCTTACCCGTGTCCCACCTTAATAGCAGCAAAAGTGTTTTGCAATACAATATGAATACGATAAGTACATTGTACTTATTTTTTGATGTAAGTACATAGTAGTTAAGGCCACCTAATATAAAGTGTGACCGATATTATTTTAAAGGGATAGTTCACCCAAAAATGAAAATTCTGTCATTAATTTCTCACCCTCATGTCGTTCCAAACCCATAAGACCTCCGTTCATCTTCACAACACAAATTAAGATATTTTTGATGTATTCCGAGAGCTCTCTGACCCTCCAGCAAGGATTCTTACACAATCAAGGCTCAGAAACGTAGCAAGGAGATCGTTAAAATAATCCATGTGACATCAGGGGTTCAACCGTAATTTTACGAAGCTACGACAATACTTTTTGTGCGCAAAGAAAACAAAAATAACGACTTTATTCAACAATTCGTCTCTTCCACGTCACCCTATAGCACCATTTTGGAGAGTATCACATACGTAAACAACTTATGCAACGTATCTACGTGGATATGCTGTTTACGTTGTTTACGCTTTGATCTGAATCTATCTGAACTGTAAGGCTGGGCAAAAAATTGCAAGTCATCCTCTGTGTCTATCTTTAGACATGTTTACGAAGACTGTTTTATGGTATAGCGTGTCTTTCTCTGCTTATAAACAAGGCGGGTTCCATGTCAGAATGAATATCTTAATTTGTGTTCCGAAGATGAACGAAGGTCTTACGGGTTTGGAAATACATGAGGGTGAGTAATTAATGACAGACCCTTTAAGTTCATTCACTCAGAATGAAGGAAATATTTGTTCAGTAAATCAAATTAATGAAATACCACTAGTTAACAACAAGCACACTTACATAATGATTCAATCATCTTTTCACTTGTCCCTCCCCTTCCTCCTCCTTTTCTCCAGTTGGGCATGGATGTGAAAAGGGATGTCCAGACCGTGAAGCACTCCAGTCTACGGAGAGTAAAGCACTGAAACAAACACAAACTGTCCTGAAGGTACGGCCCGGGACGGGTAAAATGATTAGAGTATTACATAAGAACAACTTTAAACCCATGGGGCAGGCTAGCTTTGCTAATCTTGATTGAGTCGCCATCGGTTTTATGTTTTAGCCAGAGTGACTTTGCTTCAGACAATGTCTCTTTGAAGGAGCTATTTGTTCATGAAGGATTGCTCTTCCAGGGTCGAACATCCACTGCCAAACCATCTTTCACCTACGCACGACTGGGAGATAGGATGAGACATGGAGCGATGATGGAAAAAAACAAAACATGCAGCGACAGAACAATACATCGCGCCCCAATTCCTACAGTCAAACAACCATGGAGCGCCACCGGAAAACAACAAGGAGATGGAGTTCTCTACCTGTAGTTTTGTAACATTTTTAACAGAAGAAAAAAGAAACATACAACTAGCATAGGGCATGAACTTTTTATACAAAACGTGAAGAAAACCACCAAAAAAAGCAACAAAAGTGCTTCCTGTCAACTGTAAACGCATGACTGACTGCTGGTGCATGACCTATGAGCTGTCATTATCTAAAAAACTGAAGGGGTACAAGGTAAAGGGCCGTTCCAGGACTGGCAGCGGGGAGGGAAAAAATCTTTGGACCTTTGATCTTGAAAACGAGAGACTCTTGAAACAAAGGGTCTTGGGAACACAACAGCCCCAAAAAAGCAACAGTTCTTTATTTTGTCAAATCGATTGTCATTACACAGCAGCATAGTGGATGCTAAGCCCGTCACGTCATTTCCCACAGGCCCTTTATCCTGTTATTCAATGTGATATATGCACTCTAATGCTACGTGAATGTGCGTCGGTGTGTGTGCGTGTGTGTCGGTATCTAACGCATGTGTACTCGCTTCTGGCTTGGTACTGAGCTTTTTTTCTGGATCGGTCAGAGCTCATTTGGTGTTTGCCATGGGAATGACAACTAGCCACTGTGCTCTCCTGCTCGTGAGCGTCCGCGTTCCTTTATTTCCATTTTGTGAAGCGTATCCGTGTTCCTTTGAACTGTCAGCCACCTTTTACTTTCATATCTCTCGTTTTGAATTTCAAGCCCCCCGTTAAAAAAAAAAAAAAAATGAACTGATTTATTTGTTGCAGGTAGTGTAGCTTTGTATGTAACACCCAAAATGGAAACCTAAGGAGGGCATGTGCTTTCTCTGTCTGACAGTTCACAACTCTAACCTCTGACCTACCGACCATCCGTTCATCCACATTTGTAGCTCAGCTGCTCGACTGAAAAAAACGCCATGTCAGACCGATTTCAGACTAATGTAGCATTGCATGCTGGTTAACACCGCTTTTCATGCTGTTCTCTTGGGCCCGCACTCGGCCCGGATGTTTTTATTTATTTTCTATTTATTAATCAGTGCTGGTGGAAAAAAACGATTGTAGCTCTGACGTGTGGGGCTTGGGGACTATCTCTGAGTAACTGCCTTTGTAATGTTTGGGATTTCAGATGAAGTTACGTGACAAGGAAGCGTTTTAAACTATTATTCTTTTTGTTTGTTTGTTTTCATTTAGATGTACAGTTAAAAATAGACCGATAAATATACAGACAGCACTGTGAAAGTCCACCTTAAAATTGACCCCTGAACTGTGAACTCACAACTGTCTGTCTCACTTTTTGGCTTCAAATGTCTCACTTTTACCAGTACCAACACACACCAACAAGGTTATATGGAAACTATGGGAAGCTTAAACTACTTCTATTCATGTAACCTATTCCCTATTAACATCATTTGCATGTGTTTTTTAGTTGTTTTTTTTAACTACGAAAGAGCCCAAACATACACAAAACTCTTGAAGTATAGTCTACCAAAGCAATAATATCAAACGTGCTGCAACAGTTGGAATACTGCGTTGTTGTCGGTGTGTGTGTGTGCGTGTGTTTTTCTGTCTACGAGCGCTTGTGTGTTCAGTATATACTGTATTAACCCGACATTTTAGTAGCATTTGTAAGACGTATACGATTCAAGAGATATAACAGCATGCATGAGTATCTCACACCGTATGCAATTACGTGATCTACATGCCAACTCGAGTTCACTGAACGGTAGCTGTTTCACTTTAATGGACAAGGTTTCTTTGAACGGCTGGCAAGCATAATGAAATCAGGTACGGTGCTCAGCATTTAATCACAGCACAGTAGCTTACATAGTCACGAGCACACCGTGATATACTGGCTCACACATTTGTGTAGTTTATGTTGAGGGATGTCATTGAATGAATGAGTGAGTGAATGAATAAATGAACTTATCCTCCAAACTAAAAAAAAAGAAAAATATTTATGGAATGCATGGACAATTGGACGAATGACAATGATTGTACTTTCATATTTAAAAAAAAAAGTCTAATCAGATCCTAGTGTTTTTGTTGATTTCATGAAATTGTGTGCTTTGTGAGACTGCACACGTCCCTTCGCATTAAAACCCTCATGAGTTTTGCCTTCACTGTATATTGTTTTCTACAGTTCACTCAGGTTTATGTTGACAGGTGATTTCTCTTCCATTATACTAGTTAATACACATGTAACGTTAAATCCTACATCCACTCAAAGGAGTATAAGGAATATCAGGGGTGCTGGGAAGTGGGTAAGGGAAGTGACCTCAGCATGAAGGACATGGATACATGTTCAATATCTTATCGCTGCTGTAATTGTTAACCGAGACATAAAATTCCTGAAAACAAAGGGGGGGAAAGGAAGAGAATGTTTTTAATGAATTAATTTATATTTATTTATTTTTTATTTGTTTAAGGAACAAAACGATTTAACATTGCAATCATTATGTATTAAAAAAGAGTTTATGTACAATGTTTAACTGTTGCAAAAATAGACTTCACCTATACTCCTTTAGAATGGATTAATGACAATATAAACGCAATATCATATTACTCTGTACTAAGGAATGCAACTGCGCACATGCACAGAAAAAGATGTTTTTAATAAAGAATATATGTATAAATATATGACAAACTATATTTAATTAGAATGCTATGCACCCTTATTAGAGTTGTTATGGATGTACTTTAAGTATATTAGTTAGAATCCAGTAATACATACATGCCCATGTCATGGGGAATGTAGAGGCTTTGTAGCTATTTGAACATGTTTTCATTTCCTTTTTTTTTTTTATTGTAACGGAGAGAGGAAATACGAACATTGAATATGTATACAAGCCTTTTATTCAGATTCATTCTGATATGAAGATATGTATAGATCATTTACCCTGCACACCAGCTCAGATCATTTACAAAAATTAATAAAGAAAGATGTGACATATTGTGACACTGTGTGCGTGTGTAAGAGAATGTGCCAAATATTACTGATATGCATTTAGAAATCTGGTATTAACGTAAAAGAATGAATGAACGAAGACAGAATGGGTTCAAACTTGTCACCATTGTCACAAAAAATCTTATGATGTTGACAAAATTATCATATTTTGCGTATCCAGTAGTCTATTAAATGTGCATATCCACGTGTATTATACAGTAGCAATTTAATTAGGATTTTCAGACATTTTTTAAAGATTGTGTGATACTTAAAAATATTCCAAAATAACTAAGTAACTTTAAAATAATAATAATAATAATAATAATTTTGTTAAAATTAAGAGAAAATCAAACCGTTTGGTTTTTTGTTTTTTCTTACAAAAAAAAAAAACACTAAGATCAAGTAATTTTGGTTGAGATGTTGCCATGAAAGTACAAGAATGGCAAGTAACGGAAACAACGTCGAAAAAACTACATTTCCCATCGCGCTCTTGCAATACCTCCGCAAACCAGTGGGGGCGCCGCTGCATCATTCTCCGTTTTAAATAGCCCTTTCCTGCTCGTGTTTTGTTGAGTGCGTGGTGTGTGCATGAGGGAGTGAGAGAGAAAACGTGGTCACGGAGAAGGCTAGCATTTTAGCTAGTTTGCGAGTGTGAATGAAGTGTATTACAGGCTCAAATATTTAGTATTATTTATTTTTGTATGTAGTCAAGTTTGCAACAAACGGACAAGGTAAATAATTATAGAAAGCAACTTGATAACTAACTGCTGCTAACATATACATTTTCTGGTTAAATTCGAGCTAAACTGTTTTATTCTTTTGCTCTAAGGTGCAGAGACACTATTTGATTAAGGCAGCTGGCTGAATTTGTGATTGCACTAGTGTTGAAAATGTCCATGGGCAGTCAGACCACCAGTCAGGCAATTCCGACCACCAGACGAGTCACAATCAACGATGCGGCCCATATGCCTCACGATTACTCTACAACGCCCGGAGGGACCCTCTTCAGCACGACTCCTGGAGGTAAATGTCACGAACTTGCAGATGAATCGTTTGGGGGCATTCGCAGCTGTCGCAGTGCATGCATTGTTTTGGTTTTGACCGCGACATAGCGATGCATCTCCGCTCGCATTGTCTTTGTGCTTGACTGACCGCGGTGCGCGTGCTCATAACGCTGCAGCCTGCTTGTCTTGTCTTTTATTGTTTGCCTTTTAACTGTACTTGGGAAGGGTCATAAAGTCAGGAATGTTATCGTTACGACAAGAAGAACATTGTTTTATTGACGACTCGACTGCAGTCTTTATTTATTTGTCTTGCTAAACAATGTTCTGCTGGTCTTCTCAGACGTTGGAATGGCAGAAATAATGTTCAGATATGCTTCAAATATACAATTCTAAACGTAGAAATAGGAATTGATTGACTCAAATACGAAATTAAGTAATTATACACTCTAAATAAAGAGGATATTTCATTACAGGCCCTTTTGACCGTTTAAAATTTTGAACATTTCATTTACTACATTAAAATTACTAAAGATAACATCATGGCCTTGAACGACCTTCAGGTGTATTTTGGACAGACTGGTTTGTTGTTGTAATATGCATGATACTAAGTAAATTTTTCCACTTTTTGAAGAGGAATTAGTTATTTTATTATCTTTTTAAAAGGAAAAAGTTTATTTTTTTATATCTGAGGAAAAATCTGAAACATTCTCTCATGTCTGTTATTATTGGTTTTATGTACATTGTGGATTTTGTCAGATGACAAGGCTTGTAAACAGTCGATAAAAGAGGACGTGAAGCCTCTCGAGGCATGTGACTGTTGATTTCCCATTGTAAACGGCCACTTCTGCTTTTCTAGTACATAAGGACGACTATTCTTATTATTGTAAATGGGGCATCAATCACTGTTTGTCTGGATCATCCGGTGAGCCATGTTGTAACACTCAAGAGTCGCCAGACAAAAATCCCCAAGAGTTGTATATCATGCTCGATTTCTATGCATAAACCAGTAGGTTGTGTAACTTGTGTTTATAGGTGTTTCAGGCTGTTTTCTACACCATTAGCTTTTCCTCACCGAGTGAATGTAGTTCAAGGATGTTTGTGTGTGACGGTTCACAGTAGGTTCAACAGGGCTGATAGGAGGAGAGCTGATAGTATGTTCTCACTACTTCATAGCCTGTTGGCTTGTGCTTTTCTGTTCTGACAAGGAAAAAATGTAATGAAAAATAGGGTGTCAAACATTGACACTTTACAAGGCTCAGCTTTTAATGATGCAACTCTTGAATGTTGCAAACTGCACAGTCATGGGAACATGTTTAGACATGTTTGGATCGAATGTAACCGGCAATACTAACACTGCACTTACTGAATTCACCTGGCTGGCCTCCATATTTTCACAGGCTTGTCGGTCAACTTTGCTCTTGTAGCCTGTTCTAGGATTGTTGTTTCCTTCCCATAATATAATCTTGATTTGATTACTAAATTATTATATAGGCACCCGGATCATCTATGACCGTAAGTTCCTGCTGGACTGTCGCAGCTCCCCGCTGGCCCGAACACCGCCCTGCTGCCTCCCTGACATTCCGGGGGTGACCAGTCCTCCTACGGTCACCATGAAAAATGACAAGGCCTACCCCAAACAGACTGTCAATAATAACAGCATCAGCCCCCTGGTGGACAAGAGCGCAGGTAAGAAGCTTGCAAAGCCTGACAAATGAAATAATCACATTTGGGAAAAGCACCTCAGCTTTATTCAGAGACCCAAACTAAACAAAAACATGCATTTGCAATTACTAATATTTATACATATGTCAATTATGTAAATATGTTTTAAAAACTACTTGCATAAAATGCATATACATATCAGTTGTCATTTTATATCTCTCAATAATGTTTCAATGAAATGAAATTTAAATGCTTATATGATCAAAGCTTTGTTGTTTTAATTGACCACAATAGCATGATGTGTGTTTTAATACTCAAATTTTCCAAAAATGATTGGCTAATGAAGTGTCTTCAGTCAAGTAAGTGTTCATCCTGAGATATCACTCACAATATAAAAGTTCTTCTTATGTGTATGTATAAAAATCATAAAAGATTTCACAGCAAAATGATGTGTACCATAACCTGAAGGCATTTGCTTGCTAATAAAAAAAAATCAATCAGATGACAGAAGGCTCGTAGAAGTTTTTCAACAAGGATTTGATCATATTGACAACTCAGAGGGCTTAGAAATTTGTGTATCAAATGTGATGCAGTAGGCTTTATAGGTTAAACTTTTCATTTTGTTCTGTAATTTCAAGGGGATGATGCCCAGTTTGAAATGGATATCTAACTACAACAGGGGACCTGCTACACGGAGGCGATGACTGTAACAAGTATTACTGTGATGATAACTGTTCCCTGAGAGGATAAATGCACAGAAGACTTCTCCTTCCATGTCATCTGTCTTTTTTCTTTCATTTACCTGCTGTTTAAATATTTTCCTTTCCTGTACTCATGCTGTCGTTCAAGACGCGCACAAAGCCATTACATTCGATTCTCAACATCAGCTAACACTGTTGTGCCTGAAAGAGCCACTATCTCAGATGACAGATAGTGCATCCCAAGCACATCGATGCGGCTCTACTTCTGCCTAAGACATGGAGGCCACCATGTGACATTGTTTGTTTGAAACAGATTTGTGTAGTTTTACAGAATGGTCAGTAGAGGGAGCAACAGTTCTCTTCTTGGTGGGGTTCTCATTAAGAATCGTGTGGAGGAAATCCAGATGCCAACTCCTATAAATTTAGCATACCGTGATCAGTGAGTTTGACCACTTTCCATTTGGCATTGATAATTTTTGTAATGTAAAATCTAATTTCTGTTTATCCTAATGAGTATGCTCACCTAAAGTGTCATTCAACAGAATGTAAAATGCTTTTTTTTTTTTTTTTTTTTGCTGTGAAGTTCTCTAAAACTGCCCTGTTATTTCTGAAGAGACATTTAAGCATTTAAAAAAAAAAAAAAAAAAAATCAATAAACATCAGAGAATTGATGAGTGTTTTTCTTATTCGTCTGCTGTTGCTGATTTTCCCATTTAAAAGAAAGAAAAAAAAACATTTACTACCATTATGAAACCACTTTATTACATTTGGTCATTTACATACTCTACTATTTACAAATTAGGCAAACACAAAGCTTCCGAAAATAGCATTCAGTAATCCAGGTGCCTCAGTGCAGGATACCTCATGATTCCAAGTGAAGCTACTGTACAAATTAAAGCAATTTATCTTCATTTGTGCTTAAATATGCATTTCTGGTTTGAGGAACATATCCAAAGTGCTGGTGTTGAGTTCATTTGGGGTTTGGAGACTCAGTGGCAGCCACATTCTGCTACAACCATCCCTTCGTGGTTTCTCATGACCATCTTGCTGTTCTCATAGTAGAGCATTGAGAGTGGGGCCAGACGGGTGGGTACGCAGGACAAGCATGGGACGTGATCTGGGTGGTGCAGCTTCAAAAGACTCTGCAAATGAGAAGACGACAAACATTAGAATCAGTCTGACAAAGAGTAAACATTTTAATTGCAACTATTTCAAAGAGTTAGAGATTCTCACCTGCATGTAGGCATGATTGGTGGGGGTGAAGGTCTCATCTACAGGTGTAGGACAGCTCCCTTCACATCGATAGGCATTATACTGCTTCGGATAAACAATCCAGTCACTCCAACCAATCTGATCGAAGTCTACCCACATATCCACCTTCCTGCAGAGAGATTTCTTCTCCCCTTCTTCTTGTGAAACACCAGTAAACACGCTAGCTGCTGCATCACGCACTCTGTCGTCGGTCCGGTGGTTCCTCCTGTGACGCCGAGGCGCAGGTTCACCTCCACCACCGGCCCGGTCCAGAGCTACGTACTTGGAGTGCTCAGCAGTCTGGATGAGGGTGGATGTCTTTGCCTGGTTCTGCTTGGAGTAAACCACCATCATGACTCTGTTGGCTGTCAGATGCTGGACGTTCTCGTGCCCCTCGCCCTCAGATCCTGCAGGCATCTGAACGGGTTCCTCTGAGAACATGCTCTCACCTTGGTGCAACCAGTACTTGAGCAGCACCGTGATGTTGAAGACCCTCCAGGAGGAATGGGAGGTAGTTGAGTCAATCGGTTTGGCTTTCACAGTGCCAAGGTGAATCCGTACTTCGTCACAAGGGCTTTGATCGCACTCACGTTTGGATGCATGATAAATGTCCACCTCCATCTCAGAGGCGAATGCTGGAAGACGAATGCGAAGCTCAGACCGCTGGACGTTGTCGCTCGCTGATATGGAGGACATGTCAAATGTCACGGCTAGTTTGTCACCAACCTGATGGTAACCTGGAAAAATATTTGGACAAGAAATTAGTGACTGGTCAAAGGACAGACAGTTAAACAGTCTAGAAAGGATAAGTGATGGGTGGTGCTTAATTATCTTAAAGGATGTTTTCACACATGGCCACATTCGGGACAAGCAATTAATAAAGTAGAAAGTTCTTATTGTTTAGATGTGTATTGCTGCCCAAGCCACTTTGAAACAGACGTCTTGAAGCTAATACACACGCTAACTAATAAGCATAATACACGACTTGTCTATTAGCCTAGAACCAGCTAAACTAGGCTACCTATCAAATAATTTCCCCCGGGGGTCTTATTTAACTTGAAGAGATTAGTTTTGCGATCTGTCCGGCGGGTGACTTTACATACTACCACTTAACACACGGATACTTACTAAGTAAACAAATAAATGTGAATAAAGCATTGTTTTAAATTATTTCATTTTTTTTACTCGAGATAACACGAATTCTGTAGGAATGTAGTAGTACTCGCGAATGTTTGACCGCTGAATGCAGACTGGCCGTAAAATAAAATCCTTTCAGCTTATTTCATTTTTAATTTATTACAAAAAAAAAATCATTTTTAACATATATAAAACAAACAAAACAACGGTAGGCTATTGAAAAACGTTATAATGTTAATGTATAATGTACAAAATAATAATAATAATATATATATATATATATATAGGCTACTTACTCTTGGCGACGAGACTCAAGACCGAATCGGACTCATAAAGAGTTGGATTTTCATGGCTCATATGTTTGTCGTCTCCGGTCAGAAGTGTCCGGAAGAGGTGCAGCATATACAGCGGATATCTGTTGGTGTGTCGGCCGTGACCCGCCTGACCTCCGCCGGTCCTGCCAGGTGCTCTCATCCCGCTCCTGAACGCCTCCTGGAGTCCAGGGAACGACGCCGTGGAGCTCACCAGACTGACCCAGAGCGCGAGGACTGCGCTCAGGACCCCGCAGGTAAACCGCCTCATGTCAAATCTAGGTTATAATCCACCACGCTGAGGAGGAACACGGTCCCTGAGATCTTTCTTCTACACCGTCCTCTGGAAAGTGAATGTCACGAGTGCTGGCTGGCCATCTAAATTCACTTATAGAAACTTGCAGTCTTTTGATGGTCTGTCAGGTCCTTTGGGTCTTTGAAGTGCCCCTGTGATCCATAAAGGGATACATGTCCCTGGGTCGTCGTGTATCGAAACCAACAGTCTTTTGTGCGTCAAAAGGTGTGAAAACATTAATTCTTCTCCTAGAGTGCTGTGTATTGGAGGTCCTTTTGAAAATGCACTTAAACAATAATATTAGTGGACTACATTTGTTCATCAATGTCACTTTGATTAAAAGGAGAAAGACACCCCGATTGCTGGATCATTTCTTAGTTTGAATGAAAATAGAGGAAGTAAGTTTGTTTCTATGGCTTTTCATTGTAAAGACATAAAAATAGTAATTAGGCCTATTTCATTGAAAATCTCCACATTTTTGACATGATACCGCCTCTTTTGGCTGCTTGATTTTACAAATTACAGCATGTTATAACAATATTCTTGTGGATGATTGTAATCGACTCCAGGTAAACCAGTTTCTTCTTTAACAAGGGGGAGACATTGACATGTTGCTTAAATATAAAATATATGTAATATTCATATAGCTATTGCAGCCTATTTAGCAATCGGTATGTCAATTAAACATGATAAAATATTTTTGTTTTTTTAATGAAATGAATTTTTTTTTTTTTTTTTCATCATTAGCAATTCGTGACCTTCTAGATAAGAGCGAGGAATTATTCATTTGAACCTGTTCGATTTCCAGTTATGTTTTTGGATAAGGTTTGCATTAAAGAATCATAAAGAATTTTTATTAAAATGAAAAACAAAACATCAGATTTCAGATCTAATCTGACAATTGTGCATCATAACCAATTTTTACGCATAGATTTGAGAAGCATAACCCACAGACAATTTCTTTCTTTATTTCTCTTTTGTTACGTATTAAAGCATCTTATCCAGCAGGGGGCGCTGCCTTCAATGCTTCACCTTCTCTCCAACGCCAACTTGTCTCTTCAGTATGATTTGCCAAATCAATTGATAAAGCTCATGAATTCTCTCTGTAGGCAACTAAAAATATCGACTGCTCATCCTTGCATCACTTCTCTCGACGCGTTGACAAGCTCTGCGCTAATTCTGAGTGCTCAGGTGAGATTTATATGACGGATGGAGCATATGCCGCTGTGAGGTACACACGCGCGCGCGGGCGCGCACACACATTATTTCCCGTCACAGAATTGAAGCAGACCAGCTGTGAATGTCAGTGGCAATCTCGCACATAGTAACACTGATAAGCAAGACAGAAATTGGCACTGAGCCTTCCTCCCACATACGGAGCCATTTGATGCTAATAAGTGTCAGATCTTATAGGCTACATTTATTCTCCATTGTTTTGTAGGATGTCTTTGTGAATTATGGCTTGAAATACTTTGTTTTCCACTAAAATACTCTTCTTTGTGTGTATATAAACATGTCTATCTATCTGTCTACAGTATTATTACTGTATTCTCAACAGTTTTGTAACATGTGCACATTGATATATAATAAAGCAAGAGCACAAAAAGAACAAAAAACATAATTTAAAATGAAAATATCAATGAAATTCAAGTGGTTATTTAAATATTTTAGGTATGTTGCTGGATATGGTCATGTGATATGCTCAGGTTATATAAAGAAAAGTGACAAAAAACACAGGTAAAAAAGAAAGAAAGAAACTGTTACTGTATATACCAACACGATGTGTGATTTCATCCCCAGTCTCCTGTATTGATCTTTACAAAGTTAAGAAATAATTTTTTGTGATATGTTTGATCCATCCATCCACTCACCCATCTATCCATCAATCTATCATCTATCTATGGTGTCTAGCCATCTATTGACCTTTTTCTGCTATGCATTTTAAACTAGAGATCAGTGCGGATGTTTATGATTGATGTGTATGATATGGACGTGACACTGCTGTGACAGACATGCCTTGCTCTGGGCAGACAACCTAATTAATCGCCAGGGACCGTGATTGCTGTAAATCAGTTTGCAAAACAGAGACCTTAGGCCTCTCCGGTAGAGGAAAAACAAGGAGCATGGAGAAGGAAAACAGAATCAAGCCCTTTGTGTAGCGCTGGAAGAAAAGTGCACACTTGCGTTAGGGACGGCAACAAAACAAAAAGGCCATGAAATATGAAAGAGCCGCCTTTGTGTCATTTGAATAATGGGGATAATTACCCTCTGTCCGGCAAAGCACCTGCATTTGAAATAAGCCTTTGATAGCAACTTAAATCCAGCGAGATGGTGCTGTTTGATTAAGATTCAAGCAGACGCCGTCTCTGCCTTTACAGCAGCTGGAGAGATCACTGTGTCAACAGACTGACTGCACACCTCTGAATGCATATGCGATAATATACATAAAAAAAAAAAAAACAGAGGGTGATGTAACTTTTGCCTTGCTGCAGACAGTATTTTGGGGGTTTAATAAACCTCATCTCATTATCAAAGTGCAGATAATGTGAGTCTTTATTATTATTATTTGCTAATTCTATCCAGACCTGAGACTTTCAAAGCAGGCAGGACGTTGTGTGTCTACAGATATCTCAGTATAGGAGATAAACAGATAGTCTTTAAGCACCTACAAAGCTATCTCTTTTTAATTTGGTTGCACTGCCAGGAATCCATAGATGAGCAGCGTCTCTCATTAAACCACAGTCCTGACATTGTTCGCTAGGAATGGCTTTTTCTATGTCAGTCTGATAGCAGAAATTGCAAGAACATTGTAACACGAAGGCAATGAAATTGCTCAGAAAGTAGACATGTTTTGTTACTTTTTATTCTCAAAGCATTGAAGGCAATACAGTATACTGACAAAGATCATTGTTGCTTCGGGCTTGAATCCCACACCACAATGTGCTCAATATGGACTCTTTGATTTCATTTTGACCATGGACAGGTCAATTTGGCTTTAGGTTCAGAATCCAGAATGGATCCATGCTGTATCTGTAACTCTTGCTGAGAATGCACAATATACAGTATATTTGAGTTCTTTTTATTATTATAATAGAGATCGCATAGAAGAATGTGGTTTCCAGTTAGTTGTGGAATCCTCGTTCATGCATCTCCAGTGTTGGTGAGGGTCATAGATGATCCTTTATCGATGCTTTTATTAGACAGCTGAGTATAAATACATTCAAGCTTTTCTTTAGTCTGCATTATTATGGTAATCTATAATCAGTAATCTATCGCTTGCCCTTTTCTCTTTACGACAGCCAGCTATGTGCCACTCTGAATCTGCCACGGTAAACATCAAAATTTTGCAGGGCAGCTGGAATTGACAGAAATGGAGCATTTGCCTCCAGGACAGGATAATGAATATTTGTGGATTTTTTTTTAAGAAATTTGGACAATATTGCTGCTGCATCTCTGTGCTGTTCCTTGATGCTGAGGCTCAAAAGAAATATCAGGGATAAAATTTCACAATTTGGCTGTGCTTCACTCATTTTGGAAAAATAACTGGTTGTGAGGATCTGAAAGAAATACTGCACTGATTCATAAACAGGGAAATAATGTAAAAATGTAAATGAATAAATTAAATAATAAAATACAATTGTCACAAGATTAACCTCATTGATTTATTAATTATAATAAAGCATGTTTTGTATTGACAGCCATAGTGTTACTAGTTTTCTCAT
This sequence comes from Onychostoma macrolepis, assembly GCF_012432095.1. Lineage (NCBI taxonomy): Eukaryota > Metazoa > Chordata > Actinopteri > Cypriniformes > Cyprinidae > Onychostoma > Onychostoma macrolepis. The sequence goes on from NC_081175.1 coordinate 16,717,279, forward strand.
TAGGATTTTACATCTAAACATTACTCTCATGGTGGACAGTTAAAAAAAGATTCAGTTGAAAATCGAAAGTAAATCTTTTCCAGCTATTTTATGCATATTTTTTTTAATGTATGTTTGTATTTATTTATGTTACTGTATACACTAGCTTTCAAGGTTTGGGAGCAGTATGTTTTTTTTTATTTTGAATGTTTTTATGCTTAGCAAGGCTGCGTTTATTATAGGAATCATCCGATTTGGGGGTCCGAGGCATCAAAAGGTTCAAAACCCCCTGATCTAGAATCCAGTCACTTTCCTAATTGCCGGCTCGCTTAAAAGAGGCCAAAATCTAAAGCAGACTGGTAATTTCATAACATTTAGCTTTGAGTTAGAGAAATGGGTGACACATGTAAACAAAAGTTATGGATTTCAGCCACATCCCATAGATGAAAGCCTTATTTTTAAGATCAAAGGCAGTTCCTTTCATTTAAAAGGTGTACTTCTCCACAAATTGGAACTCTTGTCTCGGCAACCTTCCTGTGATGTTTTAAATCAAAGATTTCAAGAACCCTATGTCATGTCCAAACAAATATCTTTAGGCTCGGCGTGTAAATTGAGGTCACTGTTCTATACTCAAAAGCGGCATGAATGTTGGACAGATAACAGGGTTTGCTTTCTGAAGGCTGAAGTGTGTTTGTGATATGTGTGTCACAGCAGCGGGTGATAATGCCACCTCCCAAAGCTGGCCAGGCAAACATCAGCATAGCGCCTTATCTCTGATTTTGCGCCACCACACCGCAGCTTTGGATCCAAATAGTTCTACTGCTGAATGTGGAAATAAATAAAGAAATAAACATTCTTTTGAGCGGAAGAGGCTTAGGAGAGATGAATTAGGCTTTCTTGGATAAACTGTCAGTCTGGTTTATCATGCTACAGAGCTGTATCTATTTCTGCTTGTCAACAAATTTCGCTCTGATTGGCGGTGACAGTCTTAAATTTAGAGTTAAATCCAACAAAGCCTCTTGTCCTCAAGTTATGGGGCAATGCTTACGTCAAACGCTGAAAATGCAACATGTTTCAAAGGGCTGACGAGAAATGACACAGAAATCTTTGTTTAAGATTTCGTTTAACAATCTGTAGGTTGGCGTGTTGTTTCCCAAAGGTATTCTCTTTCTATTTTACTCTTATAATTGGCAGAGGAGTCTGGAACAGCAATTTCAGAAGTCTCTTTGAACTTTCAGGTTTAAAAGAATTTCAGTGTGACTTTGTTGTAATACACCAGCAATCTTTTCTTGCAGGGAAAATGTTCCTTTTGTCTGGAATTTTTTTGCAGTTTATTTTAATATTTGGGCTGACACTTGAAAGTTTTCAACTTTAAAATCATTTTAAATGATTTTAAAATATCTTTTGTAGGGAAAATACCTTTGTATCTGTTTTTAAGTTTTCATCTTTAAAATAATTTAATAATTAAAAAAACATTCTAAATGATACTTTATCTGCAATTTTTTTAAATGTTTATTTTAATACCAGGGCAGACAATATAAAATGATTATGTGAAATGAAATAGTCCTAAAATAAGCCTTTAAAATTCCTAGAGAAAATATTATTTCCTGCAATATATATATATATATATATATATATATATATATATATATATACATATACATATACAGTTGAGGTCAAAAGTTTACACCCCCCTTTCAGAATCTGCAAATTGTTAATTATACAAAATGCATGTTATTGTTTATTTAGTACTGACCTACTGACGTTTTGTGAAGTGATAGTTGTTCATGAGCCCCTTGTTTGTCCTGAACAGTTAAACTGCCTGCTGTTCTTCAGAAAAATCCTTCAGGTCCCACAAATTCTTTGGTTTTCCAGCATTTTTGTATATTTTACAATAATTGACTAATTGAATATATTTTTTGTCTTGCAGAGGAAAGTGTCTTGTCAATAAAGGAAATGGAAAAAAATATACATTCATGTCTATTTTCTTCCAACATGGAGTTATTTAGTTGGCATTCATTATCATCGTCTGTGATGACATCAATCAGCCGAAGGGCAAGGTAAGAGCATCCTCAGCTGTCTCAAATAACAGGTCTTCTCTCGGTTTGATTGCAGTCATCTCGTAGCGCCACAATAGCAGCTGTGTGCACTGCGTCTGTCTTTGAGAGAAGGATCTCTGTTATCTGTCATGTCACAACTCTGGAGTCCATTCTCCATAATACAATTTGCACATATTGCAATTTTCGAAGCATCGTTGCAGCAAAAGTAAGTTGCAAGCATATAGCATATAGGTGACGCATGTCGATTTTTCAAGAGCGTCATTTAGAATAATGTGGGAGTTTGTGTCCTCTTCAGAACAGAAAATTACAGCGGTGATTCAAGCCTTTTATCTTGGCGAACTGTGTGGACTTCCTTCCAGAAATGACGGCAGAATGGTGAGTCATGGGACTCGGAGTGAATGTGAACAGGTATAAAATAGGCCTCCTGATTGAATGACAACATCTATCACTTGTAGGAAGGTCTTCCTATCTGATCTACTAAGCAAAGGCCAGGTTGAAGCGCATGTGAAGAGTTTCAATTATTTCTAACCTCGGTTCTCTAATAAATGCTTACATTAAATCTCTTATTGAAAATGTCTATTTATACCTAATATTGGACTGTTTGAGTGCTGAGAGTGGTTTACAGACAGTGTGTTGTTGTTTTTTTCCTCAGATGTGTGTTGTCCATTGGAGAAATGATTAAGGATCTGTTGATTTGGGCATCTGTATCTCAGGTAGTTGAATGCCGCTGACCACATCACTCAGTGAGGCGGTGAGTGGATGTGACGTGCACCAGAGGGAAAGAACAGAAGACCAAATCAATATTCACTCATGTGAGTGCAGTAGCGGTGCGGTGGTTCATACCAGATTGATAACACACTGCATGCAGACCAGAGTGAAATGGGTGGAAACGGGAATTTGTTTTTTAATGTTGAACGTGATTCAGAATGCTTATTTGTTCATTTAGGTAGCCTAATTATTAAAGTAATGCTGATAATATATAATTTTTGTCTTTTTTTAGAATATTATAATATTTTATAATAATTTTATGACACACTACTCTTCAAAAGTTTCATTAAGATATATATATATTAAAAGAAATTCATATTTTTAGTCAGTAAGGATGGATTAAATGGGTTAAAAGTGACACTAAATACATGATAAAAAGGATTTCTATTTCAAATATTTGCTGCTATTTTTTCTCAACTTTCTGTTCATCAAAGAAGCCTGCAAAAAATTATTATTTAATTATATTATGCACTATATTTTAAATATATATATAAAAAATATTATAACTGTTCTCACCACTGATAATAATAATAATAAATGCTTCTTCAGCAGCAAATCAGCATATTAGGATGATGTGACACTGAAAACTGCAGTAATATTGCTGAAAATTCAACTTTTGCCATCACAGTAATAAATTACACATTCAAATATATTAATACAGCAGTTATTTTAAATTGTATAATATTTCACATTGTTACTGTTTATACTGTTTTTTGATCAAGTAAATGCTGTTATTTATAATTTTCTATTCACCAAAGAACCCTGCAAAAAAATAAAAAATAATAATCAGTCTATCAATCAATCAATCTCTATTTCCACATTATGCAGCACAACTGTATTCAACATCAATAATAATAATAAATGTTTTTTGAGCAGCAAATCAGTATATTTGAATGATTTCTGAAGGATCATGTGACACTGAAAAATTCAACATTGCCATCACAAAATAAATTACAGTTAATACATTTATAAAATATATTAATACAGAAAAATTGTTATTTTAAACTGTAATAACATTTCACAGTTTTACTGTTTATTTATTATTATTATCATTATTATAATTTTTTTGAAATAAATGCAGCCTTGGTGAGCATAGCTTGGTACACAGTACACAGTAGTGTATATTTAACAGTTTATATTTAGAATAGAATTTAATTACTCTAGTTTTTCCACTCTACTATGAGTAAAAAAAGAGAAAATGTATAAATAATGTTTATTCTAAATAAAAAATAAAATTCCAATATCATTTCTATATATCAAATTATGGGTTTTACGTATCTGGTCACTATAATGAACTTAGGACATCATGTGACTGACAGACACACTCTGACTAGAGTCAAAAGACATCCACGGTTTCCTTTCTACCTCATGGGGCTTTCTCGGTTTACGCTTGATCTGGCAAGACATTGATGATGGTCAATCTCAGCATATCAAGCTGTGTGAGCTAGTTTATGGTCCCCTGATCATTCAAACGCTCGGTGAGCCCACCGACTGTAACACCTTAAAAATAGTCCAATCCCCAGAGGAAAAGAACAATTACATGGTTTGTGAGTATCTTCATTCCATGCAGTGGCTTTAACAGTTTGTTGGAGTTTGCTAGAATAAACACCAACACAATAACTCTTCATATCGTGAGTAAATTCAAAACATTTCAAGTTACTCAAGCTTGACTTGAATAGTGATGTTGAAAGTATGGCTTGGTAAACAAAACTTTGACAGAATCCTCCCATGATATGTGAACAACTTTCATTGAAGCTGGCAATGTGTTGGATGAAACGGTGTTATGATGAATTGGTTTTGTTGGAGGCAGGGCTACATACTTTCTCTCAGAAATGGATTTTGTTGCCCTTATTTACATCATTTTGAGAATTTTAGGCTATTGGCTCCCCTCTGTCCCTCTCTGACCCCTTCAAGCACCGATATTAAAAGCATGTGCAGGAAAACTGAATTACATTTTTGTCAGCTGTTCAAGGACAAGTGAGAACTGTTTGTGCCATTTGAGTTATGTGATTTCTTCAGCAGACCTCACGGAAATACTAAACATAAATTCCCTTCAGAGTTTCTGAAACATACTAAATAATTTTTTACATTTTATTTCTGTATAGCAATAAGCCTCAACAGGAATTTTACTACAGATGTGAGGTACAACATTTACATTTATTATTAAAGGAATAGTTTATCCAAAACTGAAAAGATGTGGATGAGTTTGTTTCTTCTTCAGAACAAATTTGGAGAAATTTAGCATTACATCACTTGCTCACCAATGAATCCTTTGCAGTGAATGGGTGCCGTCAGAATAAGAGTCCAAACAGCTGATAAAAACATCAGACTCCAGTCTATCTACACTGTATAAACTTAAAACAACAAGTTGAGAAAACATCAAAAATCTGCTGAAGCTGGTTACCTTCAAATTTTAAGTTGGCTCACCTTTTTTTTTTTTTTTTTACAGTGTATTAACGTCTTGTGAAGTGAAAAACTGTTTCAGAGAAACAGATTTATCATTAAGACGTTTTTAGCTTCAGTCCGTTGCTTCCTGCTGAAATACAAGTCCTCTACCCATAATAAAGTCATCCAATCTGAATCACAAGGGAAATATGCATGATCATGCACAATTCACAAGCGAAAATTGAACAAAATCTAAACAAATGTCAGTGGAATTTGATGTTATAGAGGACAAAAGTGGAGTGTTGGGGAGTAACTAGTTACATGTAACAGAATTACGTAATGTAATCATAAAATAAATGTAGCTAATCTATTATAGTTACTGAGAAAAAAATGTGTAATTAAATTACAGTTACTTATGAAAATGTTAACAATTACAAAGGGGGTTACATCTGAATATTTTCACACACATACAGATTTGATTGATTTCTTTCCCAAATTGCATTGACACCAATGTTTCAGGAGTTTAGAGCACAGAAGGACAATAACTGTTTTATTTTCTATTTTGGGTTTATGTATATGCTTTATTTTTTTTAGATTAACAGTTTTTTTTCCCAAGGCATTGTTATGCCATTGTTTCCTCTATGCAAGGATTTGATTTCAAAAACAGCATCATATGTATTAAAACTATATCTTATGAATTTAAATCTGTATTTAACCTGAATGATCTCAAAGTAAAAAAAAAAAAAAGAATTTGTGGTGGCTGTGCTTTAAAATTAAATGATTATCATCTTAATTCAAGTGATGAAGGATTTTGATCATTTTGACAGTAATCAGTCTTGAGTACTACTGTAAGGTTAAATGTTTGCAGGTGATTAACAGTTGAAACATCCTTTAGAAAGTAATCAAAAAGTAATCCAATGTAGTCAGTTACATTCCTTTAATAAGGTAATTGAAATAATTACACTACTTACATTTTAAATAGGGTAACTTGTAATCTGTAACCTATTACATTTCCAAAGTAACCTGCCCAACACTGCTTATGGACTCATATTTTGGCCCGAGGTGATGTTTAAAATTAAAACGGCTTAATGATGCTTTAATGATTTGTTTATGAGTGCACATTACTTTGACATTTTGTTCTAAAACATAAATTATCCCTGTCAAACCATGAATTTTGCAGCTTTTGTTTTTTGTTGTTGCTAACAAGTACACAAAGACTACAACTTCCACAAAAGTATAAGTTTTGATTCATCAAAAAGTATGTAGTCCTTATTTAGCAGCTTGTGCTGAAAAGAAACGCCTTTAAAATGCATATTTGAAGTAATTTATGTTGTAGAGCAAAGCATAAAAGTTAATAAACCCCCAATAGGTACATTCCTAAGGGAAATTAGCCTTCCTGATTTATGTACAGATTGAAGTTAAGACTGCTGAGCTTTACAGTAATCGAAATAAACTGTTCTACTGCCAAGTATAGAGTTTATGGTTGTTGAGCAAAGTAGGGGTGAGTTTATCTGCATTGAATTTAGAGTCCATTTATTACAAAATGATTGCACCAGTACTTTTGTTTTAAATGCCAGTGTATGTTGTATTATAGTAGTCCTTTCAATACTTCAATACTATTCTTTTTTTCTCAGTTTAAGTGGAATGTGTGTTGGTCTGGACCATCTCTTCTGTGAGTGGATATCAGATTTAGCTACACTTTCTTCAGGGCCAATGAACAGGCTGATAGAAGCGTTCTAATTATCTTGAAAGTGATTCAGTGATGAGCCGTTACCCTGTTAGTCGTCCCATTTACATTTTTCAGTGTTTCTTTGGGCAGCCAATTAGGAGGGTTGCAAATTAGGTGCATAATAAGCAGCCAATCAAGAAGAATCATTATTTGCTTAATGGGAAGAAGGATTTTAGTTTTCCCATTTTTTTCACCTTGACATACAATATAATTGCTGATCGCAGTGTGGAAAAGTGGCAAACATCATAATTTTCAATATGTTCTTGGGCCAAAGAGCACATTGAAAACACATCTGTCAGCATCCGTTGTCAAATACGCTTTGACAGAGTGACCTATACGGATGCTGACTCTTGGCTTTAGGCTGTGAAATAATTTCATAATTGTTTTCCACTTGCTAATCATTACTGTGTGTTTGTGCTAAAGCGAAGTGTGGGGTTGTGTTTGTTGGGCAGGCTAAATGTCAAACTGTCATGCTGATTAACAAAATGCAGGAAACTGATTTGTATTCTCGTGTATCTGTCGTGCTGCGAGCCGTAATTGGTGTGAGCTTTTTGGTGTGAGTAATTGGCGAATGCGTTTTAACAGGTCAAATATTCTTATTATCTCCAATGAAAGTGGATTATAAATATGATTTAATTGACTGCTTTGCCCTTTTTATCTCTGAAAGTGCACTATTTGATCTTAAAAAAAATGTGTAGTAATAGTTGCAGTATTTTAGAAGTATCCTCTCTTTTATCACTGCTGGATGAAATTTCATCGTGTGAACTCTTGCTTCTGTGACAGTTGCCAAAGGACATCTCCAGAGCGGTTTATAGAGTGACCTTGGGGCATAAGTTTTGAATATGGAAATTGCTTTCCGTTTTAGGCCCTGATTAAGTGCTTTGCACACAGCATTCTATGCCTATTAAGTATTTAATGTCCGTTTAATGAATGCTCTTATTAAATACCTCTGATGAGTTCTGAAACCTCATAATGAATTTGACACGGTGGCCATGAGCTTCTGTGAAAATTAGCCGTTTACTCTAATGTCTGATCATCAGCCATTACATGTCCAGCTGTGGTTAGTGGAACTGACCTGCGATTAAGTTACGCAATACAGTAGATTTTGGTCCTTAGCTGAAGGATTTAAATGTGGGTTATTTGTTTAGTACATTATATTTCTGTGGATTTTGCATATTGTTGTTGTGCGAGTGCTCACATTTTTATTGAAATAAGTCAGTTTTTGATTAATTTAAACAATTGTATTTCATTTTTCAATTGTTTATTCATTTTAAATAAATAATTTTAAAGTAACATTCTGATACATAATAGGTTTGTATTTTCAATTGTAATTTGTAAAAAATAATTGTATTAATATATTATTTTTAAATTTTTATTTGCTAATTTGACCATTTTTGTGGAGAATATAATGGAGAAATTATTCTATTATTAAGATCAGAAAATTTTTACTGGTGTTTCTGATACTAAATTGGTTTATATTTTAAACATAGGTTTTTTTATGATTTTGAAATTATTTTGTTTGTAATTTTACATTTTATGAATTTTTTATTTAAATTTTTTTTTTCATTTGTGACATTGACCATTTTTGTTCAAGAAATTTTTCTATTATTAAAGTCAGAAAATTTTCACTGTTGGTTTCAGTCCTTCAGGACCCCACTGAACATGTAATTTATGATTATAGTGTTATAATATACTCAGCATCTAGGTTATAATTGCCATAAAAATTGCATGCATGAATTTTGATGGTGTTTGGAGGTCAGAAATCACTTTTCAGCTCAATTCTCAGAGCCAAAAGTTGAGAACTGCTTTCCTTTTCCTCTCTCTCTCTCTCTCTCTCTCTCACACACACACACACACACACCACTTCTATTTGACTTACAAAGGACATAATGATAGTGAGCAAGTCCTTTTGTCACTGATGAGATAAATATTTATGAGCGGGCGTGGAGGCGATTGAACCGACTTTCTTTGGACCGAGGGGCTTCATTAAACGGCAGGCCAAATCACTGAGGTCATGCGGCTGAGTGAGATCCACGTCTGCAGTTCACCGCGTGGGCTCTCTGGAGTGCCCATCAGTGGGCTGCTGTGTAGACATGTAAAAAAAAATCTCCACATGCTGGTATCTTCATATCAAAGAGAGCTGATTACCACCAAATATTTCAAATTGCACTTCCCTCTTTCCCTCTTCAGCATCAAGAGTCCCTTCAATCCCATCGCGGCCTCTTTTCTCTTATTCTTCACTGACAAGTCTATGTACAGGGCCTCAAGAACGTCCGATAAATTGCATGAAGTGAAGAACACATCTGTTGGTTAAATGACATTTGCTGGACTGCGAAAATGAGTCAAGTAAATAATGTTGACGTATAACTAAAGATTTACTTGATTGTAGGAGTTTGTTGTTGCTTATATACTAATAAAAAGTTCTCGAAAATTTTGAATTAGAAAAACTGAAATAGTATTTTCTTATAAAACATGCTGCAATAAACTTAAAACAATTAACTCAATTAATTAATTATTTTCTGTGTATTTATTTTAAATGGTTCAATATTATGTGCTTCATCTCATGTTACATAAATACTCATCATATAAGCATTCATAAAACAAAAGACCAGTGTTGGGGAAAGTTACTTTTAAAAGTAATGCGTTACAATATTGTATTACTCCCTAAAAAAATAACTACACTGTAAAAAGTGATGTTGACTTAACTTAAAAAAGTTGAGGAAACCCGTTGCCTTAAAACTATTAAGTACATAATAATTTAAAAAAAAAAAAAGTTAAGTGAACTTGACAATTCAATTAACTTATTTTTTTAAGTTAAGTCAACTTATCACTTTTTACAGTGTAATAACATTACTTAGTTACTTTTTGTGGAAAGTAATGTGTTACGTTACTTTTGAGTTACTTTTTAAATCTGTGCAAAAAGTTCTTGTTTTACAAATGTAAAAGCCTCTTCACAACAAAAGTGAAATGAATACGCTTCAGGCTGAAGGAAATTTACGTATTTATGTTTATGTATGGAATTTTAAATTTAGGTAAATTTAAACAACTTGAAAAGTGAATTTTGCATCCGATGACCCCTTTAAAAAACAATCAACTAAACTTAAAGAGATAGTTCACATCAAAGATAATTCACGTAGTTTATATAATTTTTTACCTCTGATACATGCAATGTATGCAGATCAGCTGTTAGCATGAAACTGGTTCCCTCTACAAAAAGCCAATGGGTTTTTTCCATAGGCTTTTGGATTATCGCAAAAAATAAGCTCTGTGTGTTCAATCATAGTTCATGAAACTTACACACTTTGTCCATCAAGATAATCTTCACAAAATAATATAACATTGATGAATTTTGATGCCTAAATACAAGCTTTGGAACGTTTAAAACCAAGAATTGACTGCCATTATATGACTGACAGACTGCAACGTTTGAGTTAGAAAAACTTTGTTTGTGTTCTACTGAAGAAACAAAGTCACCTACATCTTGGATGCCATGGGGGTAAGCAGATTTTCATTTTTGGGTGAACTATCCCTTTAATTTTTGGTTGAAGAACAAACCTATCCTGACGTCACAAGGCTAAATTTCACATAAAAATCAACAACAGTAATGTAAAAAAAAAAGTCAAAGAAGGCAACCATAATTATTTATGCGTCAGAGCGTGCTGGAACAATAGGCTGAATGCGAACGAACCACAAAACATTATTTTAGTATAGGTCTTTTCGAATAAATAATAATAATAATAAATCTTACCTGCCATGCTTAAAAAATACTGTAAAAATGTATGCTGTAAAAAAAGAAATAAAGAAAATTGTTTATATACCCATGTTTTCAGTGCAGAGCTCTTTTAAAGTGTTCTTTAAAGTTAAACATTTTCATGTACTCTTTAAAAGTAAAGTTTAAAAAGAAGAATTTTCTAGTTCTTTAAAGAAATCAATACTCCATTAAAATGGTTTTTAAAAGGCGTGAAAAAATTTATTGAAAATATTAACATCAGATTTGCCAGTTATGGAAATGTGACATTTTAAATTCAATTTATACATTAACTAAAATAATTAATATATGTATATATTTAAATCTAAAAGTCATACAAACTGTTGTCTTTTATGTTTTGTAAGTTTTACAAACACCCCATTATTTACAGTTTGTGCTGACTTGGGGAAACGGTATCTCTGCAAAGTTTTCCAGTCTTTTCCCTCAGTAACGAGTGAGTTCTTCTCTGTGTATTATGAGTAAAGCTTTTTAGGTTCTTCATGTAGTTTGGGTTGGTGGGAAAAGGCAGGCATTCTTTTAAACAGCTGGTGCCGATGGGTTAGCCTATGTCTAGAGATGATATCTGGATGACCTTGTCCTGTCCATCTCTGTGTGATAAGATGATCTGACAGATAACTCCCATGAGCCCCCGGACATGTGCTGCTTCATAGCACTCCAACCCTGACAACAGCATGTTGATCCGAGTATATCCGTCTTCTCCTTGGGATGCCATCTTGTTCAGTTGAACTATTAAAAATGCATGAGGAGAGTTGTTTGTGTGTGTATGAAGTGACATCTCAATACTCCAAGTACCACTCCTGATCAGAACTTTTTTATGCTTTATATACACACATAAACACACACCTGAAGTTGTTGTAATGGATTCATGATGTCCAACAACTCTTAAAAACTTGGGTGATGTGGTGGGTGTAGTTTTTTGCTGACACTTTTAATGTCACATTTTTTTAATGTTCCCATAGCTCAGAATTTCACGTACTGTATGTACATTTTTAAACCTACACTACATGTAAAGCTCAAAGTATGATGTTCCTTATTGTGATAGACTGGACACAACTTTCTGAAGAAGCTTCAAAACAACCCTCAGTCTGGGATAAGAGACATGATGTGCGTCAGTCAGAGCGAAGAATCTGCCAGCCGTCAGCTCAAGCACCAATCATGACCTGCCATTCACAACATCCTGAAATCTTCAATGTTCAGGCATCACGTGCTTCCCTATAAGGTACAGTGAGGTCCAAATTCTTATACCACTAGTAGAGATGCTTGTATTTGTATTTTTAAAATAATTTCTCATTACAAGTATATTTAATTTTCAGTCTGAAATTTTATGTGTGGGATTAAAATTAATTTTAAGTCTTAGTTTTTGGTGTCTTTTCAGGGCTCACGTCTATGGTTAAAATGGTTAATCCCAGGCTCATTCGCAATACGTGTCTATAAATACATTTCTGCAACACCGTCATTATGTACCTTACTGCATGTTTCGCGGCAGTTTCAAAGTGAAACATCCAGTGAGTGGCGCTAAAATGCGGGTTAAAACATGACCCTGGCACGTATTTGTTACGTTGATATAGGCACGTATTGCTGTTTGTATTACGTTGCTTCAGGTACATATTCAAATATCCGTAATTCAAATATCCGATGAGTGTCGCTAAAAGTTAATTCTCTATCGTGTTGGAAATATCCCCTACGCCAAACCCAACCCTAAACCTACCCGATAGTGTTAACAAATGCAAAAGTGATATAAAAACGGATTTGTTGATGCAGCCAGGCGATTTTAACTTCCTTTAAACGTCTGAGCTGAGCTGTTTTGTTGAACCGTAGGTTTTTGTTTTGTCTTATAAATTGAGCTCTTCATCTCTCAAGTGCAACACCGTATCACGTGAGCTACCAAGAAAACCTACGGAATTAGAAAACTCGTGCATATGAAGCTGTGTACAGGTGCATCTCAATAAATTAGAATGTCGTGAAAAGTTCATTTTTTCTTGTGTTATTTCAAAAAGTGAAACTTTCATATATTTTAGATTAATTGCATGTAAAGTAAAACATTTCAAAAGTTTTTTTTGTTTTAATTTTGATGATTAGAGCTTACATCTCATGAAAGTCAAAAATCAGTATCTCAAAATATTAGAATATTTACATTTGAGTTTCAATTAATGACCATCCCTACAGTATAAATTCCAGGTATCTCTTGTTCTTTGAAACCACAATAATGGACTGCTGACTTCGCAATGATCCAGAAGACGAACATTGACGCCCTCCACAAAGAGGGTAAGTCACAGAGGGTCATTACTGAAAGGTGTGGCTGTTTACAGAGTGCTGTATCAAAGCATATTAAATGCAAAGTCTGGAAGGAAGAAATTGGGTAGGAAAATGTGCACAAGCAACAGGGATGACCGCAAGCTTGAGAATACAGTCAAGCAAAGTTGATTCAAACACTTGGGAGAGCTTCACAAGGAGTGGACTGAAGCTGGAGTCAGTGCATCAAGAGTCACCACGCTCAGACGTCTTCAGGAAAAGGGCTACCAAGCCACTTCTGAACCAGAGACAACGTCAGAAGCATCTTACCTGGGCTGTGGAGAAAAAGAACTGGACTGTTGCTCAGTGGTCCAAAGTCCTCTTTTCAGATGAAAATCATTTAGAAACATAAAAACACATAAAAGCTTCCAAAGTTTTGGGCCTCTGGTGGGCCACAGAGGTATTGCAGGGTGCCCATTGCCTAGGCTAAGTCAATCCAATGAACATTTTCTCTGTTCTGAAATGTTTTTCTCATAATATCAGTAAATAATATATCAAAACTAACTTTTGGAGCCTTTGCTTTTTTGGAAGCTCAGTTCTAGTAAGATTATATCAAACAATAACATGTGCAATAATAATTTAAAATGCAACTGAGAAAGATTTGTGCATGTCCACATATTTATTCAGTCAATGAGTGAATCAACCCACACCTGAACTCCCTTAATGAACCATGAGTCATTTTTCAGTTATGTCAGTAATGAACCATTAACTGTTACTGTGATGTATACTAGACTTACATCAATCTATTTATTATTTGTTCATATAACATGTTAAATGCAAACATTTTGACAACAGGGTTTGGTTGTAAAAAATAATAATAGTATTCTATAATAAATGTTTGTCAGCAGGATCTTGTGAAAGTATGACATTTTCTCATGGTCATTGTGGAAATTTTGTTTAATAGTTCTAAATCATCAATATTTTTTATTCAATTTATGTCATAGTGTTTCTGTTTTAATTTTTTTTATTTTAAAAACTGTTTATTTCCTGGTTTAAATGTGATTTTGAATTAGACTTTTTACTCCACTTTCAAGCTATGAAACTCAAGTGGCCATTCAGTTGTCCTCTTTTAGTTTGTCCATTGTATGCCTTATTTATTTTAAAGATTGTATTCTATGTCAAGAGCATCTTCTCTACAGCAATTTAGACAAACAACACAATCTCATTTCACTCTCATAACAGGAAAAGCAATTATTCTTCTGAGCAACATCTAAGTGGTTTCACACAAGGACCTGTTTTTGTCATCTAAACACCTTTTTCGTGGCTAAATGGATATTTTCTGGTTATGTGTCTCCAATTGCAAGTTTATAACTCACAATGTGACTTGGTCTTTGCTTACAAGACATATCAATGTGATATTGAAGTCCTGCAGCACCTAACTCTGATAACCTGCAGTGGCCTCTGAGAGCTTTTTGCACTTTTATTCCATTATTGCTAAGTTCATACAGACCCACCTGTACATGGGGAACACACATGAGTGATTGTGAGCTGGCTTTAATCTGTCTCGCCGCGCTGTGCCTGGGGAGGGCTGCAGGTGGCTCAGACCACATGGAGCCAATGCCAACAGCACAGCGCTTCCTAACACACAACACCACTCCAGCACTGAACTGTGTGCTTTTCAGTAGCTGCAGATTTCAGATAGAACTACATTCCTTTGATTAATTATTTGACTTTCTGAGTGGTCTGTGCCTACATGGAAAAATATTGATATTCCTCGTAGATGTCTCTTACATGACTTTTCAACTGCATATGAAAAGAGAAGCAATCGATGGATAATTAAATATTATTGACTAATCTTTTTCATTTATGATTTCTCGGATTCTTTTTCCTGCGAGTTGAATCAAGAAAGGGAATGCTCTGAGACCACATCATTAAAAATCTGGACATAAATGTAAAGATTAATAATTTAGTAAAGTGTAAAACAATGTAGCATTATGATTGAAATGAATAAAAAGATAGGCTACTAACTATTTCTAGGTCACTAGTAAAATAAGGAATACAAGTTTACATTTAGTTTATCAAAAATACAGTAAAAATATTAATACATTGAAATACTATTACATTTTAAAATGTAATTTATTCCTGTGATGGCAAAGCTAAATTTTCAGCAGGTTCACCAGAAATCATTTTAATATGCTGATTTGCTGCTCAAGGAACATTTCTTATTATTAAAGTTATAAATGGTTGTGCTTCATTATGTGTTTTTTGTTTGTTTGTTTTGAAAACTGATACTTTTTTCAGGATTCTTTGGTGAATCGAAAGTTGAAAAGAACAGCAGTTATTTAAAATTGAAATCTTTTGTAACATTAAAAAAAAATGTTTTACTGTCACTTTTAAATTAAAGGCAGCTTTGTTGAATGAAATAATTAATTTATTAAAATAAATCATACGCTAAGTTCTTTTACACAAACTTGAAATATTAAAATTCATGTTATTTTTTTAATGACATATTTCTAATTATTTTTGCTAAAACATTATACATATAAAATATTTCCTTAAGTATTAACCTTTGGATCTGAGATGCTTATTCGACTTTAAAATGATACATTAATTAAAGTCACAAAAAGTAAACAGTACTGTAAAAAAATGTCAACAAACTTTAATGTGTTTATATGTTTATATGAGCCAGATTTGTTTGTGCCCCTGATGGCAAGCCTGCGTTTTTTTGATAAGTCGGTTCTTTCCTTTCACATGAGAATTCTTCTGCGAAACAGACCAACATCCTTTGCCAGTTTCCTGTAACCATAGAGATAGTGAGTTCAGCCAATCCCCAGCCAGGACTGAGTGGAATGTTTTCCTGAACTCTCTATGAATTTCCTTCCACGACAAACGCTCTCTCCCACATTTTTAGAGCACAGCTCTCAATCGTTACCCTCGTCGGGAATACGTCTATGGAATTCTGTGGAAAAAGTAAGTTTTTAATTCCTTTAAAGTTCATTTCTGCTCAAATATTTCATTTCCACGGTATTATAAGTTATGCAAACCTCAGAAGACTGGATGATTATGCTTTTGCAAAGTCTGTAGATACAGCACACTTCATCTCATAGTTACAGCTCAAACTGCCTCACAAATGCTTCGATATTGGCTCAGCCTCAGCAGCTCTCTGGTGTGCAAGACTCACCGAAGCCTTTGATTACATTCTATATTAGACCCGAGATCTCCACAGGATGGCCAGCTCAGTAGACTGATCTCAGCAGGTTAACCACTTACATATTTCAGTCATTCACACAAAGGCTCATTCTGTTCCAGTGCTGTTTTAATTGAGCACCAGGAGTCGCCATCAGGCCCCGATCCAACTCCTGGGATTGCAAACCATGTTCTCCAGAACAGATGTTCAGCAACGGTCGACTGCATTTGCCTCTGCTGAGACACTTCCAAAATTGGGGTTTGCAGAAATGCCATAGAAGAACCATTTTGGTTCCCCAAAGAGCAGTTTTTCCATTGTAAAAAAACCTTTTCTGGAACCATAGATACCAATAGAGTGTGTGGCTGAGAAACACATGTCTGGATTGACAGGAGCTATGACCACTGAAAGTACAGACAGATCCCTGATAGTTTTCCCTAATGTTCCTCTCAGGAAGACATCTTCTGTGAATCAGTCATCCATAGGCTGTAGGACTTCAAATCTGCCTGATGTTTGCTGGGACTTTGAGCTTAGTTTGGCTGTGGTGTTGATGGTCTTGGCTGGGATTTTGATCTTGGCATTGCTGTACTGGGTGCTCCTGCTGCGCCACAGGCTCCGCGTCGCTCAGGCTGGGAACACTCTGGAATACTTTGGTTTCTACCACATGGCTCAGTATGATCTAAAAGAGCTGCCCGTAGTGACCCCTTCTCTTCCCTCCCCACCTCCACCTGTTCCTCCACCTCCTCCTCTTCACGTCACTCCACCTCCACCGCCCGTGTTGTATATGTCCACCCCCATCATCCACACCACCCCACCCAGCCCTCACCCGTCATGTGGAGCCAGCTCGGACGCAGAGGTGTATTCGCGGATCGGAGTCCTTCGACCCACAAGACCCTCCAGTGTGAGTCAGACCCAGGTGATCCTGTTTGAACACTCTGCTCTTTGACGGACTGATGCTTTCAAGTACAAGCACAGCTGTCTTCATTTCAGCTGTTTAAAGTCGTGTGGATATTTTGGGCTGTTTTGTCTTATTTAAAGTGTCTGGGGTAGATCAGACAATCACTCTCTTTTTTAAGTACGTTCATGTTTTTTTTTAGATGTGTTACATTTAAAAGCTTTCATATGTGTTTCCTATGTTAGGAAAAGTAACAGGAAAAGGGTTTGTTTTGAAACAAACATATTGCTCTTTTTCCTGAATCTGCCTTTGTAATTTCCTTTAAAGGGTGGGATTTCCTGAGGAGACTTTCCATTGCTTTGTTCCTCTCTGCCTCTTAGGATTTTAATGTTCAATGTTCTTTTACTCTCACTGTCTTAGCAAATATACTTTAGGTTAATATCAAATAAATAAGTCTAAAAATAATTCCGTATTATAAAATAAATAAATGTATACACACACTACCATTAAAAAGTTTGAGGTTGGTGTGATTTTTTATTTTATTTTATTTTTTTGAAAGAAGCTTCCTATGCTCACAGGGCTGTATCAGTGAAATCAGTCAAATATTGTGACATATTTTCTATTTTAAACTATAATTTATTCCTTCCTGTGACTGCAAAGCAGAGTTTTCAGCAGCCATTACTCTTTAGTGTCACATGATCCTTTTAATATGCTGATTTGGGTCTGAAGAAACAATTTTTATTATTATCAATGTTGAAAATGTTTTCTTAAAACCATAATTCTGTAACCAAAACACAGTAAATAAATGCTTCAGTTGCAGTAGCTGTGTAAATTACAACACATCGCAGCTGTGCCCTGTGTCGTCTCTGAAATGAATATGTTGTTCATGTACAAACATTCTAAGGCCACAAAGTGTATCTGAATAATTGATGACCCTCTACCATTTCCTTTTCTCATAATGTATAATTTAGCATTGTGAAATAGCTGCGGGAGGAATATGATAATTGTGGAGCAAAAGTTCACGACCTTGTTTTTGAACTGAAAACTTGCAGTGGATTTTATATTTTACTCAGTGAATATAAGTGGTCTAAATAATATTTTCCAAACATTTGATGTATTTAAATCAACGATTAAGACATTGTATGCTATTCACAGCTATAATATGACTTAATTATTCAGTCATAGTTAATTTGATGTGCAAGTTCTATTGTCCTGTTTAATTGCTGTATAGGTCTGCCTGTGTATATGATAAAAGAAAGCGGTCATTTTTGTTTAGAAAATGAGTTTGCAATGATACTCTTAATTTCAATATCACTTTTGATTGTCTGCAAAAACATACCAGAACAAAAAAAAAAAAAACAGATTAGAACATATTTCTCTGACGTGTCTTTAAGCAAACAAAATTTGTCACTTGAAGTGTTTGTCAAAATAAAGCAATATATTTTTCAACACTGAGAATATTTTATGGATAATATAGGAGTCAGTTCCATCCAATATTGCATATGTGCATGATTGCATGCGTGAGTGTCTTTTATTTTTACACCAAGCTGCATGTTTGTGCTTTGTGCTTGACAGTCTAAAACTTTTGATAGTAGGAAACAAGAAAATACATAAAATGAACAAACTATATTTTGCAGTAGTGAAAATATACTGCATTTTTGGTGCCACAAACACAAAAAGTGTCTCCTATGAAGCAGATGTGACTTTGATTCTAGTATCATGTACCGATCCCACTTTCCCTCGCCTTCATTTCCTGTCTCCTCTCAACTGTCTCTTTCATTAAAAATGGCAAAAAGCCCAAACCTAAAATAGCAATAAACAATAAATTTCAATTTTGTGGAATACTGCCTGTTCCTGTCTGCTTTCTCATATGTGGAAAGCTTTTCTTCTGTCCTGATTTTGAATGAAGTGTTTTGGAAATCTTACCTTTCATATGTCCTCTAACTGAAGTTGGAATACTAGCACCTGCCACCTCTGGGAAAGCGTTCATTGACATACACTCCAGCTGTAATTGTGAACCATAGAACTACATTTTTTGCTGTTTTATTTTAGGTCTGTTTGACAATTGTTGCTAGTGTGCACAAGACCCAAGAAAGCCGTTTTTTGGATGTACCAATTCCCCTGTGAATTACATATGGCTGAGCTGCGTTCTTGAGTTTAAACCTTTGTATCTTGCCCGCTGTGAAGACGGCCACTCGAGAATCGGCGTTCAGCTGGCTGGATTACATTGGACTTTCCAGAATCTCTGCTTTTGACGGTGCATCTGCCTCTGATTATTCTTGGTTGAAAGACTGAGAAATATTCAGAATGTATAGATCTCAAACTGAATAACTAGAGTTTGTAGAAAGTCTGATTATGAAATTTCACCTGAAGTGGTCTTGGTGTCACACTTTTTTAACCTGAAAAACTGTTTTATATGATTGCTTAACTGATTTTTCAAAACTGTAAATATAACAAATCTTAGTATGGAGTATGTTTTATAGGCTGCTACAAAATATTGTTTCAATCTGTCTGAAATTCCATGTTTATTATTAATGTGTTTACCTTTTTGTACACTGAAAAAAGGCAACAAACAAGAAAAAATCTTCAGGAACTGCTAGTAAATTTCACAAATAATTGAAAAAGGGCAAGTAACACACTGAATTAAACAAGACATTTTGAAGTAGAAAGACTGAAATTATAAAAAAAGCTAAAAAAACTTTGAAAACAACTTTGAAAAATAATTTACAGTGTAATTATTTGTAAAATTTACAAGCAATCTATGAGTGAATCACACTACAAATGCTTAATATTTTATTAATCATATTTCAAGGCTGAAACCCAATAAAAACCTAAATATTCACTGGATACCTACATAAATTTAGCTCTTTTCCTCACATAAAACAATTGGATGGATTTAGAAGATTTGGAGCGTTGTGGACTATTTTTTGATGCTTTTTTGCCCCTTTTAGATTTTATAGACCCAGTTATGCTCTTTTTGGCTGAGAAGGTTTATTTGTTATCCAGTTAGTTTCAAACTGTTTCTACTGTATATTTGTTAGCAAGCTCTCAAGATTTTCTTGCAGAGCTGTAACCCAAAATAGACAATAATGGACCTCACCAGTGTTTGTTGAGCGATCAGCAGTGGTTTCTCGCCAGGGTTCTGGAGGTTTCTCATTGTTAATAAATAGCTGTGGATCCTCAGGTCGCTAAATCATGCCAGCTGTGGGTGTGCACGTGGGCTCTGTGTATTGTCCTAGGCCTTTGATCAGATAATTGCACCTCAGACCCAGAGTTTGAAACATCTGAGTGTCGCTATGGTGACCAGCATCACTGTGTCTGCTCTGTTGAGTGGCTTTTAGTGATTCAGACACAACTGGATGGCAGGCCTGCTGTAGCAACTTTTGAGACTATATAGCACAATCCTCCAAAAAACAAACAAACAAATATTCCATAGATTTGTTGGTTTGATGGGACACACAAGATTTTGAGTTTGAACTCACAAGTATGTAGCCCAGTTGCTTGTTTAATGACTTTTCACATTTTTATTTTCAGCACTGATGGAACAGACAATTTTGTTTCAACAAGAATTCATCAGTTGACATAAACAGTGAAGCTGGGGACCTGTTAATATAATTCATTGGAACAATTTGCACTGGCACATTCCTGATCATGTAAAAGCCTTGAGATTTCGATTATCACAGAAATAAAGAGATATGTGCCATTGAGCATCTTGTTGCGAAAACATTCTTTTATGAAGGGATCTGTTAAGAGGATCTTTCGGCCTCTTCATTGCTCCTTTGTATCCATTGTTTCATGCAGGGTTTCCACAGGGGATGAAGGCGCAAGTCAGGATTAATGGGTTTTAAAGTGCCTGGCAAAGAGGAAAAGTGTAAAGACGCATTTAAATGATGGACTGAAAGTGACGCATCAATAAATTTATAGCTGTCTCTTGAGAAAATAACAGCTTCCATATATATATATATATATATATATATATACAAATGTTCAAATGGCAAATATCGAAAGGTCACTTCCTGTGATTAACTTTTTTGAAATCCTTGATCTTAAATGTGGTCATGTGCCATCAGGCATAATATAAAAAAATTTAATGGGTTTACATTTATAATATACATATTGATACTTATGTAATGGATATGCATATGCCTCCCTCAATCCAAGTCAATGTTATAAACATAATATCTTCACAGGCGTCAAATGTTCAAGGTGACGATTCATAAAAGGGGTGCTAGAATTTTATTTTCTTACTATTATTTAATTTGATAAACAGCTTTAGAATATTCTATTCATCAATACAATTACTTTTAATTATTTAATTCAATTCTTCTTCTTTGTGCATTGCACAGCTTGTTTTTCTCATTTATATTTATCATTTTTTAGTTAAATAATAAAGAAAACAATCAGAAGGACAAGGACACAAGGTAAATGTACAGTGGGACTTTTTATTTTTTATATCATGGACATGATCTTTGTTTGTCATTGACATGAAATAAGCATTTTCAGTACACATTATGTAACCTGATATCATAACATATACATCTGATATATAAAATCAGGATGAATCATGTATATTTATAGTGGTACTAAAGAGCAGGTTTTCAGTTCTGTTAAAATACACCACTATTGTTTTTCTGAGCAATCAATACTGGTTAAACTCGTGTTTCTGACAGTTAAAACTGAAAAGACGGTATGTTTATGGTCTGCAAAAATGGCATTTAATGATTTTCTTGAAGGCGCTCTGAAAGTCTTTATTGAAGTACGCGTAAATGATGGGGTTCAAAAGCGAGTTTGAATACCCGAGCCAATTAATGACGTCGATGAGCCACAAAGGCATATCACAAGACGGACAAAAAGGCAGCACGATCGCTTTGATGAAGAATGGCAGCCAACACACAATGAAAGTGCCCATTATAATGCCCAGAGTCTTCACTGTCTTGCGCTCGCGCGCCAAGGCGAGCTTCCTCTTCGCCTCGGTGTTCTTCTCGTGTTTGTTCTCGAACAGAGGGACAGAGTTTGGCGTGTTGGGCAGAGGCAGGTTGTTTTTGGAATTGCTGTGAACCTCGATGATCTCCAGAGACTCGCCGTCTTCCGCGTGTTTCACCGCGCCGTTTACGCACGCGGCGGGCTTGGGTTCGACGGCGCTTTTCCAGTTTTTGCCCAGCTCTCCGTTCGCGCGCTTAAAAAGCGCAGGTGACACAGTCAAACATTTCACCCTCTTCTTCTCAGGTTTTCGAACGGTTTTGCGAATGCGAAATCTCGCCGCTTTGAATATGCGTCCGTACAAGACCAGCATGAGAATCAGAGGGATGTAAAACGCGCAAAAGGTGGAATAAATAGTGTACCATGGGTCGTGGCTGATCATGCAAGCTTCGGGATTGGCCATGTCTTCTGCTTTACTCTTGGGTTGAGATTTCATGATCAACATGGGTGGAATTGATATGGAAAAGCCGACAAACCAGGTAACGGTGATTAAAAGAGCGGCACGTTTTAATGTCCTTTTCTTCATGTAGTCTATTGGGTCGGTGATCGCCCAGTATCTATCCAAAGCGATAGCGCACAGGTGCAGAATCGAAGATGTGCAACATAAAATGTCTAAAGAAATAAAAATATCACAAGTTACCTGTCCAAGCGTCCACTTGTCTAAAACTTGGTAAAGAGCCGCCATTGGCAACACAAGCACCGACACCATGAGGTCCGTCACGGCAAGTGATCCGATCAGGTAGTTTGCAACATTCTGCAGGGATCTTTCCAAAGCAATAGCCGCCACAACACACGCGTTTCCAAATATGGAACATAGAATGAGCGCGCCGATCAGCAAAGACGTGGAGATCTGATAACTTAGTGGAACCTTCACAGGTAAAGTCACATTGTCGATTTGCTGATCTAAGCCACTGTCGTTCTGAAATAAGAACGTGTCGTTGTTTTCTTCCATGTCGTGTAGCGCGTAAAATCAGCAAAACCTCTTTAAACAGCACTACTCCATTCAGAGGAGCTCATACACTTGAAGGCGATGCCAACCATCAACATTGTTACTGACGACTTGTGACGACGCGGCTCCATTTATATCAGCAGTGACTCTAGACGTCAGTTACCTACGCAGGTGTACCGGGTGGGCTTGGCATATAATTTGTACGCGCGTTTTTCCAGAATTTCTTTCAGTGAGATCCATCCATCCTCATCGTCTGATTTGTAGCAACAAACTATTGAAGCAATTCCAACAGGTGAATGCTTGAACAAAACTTTTCAGGAAGGGGTCCAATTCCCTGAATTTACAAAGGAGTGAACTTTTTCTGTAGAAATGCACTTTTTCTTCAGGTAGGCTAATAGCCTATAGCGCGTGTTTTCGATCCGCTCGGCACCGACACCCGTCGAGGTGAAAATTGTATTGCTGCTGCTGCTGCCACCTGCTGTAGTGCGCCTGCTGCTGAGAAAACTGAACGTTTGGCCCAAACACCTCTCCTTCATCCAGTCCCCCACATAGTGTAGCCTATAGGGTGTTGGGAAGGTTACTTTGGAAATGTAGCGTAATAGGTTACAGATTACAGGTTACCCTATTTAAAATGTAATAATAAGTAGGCAAGTTATATATTTCAATTATTTAATGTAACTGATTACATTACTTTTTGATTACTTTCCTAAATTTCTAATGAATATTTTCAACTGTTAATCATTTTGAAACATTTAGAGCAAGCTCTGTTAACCTTACAAAACTGATTACTATTAGATATTCAAAATCCTTCCCTTGAATTAAGATGATTATTTAATTTTAGCACAGCGACACAAAATCAGACTTTACCCCCTCTTTTATGTCGAGATCATTATGAGGTTAAATACAAATTTAAAATCATAAGATATGATACTGTTTTTTAAATCAAATCCTTGTAGGCTATAGGTACGACAGGAAATACTGTTATCTAACAATGCTTTGGAGAAAAACAGTTAGCCTAATCTTATAAAAATAAAGCATATACAGGTGCATCTCAATAAATTAGAATGTAGTGAAAAGTTAATTTATTTCAGTAATTCAACTCAAATTGTGAAACTCGTGTATTAAATAAATTCAATGCACACAGACTGAAGTAATTTAAGTCTTTGGTTCTTTTAATTGTGATGATTTTGGCTCACATTTAACAAAAACCCACCAATTCACTATCTCAACAAATTAGAATATGGTGACATGCCAATCAGCTAATCAACTCAAAACACCTGCAAAGGTTTCCTGAGCCTTCAAAATGGTCTCTAAGTTCGGTTCACTAGGCTACACAATCATGGGGAAGACTGCTGATCTGACAGTTGTCCAGAAGACAATCATTGGCACCCTTCACAAGGAGGGTAAGCCACAAACATTGCCAAAGAAGCTGGCTGTTCACAGAGTGCTTTATCCAAGCATGTTAACGGAAAGTTGAATGGAAGGAAAAAGTGTGGAAGAAAAAGATGCACAACCAACCGAGAGAACCGCAGCCTTAGGATTGTCAAGCAAAATCCATTCAAGAATTTGGGTGAACTTCACAAGGAATGGACTGAGGCTGGGGTCAAGGCATCAAGAGCCACCACACACAGACGTGTCAAGGAATTTGGCTACAGTTGCCGTATTCCTCTTGTTAAGCCACTCCTGAACCACAGACAACGTCATAGGCGTCTTACCTGGGCTAAGGAGAAGAAGAACTGGACTGTTGCCCAGTGGTCCAATGTCCTCTTTTCAGATGAGAGCAAGTTTTGTATTTCATTTGGAAACCAAGGTCCTAGAGTCTGGAGGAAGGGTGGAGAAGCTCATAGCCCAGGTTGCTTGAAGTCCAGTGTTAAGTTTCCACAGTCTGTGATGATTTGGGGTGCAATGTCATCTGCTGGTGTTGGTCCATTGTGTTTTTTGAAAACCAAAGTCACTGCACCCATTTACCAAGAAATTTGGAGCACTTCATGCTTCCTTCTGCTGACCAGCTTTTTAAAGATGCTGATTTCATTTTCCAGCAGGATTTGGCACCTGCCCACACTGCCAAAAGCACCAAAAGTTGGTTAAATGACCAAGCTGTTGGTGTGCTTGACTGGCCAGCAAACTCACCAGACCTGAACCAGACTTGTCAAGAGGAAAATGAGAAACAAGAGACCAAAATAATGCAGATGAGCTGAAGGCCTCTGTCAAAGAAACCTGGGCTTCCATACCACCTCAGCAGTGCCACAAACTGATCACCTCCATGCCACGCTGAATTGAGGCAGTAATTAAAGCAAAAGGAGCCCCTACCAAGTATTGAGTACATATACAGTAAATGAACATACTTTCCAGAAGGCCAACAATTCACTAAAAATGTTTTTTTTTTTTTATTGGTCTTATGAAGTATTCTAATTTGTTGAGATAGTGAATTGGTGGGTTTTTGTTAAATGTGACCCAAAATCATCACAATTAAAACAACCAAAGACTTAAACTACTTCAGTCTGTGTGCATTGAATTCATACACGAGTTTCACAATTTGAGTTGAATTACTGAAATAAATTAACTTTTCCACGACATTCTAATTTATTGAGATGCACATGTATATAATAACCCAAATAGGAAACGAAACAGTTATCAAATAAGCGTTCTGTTCTGTGTCCTAAACTGCTGAAATATTGATGTCTCACAGGGGCGGATCTACCAGCGTGGCACGGGGTGGCACGGGGTGGCAAATGCCACACTAAGAAAAAGCTGTGCCACCCCACCTGCCACCCCAGAATTATCACAGAATAAAATATAAATGTAAGCAGTGTTTCATGTGCTACTTTTCAGCCGCGGCGATGACAGCGCGCGATGGTGCACGATGGCTGCACGCGCACGCAGCGCGCCCAGTGTAGTCGGCTTCATTAACAAATGACTCTTAAGAACCGGTTCTTTTTAAGTCAAAAAGACAAAGCGCAGCCCATTCACTAATGAATTGTTTTTACATTGGTTCGTGAATCAGATACTGCTTCTCGGTTTATTCAGAAGTCCTCTGAGAAATCTAATCCCGTCCGGATGTTTCTGAGATTCATCCCGTAATTGTTTGGTGATCCGATTCTCCGACCGCTCGCTCCACTTTCATCATGGATATAGAGGCCTTTCTGCCATATCGGACGAAACAATAACATGGAATCAATAAGAAGATGCCGATCACGAAAAAGCAGAGTTAGGTAAGAATCTTGTATTGCAGTTTTCTCGATTGTTAACATAACTGATTTTAGTTGGCCCATTTTCCCAAATCATTAATTCAGTTCTCAAAACAAAGACACATTTCTCAAAAAGTTTAACAATGAGTAAGTTAAACATTCGGTAGCAAAACTGATGACACCAATCAACTGAGAGAGAAGAGAGCTGAACGAATAATATACATGGGTTTTATACTTACACATTCAGTATAATTACAGTACAGTACCAGTACATTAGATGATGGAAATTTCACTATTCTATATGTACAGTAAACTGCTGCACATGTTGTACACCTTCAAACATGTGACTGTCAAATTTCATTTGTAGCCATTTTTTTTATGTGTAGGCCTACTGTATGTTTGCAGAACTGAGAAATGACTGCCTAGAGAAATAGCTAGTCTTGTGTCAGGAGACCAGGAAACTGCTGTAGTACTGTATTCTGTAATGAAATTTGACCAAATGTGCAGAGGATGCTGAATTTACTTTTTTAAATTTTATTTTATTTTGTACTGTACTGTATTGTGGTGCATACCAAGTTCATATACAATTCTCTGGTATTTGAACTTTTCTAGTGTTTTTCATCTACTGCAAGATTATTTTGCAGTAGTAAAATGAAAATGATCTGTTCCCAAAAGTTCATTGCTGAATTATTATTATTATCTGTAATTTAATTCATGTTGTATACTGTAATAGACATTGAGCTGCAAAAATAATTCCTGAATCCTAATAAGAGTTTTTTGTTAAGTGTTATTGATCTCATGAGTGTTCACTGGGCAGGAAAGTCATCTGTGTATTTGAATAGTAAGCATTTAAGAATACCTGTAATAACTAGATTGAACAGTTTGAAAGACAAATTTATGCTGGCTTGTCTTAAAGTCTTGTTTAAGAAGCATAAATAGTTTGGTCAGTTAGATGTTCTAGATGTTTGCTAAAGTGTTGCTAGCTGGTTGCTAGGACATTCTGGGTGGTTGATAGGCTTTCGCTATGCAGTTGCTGGGGTGTTGCTAGACTATTGATAGTGTGTTCTGGGTGATTACAGACATTCCCACCTCTGGTAATAACAGAATGTCTTCTTTAATGATACAAGCTCAGAAACATTTATAACCTGTTAAAGTTTTTTGTATATATTGTGTATTGACTGGGTGCCATGATGGATATTGAAATGTCGTTATTTATTTTTCATTTTAAACAGTATAGATTAGGTCCCACTTTATATTAGGTGGCCTTAACTACTATGTACTTACATCTGAATTAATAATTTGGTACAATGCACTTATTGTGTACATACATGTTTTTACATTGTACTTATATTTTTTAAAATACCTATATGTAATTACATCTGTAATTAGTTTCTGTAATTACATTTATAATTACACTGTTGACCCATCCTTAAACCTAAAGTAAACTGATACCACCAAACCTGTCCCTAACCTTACCCATATCCCACCTCAACCCAGGTGAAAAAGACGCAGTATTAAATGTATTAAAAATATACTTGAAATTCAAGTAGTATGTTTATAATACATTTGTATTCCCAACATGCTTATTTGAAGTGCATTAAAAATATACTGAATTGCATTTTAATATATTTCTAAAAAGTATACTAGAAGTACTTTTGTATTAAATATATGCTTAGTTATACTTCTAAGAAATATGCTAAACAGAAGCATACTTTTAATGTGTTTATAAAAGTATACTAGAAATACTTTGGTAATAAATATATGCTTAATTACACTTTTAAGGAATATGCTAAACACAAGCACACTATTACTATATTTCTAAAAAGTATAGTAGAAATACTATGTTAATAAATATATTCTTAATTACACTTTTAAGGAATATGCTAAACACAAGCATACTTTTGGTGACGTTTTAGTGTATTTACAAAAAACACACTTATGTTACTCTTACTTAAAATATATTTTGTGTGTACTTTGTGTAAGAACATAACAAAATGATTACACTTTTAGTAGGTTTTTAATGTACTTTATATTGCAGTAGGCCTACACATGGTTATATTTTAAATACTATTTATGTATTTATAATTTTAATATTTGGAAAAGTACGATATTGTGAAAAACATTTTTTACATTTACAATGTACAAACCTTTGTCAAATATTATTAACCATTGCAGTATTTAAAATATGTTGTTTAATATGGGTTATGCTACTTTGGTTGATTAGGCTGTTGTTCATTACATGATACATTAATTGTAATAAGCTAGGTGTTTATAAACTTGTTCAAGCTTGACGCCTTTATTTTCTAATATACATTTCTGAAATTCCCACAAGGATTTCAACATCATATCTGAAATGAGAAAAAAAAAAAAACACGTTTATTTGTGTTTAAATTCAAACAACACAGACTAAACCTGATTGGTTCCAGAGCCATTGAACGGCTCTGATTGGTTCGTATGATAATGAGCTCGCAGCAGAGAGCTTCGTAAATCAAATATGATGCGTGTGCAAATGTCCCTTGAATGTGAATATAAGTCTAAATTTAAACAGTATTATATTATATAGAGCGATCGTGTCTCTTTAGGGCGCTTGGAGGAAACCACGCAATTCATATGGATTACTTTGGCGATGTTTTTTTTGCGATGAACTTTTTGAAACGTGAACATCTTTGATGAATCTTTGGCATAAAGCGACCATGGCATAAAGCGGTATGTTCTTATTTTTACCAGCTTCTGCGAGCGTGTATGGCGTCTGGCTTCAGAACCTCACTGTGACTTCAGGTAAGATTTGTATCTAATTAACGTTATTTGTCTGTACCAGTCATGTTTTTGACACATGCATTGGCAGAAAAAAATTAAATAAAATTAGTTAACATTAACATTCTTTTATTTGCAACATGAAGTATATTTATTTCTGATTTCCTGAACAATTTGGCTTCATTGTAATGAGGTTAATGATCTTTGAAAAACCATGATTATGAACATACAATTACTTTGTCTTGAGCTGATCAGCAAACTGTGGTAGTGTTGGTTGATTGGTGTCTATATTTGTTCAAGCTTGACAACCTTATGACTTTATTTTCTAATATATATATTTCTCATTACAGATAAGAACAAAGATTAAATTGTAAGAAGGGTTGCTTATAAAAGCGTACATCTGAAACTGCTGAGACTGGTAAGGTTTGTGACTATATTTCCGACCAGGTATATTGTTCTGTCATTCTTAAATAGAAAACAAATCATCAATCATCATTTGCCTTTTTTGTGTTTGTGTGCGTGTGAGAAATATTAACATTTGTTGTTTTTCAGATCAGCTGCTATAGAAGACAAACTTAAATCTGAGTGCAGAGACATGGAAAGGAATAGTAAGTATATTTTAATGTCGATCTCCTCTGTTATAGAGATTTTTGAATCAGGCCTAATAGAGGGGGATTCGGTCAATCTTGGAAGAAAAACGTTAGCAATGGGTCCATTCCAGGTAGCTAATTTGTGCTTCTTTTCAGTCATTCATGTAAAAATCTGTTATCTAATTTTGTTTCTGTTTTGTTTTTTTTCTAAAGCTGCAAGACACTACTGACTAGGCTGTGCCCAGGTCTCCGGAACCTGCGACGATGCTCAGCTCCATCAGCCCTCCGTCTGCGCCGGATCCACCAGCTCTGTCTCCATCGGTCGGCCCCCAGATGTCGGCAGCCACACCATCTACATCTTGGCTCCTCCCTCCCTCGACTCCGCCGTGTGTTGTCAGCACTGGGATGCTCTGGGTCTGTGCCAAACACCATCTAAGCCACTAGGGCATCATCGTCATCCTCCCATCACCATCCCTTCACCACATCCTGCCATCATCCCCGCACTTTTGCCTCTCACCATCCCTACATCATCTCCTCGTCCACCTCCAAAACCCCTCTATCCCTCCCTATTCTGTTGCTTGAACTTTATCATCTTCAGTCTTTGCACACACATCTATTCACTTTATATGTTTTTTTTCTTCAGAAAATTGCATTGTAATTTTTATTTATTCACTGATGTAAAATTCTTTACTTTTCAGTAATACAGGTATAACTGAAATGTTCTACATATGGATAAGATGGCTCTTCCATAGCATTTCAGTCTTGTTTTCATTTATGTTTTTTGTATAATGTTTTAAAATGTACTTGAGTATATTTGTAGTAATACAAAAATACTATAAACATACTTGTATTTACTTTTATGTTTATTTACTATAAACATACTTTGAAGTTTTCTAAATATCAAAGTGTACGTGTGTGTATATATTGAAAAATATAATACTAATAAATATAATATAATATACTAGTAGTGTAATGCTAATGCATTTCTAATGAGCTGAAATACAATTGAAATGTACTTGAAGCACATTAAAACGATGCTTCAAATATACCTTACCTGTAGTTCATGAAGTATTAAAAGTACATTTTAAATGTATTTTTAAAAATACACTTAAATTGCACTAAATATACTTAAAGTGGTTCCAATTTAACACAATTTCAATATATTAAATATATTACAAATAGATTAAAATTGAACTTAAGCATATCTTGAAATACACTTAATATACTTAAAGTTGTTTCAAAATAATACATTTAATATGCAATTAGTACAGTATAATATAAATATATTAAGTGTGTCTGAAAAAGCACAATTTAAATATATTTCTTTTTCACCTGGGAATAGCAGCAATAGTGTTTTGCAAATACAGTATGAACACAATAAGTACATTGTACTTATTTTTTGATGTAAGTACATAGTAGTTAAGGCCACCTAATATAAAGTGTGACCGATGATTACTTAACGGCAATGCAATATTTGTGCATATCCCCAAAAACTATGCATGGGGGCTTGTTTGATGTTGCCACCCCTCTTAGACCCCGTGCCACCCCTTTGCCACCCTAAAAATTATTTTCTAGATCCGCCCCTGATGTCTCATATTTTAGAGCAGTCACTTCAATTCGGGAAAGAAATCTGTGTGTGAATATATTCAGAACCCCTCTTTGTAATTGTTAGCATTTAATTTAATTACACTTTTTTTTTTTCTCTGTAACTGTAACAGATTACAGTTATGCCTACATTAATTTTGTAATTAAATTACGTAATTCCGTTACATTTAGCTACTAGTTACTCCCCAACATTGAGTAGGCCTATATGTGTGTGTGTGTGTGATTATATACTGTCCCCATACCAAGTGTGCGAATTATAGGGGGTTTGACCCCATGATTGAGGCTTAAAGCATACAACTCAATAGCCAAAAAAAAAGTTATAGGCCTATTGGAGCTAAATGTGAAGTCGCAATCGTCTGAGGCAGTAACAAATCGCCGCTCCAGAGCATACATCGTCCAAAGTTTAAAACACTGACTTAATTATAATTAAATATATAATTAAGTCAGTGTTTTAAACTACACAAACATTCAGTGTTGTGTTTAAGCGTCTTTAAAATAGATTAAAACACTTTCGATTTAATTTCATGTTCCTATGAGTTTCTCTTCATTATTTGTGCATTCATTTGGTTTAGGTTGGGAAATTTAGATTGATTTAATGAATGAAATAGATTAATTATTGTGTCCTCACAGTATTTACGCCTGTTCCGAGACTTGTTTTTTTTTTTTTTTTATAAATTTTGTCCCTCTGCGGCTTCCGTAGCGAACTGTACTCAGTGCAGTATAGAGCCAGTTTGTTGTTTTTAGCCTTTTAGCCAAACAACTGGAGGTGCTCTTCAAAAATCCCGTCGAAGGAAATGGCTACCTCTTTTGTGGTATGTTATATTTTTGGTACATACATAAAACAAATGTTTAACTGAGACAAACAGGAAGTATTTACATTATAACAACTGGAAAAAAACCGGCCAGTACAGGAACTATCACTGTAGATTTTTTTTTTTATTAAGAAAACTAAGTTACACCGTTTAAATGTGCGTACAAGCTGGACGTGAAATTTAGTGCGAGGTTAGATAGTAAATACAGCGAATGTTGCTCTCTTGTACCAATTTCGATGTTGTTTGTGGCAAGAGATTGTACTGGCCTATTTTATGCTCAAGCATAAAGTTTGCTAATGTGCAAAAAAGGCAGATTATGAAGACATACACAGATGACATAACTACTTAAGAATATTAAACTATTTATGCATGCATTATATTGTGTGTGATACTAATCTACCTAAGGACTTGTATTGGAATAAAATATGGTTTTCTAATGCACATTTCAAACAGACTGAAGAACAAGATCAATCAGGGACACTAGAAGATCCAACAAGCCTTCGCTGCAGAAAGTGCCGTAGATGTCTAATAGACCCGACCAGCCTCCTGAAGGTGGGAGAATTATGATCTATAATATTTTGTCTTTGAAAGGTAACTGCAGTATATTTGAAATGGTTTAAGATCTTCATTTATGTAAAAAGGAATGATAATCATCAATAACATATATTCCCAAGTGACACTGCTTTATATTAATACAGGTAGTAACATCAAGCGAGACTGCAGCCACATGCAATGTGTGGCATTTGAATGTTGAATCTTTGCCAGATTGGATTTTGGCAAGTGTTGATCAGGTAGTTTTAATTTCTATGTGTTTAATTAATGCAATTTGGGCTGATGATATATGGAAATGATCTATTCTGATAAAATGTACATTTCTTGCAGGCCAGTTGGACAGTGGGGAAATTAAACTGTCAGAACTGTGGAGCTCGCTTAGGAGGCTTTAATTTTGTAAATTGCTCTAAATGCTCCTGTAGACGTGATACAACTGTACATCTCAGTAAGAGTCGTGTTGATCAGGATCTAAAACCACCAGTTCTTTTGACTAGACTAGGAAGGACTAGAGAACATACCGTGAGGAGGAAGAATGAGGTGGAGTCTCTCCCTCAGACAATAAGCTCATCTCCCTCTCCTTCCTCAACCCTCAGCTTCTCCTGTACTGTGTCCCATGTTGCCTCTGCTGAAACTGAACTTGAGGTTGAGTCAACTGAAGAACCACAGATTCTTGAGAGTGTTGAGAGAGGCATAGATGTTTCCTTACCTTCTGAATTGCCACCACAGCTGTCTGATGATCAGGAGAGCTTAGAGGTACGGCCTGTGGGTTCTGCTTCCCAGAGTAGAACCTCGCTGGACAGAGCTGTGAATCCAGAGGAGGTCAGACTCAGAGAGATGGAGGAGCCATCAAGAAACATCTCACCCAACCTAGAGCCAAAGCTTTCCAAGAGAGAGAAAAACCACCTGAAAAGCCTAAGAAGGAAGCAGAGGAAGAAGGAGCGTTGGATTCAGAGACAGCAGGAGGCAAAAGATCTGGTGAGATGTTTTAAAGTTGTGGGTGGTGCCAAAGTCTGACTCATTTTGTACTTATTTGTGAATTAAATCAATTTGGCTCCCCCTCAGGATATTCATTTGGAATTTATTGAATTGCAATCAAAGACATTCAAAACATTCACGCTTATTTTATAGCCCAACATTTGTTTTCTGACAAAACAAAAATAATTAATTTTGAATAATTATGCCTATTTATTCCCTGATATGCATTTCTTCTGAAATGATTGGACATTTTTCTTAACACAAGACAGAAATTTTAAAAAGGTTTTAATTTTGGCAATCAGCACTCTACATTATCAGCACTGAAGTTTCTGAGATTGCAATTCTATAAATAATGTCAACTCCATAATTATTAGCAACCTTCTTAAATATAAACAAAAATTAATACATAAAATATAACACACGGTTATGGGTAATTCACTAAAAATGTATTAATAAAAAAAAATGCACTGACAGATGTTTTTGTTAAATTAAATTTATGCATTTGGCATATCTAAAGTGACTTAGTGTATACAGTGTATACATTTCATCAGAACCCATGACTTTGACATTTCTAGCTCCATGCTCTACTGTTTGAGCTACAGAAACAGTATAGTTATTGGGGTGAATATGGCTTTAGGTTTTTTTGTAATTTGAATTACAACTCTGCATCCTGTTTGCTTTCTCAGTTCTGAATGGTACTCAGCTCTAGTTTGTTTAATCTGTGAGGTGCCAGATAAACAAGCTATTAAAAGAGGAGCTGTGTCGTACTGAAAAGAGTTCTGGCAAAATGTCAATAATAGATTTGTGGATCAGGACGGGCATAAATCCACATAATAAGCTGTTGCAAGATCCTGAGGATCTTAATAAGCCATTCACAGCTGCATGTGACTGTTGCAGCACGTGTCATTTTATTGGAGAATTTCTTTTTGTTTTAATAACCGATAGAGAATGAATTGGAGAATGAACTGAATGTCTGTTTTTTTTTTTTTCATTCATATTTTATGCGTTACTTCTACATATCAGGCTATGAAGTGGGACCTAACGGGCAGCGATGATGAAGAGAGGGAGGGATACACGTGTGCCGTTTGTTTAGACGTATATTACAGCCCTTACAAGTGCCATCCTTGCAGTCATGTGTTCTGTGAGCCCTGTTTGAGAACACTGGCTAAGAACAGGCCAAGCAGTACCCCGTGTCCCCTCTGTAGGACCCTCATATCCCATGTGCTCTTTCAGGAAGGTGAGTGGAAAAGATAAACTCCATTTTCTCTCTAAGTGCATCATATTGCTTATAATAACTTTATCTGATGAACCTTTTGTTTCAGAGCTCAGTCAAACTACAAAGGCTTGCTTCCCAAAAGTGTATCGCTCAAGACACGATACCTTTCAGAAGACCAACTATTCCAAATGGCCCCTGCCCAATTGTCCAAAGCGTTTCCGCATCTTTTGGGGTTTGTCATTATGTCATTTGCATTAGCATGTCTTCAAGACACTAGGTGTTAGAGAGTTTTAGTTACAAGTTGGACATTTATCTCATTGTTTTTTTGTTATTTCAGGATTTCAGAGGCACGGAGGTCCTGCCAGTCGCTGGCAGTTTCCGCACAGAGCATTTGGCCTGGATGCGTTGGATCTGGGAGACATGTGGGGCTGGCCATTTGACATTGACTTTGTGATCATCTCTGTCTACTCTCTGCACTGGGTGATGGCGTTCATCATCTTCTGTGGCCTCTGCTACTTCCTCCTCCTCTGATGTATGGAGGATTAGTTCTCATTTTGTTCGCTGTTGCTGGACAAATGAATGTTGTTGACGGTGGACATCTCATCAAGTGCCTCGTACTTTTATTTCAATGTAGCTTCAAATATGATGAAATATTATTAAGGTGTGTTTCTTCCTGTGGGAATCATTTGTGTGTTTGTTTGTGGTTTAGGTCTTAAAGGGTTTGTGCAATTCATAGATATCATGTTAAGCAATTACCTTATAGCATCTGCCTACTTGACCTGTAAACAGTATTATAATGCAACAGAAAAGGGACAAAGCAATAATTAAGGGTATAATGCTTAGTCCGTCTGTACACTTTGACAAGTTGCTTCTTTTTCTGTTACCGTTACTTTGAGTGGCTTAGATTCTTGTTTAATGCTAGAACCCAGGTTTCTGTTGTACAAATTTTAATGGCTTCTTTTACACAGTAAAATGTTTCAAAACATGTTTTGTGTCAATTCATTCTACTGGATTTATTTATTAATATTTGCCAATGGCAAGAACACCCAGCAAACAGTTCCAGAATGTTTCCCCACCCCGTTTTGGAACCAAATCCTAACGTTCTGGAAACATTCTTTTGGGGGGTTAGCCATTAACTAACGTTCCCAGAATGTTGACAACGCACATGCATGCATTAACATATTAAGGAGGTTTTTGCAAAAACTTTACTTCATGTTCTCTAATGCTGTTTTTAAACGTTTCAAAGAGGTCTTGTTAAACATTTACTAACAATAAATATATTAAGCAGACATTTTTTAAGACGCCGCTTACAAATAAAATCGTGAATATATATCTTTGTCCTCACACTAAGCAATTGTGTTTCTTCGACGAACCCGCTTGTTCAGGGATCGTGAAGCCCGCAGTTGTGGAGATCAGTAGCGGCGCTCGGCCCTCGCCAGGGGTGAAGGTGACTCGCCTGTTGGTGCGGGAGATGCAGAGGAAGCGTCGCGGACGCTCACTCAGCTCCGTCACATCAGTCTAATCATCGAAACAACCCGCTTTCAAGGATCGACCTCACCCTCTCATCGAGGACAGACGGATTAAAGACATTTTCTGAGTGAGGTGGTTTTATTCGTGGATGCGTATGCATGTGTTCTGCACCGAACGGGCGAAAGAACCGCCCCAAATCCGCAGCCAACATTTTTCAAATCGGCAAATCTTCGGTGAGGGATCCGGAGCGCCGGGAGAGCACCGAGAGCACGCGGAGAGCTCAGCGGGCGATGGATGACTGTAGAACGGTGAGCGTGCTGTAGGACAACCGCTGTCACTCATCTGCGGATGCTATTTTTGGATATGCTCTTTTGGTGTCTACACATTTAAATTACTATGAATGATATGCAAATTCACAGGTTTAGCGTTACAAGTATTTGCGAATAATTGCAGTAGATCTGTATAGCCTATCAACATTGATACTAACACATTATAGGCTGCTAAAAGCCCATACGGGATGTGCTCTATTGAAATATGAATAATTATTATTGAGTTGCTTAAAAGATAAATAATTATTGTTATTATGTTTATCATTTGCTATTTGTGTTTTCATACTGCACCATTGTTTAGAAATTACATTCCTCCCCACAATCCCATGTGTTGCTATGTGGCATCTAGATAATGGCAGCTAAACTCGTGTTTACCCTGCTGGGAAATCCAGTTTAAGCTGCTAGCTGTTTTGGAACATTTCTAGCCAGTCCAAAATGATCAACCAGCTACCATGTTCCAAATAACAGCTTGACTATCTGGTAACTGGTTTGGTGCTGGTCTACCAATCAAACCAGCTTCCATGTTCCAAAACACTGCTGTAGCTTAATCTATACACATTGAGTTTCTAAAAATAGACTGAGCAGGATTTGTCTCAATTTTTAGACCGTTCAGGAGTTCAACACTCTTGTGGCTCTCCATCGTGAGCAGGTCATCTCCATAGGGGAGAATACAATTGACTGTCCTTCTTTAAGGGCACAGATGCACAAGACTCGCATCAAAGGATGTGCCGTAGCCCAGGTCGCCTATCAAAACCTCATCGAAATCTCTGGGTAAGCCTGTATGTTAGAACAGCCATGTAGATTTGATGTTGTGTCTGTAAGATGCCATATAATGTGGTTTCTCTTTTTCTCTCTGTGCTTTTCTTAGGCCAGAGGATGGTGAAATCCACCCAGAAATATGCAGATTGTTCATCCAGCTTCAGTGCTGTCTGGAGATGTACATTACTGAGATGCTCAAATCTATGTGTCTGTTGGGTGTTCTGCAGCTCCATAGGAAAGGTGTTGTGTCAATGACAGCCAGCAGAGGACAGCAGATTCTTTACATAAGCAGACATGAGTACATAAAGCTAATATACTGTACGGTGAAATACTACTGTCATTCTGAAGGTGGCAGGGATGGCACAATAAATACATAAAACAGCTCCTTTAAGCATTCACTTGTTTTTTTCTGTAAGCAAAACAAAGCGTAACTTTGAATCTTTTGTCACTTGCTTCAGGAAATGATGTTTGCCCTGAGCCAAACATGGACTACAAGGTTGACGAAAGCTCTGATGTGCCGATGCTGGAAGATCGATCATCGTCACCTGTAGACTTTCCACAGGAATCCTGGGTTGTGTGCACAGACATCGAGAACATAGAGAGGTACGATAAACAGGATGAATGAATTAGGAAAGACAGCTTCCACTTTTTCAGCAGCGTTGGTTCTGGAAGTACTTTTCTAATTAATTTACTCCATAGGGATATGAAACAAGCTACTAGCTCTGAGATGAATCACAACATGACAAACTTTGAAGCAAAAAGTATTTGAAAACCTGAGAAAAAGAAAAAGGAGGACTGTAAACTGCAACCTTTGAAAGGACTGAGCGAATCCCAATACATAATAAAAAAAAAACAATGGCCTAATATAAAACTACTGATTATAGGTGTAAAAACAATACATTTAAATTTTTTGCCAAATATGTATACACTACCGTTTAAATGTTCGAGGTCAGTAAGTTTTTTTTTTTTCTTTTCAGAATGTGTACTTTTATTCATCAAGGATGAAATAATTTATTTAATAATTTATATTGTTACAGAATATTTCTATTTCAAATAAATGTATAAAAAATCCTGAAAAAAAATGTTCCATGGTTTCCACCAAAATATTTAGCAGCACAAATATTTTCAACATTGATAATAATCAGCATATTAGAAAGGATCAGGCGACACTGAAAACTGGAGAAAAGACAGCTTTGCTCATTTTAAATTTTACATTTACAGTTACATTTTAAAATATATTAAAATAGTAAACAGTTAATTAAAATGTTACTGTATTTTTGATCAAATAAATGCAGGTGAGCATAAGAGATTCTTTAAAAAAAAAAGACTTACAGACTCAACTTTTGTATATAAAATGCTTGTCAGTCAATTTAATGGGGTCTTTAAGCGCTTGTACAATAAATCCTTTTTGCTATAATCTCAGTTGACGTCCTATGTTGTGAAATGTCTTCTAGTGATATGCGAGAAATGAGGAACCTTCTAAGCAAACTCAGGGAGACAATGCCTTTGCCACTAAAAAATCAAGGTATGTCTCATAATAGTTTTTTCACACCTTCTAAAAAATATGCTCAATAGCAAGAAATGTGTTTATTTTTTAATGCTGTGTTTTCATGTGTGTAGATGACAGCAGTCTGCTAAATCTGACTCCATATCCACTGGTGAGGCAGAGGAAGAGGCGATTCTCCGGGCTTTGTTGCCTTGTGTCTGGCTGAACCTTCAATACTCTCAAGTCTTCTTTTCTGATCATTGATCAATTTACGCTTCACTCATCTCCTTCGTGTCTCTGGAACTGTTTCGCAAATGTAACTTGTCCCTGGAAAGTGTCAAAACTACTTAATCCCTTGTTGGAGGACAGAATCCCCTCGACTCAAAACCCTGCCAAATGAGGTTTTAAGCAAAATCAATGGTCTATTTTTAGTTACCGAGAGGTTCATTCTTTGTCATGTGCTGTAAAACCATATGATTGTATAAAAAAGCAAGAGAATGAAGTAAAATAATAACATCTGTCTCTGATTTTCTTTTATCATAGTTATAGAATTTGTTGTCAGTGAAAGGGCACGTTTAGTTATAGGATTGCTGTATTTCATCTTCTTGCTTCTTGTTTTTATTTTTATTTTATATATATATATATATATATATATATATATATATATATAAATGTAGTCACTGTGCAATGCTTTTAATTTAGTCTTCCATGAAGGGGAAATTATATATATAAAAAAAAAAATTATATTAGTCATTTTAAGGGCACAAGAGCGCTCTGCACTAAAGCCATTGCTATTTCATTCTAAGCTTGAAACTAATATAACACAATAAAATTCACTATGTACATAATACAAATAATTGTAAATAAAACATTGTATTTATTTGATTTGATTTTAAAGATTTATTTTTCATTTATCCATTCAAGACATCAGGTTTGTGTGAATGCATATCAGTTTAATGAGAGTTTGCAGCATGATTTTTTTCTCCTCATGTCAGGTGTCTATAAAGTGTGCATAGTTACAGCTCATATAAGCTATAAGTCATTTTATAATGATAATAAAGTTGTTGTTTTTTTTACTGTAATTGTTTGTTTTATTGCAACTTAAAGTCATTTGCATTCAGATGTTTTGCCTTTAAAATGAACCTTTAAGAAATTGATGCATGTTTAAAATTAAGACCAAATTGATTATGAAAAACAAGATAACGTGCAAAAGAGACCTCTAATTTGGCATGAAGAACGGCAATAACTTTGACCTGTAATAACATGTTATCCATGTACTCCCTGTCCACATTCCCATGGTCTGAAGCAGGAGCCAAATGTCAAAATGAAGACTTCCAGCTGGAGGGGTTTACTGGAAGCAAAGGGGGATGGACAAATTCTGTTAAGAGTGTTGTGAGAGAATGCTTTAAAACAATTCATCCAGGTCAGAATTAGAGTTACTTTTCCAAAGTAGCTGATTGTGCATCTGTCTCTTTGATTTTAATGTTTATTCAGATTGCTCTCTTCTCAAGAAACTGTCTGTGGTAAGGTCTTGATTACTCAATATATATACTAAAATTAATGCATATATTTGCGTATAACCTACTCCTTTCTACTTTCCCTTAATCTATCAAGTTCCAACAGGGTTTCTTCTCTATGGATCGTGCTACCATTCCCCTTGTCCTACTTTGCACCCTGGCTTCATTTACCCCCATTATGGGATGCTTCTGTGACCATTACCCATGGAGTTCATGGTCCTATTGCACCAAAACCTGTAACTCTGGTACCCAAGCACGTACAAGGTAACCGTTATTTAACATATTTCTGATGTGCAAAGTTGATTATTTTAATATTTGTTTTGTTGCAGGGCTGTACGCTATGATGAACACTGGAACAAAAACAATTGTTTCCAGCTGTGTCAGACACATGAGACCAGAGCGTGCAATGTGGAGGCTTGTCACATACACTGCCAGCTGACTGAGTTTGGACCCTGGTCAGAGTGCTCGCCGTGTGCCAAAAAATCTGTGAGTAAAGCACACAGGTATTAAAATTAAGAGATTTATTCCAAAGTTTGTTTGGGTCCTTAGAGCTGATTGGTCTACCAGAGTTTCAAGAGATGTAATATCAGATATAATGCTGATATAGCAGCAGAATAAATGTGGGACTTTTCACTGTTTGTCCATCTTTTCACATTCCTGAGTTTGTTTCTTCATTGAAACCGATCTAGAGAAATTACAGTGAATGGGTGCCGTCAGAATGAAAGTTCAAACAGCTGATCAAAACCATATCTGTCAAAAGCGGGGGAGAAAAATCATTCTGAAAGTGATTCCAACAATACCATTGCTCTGTGCCGTTATCCTTAGCTGTGGTGTGGACTTTATTTTCTTAGAATTAGAGCAATTTTAATACTTTGTAGTTCTGGTTATTGTTATCAACCTTGGTGTGACGTGGTCTTTAAATTTCAGTTACATTGATATGCCAGTAGGTGGCGATATACGACAAGTCTTTATGAGTGAGTCATTGAATCATTCATTCAACAGATTCGTTCAAAATGCGCTTGTTAAAATGTTAGAAAATGTCTAAAATGTATGTTTCTGAATATTAACTGCTGCAAAAAAGCAATATCATGCTCGCAACCGTGCTGTTTTTCCAAATATCAGCATGTAACCTAAGGTACTAATATTCAGCAATGTCAACATTCTTGCTAGTGTGAAATTGCTTAAATATAGTACACTGCCCTAGTAAGTGTGTGAATAGTGTTTGATTTAGTTCAGAACCAGGTCTGTATTGAGGCCAGCTCAGTTTGGGGGGGACGATTGTAGTCCATCTCTTACAGAGGAAAGAGCCTGTCATCCCTCCAAGGAATGT
Source organism: Onychostoma macrolepis (assembly GCF_012432095.1). Taxonomy (NCBI): domain Eukaryota; kingdom Metazoa; phylum Chordata; class Actinopteri; order Cypriniformes; family Cyprinidae; genus Onychostoma; species Onychostoma macrolepis. The sequence goes on from NC_081175.1 coordinate 16,758,792, forward strand.
GGGATTGATCCTGTCAACTGTAAAGACAAGTTCACCTGTGACAGTGGTAATTATCTTCAGCAACTTCTTCACAACAACACAGCATATTTGCGTTTTAGGTTTAAGATTTGTCCTACATTGATTTTATAATCTAGCAAGTATTTGCAGTTTGAAATGCTTAGAAAACAGGTGCATGATTACTAACTTGCTTTATTGCCTTGCTAGGAAGATGTATAAACGCTACTCTGCAGTGCAACAAGCAGAACGACTGTGGGGACAACTCTGACGAGAGAAACTGTGGGCAAATAAAAAGCGTGTGTGCAAGTGAACGGATATTTGCTTTCATTCCTGGAGCAGACCTGATTGGTTATGGGTGAGTTACAGATAAAGATCATTTGGGTTTCTTAGATTGCAGACCATTTTCATGGGCGTGGTAAGCTTTCAGGGAGTTGTCATGCTGTCAGCGAAACAAATCTGCAAATCTGAGATGGTGCTTATTTTAAAACTGATAAAAGTTCTATTTAAAATTAGATTTGATGCTGCAGCAGAGCAGATGAGAGGCGCTGTTCTGGACAACTCATTCATGGGGGGTGAATGCACTCCACAAAAACACAGGAGAAACTACTACAGAATCCCTGCCAACATTGAGAGATATGAAATCAAGGTGGGAAAAATCTCATTTCTGTCTGTCATACTTTGTTAGCTGGAGTAGAAAGATATCCAAATTACACAATATTTTAACACCATACAGGTAGGCTATGTTTATTTGTTTGCTTAATTTCTACCCATTTAGATGTCTAAGATGTACCAAAACCTCTATTAATGTTGTTTTTAGATGATTGCAAAACATCTTTTGTATAGTAAATTATCATGTTGTAATGCTAAAGGATAATTAAAAAGGGTTTTGTAGTTTGTACAAATATAAATTGGGAGAAATATATATCCGTAAAAAAATTACGTATAGTCAGTATTGACCAGGATTTCAATATTAGTGCATCTAAAAAATAACAAATCAGCTATTTATTGTTTTCCCTTAAAACCAATCACACAAGTCATATGAAATGGATTTATGATTGGATTTTCACATTTGATTAGATTTGAATTCATTCCAGGTAGAAAATCTTGAGGATATTAAAGAGCAAGAAATCAAACCCCAAAAAGTCAACATGGCCAAAGAATCACGTCGTTTACTGCTCAAAGAGGCAGTGAAAGCATCTCAACAAAAGGCAAGAGATCTCAAGCTTCAAACTATGATGCTCTATGCCTTATTTATGCCTATTTATTCAGATCTCTTTCTGTAATTTTTGTGCAGGACTCTGAGTTTTACAGGGTGCATCAAGTTGTTGCCACATCAACATTCAGACTGAAACCCTCTGGCCTCTACTTAGCAGACCAGTTCCTTCAGTTTCTAAACAGTCTACCACTGGAATACAACTATGCCCTTTACAGACAGATCTTCCAGCTGTTTGGGACACATTATTTCAGCTCTGGGACATTAGGAGGAAAGTATGACCTCCTTTTCCAATATGATCGAGAAGAACTAAAAACCTATGGTAAGCAGATGTTATCATCTGATTGCAACACGTGGAGCTCATGTGACTTCATTAGATTGTTTTCTCTCATTTCTGAAATACAATGAAACTGTTCCTTCAAATCAGTTGTATCTCCTTACGATTCCCAGGACTGACAGAAGTAGAAATGAATAGTTGCTTTAGTCAGGATTCCTCCATCATTACTATATTCTATAACAGAGAATCATATAGTTCCACATGTGGGAAACATACATTACAAACCAAATATGAAGGTAATACATGCACAAATGTACTATTTAATATATAAGGCTTATGTTTTAAGATATAAGCCCAATTTGAAATGCATTTGTCCACTCCAGGGTCAATTGTAAAAGCAGCAGAGAAGTGTATCACGTCAGTGCAAGGAGGTAGAGCTGAATTTACAGCAGCCCTGGCCTGGGAGAAGAGAGGTGTATCGCCAGACAGCACCACATACCAGAACTGGATCAAATCTACAATAGACAATCCAACTGTTATAGATTTTGAGGTTAGGAAGAGAAACCTGTCAAATATTTATGGGTATGAATGAACTTAAAATAGCTACAATAAATCATCAGATTAATATTGATTTGTCAATGTCTTATCTAGCTTTTGCCTTTAGTGAATTTGGTTCGGGGCTTCTCTTGCTCTGTGACGAAGAGAAGACATCTTCATAAGGCACTGGAAGAGTATCAGACCGAATTTGATTCCTGCAAATGTGCCCCCTGCCCCAATAATGCTCGGCCTGCTCTTTCTGGGACAGAGTGCATTTGTATTTGCCAGACCGGGACCTATGGGCCAAACTGCGAGAAACGAGCCCGGGACTATACTACAGGTTCACATGCATGCCTAGAAATATCTTTCTCATTAAAATGTTAATTTAATATAATATTATTAAGATAGAATATTAATACAGATATATAATATACATAATATTAATCAAGTAAAATGCTTAAAAAATAATTCATTATAAAAAAATAGATAAGGTGTCTGAAATAAATTTCTGTCCACATCTCACAGAGGAAGTTGATGGGCGCTGGAGTTGCTGGAGCTCTTGGAGTACTTGTGACCCCACCTTGAAGAAGCATCGCTCCGTATCTGTAACAACCCTGCACCGCAGCGAGGTGGCAGACCCTGCCAAGGCCCTGAGAAACAGGTGGAGGAATGCACCATCTCTATTTTCCAGACGTAAGTGCACTGTCTTGTCTGTAGACTGTTGGTGAGGTCAGTCGCAGCCAGGGGTGCCGCTACGGATTCTGGGCCCCCTGGACAGCATATCACTCGGGCCCTCCTGCATTCAGTTGTGGGGGGGATTTTGTATGTAATGGCAAAGTAATTATATTTAGTTTCGTTTTTTTTTTTTTTATTAAGTTAATTTAGAAAAATGTTTGGAGCATTTTTTTTTGTTCGTTAGATACATTTTTTTCTTTCTCTTCGCGAGGACTGGAATTGAGAACCGCTGGGTCAGTGGCACTTTATTGCAAATGCAATTTGCACATAATTACATGTGTGAACGCATACAAATTTGTTCTTAGCTTCATTATGATGTTGAATAATTTGAATTGTTCTAAAATAGGCAGTGTGTGCATGCAGCTAGTCATTTGCATACAATCCATTCAGTCTCACCTCTCTCTTCTACTCACTTGTGCTCTCTCTCTCTCTCACACACACACACACACACACACACACACACACACACACACACTCTATTGCTTAGATCTTGGAGAAAAATGTGTGTTTCCTGAAACCACTTGAAATATAGACCAAGAGTACATGTGATTGTACTTTAGAGCTTTCATTTGCCAGCTATGCATATGCCTGTACAGAATGCTTTTTTATCCTCAGACATAATAATTTTGTCATTTTGTTTAGTTGTTAAATTTCTAATAATATATTTAGTCCATATATAGTCCCAACAAAAAAAAAAAATCCATGATTTACTCACCCTTATGTAATTAAAACATGTATGACTTTCTTGTATGAAATACAAAAGATATTTTGAAGAATGTTAGTAACCGGTTTCAGTTCCCATTGACTTCCATTATATTTTTTGACTATACAATGGACACCAAAAGTCAGTGAGACCCGAAACTGCTTGGCTACCAAAATATCTTCTTTTGTGTTCCGCAAAAGAAAGTAAGTCTTACAGGTTTGGAACAACATAAGGGTGATTTTTGGGTGAACTATCCCTTTAAATGAATATTAATTCACTGATAAATTACTGTTCAATTCTAATAATTAATATTTGGCTTAACTGTAGTTTCAGTTGGTTCAAAATTTGATTGTATAGGTATTAATTTGAATGCATTTTAAATTTCATGTGCAATGAATGCAACACATGTCTTTCACAGGCAAAATGTGTGCATTAATGATGATGACTCTGAGACTGAAGGGTCCCGTGAGAGCCAGTTGCCCCCTGGATCTTCTGGCTGTCCAAAACCCCATCCACCTGCCAACAGCCACCTGAGGGTTTGGAAACACAAGACTTTTAGATCACATGCCAGTTATTCCTGCCTGCTTCCACTAATGTCCAGCTTTTCCCTCTAATTCCAGATCAACAAACGTCAGTACGATTATGGAGATCACGAGGAGTTTGTTTGCTTCACTGGTTTTAAACTGGATGGATACCAGCTCATTCACTGTTTGCAAGATGGTACTTGGGAGAAGCCAAAGGGACTGTGCATTAGTAAGCCATAGAAATGCTGATATAATTTATGATCTGAAAGCTTGATTTGTCCCGTACATTTTTCACTCCATATGTTTTCCTGTCATTCCAGAAAATGTTTGCACCAAACCCACTGTACCTGATGGCATGGCGATATACCCAGACAAAATGGAGTTTCAAGTAGGAAGTGACATCATGCTGGCCTGCTTAGAGAGTGGCATGAGTCCCTCAGGGCGTCAATATTACACGTGTGGGAAGAGCCTTGTTTGGGAGCCAAACATCCCACAAGACATACACTGCAAGATTGGTGCTTTCACAGAATAAATGAGCTTTTGTATAATATTTCACAAAACATTCACATTCACATCTTTAGCTCCTTTGATGCAAACGGTTAAATTAATAACACATATTTTTCCGCAGATAAACCCTTTGTACCAGACAGCAGCTGTAAACCTGGAGAGATGCATGATGGGACTAAATGCATCTGCATGTCCAAAGAGAGATGCAGGTATGAATGTGTCCTGGATTCATTTTGTCAATAGTTTCAAGTTTTGTGGACCCTTTTGTTGTGGTCTGTTTGGAAACTTGACCATTAAGCACCATGTATTTGTGTATCCTGCAGAAATTACAGAGCAGAACTGTGTGTCTTTGACGCTGACAAGGAGACTGCCATTATGATGTCCCTCTGTGCTTTTCATGCTGACCGTTGTCATGGAGACAGATTATACTTTATGAATAATGGACCATGCAAAACCGACGCAGGCAGTCTGGACTGGGCCAAATTCAGGGCCAGCGTATCTGAGCAGAGCTCGGTGCGGGAGCCCTGCGGTTCAGACACCTGTTACGAGTGGGAGACCTGCTCAGGTACAGATCTGATCACGAATCCTTATGTAACGTGGTATTTCAGAATCAAAGCATCTTTGGTTTGTATTCAATTGAAATAATTCAACATCGTCTTTTCTTCTTAGTATCAAAAACATGCGAGTGCAAAATCCCCAGGGAATGTTCCAAAGAAGGGAAGCAAATGTACTGCCTGAAAATTGTGAGAATGCAAAGCACACGGAGCTTGAATCTGTGCTTCATGGCTGCCATGAAGTGCAGCAAGATGGAGTTTGAGCTTCTGCATGAAGGTCCTTGTGCAAGTTCTTAATTGTGCACCAATTTTGTAGACATTTTCACAGCTGAAATGCTCACTCATTATTGATTTGTACAGATAACCGTTTGTTGTTTTATAGTCACTCACAGTATGCTATGCAGTTATTTTTTTGAGCTGTCTGGATATTGATGTGGAACTTCACAATAAAACGTTATCAGACTTTCAGAGGTGTTCTTGTATTTATCTTTTAAAGCTTATTAAGTGTATATTTTTGCAACATTCAAATGCTTTCTTCCATCCCAGCATGTGCAGAGACAAATAAAAGGAAGTTATTTTTATGTCGATTACACTGAAAAGTGTAACTGTGACTTTGATTTGTTTGTCAACCACATTGCTCACAATTTAAGAACCATTTTATTAATGAATGTGCACTTATTTACAATATTTTTTTATATATATATTACATACTACTACACATTACAGTTAAAAAAATCATACAGTTGCAACAAGCAATTGAAAGTTGTTGTTTATGCCTGACAATGTCCAATGCTAAGTACGGTGATGTCTTTTCCTTGACATCTCCAAGCCCCGGCCTCACACTCTGAAACCATCTCAGGATCTCCGCCCGTTAGAGAGACACACAGGTGGGCGGAGTCATCTGAACAGTCTTCAGGATCTTTACATTCACATTTCGAACCTGGGGACACATTTACATGTTTTACATATACATTTTTTGCACTTATTAGACACTTATCCAAAGCAACTTATTTTAAAGCTATGACTTTTTTTGCACAGAGGGAAACAGAGATATGACTAAAATGTAAGAATAAATATATATTTCATATTTGAAATATACTTATGTACACAATTATTAGTTTCATTAATTTAACAAAAATATATACATATTAAAATAAAAAATATATATAATAAAATCAATTATTTATTTTTGTTTTACCATATATTATTATTGCTATACATTATGCATTAGTATATAAATAATGTATTTTAAAATAAATAGTTAAAACTGCACATAAGATAAGTATCATGTCATTTATCCTTACATAAAAAGGTTTTCATGTTTTATAATGAGCCTACCGTCACATGTCTCCCACTCATGGCAGTCCTGACAGGATGTGAATTTGGTTTCTGGCCAACTGCATGCACTATCTTGTAGCAAAGTAAAGGTTTGCCCCAGACACTGCAAGGCCCCGAGCTGGCAGATGCTCATTCTGTTCACCCGTCCAGGACGCACAGAGGCACAAATGTGGAGTGACGCCCTGGTCAACGTCACATAGAGATTTCACATTAATGCATGATGCATTGTATGGTCATTATTACTTTTGCATTCAATACAGTAACTGATAAACTTACTTGCATTCATATGGCATTTTGCAAACACACTGACCCTTTGCTGATTTTTCCCATGGTTTACAGAGTAGGCTTGGTTGAGTGGGCACTGCATCCGCTATTCAGAAACACAATATAAGCAATAATTGAAACCATGTGCCTGATTGGTGCTTATTAGGAACCTACAACCTACCTGGCTTGCATCGGACACTCTCAAGTGTTGGATACCAGCTGAGACCAAGACGGCACATGATTTCTGCTTCGCCTTCTTTCTGCATCCCACTTGGGCATGACAGGGTCACACTCTCCCCAATCAGATAAGCTTGTTTTGAGGGTGTGGTAATGACATTACTCAGAACAGCTGGAGGATCACATGCAGTTTCTGGTGAATATACAATAAAAAGAAAAAGAGATTAAGCAATCACTTAGCAATGCTCTAACAACTACCCAGAACACTTTAGAATTACCCATATAACAGCAAATAAATTGGCCAAAATACTTTAAAATGCATTTTAGAGGAAAGAAAATATTCCAATCTTACAGTAGCCTATGTAGGCTAAATACATATGCGCTTATTAGGGCTCAAAATTGATTATATACAGATAATGTAATATATAATAATATAATAATGCTTCATTTTTATTTACATTGGAACATTGCATAATATGTTACTTTTTGATTTGTTTCAAACGTTGTGTGCTCACAGGAGTTATATAGCCAAATAAAGCTTTCTTCAAATGTGAAATGTGAATGTATTCTCTTTGGATTGAAATATATGGAGGGCAAAATCTATTTTGTAAATGCTTTTAAAAGTATATATTTGTATTTTAAATATATATATATATATATTTTATACATATTTTAAATATATATAAAAAAATGGCCATAAAATATATTGGTAGAAAATATATTTACGTAAATATATTTTGAAACATACCTCAGCAATTCAAAAAATATATATAAATATATATACATTTATATACTTATAGAATTACTTTTGCACTGCATGGGTGATATCCTCCAGGTCAGGTTCTCTGTACACTCAGCGACTGGATTGCCAATGTGATCATATCCGTCTGTGCAGGTGTACTCAATCTTACTTCCCACTGGATAGATGTCTTTGGGGTCCTGAATACATGATGGGTGAGATGTAAAGCTAACCCTGGAACAACATATAAAACTACCAAATTTTGCTTAATCGCAACCTTTAATTTGCAATCGCAAAGTTTAATCGCAACATATAATCATTGCAGTTAATAGTGTTCACCGTCTGTTTGATTACATGTAATTTGTAACAAACTGCCTGATTTTTACAATACATTTCTGCCATAGTCACCACTAATAACCTACTCCTTAATATAATGTAGAAACTTACAATTTTATGTAAAGCTGCTTTGCAACGATTTGTATCGTGAAAAGCGCTATACAAATAAACTTGAATTGAATTAAAGCATGTCTGTTGCGAGTTTTGTGTATTGAAGGGGTTTTCACTTGTGTGCGTATTCCCACCCCCATCCAGTTTCTTTGCTTAGGGAGGCACTTACCAAAACAAATCCATTTATCAAAGGAGGTGGAGTTTTACACGTCTTCACTGGTGTCACTGAGGGATCAAAGCAATGGGGCTCCATCAATCTAAAGTATGAAAAACTGTTGTGAGTCTAGGTCTGAAAAAACCAAAACCAAAATAAAATGTACAAATTTTTGATCCTCACTTGAGGTGTTCAAAATCAGGGTCCTCACAGCTCTTCCGCTCTATGGTCTCTCCTATACAATTCCTGCCTCCATTTCTTGGAGCAGGATTATTACACAAACGAGTCCTTGACTTTTGACCTTGAGAGCAGCTACTCCAGGCAGACCAACAGCTCCAGACTCCTTCAATCACTCCTAAAATGCAAGACCAGTTTAACATATTTGAGACAAGATGAACAGGCTTGTTACTTTTAACAAATAAACTGCTTTCAGTGTTGAATCAATGCTTTCGCTGCTGACTCTTTAACGTCACAAGAAAAGAAAAACTTATCTGCGTTGTAAATGTAAACGAGTTGTGAGCTGTCTGTATTGAATATGGTGCAATAATAAACCACGTACCGTGAGGTTCATTTGTCTGATTTCCAAACAAATAACTTATCCACAAGTTGTTTTAATGAACAGTTCAGCTCCAAAAAATCGGTTTGCAAATGAATCCTTCAATTCAGTGAACAGATTCATAGCAGGAACTGATTCAACTGAATCAATCTGACTTACTTACTGAACTACAAGTTTTCATCATCTTCAGAGATGTGTCATATCATTACTGACTGATTGTTCGGATGATAGTGTGCCATTAAATATACACATTTGCATTTGATTTTATTTGTAACAAATGAACAAACATTCTTACCTGGCTGTTCTCCGAGGACATGGCCATTCTGGCAGGCATTACCGTTGGTGTCCGGCCTGCACACACAGGCACACACACCGTTAGTGAGCACAGCCATGCCATTGTTCTGACACGGTCTGCAGTGACAAGGGCTCTGCTCCTCCAGATAGACCTCCAGTGCCCTCTTGAGGTGGAGTTTCTTCAGCTCGGCACACGGCACCTCTTTGACCAATTCATACATTGGCCGCAACTAGGAATATGACACTATATTATGAATGCTTCTATACTTACTTTATACTTCTACGCATGTGTTTTTGATGTCTTAATTCTGTCATACCTTCTGTTTTATTACTTTAGGGAACTCCTTTACTGATCCAGCCCATTTGGAATACATCTGTTTGTTACTGTCAGGGTTTTCCAAGTCTAGAAGACTAAGGCCAGAGATATAAGCGGGATGTCCTCCGATAATATCTGTTTTGACTGGCATCTTATGATTTCTGTTCTCTGTGAAACATTACAAAGGGTATGTCAGGTCATAACAGTCAAATCTGATATTTAAATTACATTCATTGACAAAGAATCAGTCATTCGGACTAACCGCTGGAACTCTCAATTGTCTTCATCAGTTTCGTACACTTGGTTTTTTTCTTTTTATAGAAGAACCGTCGCTTCACACGTGTAATACACTGGTGGAAATCAATATCCGTTTTACCTGAATTAAAAGAAAACTACATTAAACAAAAAGATTGATTCACAAATGGATTTTACACAGGGATTTTGTCGATGAAGGAAAACTAAAATGACTATTCTGGCATCCATCACACAAAACTTGGACTGAAGCATGCACAAAATTGTCTAGACCAGAGAAATCAAGTTTGATTGAGGGTTTTGGGCCAAAAGTAAACGTTGCACTGACTGCATCCAAAAAATTTGTACTAAAATATATTACATTTAAAATAAAAAATTTACCAAATGTAAATGTTTGAATTTTTTACAATTTTATTTAATCAAATTCACTTATTTTGAAATATTTTAATATTACATATTGCATGTGTCATGGTACTCTTGTGAACGCACATCGATTGACACAGAAGAGAAGAAATTGTTGCATAAACTCATTATTTTTGTTTTGTTGTTTTTTTGGCGCACAAAAAAAAATTCTCCTAGCTTCATAAAATTACAGTTGAATCACTGATGTTACATGGACTATTTTAACTATGTTTCTGGCCTTTGAACTTTTAATTACATTGCTGTCTATGGAGGGTCAGAAAGCTCTCGGATTTCATCAAAAATGAACGAAGGTCTTATGGGTTTGGAACGACACGAGAGTGAGAAATTAATTACAGAATTTTCATTTTTGGGTGAACTGTCCCTTTAAATATTAACAGAGGAAAAACGGAAGTTAACACATACTCATCTCCATCATATAACTTGCATCCAGCTCCAGCAGGGCCCGATACTGGCCTCCCAGAGAGCCCTCTTCCATGTAGTGTGTGCCATAACGCTGTATAAACAATCGATAGGCCGATGGGTCATACGTGCTGGGCAGGGCCGAAAGATCCTTCCAGAAGTCTTCAGATAGAGGGAGGTACTGAGGAGCATTGTTCTGGAACTGAGCCACCTCTACCTCATTTCTTATTATCAGCAGATGATAGGTCTTTAAGACAGAAAGTACAGCATTTTAAATATAATACAATCAAATATTTGTAGCCTTTTTTACCATTTAATATGCTGAGTCCATGGTTACCTTGTCCTGTTTCAATTCGTTATGAAAGGTTTTATGATCATGACCTCCTCTAATGCTTTTCCTTTCCTCTTCATGCCTCATGTAGGACCAGGAACTGTTGAAGTACTCGTCAGTGAAGTCATTTTCAACACTGACCTGAAAGGAAATACAGAAACTTTTATATTATACAGTCAAACCAAAAATTAATCATTTTTTGAATTTTTTTTTTTTTTACTATTGGGTGCAGGACAAATTCTTCATACAGTGGACTACCAGTAAAACTGATAAAAATTTGGGACCAAAAATTATTCAGTCACTTTGACCTGACCATGTTTATCTTAGTGTTTTTTCTTTAATTGCTAATGCAACCTTTTTACACCACAGACTGAACAAAATAAAACATTGCTTTGTAATTGGTTGACCTAAATTGGTATTATATAATTGTGTACTTAAATTTCAACAGCTGAATAATTTTTGGTTGATTGTAATCCATTCTAAACCTTTCTATCAACGTTATCTGACATTATCAAGATGAATTTGTTCTTACACAGTTCTTGTCATATTTTATTACCACTTTTCTATAGCATATAAACTGTGATAATGTGAGAAATGTTGAAGGTGTCTGAATAAATTTTGGTTTGACTGTAATAGCCTAGCTATCATTATAATAAATAGCTGAGCCTAAAATTAAATTTTCACCTGAAAGCTATATCTGAGTAGACTATGTGGAAGTCTGTAGAAATCTCTGTGATCTCCGCTGAAGACTTTCTTGCATTGACCACCAAAGTTACGAGTGTTAATGACACCGGCTCTCAGCTCACCCGTCAACACATCAAACCTAAGGGATGCCAAATATTACATATTGTATTATACCATTAATTTAACAATAGTTTATACTGAGTGTAAAAGCCATATTTTACCCTCTTCCTGTGAGGTCAGAGTTGGGCGGTGGTTTTTGCTCATTACACACTATAGTGTCACTGCCACTACAGCGCTGCTCATCTAAACTATCTTCACAGTCATGATCCCCATTGCACACCAGAGACGGATTGATGCACTGGCCTATAAATAAACAAACCACTGAAAACTGTAAACTGTCGACACAAATTTAATATCACAGCCAGAAGTGACTTACCAGATGTGCAGCGAAACCTGTTTCCACATCCTGCCTGTAGGGGGCAGCTTTTCTTTGGTGAACAGGCCTGTCTCTGGATAGCCTCGCCTGTACAAGAGCTGCCTCCAAACTGAGGGAACTTCTCTACGGGACGGATACGAACCTGAGAGAAAACCCCATTAGAAGGTCAGTCATTTGGTTCTGGCCAGTAGCAATTATACTCTCTAAACCTGCTTCAAATAAAGCTGTGTTTATTTGCTTGCCTGTGTCTTGGTACAGCCGTCACACTCTGACCAGTCCCCATATGGTCCCCACCTGCAGTTTACAGGCTTCTCACACCTTGCATAACAAAAATGTTCCAGGTTAATAGACGCAAAATATCCAAAATGACTTATTAACAACCGAATAAAATATAGGTTGTATGCAGCACTCACCAAATACAAGGCAGAAACGTGAGAAGAACTAATAAAGAGGCTCTAGCAGCTGGGCCCATCTGAAAACATCAGAGTTATTTTAGTATTATTTATACACTATTTTAGCATTTAATAACTATTTAAAAAAAAAAAACGTTTTATTTGTAATTTACTTGATTACTAATTTACTAACGTGTTTTTTAAAAAAGTTAGTTAAGGTAATATTTCTAAAGTTCGTTTAAGTCCAAAGGCCCATTAACCATGATAACTACAACGATAACTTTAATAGTTCCATATAGTTCTAAAAGCCGTTCTAAATGTATAAGAATAGTAGATGCACACCATAGCTATAACGACACAAAGGAACGATATGGTTGGAATCCTTTTCAGAACGATTTTTTCCCCCAGCTGATGATCGATAAAAACATTGACAGCCAATAATCAGAATCCACTTGACTTTAAATAGCCCAAACATTTAGAGCGACAGACAACAAAACTTTATCTGGCGTTGGTGTGGACGCTAATATTAATAGGCTAGTTCTCTTTATCGTTTCGTTCTGTGTGTGAACGGGCTTTAATGTTTTCATCTAATATTTATATTTTATTATATTTTACTTAACAGTAACACTGGAATCTAGCCTTGAACACCTTACTTTTTATTCTCAGCAATTCATTCTTTACCTAAACCTTTTGTGTGAACAACTTCTTACCTTAATGCTGTGAATGCTGTAGACTAGACAGATTGTGATGGACCCTGCTCATATAGCCTACAGGAGCTCTTACAACATCATTCTGCCTCGGACAGGAATTCCCAGCATGACTCAGCTGAGGGACAGTCAGTGCTGGCTTGTTTTCCTTCACGCTGATTTTGCCAGTTTATGTTCATCAGTGGGATTACTGTGCCACAATCTTGTCTTTAAATTGGCAAATTCCAGTAAACAGTGTATGTTGTTTTTTGTTTCTGTCATTTGAAAAAATCATGGGTTTCATTAAGTATTGTAAGCAGGATGGTGAAATAGTGTTTTGTCCCAAACCCTGTGGAACACATAGACCTCTGTCTTCAGAGAGTTGTGCAATGTTTGTTGTTCAGGTCGATGACCAATCACAGAGTGACACTAGGGTCAAAACTTGCACTGAGCAGAGGTTCACTGAATGGTCTGTTTTTATGTGTCACAATAAAGCTTTGTTCACTGATTTGTTCTATTTACAGTATATTCGGTTGCATCTTACAGTAATGCAATGACTGTGCTGACAAAGCAACAAAAAATTAAAACCAAACATTACGCCAACATTATTTATTTTAAACTGTGACAAGAACGAATGAATCAGTATCAAGTTTAAGTTGCACACTTGCATTATTTCGTGCTGATTAGCTTGCAAAAAACAACCATTCAAATATTTGATTAAAATAAGTTTCAGAGCATCATAATGTTTAACAATATTATTACTAAAAATATTTAATATTAAATCTATTCAGATTCCATTGCTTTTCATCACTTGGGTTAAAACGATGGAATTTCAGTAACAATATAGTCTGACGGTGTCTTAAACCTTATCTTAAAAGGTGATGTTTTTCACTTATGTTCTAGTATTGTATATGTTTTGAAGCATTGTTTTAACATGGTGAGAAGAGTCATGTATCTATTTAACACTGAATTCTGTATTTATGCCACATCCAAAAAAAGCAAAGAATTGTTCAAATGAAGGCAGTCTAGTCCTCGCTCTTGCTCTGGTCCTGTATACTGGCAGAAGGCTGTCAATATAAATCCTCAGCATTATCTCATATCTGCTGCATTGGTCGTAAGTCTTTTGACACCTGAAAAATACCAGAATGACTTAACTGATATTGTGCACTTATATACAAAACAGACAAAGGAAAGTGTGTTCAGTGACAACAGAAAGACATAATAATGACTGGTTTCCTCTGAAGTACAAAGTTTCAACAGCTCATAATCTTGTGCATATAACTTTTCAGCACAGCCACTACTGAAGTAACAATCAACAATCAACTAACACAGTCCCAGAATAAGGACAATATAGCCTATGTTGTTTTAGTTTTTTTTTTTGTGCACAGTCTCACCTCAAACTCCGTCCCAGTGCATGCTTTTATGTCATCTGGTGTCAGTCCTTCCCAAATCTCAATGAGAGTTAAACCCTTGTTCTTATCGACATCAAACACCGCCTAGAACAAGTGACAACAAACATCACACTGTCCTTGAAAAGGTGAAAGATATCTTATGATACTCTGAAATAAATTTTACTGACCTTTTCAGTGATTATACGGTCAACACACTGTTTTCCGGTCAGAGGAAGTGTGCACTTCTCTAAGATTTTATGCTTCCCACCCTTTAAATTTACAGTACGAATTTTACACAGAGTGACAAGAAATGTTAAAACATCATGACTGTAAGTGAGGTTGTAAAGATTATTGTACCTTGGCAGAATGTTCCATAGTGACAACTACTTTTGTGGCATCACTAGACACCAGGTCCATTGCGCCACCCATGCCCTTCACCATTTTACCCTGAAAAACACATGGAACATGTCAAACCAGGCAAGTGAAAACATACTGCATGTCTATCAGTGATGATACAAAAATATAGAGCATGAAACTCATACTGGAATCATCCAGTTGGCCAGATCTCCATACTTGGAAACTTGCATCGCTCCCAGCATGGTCAGGTCAATGTGACCTCTAAAAAAAAAAAAGGTTATAAAAGTTGAAGTTGAAGAAACAACATCAGAAATGTTCCATAAAATGTACCCCAAAAATGTCACAATTCTCACATTAAAAATTCTAATTTCACGTGCAGTTGGATCTATCTTAGATTAACCATAAATGACTGTTGTATTCCGACACTCACCCTCTGATCATGGCAAAGGATTCATCGCTGGAGAAATAGGAAGCTCCTGGATAAACTGTTACCGTCTCCTTACCTGAACACACACAAAAGGGCCAAGATCTGAGTTGTAAAGAAGAATTTTATATTTAATAATTACAATATATTTCTTATTTAACAAATAAATACATTTATATAATGTATATCATGTATAATATTATTAGGATTATGTTGTGTGTAATGTGTAAATTATGTGTATGAGTATGTATACTGGGCATAGCAAGCATACTGTGTATTCAGTACACCTTTCATATTGTATTATAGTCACTACATGGCTGCGATGTTGGTGGATCTCACACTGAAGGTCTTTACTCACTGCTACACTTGTGTATGTGGAGTAGTAACAATTCAATTAACAGAACATAAAATATGATAAAGTAGAGTGATAAAGAGATCTGCACCAGCATTGATTAAATCAGGATCCACTTCACTCTCTGTTGGATAGGGACCCTAAAAATAAAATAAAAGAGGGGATTGGAAACTGAAAAGTGAAAATTCATTAGCCGGAAAATTACTTGCTTGGGTTATTTAATAACAGAAACTCACCAGACCCAAAATTCCATTCTCACTCTGCAAGTGGACGGTGATTTCAGGGCTTATGTAATTGCTGGCCAGCATAGGGATTCCAATGCCAAGATTTGCTGAGAGGGTTGTCAAGGTATGTGGGAACAGGATAGTTATAAACTTGTAGCCTATATCTATTTTCGATATCTATCATGTTGATGGTGATATATGTGGTCAGGCTACTGAAGGATACCATACATCCCGTCCCCAAACTCCAGTGCAGCTCGCCGGATGATTCTCTCTCGGGTAATATCTGAGTCCTGTTTGACTTTAGGTTTCTCTTCCTTGCTAGACTGAACCAGCCTTTTCTATAAACAAAAGAAGTCCTGAACATGACCTACACATTCTTGTAGAGTTAAATGTGTACAAAATAAACAATATGATGACAATAATGAAATGAACAGCTATACAAATGTGAAGATCAGGTTCAATTGTGTTTCTCACCTCAATTCGTTTTTCATAGCTGGCTCCTTTCACTACCCGGTCTACATATATGGAAGGAATGTGAATGTCTTCAGGACCAAAACTTCCAGTATCAACAATCTCCTCAACCTGTTCACCAAAGTAAGTCATTTTATTTTATATTTTGTGGGACCTGCTCAAACATGTCGATAGAAAATGTCAAAGCCACATAGCCCATCACAAATTGAAAGGTCACAAACCTCCACTATTGTAACTTTGGCTGCTTTACACATAGGCTGGTTGAAATTACGAGTTGTTTTCCTGTTAAAAAAATGGTTATGTTCAGCAAAGGTGAATAAAAAGTTTAGTAATTAATTACATGAATACTGATATTCAAAAAACAAAGAATCGTAGATCGCTACACAGATAAAGCCTGACACCTAGTGGACAATCTCTAGGGTAAGTAGGATCTTGATTTGAGAAATAAAGTAAGATATTAAAAAAATAAAATAATTTACAAAGACAAATGGTGTTAAAAGTGTCATAAATTAAATCATTTTAATACATGAACTTCTTGACCTGAATATAAGATTTCCTGCTTTGTCACATTTCCAGGCCTTTATCAAAGCAAAGTCGCCCCTGATGGCTTTTTCCATGACATAATGTCTGCCATTAAACTCTCGAACCTGGACCAAACAATCAAAGTACAAAAACTTAGATATATGTATGTAATTTTTTTTTCTGAGGGTGAAAAAATTGCAAAAACCATCAACAAGTTTTGACAGTGATATGCCTCACCACACCTCTCTGTTTTCACTTGCAATAGCAATACTGCCGTCTTTGTTGTATTTTATGGGTGATCCACCCTCCTGGATGAGAGTGCCATACCCGGTGGGAGTAAAAAATGCTGGGATGCCTGCACCGCCAGCCCGTATCCTCTCTGCTAGTGTGCCCTGGAATAGAATCAAATCAATCAAACAGTATCTAAAGTCAATGTGAATTGCCTTTTTTTTTTTTTTTTGCAACCCATGGTAATGTAATGTTTCTGAGTGAAAAAGATATTCAGGGAAGATTGTTTGTATTGTGGGTGTTACACGCAACGAATCTGAATGCATGTTTGATAAAGCAGTGCCTAAACAGCTATTTGGCTATTGGCATCCAGCTTATATTGAATATTCTTAAAACTTTGGCAACTTTGGTTTTGGCAAGGTTCACTCAAAGTTATGAACAAACGTTATTCCAGTAACACTAATAGCATGTTCATTCAAAGTTTATCTTTAATAATGTTCTCAAAATGTTAACACAAAAACATTATTTATACATAGTTCTACATTCAAATGTAACATTCCCTTGTTTGCAAAATGCTAAAATGGAATGTTCCCTTACTGTTTGCAACCAAGAAAAAACTGTTTTGAACATTCAGAGAACATTTAGAAATAACTTTTTCATAACTTAATTAAAGTTTTAGAAAATAAATAGGGTTGATTTTAATTTGATATTGACTTTAAAGTTAGGCAGAAGAAAAAAATAGTCAAACTAGACATAGAGAATGTAAACTGCAATGAGTTAAATGATCTACCTGAGGAGTAAGCTCTAATTCCAGCTCGCCTGATAGATATTGTCTCTCAAACTCAGCGTTTTCCCCAACGTATGAAGATATCATGCGTTTTATCTGTTTGGTTTTCAGAAGCATTCCCAGGCCAAAGTTATCAACCCTGTCATCAGAAACAATCATGTAGTTAGTTAGTCATACAAGAAATCACATTATACACTGGTGCTCCTTCAAGCCTTGATTCTTGAGGCCCCCCTTCCCCTTTTCCTGCCCCTTGACCCCAACAGACCATTTCTTTTCAGATCAGATCAGTCTTTTTTTGTGTTTAAGAGTACATGACGAGAACCCGTTGTAAACATCCCAGTGAGTTCGTCCACATTTGGGAATTCTCTGGAAATACTGTGTCCCTTCACTCACTTTACTGACATGCTAAATAGAGATCTCTCTCTCACCCAGCATTGTTGCTCACGGCTGTGATGTCTTTTAATCCTGTTTTCAACAGGCTGCTGATTAAATTCTCCGGGATCCCACACAAACCAAAGCCTGAGACAGAAAAGGGGGAAATTAAGCACACACAGGGGACACATTATGTTCTATCTACAGCAAAGAATATCAGTGCAGGAAATACCACTTAGCTGTATGAACAACTTATCAGATAGGACTGCATCCTATGCAGAACTACATGTATAGAGGCCACATTTAGCGGGCACATGTTTTGAAATGGCATAAGTTGCTCCTTATACCTCCGACAAGAAGCATGGAGCCATTAGGAATGTCTCTGACGGCCTCTGTGGGGTCCGAATAAAAACACGCACTCCATGACTGGGAGGTTGAGAAATGAGAGCAGTTGAATTCCTGTGGAGTAATATGACAGGGAGAGCATGGCATACTTTTAGGCACAATTAAAGTGAAAATGCTTGTTCCCAGCTAACAAAGAACATTCTCAGAACTAATGTTCTGGCAAGGTTCTCTCAAAGTTATGCACAACCATTCTTTCAGTAATCTTAACAATAAAATGTTCATCTGGCAGTTAATAATGTTCTCAAAGCATTAGCACAAAAAATTTCCTAGAACATTTCATTTCTGAAATGTTTTAGTTGGACCTTCGTCTAAATGTTTTTTAATAATTGTTTCAGAACATTCAAAAGAATGTTTTCATAAACTTAGCAAAAATATAAAATGGAATGTTTCCTTAACTTTTTTTAAATGACTAAATAAAATAATAATAATAATAATAAAATACAAAGTTCAGAAAATATTTGATAAAATGTTCAGAAATAACATTTTCAAAACTGGGAACATTTGCAAGACATTCTACTAACGTATTTATTTGATGGGTTTTTCTCTTTAATGAAATCATCTTTACCGTGAAATTCTATTAAAATAAAACACTAGGCACTATAAAAATATAATATAAAAAAGAAAACACTATCTGTTGATGCTCACAGTGATGCAAATATAGCTGTTTGCTTCAGGCTTAAGTTCAAGGCAAACAACAACGCATTTGGAAGTTAAAAGTGAATTATATGATATCACACGTTTATTTTCATGTCTTATAGAGCTTTTAAAAAGAAACGGACTAATAAAATGCAGAAAATCAATGCATATTGTGATCTTAATTATGCAAAATGAAACGTGCAGAATGCCAAGCTTCGTGCGTCACAAACATCCTGACAGCGCAATGTGGACACGTGAACTGATATTCTGTGCAAACATCATTGCTGTTCAAACAATGAATCAATACAGTAGAATCTGTTTTATTTTAAACTTTATTTTAATCTGTTCCTTTGTATATGCAAAATATATAACTTTACAAAGCTAATTGTTTGAATGATTTGGATCATTGTCTCCAAACTGATTAGGGAATAATAGCTCTTTAGAAACAAAGGATTGCCATATATTTATTATAGTCCCTTAAAACATTACATTAAATACACATAAACAAATAAACATCAATGAATTCAAATTAATCGTCTGAAACCTAAAATGATGCAATTATATTAACAACGCTTTACTTAACGGACCCTAAATTTAACTGTCACTTACCTTACGATGACAATAAATACGTCCCTGGGGTTTTAATGATATTAGTTTGCCTCTGAGAAGAGTATCTGACCTAGATAGAAATCTCTGAAAAGACATTTTCAGAACAACTTAAACTTTTTACAGGAAAGTAATCACTGGCTACTACAGAACCTGGATCAATCCTGCTCAGTTTTAAAATAGGGCAAAGGGCGGGTTTTCGGGGGTTTAGGGCAGTTTGGAGAGTACTTTTGTACTGTGTCATTACAGATCAAGTCAACCCCCCCACCCCCCACCCCCCAGCTGGCTTCCATACATCAATAGAAGCTATCAAAAATTTATACAAAATCATAAACCACTGTTTCCATTAAGTTATGGAAGATTTAGTTGTAGATTCATTTTCTGTATTTTGGACATGGACTTCATTTGATGAAATAAAATGAAGTCCACATCAACTGAATCGACAACCCTGTCAACCCTCTCAGTGTCCATGCTGTCAGTAGTACCCAACGTGAGGTTGCACTATGTAGAGGGAATTAGTTTTAAGATCTATAAGAGCACACTTGATCAAATTTTACATGCCATGCAAAACTATAGATGACCAGGGTTAAAGGTCATTCCCTTTTGAGAAGTCTTGACAGCTGTTGAGAAATTTCCAGGCTTCCACAATAACAATCTGAGTGAAGCAGTTACATTCTGACACTGGACACCACAGACACATGGTTGACCTAATGACCTAAGATATGCTGTGTATCTGTCATCCTGAGATTTATGAGAGTTTAAGAGTGGATCATGAAACGTTCCTCCAAATGTATACAATTATGATTCTGGAAATGACCTTGTTTTGAAATTTATAATCTCCAGGAACCCAAACATTCAACATCAGACATAAAAATGGGTTTGTACGTTTTGGGAAACTCAGAGATAAGTCAGAATGATATTTAAAATACCTTTTAAATGTTTTCTTAGCTTCTCGTGAAGCTAAATACATGAACATGTATATAAACATGAGCCTTACCACACTAAAATTCCAATGTCCTTATTTTTGTATTAGCTGTTGGATAAACAAGCAAACCCGAGGATCGACTATCATAGGTTTTTAACTATATTTCACACATTTCAGGCTAAGCGTTTTATGTGATGCAGATTTTTTATTTTTTTTTAAATAGGCTACAATTTCTATAACCTTCCCATTTTTCTTTTTATAACTTAATTGGTGTTTAGTAATTATTTTAATGTTAAAACGTTGCTAAAAGACCTGTGATAACTTTAAATAAAAAATAAAATCTTGGATTTTCATGGACATTTACTACTCATGTTCAGCAGCGTTTTTGTAGTCAAAATGACTTTCACTGTAGTAAAAAGTGTAACAACATAAAAAATCTGTAAGGGTCTGACAGAAAGCCCAACTTTTGAATTTCTCCACTTTGCCCCACAAACTTTTCTACTGCACATTTGCTCTTGTTGAATCTCAACGGTAGTTTTGCAGCCTACTGCAAGACCCCTTAAACACGTGCCCTGCTTCAGTCACGTGTACCCATTCCGCTCTGAACTGTTTATATGTAAGCCCCTATATATATATATATCTATGGAGTGCAAAACGCCACAAAACCTGCCAATAGCCATTAGAAATGAAAATGAATTCGATGGCTTTGTGAAAACCTAATTACACAGCTCAGATTCTGAAAATGATTTTCAATATCTGCTGCTTTAGAAGAAATGATCTCAGCTCTGACCGCAAAGCGTGATTGACATATTCGGCTATATTCTTCTAACAGCGCGCAGTTATTAAGATCAGCACGCAAGCGAACAGTGTCGTAGAGAAATAAATAACGTGCGTGCCATTTTTCCTAAAGGCTAGTTGTGGGAAAACACTGTGACGCTTGTTAGGGCGGAGTCCCAAGTACATTTATTTTTCTCATGCGAATCTCTACATGCAGTAAACCGATTAAGAGTGTCTTGCTGTATAAGGTTTATTTATAAGCTCCCTACGCAGGGTGCTTCAAGGAAAAGTGGTGCCTTTCTTCGAATGCGCCCTAGAAAAATAATAATAAAAAAATCAAAAACTAGTACGGATGCTGGAGCTAGATACTGATATCCAGTGGATAAACTGAGGTCCTGTCACAAGCACAGGACGTTTTGAGCAAAGCGGTAGAAGAGAAAAGTGTGCTAATTTATGATGCTTTTCTCTAAACCGTTTATAGAAGATATACATTTAACCAAGGTGTGCTACTTTAATACGAAGAAGTCAGGCGTCCCCGAGGAATACTTTCATAGAAGTTAAGGATCTACAAATCTGAATCACACTCTTGGAAAAGGTGAGTTCAGTGTAACAGTTAGTGAGACAAACGTGTTGTTTATTCTGTATCTTTTCGACTTTAAGCAGCAGTTGCTGTTGTGGAAGATTAACATTATGAATTTTATTTTTTAAGGGCAAAACAAAATACATATAATACAGATATATCGTGTAAACTTGTAAAAATGTTAATGCATGCATTTTTAATGCATGTTCTGTATTTCCGTTTGGAACACTTCATGATGTCTCGATGTTTATGCGGTTTAAGTCACAGTTTAAATGTTTTCACGACATATTGTGGCCAGATGTGGAGGATTATGCCATATGCAAAATGTTTTTAGTTAAATATTGCAGGAGTAAAACTATCTGCATGGCTTCAGAGCTGTCTTCGGCATGATTGCGAGTGTGATATTGCTTTTATACATGATTTTATCTATGATAAAAGTCATTCTTATCGAGCATCGTTTTCAGACACATTCTGCCCATTTAGTTTGTATATTTCGTCTCCGGGAAAATTGTTCCAAAAGAAGCCAACCTTTCAAGCTTTCGGAGTCACCAAGCAACAAGTAAACTAAAAGACTGGAATCCGTGAGCAGATTTTATTTTAGCATTTATTTAGGGCTCATCCCTATGCCCTAATTTCTTCGAAGGATGTAGGGGACCAAAAAACTGGTCCTTGGAACATACTTCTGCATCATCTTTCCAATTAAGGAGGCACTATCATCACACAATTAAACCTACACAAAGAATCATGGGAGCGAGTTGTCCATCTGTTGTACCCTTCGAAATCCTTCTGGCCTTTGAAGATGCCAGTTTTGAGCAGTTATATTTGCAATGGACCTTCAGTATCAAAATGCCCTTTGGAGATAGATTTATTACATTTGGAACGCAACGTTCCACTCCCTTTCGGACTAGCTTTAGCTTTATTATGGAATTTCCAATCCACCCATCCCAAAAACACTGACAGCAATCCTGAAAAAACCAAGTTTCAACTTTAAAAACCTGCTACTTGCTGGAGGCAGAATTAGACAACATGATATTATTTGCGTGAATAAAATACAGTATGTTAACTTGCTTGTTCCTCGCTCTAGGCTAACAACTCAAAAAACTGATCTGGAACGCCTTGAAGACAAGCGAGTCTACAAATGGAGAAAAGTCTCAGTGGACAGAATGTTTAGCGCCACTACATTTATTTGACATGTACTACTGAAATACTTTAAAGATGGTTGTTTGATTGCTACACATGTACTTTACTTACACAGCTACTCTTTACAATATCAGTGGTTCATTGTTTTGTTTTGTTTTTTTCTTTGATTGACAGTCCCTTGTGGTATTGTGGTGTATAGTTGAACCACGTTAAGGTTCACACACTCAGACTATCCCTGACTCCTTTCAGGAAGCTCCATATCAAACACAGACAGTACTTCTATTATCAACTTCCTAATTATGTGCTTTGACATTGCAGAACAGGCTGTACCTATTTTATCAAGGACCAAGCCCTTCACCCTCAGTGAGAGTTTGTTATCGCTGTACTGCTGCACTGCTGCACTGGGTGCGAAGGCCATTTAAATCTAATAGAGAAGGGTTGTGATCCACATGCAGCTGAAGTACAGCGTCAATAGATGTATTTCTGAGAAGATGTTTCCTGAGAAGATGTTTTCCAGAAGCGGATTGGAGCGAAGCCATGTTGCAGTGAGGATATGTTTCACAACAACTGGCGAGAGCCTTTGGCTTAAAATGGATGTCAGAGGACTTTGTTTACTGTGATTTCGTAATCCTGTCAGTATCATGGACTGATTGGTTTCTACAATGAAACAAATTAATAATTCGACTTGTTTATTCAAATAGAAAGGGAATAGCCAAACAGTGATTGAACTGAATTAGAGTAAAGACTTACAAGGATTTACGACTATTAGCTGGTGGTTGCTTCCATTTTTCGCACTGCACTGGGTGAGAGAGAGATCTCTAATTAACCAGTCAGTAAAGTGAGTGAAGGGACACAGTGTTTCCAGAGAATTCCCCAATGTGGACGAACTCACTTGGATGTTTACAACGGGTTCCTGTCATGTACTCTTAAACACAAACACTGTTTGTTAACCGATTTCTTAATGGACCTTATTTTGGTTTTCACAGGAACTATATCATGGAGACCACCCCTCTCATCTGTATCTTGTTGACCTATGCTGTAGCAACACAAAGTGTGCCTCCTACAATACAAGGTTTGCAGTTTTTTTATATATGTACACAGCCGTATTTTGCACTCAACATGACTTGTCTGGCTTGAGAGGTTAGAAATGTCTGCCAAAGGTCTTCCAATGACATGTCTGCCACATAACTGCCACTCTGTTTGCCACTTTCAGTGACCCCCCCCCCTCCCCCAACAAAGTCTTTAAGAGCCTTTTGTACAACAATTTAGTCAAACAACAAGAAAACAGGATGTTTTCTTTAGGAATCCACCCTCTCTTATTAGTTGGGGAGCCATTGTGAAACACTAAGGCAGCTCCTTGGCTTTCTGCAAATACCCAGAGAGTTCTGCAGACCTCTGCATAATGCAGACTGACTGGCTTTTACATAAAAAATAAAATGAGTCCAAGAGTAAAACATATTTTTAATAACAGAACTCCAAATGCAGTGTACTGTATTTCTAGTTAAACCAATTAAGACCATTTCTAAATGCTTTCATTTTGAAGTAAGTACTGTCTTTTGAACAGTTCTGTCCGTTATGAGTTCAATCAGATATGATGATTTCTATAAAAGAAGCAGATGCAATAAGTGGAAGGGAGTGCATGTTGCTACATGAAATGGATGGTTAGCTTCAGAACGTTACTCTGCAGGTGCTATTTGTGCTATACATTAGTTTCTATGGGAACATAGAATGACAACTCTGATTCATTCCTATCCTTTAACAGGCAGATTACTATTAGTTTACAAAAAATACATATATTAAGCTACATGGCCAATTTATTGCACAGAAAAAAATAATTTGCAAGGTAATTTGTAGTTTTAAATGTTAAAAAAACTATTTGGAAAGCAAGAGTGTTGTTGGACAAACTCACAAACATGAGTACATGTTTGCAAATGAAGCAGGTAGTTTTGTTCTGTAACTGAATACTAATACTGACACATCAGTAACCCCAAACAGATACAAACCAAGCTAGTATGATGGCTCTTGATGATCATTCCTCTGTACTTCCTGGAAAAGAGAAAAAAAGGAACTACACAATAAGAGATGATGATGTACCGGTAATTACATGAAAAAACGCTGGTAGTGTAAATCACCAGACCATACAGAATGTGCTGTGGCCTATAAATAAAACCTCAATAGTTCTTCTGTTACACTCTACTTTGAGATGAATCGTACCGTTGGGAACTACATTTAAATTTAGCTGTTAGTTCAAATCATCAATTAAAGTTTTATCAGTATTGCTGTCTAAATGCTGTCAGCTGAGCAACTCGGAAAGATCCTTTCAAAGAGCTTGCAGGCAGTAACGCTGCACTGCCACTCGAATGCTTCTACATGCGAAAAATGCCAGCACACATTTCCAGGAAAACACAGCTGACAGTTATAGCCCAACTGGGATTTATGTTACATCCTGTTAGTCCAAAGCTGGTTTAAACTGAAGGACATTCACAGAATTTTTTCAGAATATTATTCTAGCTGTAAAACATTTGATCATTCTCAGCTGTGTTTGAATAACATTAAAAAAGCAACAACAACAACAAAAAAACATTATTCCTTATCATTTATGAATTGCTTGAAAAATATCAAGCTGTAGAATATAGAATTAAATTATTGATGCTGCATTCATATGTCTTTTGAAATATTTCTCTTGCTGTACATTTACATTCACAACATTACTCTGCAGGTGCTATTTGTGCTATACATTAGTTTCTATGGGAACATAGAATGACAACTCTGATTCATTCCTATCCTTTATCAGGTAGATTACTATTAGTTTACAAAACATTTAGGCTAATAAAAAATACATATATAAAGCTACATGGCCAATTTATTGCACAGAAAAAAGGTAATTTGTAGTTTTAAATGTAAAAAAAAAACACTATTTGGAAAGCAAGAGTGTTATTGCACAATCCTAATTATTCTCAGTAACCCCAAACAGATACAAACCAAGCTAATATGATGGCTCTTAATGATCATTCCTCTGTACTTCCTGGAAAAGAGAAAAAAAGGACACGTTAAAAAAAGTGACACATTATAATAAAGTCAGAATGACATTCCTGGTATTTTATTCTGGTCCATCGGACTTCTTGAAAGCATGCCTTAAAGCAAGTATCTTCAGTACCAGCAAGTATTTTCTTCACCTTTTTTGCAGGTCAGACTGGAATGCCTCATCTGACTGGCTGCTTTTCTCGAGAGCTGATGACTTTCCGTTGTCAGTGGGAGTCTGGATCCCTCCAGAACCAAGCAGAACTCGAGGATCTGAGACTTTTCTACATATTAGAAAAGTAATTAGTAACACAACACCATAGAATAAAATGCACTAATGCATGATATTAAGTATTATTTGTCAACACAATTCTCTTGCATCTGTTACAATCAGTGAAGCAGTTAAGTTGGTAGACAAATTACTGTTGTTCTACTTAACGATCATTTCCTGCAGGGATTCTAAGAAATGGATGGAATGTCCAAGTTACAGTTCCATGAGGAAAAATGAATGCTACTTTGATTCCAGTAACACCGTTATATGGTTCCCTTACGTGGTCCAGCTGCGTTCACGCTCTCTTGACGTTGTTTATGATGAAATGTCCTTCAACGTGGAGGACATTGGTAAGGCATGTCGTAAACACAAACCCTGACATTTTGTCTTTTCTTTCTTGGCATGCTTTCAAGTACACAATCCCTTGTGGCAAAACTATTTTCAAAATATTTTCACATATATTTTTATACATTTTAATATATTTATTTTTCAATATTTTATTATTATAAATATTAAATATATTAAAAAAAAAATAATACACACACACACACACACACACATATATATATATATATATATATATATATATATATTAGTGCTGTCAAATGATTAATCGCGATTAATCGCATTCAAAATAAAAGTTTTTGTTTACATAATAAATGTTTGTGTACTGTGTTTATTTATTATGTATATATAAATACACACACGTACAGTATATATTTTGAAAATATTTACATGTATATGCATTTATATATTTATATTATTATATTTTATATGATATATTAAATATATTTAACATATAAACATAACATATTTTTCTTAAATATATACATGCATGTGTTTGTATTTATATATACATAATAAATATACACAGTATGCACTCGTATATTATGTAAACAAAAACTTTTATTTTGGATGCGATTAATCGTTTGACAGCACTAATAAATATATATATATATATATATATACCATCCTTTCAGATAACTTTGCATTAACGTGCAGCATATTTTCAAGCATGTATTCATTTATGTTCATTATGTTGTCAGTGTTTCCAGACCCGCCTGTCGGACTGAACTGGACTCTTTTGAGCATGGGCTCAGCTGGCTTAATCTGTGATGTGGTTGTGAGCTGGGATCCACCCCCATCTGCTGCAGAGAATGTGAATACAGGATGGATCTTGCTGGTATACCAGACACAGTACAGAGAAAAGGGTTCAGACCAGTGGAACTCAGTGAGTCTCACGCAACGTTGTTCAATCAGCACCAGCAGATTTCTAATGAGAAACAGACTTGAAGTCAAATGGTTTTCTTGAGGAGTTCCTCTGAAGCTGTATTAAAAATGATTTCTAAGAACACTTATGAGTCATTACATTTGATTCGCCATGGTGAAGATTATGACCTGGATTTTGCAGCAATGATTAGATCGCGTTTGGAGCTCATTATCTTCAAGGTTGGAGTGTTATTATGTGCCTTATCCTTGTTTGTCTCTCTACAGCTGGATAATGGCAAAGACACACAGGCGTACATCTATGGTCTGCGCAGCAACACTGAATATGAAGTCAGAGTCAGGTCAAAAATGAGAGGCTACAACTTTGGTGTCTTCAGTGAATCCATCTTTATACTCATGCTTAACAAAGGTCTGATTTAAGATCTACCTGTTTGTAGATTTTGTTAGAAATTTAACTTAATTTTTTCAATGATGTTTTGAATGTCCTGTTTCAATTTCAGAATCAAGAATTCCTATTACAGCTGTGTTGGTCTTTGTTGCCGTTGGTATCGCGATTATTTTGATGCTGGTTGTAGTTTCACGTCAACAAAAGTAAGCACCTGCTCTGTTATATAACAGTGTAAAGGAAATCTGTCAGCATTGTGTATGAAAACCATGATTTCCTGACCTCTCATTAGTTTCCTCCGTCCTTTCCCTCTGTCCCTTTAATGTTCTACCTCATAGCAGCATATATATATATATATAAATAGCATATATATTATATATATTTTTTTTTTCAAAACTTCCAATCACTTAGTTATTAAGGGTAAAGCTTTAACTTCATTGTGGCTTGTTGTAGGTTAATGGTGATTTTCCTGCCGCCAGTCCCTGGACCAAAAATCAAAGGAATTGACCCTGTGCTTTTACAGGTATTTGACTTCACATCCATTTTTGTAGAACTTTGAAGGTATTGTCAACAAATTAAAGCTTTTATATTTGAGTTTTTTCTTTACAGAAAGGTCAGCTGACTGAATTCACGTCAATCTTAGGCACCCACCCAGGCTTGCGGCCAGAACTGTACAGCGACGATCCATGGGTAGAGTTCATAGAGGTGGACATCGACGAACCGCACGGGAGCCAGGAGGAGCTCCTTATTGCCGATTCTCCAGTTTCTGACTGCCCTCAAATGTCCAGTAGTTTCAGGGATGATGACTCGGGTCGGGCTAGCTGCTGTGATCCGGATCTGTCAGATCACGATCAAATGGATCTACATCACCCTTCAACCAGCAGCCACGATGGTTTCCACCCATTGTCACGCGCACAGTCTGGGCCACAGCAACCTGCAGCCTTCTCTCCACAAGACAATACCTGGTCAAACAGTCTTTACTCACAGGTCAGTGACGTCACTCATCATGGTGAAGTTGTACTTTCTACTGAAGAGAAAGAGACGATGGCTCTGAAGGATAAAAACCACAATAAAGGGAAAGAAATCCAACAGTTGGTGGTGATCCCTGACGAAAGAGGCTACACCTCCGAGTTTGGTGCTAGCACAATCAGCGCCCACCACAATAAACCAAACCCATCGACAGATCAATTACAGAGTCAAGAACAACACGGTGCATTCAGAGACCTTCAAAAACTTAGCACTGAGACTGTTACGTCCCCTCAGTCCACTGCATTTCCCATCCTTGCAAAGCCTACCAGTCCAGAGTACACCATGGTAGATGGCGTGGACTGGAAAAACAGTCTCCTCCTGAAACCAAATACACCAACTGCCCCACAGAAGGCAGCAGTGAAGACTTTGCCCACTCCTGAAGGGTACTTGACTCCTGACCTACTCGACAACATTACACCTTAACTAACAGTGGAGTACGCTTGCTCTTCGTGAGTTATCTGACATGGTTAGCCAACACCGAACAAGATGTGTGATCCATGAGGAGGGAATTTTGAAATGAAGCTAGTTCTCAAGCGCTCTCCAGTGGAATGGATGTCATGAAACAAATCTATTGGCAAGCTAATAAATGGCTTATTAGGCCTGGAGTCTTTTCTGTATTCTCCTAACTCGGAGGGTTAACAGCTTCAGGGGTTAGTTTGTGCAGATATAGAGCAGAAGTATATTAGCTGGCTGTTTACTGTCATAAAAAGATAACAACTGATATTTTATGCTCTTACATGCAATATAACAGCTATATTGCTGTATTACCGCTCCATATTTTGTGCGCTTGTATTGTTTTCAGTGGACTAACTACCAACTATGTGTCTGTGTAAACTGTAAAGTGCCTACTTCAGAATATATTTCAACTGCAGTGTTAAAAAATAGTGCACATTTAAATCAAAAGGGGTTTATGTGAACTGTTACAGGCCTCGGTGCCATTTTTTTCTTCCATAAAAGACTGGATAGGCTTTTGTGCCTCAATGTTGTAAATATGGTCAATTTTGTTTTCATGACAAGTATCTTATAAGTATAAAAGCTATCTTAGCTGCAAAAGAAACACACACAACACACACACACACACACACATCTTAAACCAGCTTAAACTGGTTTACTGGACTCCTACTTTGGTTTTTGAGTGGTTTTGGGACACTTTCTAGGCAGACAGGATTCCTGTTAAACACTGGCTATGCCAGGCTGTAAAACCATCTAAAAGAACAACAAAGTTATTTTTTTATTTTATTTGAGTTTTTTTGTCAGCAGGGTTGTCTACTCATTGCTATGTTTTAGCCTTGGTTCAGTATTGTTTATCAGTGCAAGATGATGTTTTTAAGCTATAATGTGTACAGACCATACGAGGTATCTCTAAATAAATGGCAGCAATTAACTCAGAAATACTGGTTTTGCACTCTGTCACCTACCACTCCCTAATACCTCCAGGGATCACGTGATTGATATTTCGAAGAAATAAACTGCAAGGATTTTCCAAGTATATCTGGTTTCCCACGGATGATTTCCCATACCGTGAATATATATTGAGAAAGTTGTTTAACATACATTGTTTACTATATTTAGCTTAAAAGCGAGGAAGCGTGAGATTATTTATCATTTGTGACCTAGTTAGACTCTGGTGAAGATGAAAAAGCTGACTGCCGTCGACTTGACCAAACTTGTAAAAGATTTCATCCAACTGGAGCATGTAAGGCCTTTGTATATTTAAGATATTAAAATAAGTCTTGTGAAGAACGTTGTTAGAAAAGCTCAGTGAGTTTGCTAATGTTCTGAGGTAAATTACTGTTTTGTATGATTAAGAAAATTACGGAGATGAAAGGGGAAAATAATACTCTTGAAATACACCTGGACGAGACTAGCAGACTTCTAAAAATCGCTCAGAACAAAGAGAAACAGTTAATTGAAGGTAAGACAATTATGAGGTAAAAAAAAAACAAGGTAGGCTTACCACAGAAGTGGGTCAGACTAATCTCGGCTGCCATCTAGCGGTGTAATTGCAGAAATGTTGAAGCTTTATACCTTTAATTTTTTTTTTTTTTTTTTGTATATTTCTATTCTCATACTTAAATTGTAATGGAGCAATTTGCACTCAAAAAGTTAAGAAAAGTTATTCGTTAATTGTTGCAGTATACAGTATATGCTGTTTTTCGACATGGCATTGTTTTCTTCATAGAGAGAGATGGGCTTTTGGAAACTGTCAAAGGTCTACAACAAACCTTACAACAACAGTGCGACCTCAGAGGTACAGAAATTATTAACCAGAATTCTTCGCTTAATATAATTTAATTCCCTGTCCAAATAAAATAGGCTATTCACAAATAATCACAACTCTATCTAGTTGAAAATGAAAGGCTGAAAAATGAAGCTCTTCAGATGAAGAAAGAAAACGAAGCTCAATTAAAGGTAGAATTGGGATGTATTCAAATATATGACTGATGGCATTAGCATAAATGTAAGAGGTTTTGAGTGTATGTGCTCGGGTCTGCCCCTGTGTGGTTCTAGGAAAGCAATACTCGGCTTCAGAGGATGGCAGCTGAAATGAAAGCCATACAAGATCAACACCAGAGGGAGCTAAAAGACTGTGATAAAGAAACACAAAGGAAACGTGAGGGAAAATCACAACACTTTTTTTTACCATCCTTATCAACAGGAATAAAACCGATGAGACAGCCGTTAGATGCTGTTAAACGTTTTTCAGTATCACACATTTAAAAAGAAAACATTTCCATTTTGTTTTCAAAGTGGATGCTAAAGAGACAGAGTTGAAAGTGGCTCATGAGAGAAATGAATGCGCTTTGGAGGAGATGAGAAAGCAGATGAGAGAGAAGGAGAAAGAAATGCAAAGCCAAATCATTAAACTTCAAATGGAGGTAGAATTTAATTGGTTAACCTAGTTGTTTTGTAAATAAATGGAAATGTAATCACTTTTAATACACTAATTGTTAGATAAAAACATATTTTTTCTTAATACTGTTTATTTTGCACAATTTTACGGCTGTAAAAAAAAAAATTCCTTTGCAGTTCGGAGCTAAGCTTGCAAGGGCCCAGAGCATGTCCACAAAGAGTCAGCCGCAGACACAAGCATCTGCTCCTCATCCACAGAATATCTTTAAAAGAGTGAGTCATACAGCAGCATTCATTCATCATGGTTTCTGATCACACCTTTATTTCTTTCTCTTTATTGAATCATTCTGTTTGTGTCTCCAGAAGCTCCAGTTCATTCAGGAGGAGAAAAACAAAGAGATTGAGGCTCTGCGTCAGAGGGTGAGAGAGTTGGAACAGCAGAGCCTTCATGGATTGATGGACTCTCGTCTGAAGAGGAGGAAAAACTAAGACTTATTTTGATCTGACTGTTGATATGTGAGGGCCTTCATCCAACTGTTTGGGAGTTGTATTTATTTTAAAACACATTTCCCTCAGAATATGTTCTAAATATTTTTCAGTTATGTTCTGTTGTGTTCTTAATTTCTGTGCACGTGTTTATTGCCTTTCCACTAAAATAAATGAACATTTATGAACATACAGCTGTGAAGACTGCTATATGAGAGGTCATTCAGAAGGGAAGTATATGGCAGGTGACATGGACTTCCAGGAGATTATGGCCCAAGTGCTCCTGTCAAGTGTCGAGTGTCGTTCAGGACACCTGTAATCACAACCGCCATTTTCCAGATAAAGCTTGTAATCTCATCAATAGAGACAGCTGGCAATTCAGTGACACACACATGCACATGCTCACAATACACTTTTAATGGCATCAAATACTAGGAAAATGCTGGTTCATTCAGAGAATCGGACTATTGAAATTAATTACTGTTAAAGTACACTTTAAATCACTCAGCAGCTTAACAGTTACACCAGTATATTTAAAGTAATTTATTTCATGCAGACATTATTGCATGCAACATTATCAGTGTTATTTTAGAAATATATAATTTAGTAAAATATAGTTTTTATTAATGTTGTAAATAAGATTTTATTTTTTCAGTTTTCCTATTTAATTTTTGTAATTTTGTTACATGTGCTTTTGTTATTTTCAATTTTTATATTTTTTTATTTTTGTTTCAGCTTTAGGTTATTTTAATACTTATTAGATTTAAAATTTGGCAACTAACTGTAGGTTTTTTTAAAAATCGAATATTTATTTAATTTTGATCAGATTTATTTAAATGAACAAAAATGTTTTTAATAGTTTTAGTTACCTATAACAACACTGAACATTATGTTATATTTTGAACTCATTTGGAAGAGAATAAAAGCATAGATTATACACTGATAAAACAGCATCTGGCACATGCTCGCTAGCGGCACACATGCTCTCCAGGATGAGATTGTAAAACCTCATCATTCACATTGAGAGGTTGATGGACGAGTAATAATCATATCAGACAAACCCCTTCATGTGTCAAGGAGGTCCTGCAGTAATCTCATTAGTAAAGCTGTTATATAACTTCTGATCCTACGCTGTACAGTCAGAGATCAGCCTCATTAAGATCACAGATGATCATGTCTCTAAGGTTTTCTTCTGACTTTCTGTATGATTGTATCCCACCAGATCAAACATGACAATATCTCCCTTGAGTGCTTCAAAAGAACCAGTGGTGCACATGTTTTCTGGTTATTCACCCCTCTTTGGTTGTGGTTCTTGGCTTTTGTTCATCACAGGCATCGTCTAGGACAGCAGGGAGGATTAAGGTAACTCTAAATAAAGCAGGCAGATTAGGAAACATGATACTAGCATGTTCTTTTCACTCTGACAGAGTCAGAGAGAGCTGAAGACTTCCCTGGAGACAGGAAGACTATCCAGGAGAAACCACATCAATGATTTTTATTCATGCAGTTACAGAACAGGACAGATAAAATGAATGCCTGCATTTTAACAAAAACCTAATGTAACTATTTGTTTTTAGTTTGTGAAAGAAGCTAAATATTATCTTTCAATCTTTAGAACTTACAACTTAAAATATATGAACATGTGGACATATTCTTTGACTTCTAGTCCTATAAAAAAGAATAGCAGCCTTGCATTGGTCTACTACAAGAGCACAGCGGTAAGATCATTTAATTTACATATGCTAATGTTATGTATTGATTTAGAGTCAAAGATTAGTTGACATGCTTGTTAACTTTTACAATAAACAATATAATAGACATTAGTAATTTTATAATAATTGTAAGTAAAACTGTTTATTTATGTGATTAGTGTTCATATGAGATGTAATTATAAGTTCATGCTAGCTAATTACATTCATTATGATTGTTAAATAACTATTTTATTTGTAGCTATATTGCGTAGTACAATTTTAAAGGTATAGTTCACCCAAAAATGAAACTTCTGTCATTTACTCAGCGGCAAGTTGTTCCAACCTTGTATGAGTTTCTTCTGTTGAACACAAAAGTAGATATTTTGAAGAATGTTGGTAACCAAATACCAGTTGTAGCCACTGACTTTGATAGTAAGGAAAAAAACTGATGATTATAATGATGACAGATTTTGAATTTTTGGGTGAACTATCCCTTGGTTAATATGTTATTCCTTAATCAAGAGCAAGAATATCAGATATTTCCACTGTTATTGACCGTTTTCTCATTGCTAGGCATACAAATATTGTGAGCTGTAGCTAATATTTCTCTTGGTTACTGCTGGTTCCTGTTTTTCAGCCTTAAGCAGCTGCAAAATGCCTGCTAGGGCAAGTCAGGTGTCGCCGAAGGTGCATCGGCACAACATTTACACGCTGACGGACAGCTCAGAATGTGGGTCAGAGACGGAAGAGGATGCAGACCATTCCAAGCGCCTGACACCCCTGGAGAAGTTAACGCTGGAAATGTGCAATGACGAAGAGACCATAAAAGAACTGACGGTGGGCAGAAGGGTGGGATTCTATAAAGTCCGCGGTCAGATCGGCTGTGGGAACTTTTCGAAGGTCAAACTGGCCGTCCACGCGCTCACCAAAGGTAGAAGAGATTTAGCATAATCTAACTGGTTTTGATTGAACACTTGACTTTTTAAATCCAGATCAGAATTAAGAGAGTAACGGGATTAATGTGTAATGACCTCATCCTCATTTTATTCCACATGCATGTCCTGTAGACAAGGTTGCCATTAAGATCATGGATAAGATGAGGCTCGATCTGCAGACCCAGAGGATGCTGTCTAGAGAGATCTCAAACATGGAGAGCTTGTATCACCCAAACTTATTGCAGCTCTATGAAGTACTTGAGACGCCAAGTCGGTTGTACCTAGTTCTGGAGTTTGCCGGAGGAGGAGACCTCCACACCAGAATCAGCTCAGGAGGAAAACTCTCTGACCAAGAGAGCAAGATTGTATTCGCCCAAATCCTGTCAGCAGTCAAATATATGGTTAGACCTTCTATAACAACATATCACTTTTTTAAATCTAGATTATAGAAAACACACCAATAGTAAGTCATAGTAAGTACAGTAAAATTGTTAAATGGGTCAATGAGATGATGCTCATTTTTATCCAGATCTATTAATTCAAAGACACAGAAAAACGCAGTGGTTTGAATACAACTCGTCTGTGAAGAGCAAAGTTCTGCATTAAAATTTATTTTAATTATTTAAAGTAAAAACATAAAAAAGGAAAAAGTAAATTTTGAAAAATAAAAAACTTATTTTTTAACCTTATAATTTACCATCATCTTTTATTATGTCTCACTAAACAGCTTACTATTAATATTTAGATTTTTATTATATTTAGTAACATAATATTTGTAATTAATAATTCATGACATTTGTGTATTTGTCTATTTAAATGATATATATATATATATATATATATATATATATATATAATTCATAAACAAAAACAGCTGAAATTATTAAAATAACCCCATTCGAAAGTTTGCGAACCCTTGGTTCTTAATATGGTGTGTGGTTACCTGGATGATCCACGACTGTTTATTGTTTTGTGATGGTTGTTCATGAGTCCCTTGTTTGTTCTGAACAGTTAAACTGAGCACTACTCTTCAGAAAAATCCTCCATGTCCTGCAGATTCTTCAGTTTTCCAGCATATTTTGCATATTTGAACCCTTTCCAGCAGTGACTGTATGATTTTGAGATCCATCTTTTCACACTGAGGACAATTGAGGGACTCAAACACAACTATTATGATGCACTAAGAGCCGGGGGGTGAAAACTTTTGAACAGGGTGAAGATGTCCAAATTTTTCTTATTTTGTAGAAATATAATTTTTTTCCATTTAGTACTGCCCTTCGGAAGCAACAGAAGATACTTGCATGTTTCCCGGAAGACAAATTAAATACAATTTACCTTGATCTTCAAATTCTAAAAGTTTTCACCCCCCGACTCATAATGCATCGTATTTCCTTCAGGAGCATCAGTGAATGTTGATACGTCAACTACCCATATATATATATATATATATATATGTGTGTGTGTGTGTGTGTGTGTATATAGCTTTTATACTATATATGTATACACACACACACACATATATATATGGTATAAAAACTTTTTGAAACTATATAAAACCAACAACAACAACAAAAAAAGAATTCTTAGATGTTTTTTTAATTAGATTTTAACAGATGTCATTGACCCAAATAATTGTAATCACTGTATGAGAACATTGAATTGGTGGCAACTTCTTGTATTTATTTATCTGTGTTCATTTCAGCATGAGAACAACATCATCCATCGAGATCTGAAAGCAGAAAATGTTCTTTATACAACCAACTCCTGCATAAAAGTGGCTGATTTTGGCTTCAGCAAGAGGGTCAACAATCGCAATCAAGCCCTAGACACCTTTTGTGGTTCTCCTCCTTATGCAGCTCCAGAACTCTTCAAAGATGAGTCTTACATCGGGCCACCTGTGGATGCGTGGGCAATGGGCGTCCTGCTTTTTTTCATGGTGACTGGCACATTGCCTTTTCGCGCTGACACTGTGGCCAAGTTGCGCCAAAGCGTGCTAGAGGGTGCCTACGTCCTGCCAACCTGGGTATCAGCTCCATGTCAGCGGCTGATCAGGGGGATCTTGAAGCCAGAACCTTCGGAGCGATGCGCACTGGACCAGATGCTGGGCTGCGAGTGGCTGCTGCCAGTGGAACTCTTCCGGCCTATTCCTCCCTTATACCAGCTCAACCCCATCCATCTAATAGAGGCCAGCCCAGCGGAGTTAGACAGAGACCAGAAAGAGGTAAAAGGTATCCTGGAGAAACTGGGAGTCACTCAGGAACATATTCTCAATAACCAAGGAAAGCGCATTCGCAGTCCCATTACAGGGGTTTACCGCATACTACTGCACAGAATTAAAAGAAACCATGGAGCCGAGTCTGTGCCTATAATCAGTGGAGTCGTCAAAGATCCTAAAAGAGACAGTCTCCGTGCCTATAGGAACCTACGGCACTCCTCGAAACTGTGTGTGCTTTCTTAAAGGCATAGTTCATCCCTTTTATTCAGTCTTTTTGTCCATACCCCATTGACTTTCATTGTATATGCTCAAAATAACACTGCAACATTTTCAAAATATCTTCTATATGTGTTTCACAGAAGGGACAGCAAGAGGGTGAAGACAGTAAATGAATAAAGTTTTAATTTTTGGACAAACAAACCATGTAATCAGCCTAATACTATTGGAGTTGTGGCATTTTACTGTTAATAGACCAGATCAATGAGAAACTATATGCTAATTCTTATTAACTTAAACAGTACGTTTAAAATAGTTTCATTTCAGTAACTACTTGCACAATAAATTTTATTTAATTGTCAGTGGCTTAACTTATGTAATATTTACAGTACGTGTTTCAGTCAGCCAGCTTTTTAAATTTTTTTTGCAAATAAAAATGTATAACATTTGTCCGCTTTTGCTGCTTTCTTCCA
Organism: Onychostoma macrolepis; assembly: GCF_012432095.1. Taxonomy (NCBI): domain Eukaryota; kingdom Metazoa; phylum Chordata; class Actinopteri; order Cypriniformes; family Cyprinidae; genus Onychostoma; species Onychostoma macrolepis. Next base: position 16,796,726 of record NC_081175.1, read on the forward strand.
TTTTTGTGTACAAACATTCAGTAAATAGCCCTACATGTTCAGTTTACAAGCTCTCTGTGCTTTCATTGAAGCCCCTCTCTCGACGCTGAGAGCTGCAGCAATCCGTGCAGAAGACATGGGCCGTTTGTAAACAATACAGCGACTGACAGGGAGACATACGAGTGCCAGCCAAACACTCACCCCCGCGACACTGCCTTCACCTTCCATCTGCGCTGCTTGGCAGATGGAGTAGCGTCGTGGCTCAGACATCTGCCGAGGTAACAATGAGTTCCTTGTGCTGGGGCCCCCAATTTAACGGGACAGCGCGCTACTATTGTGCTGTAGCTATACACATGCAGATCACCAGCGGCTGCAGATGGCAGCTGACACTATATGCTGCACCCAATCCAGAGCTACTTCAGAATGAAAACTTTACGAATGGCTATTATTCACTGTAGACGTCATTTTATGTTTAGAGAATAAAAATGAGGCTGGGGGATACGCGTGCAGCGAGTTCAAGATATATGGTGACTACTTTTAACAAGTTTCTCGAGTAGCATTATGTCACTAGGAAATTGATGCATTTTGCAATGCCGTGTCAGCTAAACAAGTAGGCTACAAGTTATAAAACATCGATCCCCCAGCCTCGTTTTCATTCTCGAAATATAGCCTAAGTACATGAGATATATGGTGTGTGAATGTGTTAGAATGCAATGTGTTTTTGACATCTGCTGAAGAGGGAACACATGACACAGTTGTTCATTTTAATACATTTATTGTTTTTATGCATTATTGCGACATTTCTACAATTCAACAGTTGTAATGCAAAGTCTGAAACATTTAAAATAATTTTTCTTACATTTTATATCAAATACTTCTAAAGTGAAACCTTTAGAGATTTTTAAGTTAGTTTTTTTTTCTTTTTTATCATATTGACATTTCTAAAGTGACACCTTTAGAGATTTTTAAGCTAGTTTTTTTTCTTTTTTTATTATTTTAATATTTCTAAAGTGAAACCTTTAGAGATTTTTAAGTTAGTTTTTTTTTTCTTTTTTATCATTTTAATATTTCTAAAGTGAAACCTTTAGAGATTTTTAAGTTAGTTTTTTTTTCTTTTTCTTTTTTTCCCTTTAAGCCTATGTCATTTTAATATTTCTAAAGTGAAACCTTTAGAGAATAAGACAATTCTGGAAAGTGGAAAGCACATTGCCGACAATAAGGTACGTTATATTGTGCAGCAATTCCATTTTTAAAAACGTCCGAGATGTTAAAGTCCATTTTTAAAAACGTTGCTTTGACGCACCGCCGCGTCCTCTGCGTGTCCAACGCATGCGATATTTGCTCTGTGGAACAGAGGCAAAACTCGCTTCTCCTTCCTCTCCAAACCTCATCCGCACAAAGAATGAGGGCCATTGTGTCGCTCTCGTGGCATGCCTGACCTCGTTCACATAAAGAATGAGGATCATCTTGGCATGGACGGGACGAGGAACGACGTAGAACCGCGAGGGCCACTCGGGCCTGCCTCGCGCTGCCTGGACGGTTCAGCCTCCTCAGGAGCATCCAGGGATGTGGAAACATCAGCATCCTTGCTTCGAAGGATGAGTCGAGTATTCCTCAAGGTTTACAGCATCTCAACAGAGAAGAGTAAAGCTCCAGATCAACGCTCGGGCAGAGTGATCTCAGGAACCCACTCGTTATAGCTGCGACTTTCTTCACAAAACAGGTGAAGCTTCTCCAGAGCTGGATCCTCCCATGAGTCCTCAGCTGGGTTCTGTTGTGATGAAGAAAAATGCAAGTTTAGCATGGCACCCAAAACGTTGCAAATGCATATAGTTAGTGCTTTTGCTAATAAGTGTAAACTATTTTCTTTTGCGCATACATACCGTGATAAGCACGCAGTGAGCATCCTCAAATTGTTCAGCTTTGTCACCAACAATCTCAGAAAGACTTTGCATGTCATTCACTCTAACGATGCTGATGTCGTTGTCGAAACAGAAGGCTTGGATGAGAGTGAAGTGGATTTGGAGAGCGATGTCGCACTCAAACTCCTCATCCATCGCCAGGACGCAGAAAGACACGCTGTCTGGGTCACTGAAATACAAGAAAAGGCAAATTATAAGCACAACTTGTACTACTAAACTAGTCGAAACGCTTAATTAAAGATGTTGCATGAAGGAAAAAAAACAATAGACAGCATACTCACACATTCATAACTTTGGCAGACTCGTAAACGCCAATGGTTAGGCAGTCGTTCGCTTTGGCAGAAACCAAAACTTCTTCCAGTGCTTTTCCAGTGCACTGAGCTCTCTCGCTGGGCTTCTGGGTGAGAACTTCCTCAAGAGTCATGATGATGCTGGTAGTAATTCCACAAAGAGCAGATAGCAGAACTGAAGCTGGATGTAATCCGAAAGGATTGACGCTCTAACGGCGTGGGCTCGCTGCTTTTATACTCCTCGGCTCGTGGTGGCTATGAAAGAAGCGTTCTCTGATTGGTTCGTCTGAATGGTGCATTGGTATGCTAATGTTATTGTCACACTCCGGCTCGTGGCAGACGTAATGTCACTTTTTAAGACTTGCTGCAGACTTTAACTAATTATTTTTATCATTTCAGTTTCATCTTAAACCCAAATATACGTTTGAGCAGTATGTTATTTTTATAGGCTACTTTAGGCTATTTATATTTAATTCATATATTTTTACACTAAAAGCATATTTATTTATTTTTCAATGTGTTTTAGTAATGTGTGTGTGTGTGTGTGTGTTTTTATTACTCTAGACCAAGTAGGTTGTACTTACACAGTTTAAAAGTAGCCTAATATCTCTCGTCACTCTCTTTAACACATTTAAGTAACTTTATATACTTGGTGGAATACATTTCTCTTTTAGACCTAGGCTACTTTGTTTGATTTAAATATTTAGTAGGTATTTAGCAATTTAGTAAAGCGAAATATAAATATTACATGCATATAAAATTCAGTATTTTTTAGTAAAGAACTTAATGGTGAAAGTGAGCAAATGTGGATAAGGGATCGCATCCCCCCGCCCTCAGCGCAAAAGACAGGTGGAGTGTGGCCATCTGTGGACACTGAAACGGCCCTATTGTGAGTTCAGAAACTTCTATTATTAGACGCCTTTACAAATGCAAATAAGATGCGCGTGCCATGACGCCCCGCTGCCCAATCTGGCCTGCAACATCCACGGACCCCGTGATCACAGGCAACTTTCCAAATGTATAGGCCACCCTGAAAATTCAGCAGTATTTATATTCGTATATTCTCCACGTGCAGAAACATTTGCATCTTTAACGCATTTAATAATGCGCGTTTAGAACTCGCTGATATTTTGGTCATTTTATTGACAGGTGGTTTTAAATCTGTACAAAGATCATTTGGGGAAAAAATACTATGTTATGAATCATGTAAAAACATCAGAATCACAAATTATTACGAATGCAAGCTTATATGGAAAGAAAGAAAGGAGTAGGTTATTTGAGAGGCTCGAGATAACAGGTTGACGCTGACTGATGCAGGCCTATTGTTTCCCTGCAGAACAGGAGCAGATGGAGAGGCCTCAGTTTAGGATGCCCCCATTGGCCCCTAGCAGCCCAACAGCGCATATGACTATTGTGTGCAAGTTTTTGTGTGTCTAGAATGGTGCATAGATTCAATTAAACTTTTGGTTAAAGTGGAGCTGCAGATAGGAAAACGTACAGAATGTAAAATTACATTTAATATTATGCAAGTTGAGTTTCATACATGCAAACGATATAAATAGCCTAAAAATTTAAAAGAAAAGAAAAGAGAAAACGCACTTGCAAAATACAGAACGTTCTATAGGCTAGAGCTTCAATTTGTGCTTTATTTACACAGTATAGAGCACAAAAAAAGAAAGAACTGGTTTCAAATAGCAAAGACACTTGCAACGAGTATAGAAGCATTGTTCTAGTATCACATCTGCAGTCCGGGCATCCCATCCCTGCCCCCCTTTAGTGCGCGAGAGTGACAGGTGTTCCAAGGCAAACCTGCTCGAGCGCAAAGCAGACTAATCGAACAATTGCTTTTACTTAGTCCCTCCTGCAGCTGCAGATTAAGACAGTCATCTGTTACAAAGCCATTGCATTTTTCTCTATATGACTTAGCTGTCACCAAGTCAGCCAAAAGTTTGTTCAGATGTGTTGAAGATTTAAATAAAAGTTACAAGCAACTAAACAAATATAGGCCTATGGCTTACACATTAAACAAGTTAAGGCTATTGATTCTAAATGCAGTTAAGAATATTTATATCACGTTTATTATCGAAAGACACCATAAAAAGTGTTTGCATCTGCAGCAGGCATATAGATAGAAGTCTCGATAGTTAAATGCAGCAGAAATTTGCTCAGCTGATCCTTTATCTTCCCCCATCAGCAGATGGGGAGTGTTTCCATAGCGAAAGAGAAGCACGTCCAGATGCCACGCGCCTTAAGTCCGGTCATCTTTGGGTATGCAAATTAGCCACGCGTATGTGATACAATCAGCAATAAGTAATAAATAACCTTCAAAGGTTTGGTGAATTCACCCATCTGTGATAATCATATTATCCAGATTTTATTTTTAATAAAAATGCTTGCTCGAGTTATATTTTGTTTGTCATTAATACATTTAAATAAACCACTTTTATTTGTTTAACTCTTTTTTTCGTCTTCCTAGAAACAATATGTATATGCTATTCGCAGATTGAGCAATGATGGAATGTATAGGCCTACGTGTTGGTTAAGTCACTCATAATGTATTTATTGATTGATTTTGTTTTGATTGTTTCAATATAAGGAAGGTTATTGTAGGTTCTGAAACTGGTCAGCGTTGGCCACCATCAACCTTTTTGCATTCATTAGCCTAGTTCATAAAACAGTTAAAACATTTCAATGAACAACATTTATTGCCAAAAAAAAAAAAAAATAGTAAAATGCTTAAATGTTTAAACTTATTTTAGATGGTATAATAGCATGTCACATCGCAAAAAACATTTCTAAACTAGCCTATCTTTGTCAGCTACTCATGCAACATGCGCGCATTACTTCTCAGCTTGTTGAAATTACGCCAAGTATTTTGTGTAGAATAAGCTGGTCTATTTAATTAGGACAAAAATGAAAGGATCAGAGTTTGATCCTTTCTTACAGTTCTATAGATGTCACGCATGTCTAAAGGCACGCGCCTTGGATACGTCCGTTTCTTTATTGTTCTGAACAGCCAATCAGAACGCGGGGTGCAAACGCGTGCCATTCTCCCACTATAAGTACTGGTCGCGTGTCAGCTGAAAACTCACAACTTATTTCGCTCCGCTCGAGCCACTACTGTACTTCAAACACAGCTACTGCCTACTTCAGTCCAAACCAAGATGGTGAATGAAGGAAAATCTCTTGCCGAAGCCCTGCTGTCTGCCAAGGCGGAGGGTCGCCTCACTGTTGGGGTCTATGAATGCGCAAAAATAATGAACGAGTAAGTTTGGAGGAACTTCTTCCATGCGACAGCTAATCCATGTCTATTTGACCATGTTATTATGCTACTGTTTAGGGGTAACTCATTTCAAACCAACCTTTGTTTTCACAGGGACCCAGACAGCGTGTCTTTCTGCCTTTTGGCCACTGATGACTTTGAGTGCGACATCGCTCTCCAGATCCATTTTACTCTCATCCAAGCGTTTTGCTTTGACAACGACATCAGCATCGTCAGAGTAAACGACTTGAAACGTCTCAACACTCTTGTTGGTGTCAAGGGTCAACTTGAGGACGCTCACTGTGTCCTTATAACGGTGAGAATATGTCCATATCTAACATTTAAATGCAAGAGCATGTTATTTTCTCCCAAGACTTGGTTTTTAAACCCCTTCTTCTCTGTTTTAACAGAACCCAGCTGAGGACTCATGGGAGGATCCAGCTCTGGAGAAGCTTCACCTGTTTTGTGAAGAAAGTCGCAGCTATAACGAGTGGGTTCCTGAGATCACTCTGCCCGAGCGTTGATCTGGAGCTTTACTCTTCTCTGTTGAGATGCTGTAAACCTTGAGGAATACTCGACTCATCCTTCGAAGCAAGGATGCTGATGTTTCCACATCCCTGGATGCTCCTGAGGAGGCTGAACCGTCCAGGCAGCGCGAGGCAGGCCCGAGTGGCCCTCGCGGTTCTACGTCGTTCCTCGTCCCGTCCATGCCAAGATGATCCTCATTCTTTATGTGAACGAGGTCAGGCATGCCACGAGAGCGACACAATGGCCCTCATTCTTTGTGCGGATGAGGTTTGGAGAGGAAGGAGAAGCGAGTTTTGCCTCTGTTCCACAGAGCAAATATCGCATGCGTTGGACACGCAGAGGACGCGGCGGTGCGTCAAAGCAACGTTTTTAAAAATGGACTTTAACATCTCGGACGTTTTTAAAAATGGAATTGCTGCACAATATAACGTACCTTATTGTCGGCAATGTGCTTTCCACTTTCCAGAATTGTCTTATTCTCTAAAGGTTTCACTTTAAAAATATTAATATGACAAAAAAAAAAAAAAAAAACTAACTTAAAAATCTCTAAAGGTTTAACTTTAGAAAAATGTGATTTACAAAAAAAAAAAAAAAGACAAAATATTTAAATATGCTCTTAAATTTGTTTGTAGACAAAGGAAAATGAAAAAAATGTGGAAATTATTACATTTGTCTGAAGATTTTGCTTTAGATATTTTGTATGAGACAAAAATGAATGAAAATAAAAGATAGTTTGAATTAAACTTGTTTGTGATGCAAATTATTTTTGTCACTGCAGGAAACTGTTAGTGACACAGGCCTCATCTTTGGTTGCAGAGAAAACCTTAATAAGCAGAATATTTCATTAATGTCATCATTTTTACTCACAAAAACTGAAAACACTATATGCATGCTCTCAATTTTTATGCGAGTTGACTTTTATACTAAAACATGACATAGTAGTCTTCGCACAAAGGCCTAAAAACTAAGGTTATTTATAATCCACATTTCTAAATGTAGGCTACATTTATCTCTAAATCAGCCTGATTAGCCTGTGAGTTCATGATGAGTGAGATGGACATCTCTTATAAAATTAACCAATAACATTTAGATCTTAGAATGAAAGTTGCACTTTTATGTAAACATTTTCTCAACAGAAGCACAGGAGAAATCATAACGCTCAACCAGTATAATCTGTAATGAGGGACAGACCTGATCTCACCAAAAAAGATGTAATTTATAGTCCTAATTAACTCACCAAAACATCTAAAGTAATGAAGACAGTTATTTATTAGTTACAGGCCAATCTGAGCAAACCACAGTATAAATACACTGTTAACTCTAATATATAAGCAATCATTACATAATTACATATTTGGAATTATGAAATTAAGTCCTTTCTTTGAACAGCTTTAAAATATAATAAATTAGAATACCATGGTAACTCAATATTATTACTTAATATCTCAGACTGCTGATGTATGGATGGCCAAAACATGGAGACATGTCTCTGTTGATGTTTGTTGTCTGCAAGAAAAAAAACAGCAATAAGTTTTGCATTAGTATTGTAGAGAAAAAGGACATAGAGTTACGGATCCCGAATTAAGTCATAGCTTCTCTTTTTCTGCAATATATTTGATTGCATTTTATTATTTTTAGCCAATTTAGTTGAAATAATTAAGCAAAAAGTACACTATGCAATTCAAAGTTGTCTGCTAACAACTATTGCAGATTGCACTGAAAACTTCACTCAAGTTTACACAAATTTTTACTTCATTGCTTTGAAGCTTCACATTTACAATTTCTTAACACATTAAACATGGTTTAAAGTGCATCGTTTATTATACAATACAGTCTCATTTGCCCCAGGCACATTGTGATGGAATGTTAAATGCATTCTCCAATGAAATTTAAGTCTTACCACAAGAGTGATAGATCAAGAAAGTGTTGGGGAGGATTATTTATCCACAAATTAAACAAATAAACTACATATATTTTTGCTACTACAACTTATAATAAAGTGTGTCTTCCTACAAAAGTAACACCAATCTAAATGAATCGTCAGCATTTATTAGTGTACTGATTCAAAAGAATCTCTAATACTGACTTTACTTCCTCCTGCATATATTAATGAAGCATGATTTCCTCTGCTCAGCTCAGATAACAGAACCTTCCTAACAACAGCATCTGATTGGTTAAGAAAGTGCCATCTGGTCACCCTCCCACACTCCCTCCATAAAATCTCAAACTTTTATTATGTTGTGAAACAAGAAAGTAATTCAGTATTTTCAATTGCAGCTTTTTGCACATGTATCCTTACAGGCAACTGAGCACAGACTTTTAAAAACAAAATAAATATTTGTATATTTTTAAATGTGAATGTAAATGAATGACTTTTGGATTGTTTTCCCATTTCTTTAACTTTCTTTTTGCCATTTTTACTTTTTACCTTTAAAATAGAGCTTTAAAATGACAATATTTTAAAAGTTTTTTAAATATTTTAAATCCCATTAACATGAAGCCATAAAAACTGCACCGTGCACAATCGTGCAAGACTTAGTTTGAAATAGATTTTGAGCATTGCATACAAGGCATCTGAAGTCATCTACTCTTATACCACACATTAAAATACTGAGCATGATTGCAGAAGTTAAATAAGATAGAACCAAAAATTATAAGCAACTGTTTCTCAACTCATCTTTTAATAAATCTATGCTTTTAATATTTTTAACATTCAGAAACATATCACGACCTTGCCACAGAGTGCAGCTGAACTTGCATCACCCCTGCAACTCGCTCTTTGTTTTAAACTACCAAAAGGCCAAAGAAGCAATCAAATAAGTCCCTGAAGAACAATAAGTAAGCATGCAGGCGAGCTCTATTGTGCTCTTTCACACAGCCAGCGCTTGCAGAATACAAATAAAGCCAAGCCCTAAAACCTAAAACCTACCCAGAGACTAGGCCACAAAAACCTCTCCATCTGCTCTGCTGCATAATGAGCTGGAGTGAAGGTGCCTCGCAGGGGAGGAGAGGAAGAGGGACGGGGCGGCTCAGTGCCTGGCACAAGCCGGTCGCTATACAACGGTCCCCCGGGATATCTGCCTCTCACCCCCCTCCAGCACAGAGTGGCCCTCACAAAGACGTCCAGTGGGGCTGTGTTCTACAGGTGGACCACTTTGGAGGACTGAGGGAGGGCCTACACATGTTCCAGAGTCGAGGTCTGCTGTCACGTCCAGACACTGATTGATATAAGAGCATGCCATGTGCGTGGAAAAGTGCTGCTCTGCATACACCCCCCCAGCTGTCTTGGTCTGAAAGGGGCTTTAACTGCCTTATTATAATATTACATTATCCCTGTGGTCCTATCGCATGGTTTGGAGTGGCCTTTTCAGCCAGCCCTCATCCCCTCCTCCCGAAGCGGAGACACCCCAGAAACAGCAGATGGTGGTGAAGGGTGAATTGGGAAGGGCTCTCCTGTTGCCCAGGCTACCGCCATTGGTATTTCTGTTGTCCCAACAAACACCATAGCAAGAACCAGCCCTGGGGTGATACAAAACGATGAGGGAACAAGCAAACAGAGGAATGTTTTCGATGAGCTACACTGTTAAATGTGTTTGTAAAAACAATATAGTGCACTTTTACTATGCATCATTTCATGTGTTAATTTGAGTATTATATAATTAGATTTTTCAAGATTTATAAATTAGATTTTTTTTTCATTGAAGATTTTGAAAAGTTTGAAAATCATTAATATTAACATTTATAATGTTTTAAATTGTAAATTATTCCTGTGATGACAAAGCTGAATTTTCAGCAGTCTTTATTCCAGTCTTCAGCGTCACATGATTCTAATATGCTGACTTAGTTCTCAAGAAATATTAAATATCAATGTTTTTACTGCTTAACAATTTTTTTTTTTTTTTTTTTTGTGGGAATCATAATACACTACTATTCAACATTTTGGGGTAAGTACAGTCAAACGTGACAGTAAAGACATTTATGATATTAATATTTTTGTGAAAACCATTGAATACTTTTCCAGGATTTTTTGATGAGTAGAAAGTGCAAAAGCACAGCATCTATTTGAAATAGAAATATTTGGTAACACTTTATTTTAAGGTGTCCTTGTTTCACGTTACATGTACTATTATGATAACAATAAATTATGCATAATTACATGTGAGTAACCCTAATCATATAGTAAGTACATGTAGTTAATTAATACTACTCTAATTACACTGTAACAAGGACACCTTAAGATAAAGAGTAACCAAATATTTCTATTTCAAATAGATGCTGTGCTTTTGCACTTTCTACTCATCAAAAAATCCTGGAAAAGTATTCAATGGTTTTCACAAAAATATTAAGCAGTAAAAACAAAATTTTTAACATTAATAATAGGAATCATTATTAACAATGATTTCTGAAGAATCATGTGACACTGAAGACTGGAGTACTTGCTGCTGAAAATTCAGCTTTACCGTCAAAGGAATAAATTACATTCGAAAATATATTAGAATAGAAAACACTTTTTTAAACTGCAATAATATTACACAATATAACCATGTCTCTGTATTTTTATATCAAATAAATGCAGCCTTGGTGAGCATAAGAGATATTTTTCAAAATTATTAAAGCGCTTAATTACTCCAAACTTTCCTAGTTAATTCTGGCTAATTCATTCTGGTCGTGTGTTGCCCTAGCAGGCTGGAATGCGGGCCTGAAGATTATAGCGTGCGGTAAGAGAGGCTCCAGTCTGCAGTGTATGGTAATCACTCATTATGTGAGCCAGCTGTCTTTATGAACAGGGTCAGAAGGTCAGCCCTCCTGCCTAATGCTGACAGCCCCGCACGAACTCCAGGGCCTCCACATCACCTGCTCAAACATTCAACTACATGTGGAGCATTAGTCTCAAATCTCATTTTGATTTAGCAGGCAACCCAAACTCCTATAGCTTGATTTATACGGCACAAGATGATGCAAATATTTAATTGTAGCATTTAATTTTCAGCATTTAAAAACTATTTAAAATGGCAGTGGGCGACTATTTACATTAAAGGTGGTCATACTAGTGCAATTTTACAAGCAAAAAAGATGCTTTCAAAACAAGTAGCTTTCTGTTGGTGACCAACTTGAACCCGTTGCAAAATCTGCACGGAAAAATCTTTCGTCCTCACATGAAATTCCAACTTGTGTGGATTTCATATTGAAATAACTGGATTTTGCCTGCGAAAACTCACTAAACAACAGTAAATGCAGTTTGTGTGTTTCGATCTGTGCACCAAGTAAAAAGAGCAACTAATTGCACTGCATCTTTTTTATACTACAGTTTTTTTTCAACTGCTTGCACACATTTTCAAAACTTTGCCTCTTTTTTTTTTTTCAAAACTTTACACACAAATCCAAGAATTGCACACACAAAATGCAAAATGCCTTCACATCTCGTGCAAAATGAAGCACTGCATTCAAAATTTGCAAACACCTTTGCCATAATATTAATTCCTGTTCGATTTTTGTGTGTTACATATAGAATTGTGTATTGTGTTTTGCAAAAAGTGTTTTATGAAATTGAAAACTGAGTCAAAGGCAGAGAATTAGTGTATGGTTTTGAAGATTTGGTGTGTGGTTCTGGTGTTTGAGTGTCAGGTTTCAGAAATTGTGTGACAAGTAAAGATTTTGTGTGTAAGCAGTAGAAAAAAAAAACTGTAATTGCAAGTAGTAATAGATGCTGTTCACAAAAAGTATAGATAAGTAATATACTATTTCTAGAAAAAAGTAAAACATCTGAGCAATAGTGAGTGGAGTTAGTGGGGGATGACATTTGTCCATACAAAGCCACATGGCCCAATTCACTGCATAAACAAAAACAACTGAAACATCCTTCAAAATATCTTATTTTGTGGAAGAAAAAATGTCGAACAACATGAGGGTGAATAAATGAAAGAGTTTTCATGTTTAGGTGAACTGGCCCTTTAACGGGTGTTGCTCACTAACTGCATATTGTGTCCTTCTGTCTCCGTCTACACATGCAGTGATAAGAAATCATGTTTGCATGGGTACACAATCCATTGTCTCATTACAGAAGTATCAGCCTCATATCAGCGCCAGATCAAGGGCATGCAGAGCTGATCTACGCTGGCAACTGTTGACAAAATGCAGCTCTATCTGCCAGACATTGTTATGGCTCTTGAAGATCGCTGGAGGCTTACCACCCTTTGCAGTCTGTCCTGATAGCACTGGACTAGGCCGGATCGGTTGTGGTTTAGGGGGGTTGGGTCAGGGAGTTTGTCTGTAGTGGCCAGCTGTGCCGTGGCTCTGTTGTCAGGCGCAGCTTGGGCCCTGAGGGATGCAGAGGAGCAGTATCAGATGGTTAAAGAGGAGGAGGTGCAGAGAGGCTCCCCCATTTATGAGCAAACAAAAGCTGCAGCCTCCTCTCCTGCTCCTAAACTCAAAGACTCAAAGGAGGGGGGAATCAGGGGTGTGTTAGAACACAAAAGTGCACAGAGCCTCCTGTCAAAGGAAAAAAAAGGGGAAAAAAACCTCCCCTCCCTTTGTTGAACTTCTGAAAGAATGGCGTGGTCGCAGTGGCAGCTGCTGCGCCTGCACAGGACATTTGAGATGCCTCCTTTCATAAATACAAAGTCTGGAACCGGTGGGGGTATGTGGAAGACAACGGGTATTGAAGATTTGTGTTCAAAACCAAAGGCACACTTTGGAGATACGACCATCTCGTGGCAGTAAAGGGAGGCGGAGGGAAGGGGGGAAGGTGTGGTGGTCTGATCTGCTGAAAAAAAAAAAAAAAACTTTTAGAGATGACAGCCTTTAACGCGAGTATATCCATCACTTCACAAAAGAGTCCCACAGGGCAGCCATATGGGCAGAGGATCCTTGTCTTTTGTCTGGAAATCACCGGTACCTTTTATCACCGCTTAAACCACTACTAAGAATTTAGCAAACAAAAGTCTTCATATTTAGCTTTGGGGCATTTATGAATTTATTCCCCTTCAAAGCAAGTCGTGTGCAGTTTAAAAGTGGGTGCAGTTGTGTAGACTTTAGTTTTAATGTTCTTAGAACACAACTTATTTAGCTTTAAATTTCAGGAATTTAAAAACAGTCTGTGTTTAAAGATACTTTTGTGAAAAGAAATGTCTGCAGTACATTTATTATGCATGCAGCTTGCTTTTTTTTTTTACAGAGTGCATGTGAGAAGGAGCTACACAGTCGCTATTTTAAGGAAAAAGTTCAAAGAGGCCCAAGATAATTAATCTAGAGAGCCTTGAAGAAGCTTGTCAGATCTGGTGCAATTACAAACACTAGTGACTAATGTATAATGGGCGCCCTCTTGTGGTACTTCTGTAAAATACAGGGCTGGTCTTTTTTTTCCTTTTCTTTTTCAGTACAGCGTGTATAAATACCTAATATAAAATGTAAAAATATTAGCCACGAGCTATGAGTGTTATAATTCAGCGGTTATTAGTTAATAGCGGAAATACTATAGACTCTACTATACACTCTCTAACTCTAAAAACTAAGAACAAATCTTGAGGTATATCATGGTTTTTCTTTTCTGACTTTTCTGACCTTTTATAAGTGCTTCGTCTTATAATAATAATAATAATTTCTTTTGCAGATATGCCACATTTATAATAATTTGTATTTGTTCTGCATAGCCATTCTTCGTTTATGCATTAACATACCTGCTACAGTTCTATACATGATAATATAATATTTAAATGAAAGACTAATAAAGACTAATAATGCAATAACAAAATGTAACTCGTACTATAAAATCTCTAAATCTAAATCTCAAACAAAACAAATATCATGTTTTAGAGGCATTATATTATGGCCTTCTTTTCTGAATAAACTAAAAGAAAACTGTTTATGCAACATAAATCCAATTTTTGCAATTCTGTACTAGATATCATTAAGCTGATATAACATTTACAAAGACTAATATTGTAACTCATTAAAATGTTACACATTACATGTACTTAACAGTAAATTATACATAACTAAATGCATTAAAAGCAGCTAACACTAAGATAAACCCTAGCCCTATATTATATGTTGTTAATTAGGCTATTATTACTCAGTACTTCAATGTATAATTACACTTAAAAAAGGACACCTTAAAAAAAAGTGTAACCAAAAATTGTAATTAACCTTATGGGAATCCAGTAGAAATATTGAATTTAATTTCTAGCTTTAAAAGATAAATAACATTTGGTGACTTCAGCTGATAATGACTGTCTGTCATGGGTTACAGTCTCCACCTAGTGGTTACAAAGGCCACTTACAGATGAACTACACCAATGAATTAAAATAATCTCAACAGGCTGTGTGGTCGTCTGGTCGAGCTGGCCTGAATGATTGCATGGTAGTCTAACTTAACTGCAGGTTTTATTATAGGCCAATATATATATTATATATATATATATATATAAAAACACTGCAGCTAACCACACAGTTGCCTGGGACTGGATTATATAAGAAAAGACATATGTGTGAACAGATTACGTCAGAGCTACCCTGTCATGTCTGCCTTTTTTTGGGAAGATTTTGATATAAAATCCCTAATGCTAGTGCCACCCAATCCAATTGATCCCTAAAAGTAAAATATACATAGTTTTACAACACTGTAGCCAAAAAGTTAAGTACTTTAAAAAGTATATATATATTATAAATGACCTTAGCTCATGCGATTCAATTCTTGCATCAGTGATTTGTGGGATCATTAGTACAGTGGCACATGGGATAAAGAGATTACTTGCAAAGATTTTTGTTTCTTTTTAACCAAATTACTGAACTAACTTAACAATCCTGGCCATGACTCAACCCCAAATCCCATACCAGCGCAGAGAGCTGTGCTCAGACTCCCTCCGAGGAGCAGGAGATCAAATGAATTCTTGTGGTGTGCTGTATTGAAGTTCAGTGTGGGAGTACACATGGACCACAGCTATCGTACCACTACTGCCTGCTGAAAACCATCATCTTTCATTTCTGCATGACGTCATCTATATAAAAAGCAAATTTAGCGGTAAAGCTATGTTTGCAAGGCCTGTGGATCAGACTGTACAAGGAAACAAAGAGCATCGGGAATCATGCGTGTCCAGATACAGTATGTATGACATCATAAATGAAGGTCTTGGCATTTCATGCATATTGCATGCGCAAATATTTTTTTCATGCATTTCTTGCATTGGAGTGATTTTTGCTTTCATCTAGGCATGTTATTAAAAAAACAGTTTTACTTTTGAACAAAAGCGTAAGGCTGAAAGTACCACCTACATCAATGAGACATTGGGGCTCTGTTGCATCACTGAAGGCTATTTTTCCGAAATATAACAAGAGCAGTCTTAAATAAATAAAGCCTTAAAAGGAATATTCCAGCTTCGATACAAGTTAAACTCAACAGAATTTGTGGCATCATGTTTATCACCACAAAACAATTTCCACTCGTACCTTGCTTTCTATAAAAAAAAGAAAGAAAAAGAAATAAGTAAAAATTGAGGTTATGAGAGGCCATATTTCATAAGCTTATAATTAATAAAACTATAAAAGTATAATCAGAGACGGACAGTAACTAAGTACATTTACTCGAGTATTACACTTTTTGAGTGTCTGAAACTTATGACTTTAACTTCACTACATTCAAAAGACAAATATTGTACTTTTCACTCACTACATTTCTATCAAGGTCCTTGAAGTAGAAAGTCATTACTATGTAGCAGCTTTGAAAGTCAGTGGGTGACTTTTTTTTCAGACAGTTTATCAGTAATCACTCTTGTAGGGCTACATGAAGTGATTTCCCAGGATTTTTTGAACACTGACCAGTTACAAATGTGATATTTATTTACAACAATTCGATAATAAGAAGTTAATATCGTGGTATGTATTAGACACAATATTGTCTGATTTTGCTAAATTGTGTACATAAAAATATTACCTATAAAGCCACAGAAGAACTGTGAGAGCGATTAGAAAGTGTTTTTAATATTTTTGTTTTGATGTCAAATAAGTCTTGCTGTTTTGCTTTTTTGTTAAAGCAGTGTTGCTGTTGTAAAGTTATAGAGCTACAGTTGTGTTGCTGGGTTTTAAAGCAGGTTTGATTTTTTTTTCTTCCTTATCACTCTGTATTTACAGGATTTCACTGTCCACACTGTTCAAATGTGGATGAATGGCTACACATAGATATGTGCACACACTGCTAGAGCTGTGTGAGATCACTACCATCCTGCTTTTGTGGGGGTGGGAAGGAATGTTAAATAATAATTTTGTGTTTTGTTTTTTTTCCCCCATAGGATTTAACATTCTAAAAGCCCTCTATTCCAAAGATACTACAAGCTAGTCAGTGTATTCAGTAGGTGTAATGTATTGTAAGTTGCTTCAGAGGTATTGCAAGTATTACGTACAACAATAATAAAACAGTGCATTGACATAAAAAAAGGAAATTTACTTTTAGTGCTTAAGTACTTTTAAAAGCAAGTACTTCTGTACTTTTACTTAAGTAAAAGTCTGTCTTTACAACTTGTAATGGAATAATATTTGACCAGCAGTATCTGTACTTTCACTCAAGTAATGGAGTTGTGTACTTTGTCCGCCTCTGAGTATAATTTGACTAAAAAGATAAAAAGATCCTATTACAGTTCAAATCGCACAGGTTCTGACAAGAACTGAAGTCGTCTCACCCATTTTCTCGTTATTTTAGGCTGGGTATTAGGTGTTGCATTATCATGTCAACAAAGTTGTAAAACTGGATGTAACACAGGAATGTTTAAGTAATTTTTTTTCATATTGAAATCATGTTTGAAGTGAGTATTTCAACATGTACTGCTGTTAATTGTAGTGAACATAGTATTTCTTTAAAAGAATAGTTCACCCAAAAATGAAATTTGGTGCAAATTGACTCAACTGACATTTGTTTAAAACTGTTTTTCACTTGTAAAAGGTGTTTGATCTGTGCATATTTCTCTCTTGATTCAGATGAAGCGACTTTTTTGATGGTTTGAATGTATAAAAGTTTTAATGATGGATTTGTTTCTTACAAACATGCAGGTTTTTGCGTCACAAGATGTTAATTTTAGGACTGGTGTCTTGTCGATTACTTGAACTCTCATTCTGACGGCACCCATTCACTGCAGATGATCCATTTGTGAGCAAGTGAAGTAATGTTAAATTTCTACAACAAACTCATTAACATCTTGGATGCAATGTACATTTGCAGGAAATTTTCATTTTTAGGTGAAAAATTCCTTTAAACTCAGTCATGCTCATGGTGGATTTACATTACTATACAAGCAAAGTGAAAATAACGGTGACTCTGCCTTTGGCACAGCAGGTTATCAAACTTACATTGCCTCCTGTAACAAAACACCTAAGACCTGCTGTTTAAATGATACCTTTAAACTGAATCTGAAATCATATGCTGTGATCTACGTCCATACTTATACATGTTACGCATAATCAAACAAATTAGCCCACAAGCAAACCCTTCTGAATGTCACGGCCAAGCCAGATGCCTCAGTGGGCCAACAGAAAATGATTATGCACATAATGTGAGCTAATAATGTTACCAGAAAATTATGCAAAGAGGGGGCTGGAAAAGCATCCGCTTCCTAAATGATGAAATAAATAAACCCTGATGAGTTCTTTCTGTCCTGAAGCGAGTGCCTGACATCACAGAGGTCAGGTTGTTTAATGAGGCAGCCAAAACGGCAGCGTTTATAAGCTTGATTAGAGACATTTAAGAGTCAATGGTTCTGAACTGCAAGGAAAACTTTGATGAATGTTAATTTGATTTTCATAAGAGGTTTTAGAAGCAGACGTTTGAAGTGCAAACAGAGAAAACCCCCCCCCCAAAAAACAACAACAACAAAAAAAACCCCACTTTGACCTGTTGTGTAATCTACAAATATTTTATGCAGCTTTAAAATTCAGCATTTGGAGGAAACTAATAAAGAGAAACTTAATAGCCTCATTTGTTTTTATGTGCTTGGTAAAATGATTCTCTATCAAACCGATTCTATTGCCAGCTGAATTGTAACAATTCTGTTTTATCATCTTGTTTCTTCTAATTCATCAGAGTGCACTCAATACTCAGTTTGCCTGAGGAGTCAAGCATTAAAAACGCATTGCCATTATTCCCCACATTTTGCTTTGTTAATATATTCAAGGGCTCCGAGCGCCACAATGTGTCATTGGTGATAAATGGAAGCAAAACAAATGCAAACTTGTTGCATATTTCATATTCCGATAAATGATATGCTGATGGTCCATTATTACCACGCTGAAATGCAGCCGTTCATTTACAGTGAGGAATGTTTTTAAACCCTGGCCATCATAAATTACACCCATTCACACGCACACGTATGGGGGATGGGGTGCAGGCAGGGGGGCTGTAATAAAATCCCAAATAAGAGTTTTTAGTCTTACATTACATCAGAATTCTTAAAAGACCCTTTAGGCAATAAAGCTTTGAGTGTGAAATGTATTACTGCTCAACTTAAGTAGGCTACATGTGAGCATCTGTAAAATACAGAGAATGTGACGTGATCAGATATTTTTGATGGGCTAATGATACAAAAGGTGAAATTAAGCTGCACAGAGCTACAATTACACATGACAGCGATAATGTACCTGTTTACACGACAAGCCATCAAATAAATGTGTGTGCGAATATAAAAAAAATTCTGCGTTTTTTTTTTCAAAGTTCCAATTTTTAGTCGACAACTAGAGACAGCATGTAAAATGGCGGCATCCGCGGCGTGATAGGCTACACGAGACACGAAATACATTGATTATGTATATAGAAACAGCATTTTATGTTTATTGCGCATATATACACACAAAAATATTTAAGTGGTTTGAAAGTGTACAGTAATTCACAGTGATTCAGGGAAGTGGGTATTTTCGCTTGATTTGATTTTTCTGATTCATGGGTATTGTAGGTTTTCACCAGGAATTCTGCTGTTTAGAAGATATATAAGCATATATATATAACTGTGTTAACTTACAACCGGTCTGTCTTTAAAGCTTTACAAGTTATTGTTAACAATCAGTTACCCTACGGAGAAAATGAATGGGACTGTTGCACTCTACAAGAAAACGGCTCATTGCTAAATTGCAGATTGCAGCGATTTAACCAACCAGAATCGAGTATTCCAGAGAGCCGTTTAATAATAAACAAAGTCTAGCGACATGTACATCCATTTCTAATTCAGTATAAACGCTGAGGCCCAAACTCGCTCTTTGCGTACTTCCTTTTTCTTTTCCCTGAATGCGTAAGAACTGAAACTCAGAGAGCGATGTATTGACTCAAATAAAAACAATGTCAATCTCATCGCTGCACATATGGCTTTTGCGAAGGCTGAAATAACAACACGGATTTGTGTATACTAATAGATGAGGTGAAGCAGGCTCTCCCTCCAGGCAGCTTTTATTGGTTTGGCCTCTGTTTTCCTTTTCTCTCCCTTGGCTTTGTATGGCTCAGAACTGGAGGTGGAGAATTGATGGACTGAGTGAAATAATTTATGGAAGAGGGAGTGAGATCTAAGAAACGTTCCACAATAAATAAAGGTGGAATTCTGGCATGTGTGGGTGAGTGGGTTAGTACAAGGTACACGCATTAAAAGACCTAATCCAGGAGAGACGTGGGGTGTTCAGCTAACTGACAGAGTGTTTGGCAGCTCCAAAAGCCGGCTAATCAGACGGCTTTACTCGTTACTACCTTACTGCAGGAGAACCGCGTTCCCTGCCAAATGTATAAGAGCGAAAATGCAGAGTGCACATTCCACGGGTCAGCACTGAGAACCACATGCCTCGAATTGGGTTTAAGTAGCAGGGCCACATGTTATGCGGCCAGGTCTACAATCCATCGATGTGTTTGGATAGGGTCTGATTCTGTTACATGTCAGTCAGTTATGAGGGCAATAATACCGTCAGTCAGAAACACTTCCAGAGCTCAATCTGTAATGCTGCCTGGCCTTTGGACTAATTTGTGATATTCTCTGCTGGGTTTATTCTGTTCCTTCTGGACATTTTCTCATCCATTTGGCCATTTTATTGAATGTGCACACATGCTGAATATTGACTACTGTTATTTTTATGACAAGGTACAAAACCAAACAAATGAGGGCTACGCCAGGGTAAGCACATAAAGGAGTACAACTTACCTTGTTAAAAAGACAAAATACCTACAGACTCATGGGAAAATCTTACTAGTAAAGTATTCAGCAGTATTCAGGTAAAATGACAATAACAAATTTTGGTCTGTTCCTCACACAAAGCTATTATGTGGCTTCAGACAACTTAACTCTACAACAAATTATATTCTTAAGGGGTGTTTAGGTCCAGTAAATGTGTTTATCCACTAATTATCCAGTAAAAATATCTAAACATCATTTAAATAAGATAAACTTAAGAGGCAGGAAATCATGACTTGTTTTCAGAGAATGTGTATTTTTGTATTACTGCATTGGCAAACAAATTATATATATATATATATATATATATTACATGCACTATGAGTTATATGCAAAAGTACAAAATGTTTTGCATTTTACATGATCTATGCCAACACACAGTTTGAGTAGCTTAGATGAATCAGAAATTTGAAGTTGAAATTTAAAATTATATTTTAAAATGTTGCTACATTTTTAAATTCTTTTTACATTTTTATAAACGAATGAATCTGTATTGATGAAAAGGTAATACTTTAGGGACCAATTCTCACTAATAACTGCATTATTAGCATGCATATAACATATTGGCACACACATATTAATGCCTTATTCTGCATGATCATATTTTAGATCCCATATCTAAACTTAACAACTACCTTACTAACTATTAATAAGCAGCAATTAGGAGTTTATTGAGGCAAGAGATGTGTTCCTAGGCTAAGGCAACAAAACGCACAGCAAAAACATATGCATGGTCACGTTTTTCTCCTGATCGGGTTTGCATCAAGCATGATCCTGCAGCTTGACCAGTGTTTAGAAGAGAACTGATAGGATTTATGAGTAGGCTGATTTTGTTTTTACAAACTAACACTATTATATATAGCTGTGTCAAATCCAGTTGTTTCAGACCTCTGATCTCCTGAACTGGCAGACATAACAGCAGATGTTAATGAAAGATGAGCTACACGGACTAACTGTTATGGTTTCAAAAGAGATTATGTTTATTTTATATAACCATCCTCTGCATAGATCTCCAGATTTCACTTGTAT
The DNA here is from genome assembly GCF_012432095.1 of Onychostoma macrolepis. Lineage (NCBI taxonomy): Eukaryota > Metazoa > Chordata > Actinopteri > Cypriniformes > Cyprinidae > Onychostoma > Onychostoma macrolepis. The sequence goes on from NC_081175.1 coordinate 16,817,919, forward strand.
TTTTGTCATAACAAAAACAAAAGTAAGAAAAAAAAAAGGCTTGCGAAAACAAAACAAGTTAATTCTTGCAACAGTCTGAAACATTTCTGGAACAATGCATGTTTTTCTACACAATAGGCAGCATCTTTGGTCCCTCAGTACAGAAAAAGCCTGTTTATAGCATTAAAAGGAGACATATAGCTTTTGAATGTTTGCTAGAATATTGTTCAGGTCCGCATGAGGTCAGGCATCAATGTGAATCCAAAATAAAAGACAAAACTGGATCAAAGCTTTCCTGGCCTTCCCCTTCACCCTCATTCATACCTTAACCTCTCAAATTTCACATAGTTCTCACACACATTCACTAATTAAATACCTACTGCAAAATATTTCAAAGAATGTGCTGCAATTAAACAGATAAAATCACACTCTGGACAAAGTAACAGGTCTAAGCAACTGCGCTCAACGTAATGACTAAGGAATGGCACAGAAAAACTTCACATAGATAAGATTCTGTCAAACAACAACATCAGATACGCCAAACCACAGTGATTCATGTACAAACTATGTATCATTGTTAACAGCATGCTAACAGACAACAACACCAACACTGTTTTCTATCCTTTGTACTCCTCTACTGTGTTTAGACAAAGGTAGCCAGACTCATTAGTGTCTAAAAGTGGACATAATTTGGAGCTGTTTTGTGGACAGCATGTGGAAAAGGCAGGCAGATCAAAAACAGAAGAGAAATATTCTGAACTCATACATGGAGAAAGTCAGAGTGGAAAATGTTTATTTGCAGCAGTGCCATTTGCATCATTTTTAGTTAACAAGACAGAACACCAGGAACGAGATGTTACATGTCATATTCATGGCACCAGTGGAAAAAAACAAAACAAAAAAAGCACAAAGAGAAAGACTGAAAGTCACCTTTAAAAGCTTCATCATAGTGGATTGTGAAACCCAAAACTTTTCTGAATCCTGTTAACAACCACTAGAAGGCTAGTCCTCACTTGAGGGTGATGTTTAAGGGCCACTCATAAACCCTCACGCTCCGGTGCTCAGGGGTCCAATTTAGATACATTCTCTGAGTAGCTCTCAACCAACTGTGAATGTACACAACCTTCAATTCAGTGAAAATCTCCCATCAATGACTCCTAACAGCCCTTAACTGCGCATTGAGTTTCATTGTTAACAATATGCGGTAAAAAGAAACCCGTTCTATCTGCACCTACATGTGTCCTGAGGAGTCAGCACCCTTGAGTGTACCAGACGTTCACGTATCACATTTCGTTCATTTTCCTCTTTATTAGCTTCTGCTGGGTTGTTTATAAGCACAATATAAGTCTTAACTCTAAATGGGTCTTTGAGGCAGCAGCTGTGTCGAACAAAACATATTTCAGACAGTGTTATTATTCTATTTCACGCTTTTCTATTCTGTACCTGGAGTTTTCAGATGGGCTGTGGCAAAAGGGAAGCATTACTTGATCCATCTCCATACGGGCTATTATCTTTCTGGCCAAGAGTGAAATAGTGCCTTATTGAAATCCCAGAGCCAGATCCGCTTGGTGCCATCACACAAAACATGTTTTGGGTTAATCCCCCCTGTAGGAAGCCGGGTTACAGACCCCTGCGAGAGGAACATGATAAGGGCAGTGAAAGTGTTTTGGAGGCCAGCTTTCTAAAAGGATCCTGTGCTATGCTGAGAAGAAATTATTAACATCAATAATACATTTTTAAACAAACAATGGTGGGAGGGAAAGCGATCAAACGTAGAATGTTGAGCTTTTGGCAGGAGAGGAACTTAAGGAAAAAAACATGCCTTGGTAAATCATAATTGAGATAAAATGTCAAAAATATGAGATGCCTAGTCATAATAATAAGATAAAAAGTCATAATTATGGTCAAAAAAACAACAACAACTTAATTTGTACATAATTTTGAGCTTTTATCTCCTATAATTTCAACTGGTCACATCTTAATTATGACATTTATCTCATATTTTTGACTTTTTATCTCATAGTAACATGAAATACAAACTAATATCATGTTACTTATATCAGTATATCGTATTACTTTGGTAAAGTTATATTGACCTGGATAAACAGCCTGCCAATATAAATATCTGACTGCTGCATGACACAACTGACCAGTCAGAATGGAGTATTCAGAGAGCTGTGTAATAACATTATATATTAGCAAAGCTGGGCCTGCTTTCTGAATACAAGTTAATATTTGGGCCAAAGCAAAATCCATTTAAGAACATATATTCATGTTATTACATTCTCAGTGACCGCCACTGCTTTTGTCTCCCAGCAGCCCCAAAATAATAATCTAATGACGTTATGCTGAAATCAGATGTCTGGAATGAAATCTTGTTCATCTATCAATAGTATCTCATCCAACTATGAAATCTAGTATTTGGGAAATGGGGCCTGAAATGACATCTTCAGTAATACTTGCTGAGCCTTACAGTCTGGATCTCTGGAGTCGTTCCTCTGGAGCACTGCTGTCATTCTGCTTAACATCTAAATCTTATCAAAACACGCAGGCGCATTGGGAATACTTGCAGCGATTTTCTGTTTTCGTACATGCTTGAGGTCAATGGCAATGCTATAATCAAGCAACTGTGGCTCTATCTGGGACCGCTGTATTGTGGTTGGCATGGGAAACTCAACTTCACCAGACCCAAGATTAAATTTAGAGAACAGCACAGTGGCAGTGGAATGAAAAATGGACTGAGTGAAGTGTAATTTTATTGGTCTGGATATCACAGAAGGCGAAGCTAAAGCATAGTCTATAATTACACTTGAGGGAAGATCAAGCACAAATCCTGCCGCAGAAAAAAGGCAAAATTATGATTCCGATAGAGCAAGTGAGATGGAAACATGGATCTCACCACCCCCGGGACCCCCCTCCCTTCATCCCACAGAATATGTCATTAACAAAATGCACCCTTGTTTAATAGCCTACTATTAAACAAGGAAAACCCTAATTATGTTTTATGAAAATCATTATTATCTCATTGCATTAACCTTATTACATAAACACACGCCATAAAAACGTAGCGACAGCACCATGTCTAAAAGCGATAATAGCAAAAGCAAACTGTAGTACATTTTATGTACAAGACAGGTCAAGCAGGAAAGCATTTGTGCTTAACCTTTTGTTTGCAATCAAGCTCTAAATCAAATCTCAGGCTGCGTTCATTGAAATAAACTCCAAATGCTCTTTAGAGGACAATTCCTATAGGCTTCCAAGCGAAAAAGAGATAATGTCCAATTAATGCTCATTTATTTACTCAGTGGGCAGCATGCTAAGCACTCCGTGTGGCAGAATATAAACCACAAGTGTATTTCATTCGTGAACCAGCAGAGGGTGCAATAATCAACCGAGAGGTGTTTACATTCTTCTCCACACATTTAGTGGATGATACAATTAAAATAGTAGCTAAATTGTGGCATGAAAACGTAAATTACAGCGACATTAAAATGGAAATATACATCCCGGTGAACATAAATGAATACAGCCTACTAAATGTAATAAACATGTTGAAAAATATATTTTATGGTAACATAGCATGGTTTGGTCAATGTTGCAAGAGAAAGACATTCATAAATGTGAAATTATAGATGTACGCAATCGTAATCATTTAACAGAAACATGTGTTAGCATTGTTAGCAAGTAAGTTAGCATTATTATGCCTAAAAACATAGCCTGTAGTTTTCTTTTACTACAGTAAGAATTATTCCTAAAATGTTCTTAATTTAAAAAAGGTTTGTAATTTAGAAAATTTGAATGTTTCATAATATCTTTTATACACATAGCTTAGCACTGTTAGCAGCCATTCTAAAATCTTGAGTCAGTAGCTTACCCCCTCCATCTTCTTGACAAACCCATAAAACTGGGAGGACAGTCCCATAAATCAGCAAATATGGCTAGTAATTTACAGCATTCTTTGCCGCTCTTGATGCATGATTCATTCTCTGTTTATGTGCAATTTTGACTAATAATGGGATTCCAGCCTTGCGCCTTCAATCTGTTTCACCACAAGACAAGATTAATACAAACAATATTCATTAAAAGCCATTAATGTGTGTCTTCTGCACTAATAGAGGCCAACAACCTGTGCTTTTTCTCACCCCCTGCATGTGCCAGCAAATGAAGTATGTTTCAATATGCCTATTAAACCAATCAAAAAGCAATCAGGCCTATTTTCTTTGTAATTATGATCTGTTTGTGTGGCACGGTAGTTCTAGGGGGTGAGCGGGGATTTGGCCTTCACCGCTCTGGAGTAAATATGAAAATAAACCACCTCTCAGGAAAGACCTAATTAGTCTGTCGCTCTTGGTTTTCCATTCGTTTTGTGGCCCTGACAGTTGCGGTCATGAGTGTCAGATTTAATCTGGCGTTGGGGTCGCGTGAGCCCTGGAGCGCTGGCGCGAGATCCATCACTCTGAGGGGAAGCAGCACCCATGAACATTCAATAACCGTCCCTCTATTGCTTGCTCCTATCTGCGTTGATAGATGTTTTTTTATACAGCTCATTACAATGTCTTCATTGTTTATTGACATCCCCAAGTGACAAAAATATCCCTAATTTTGCGTTTCACAAACGTCTGCATTTATTTGGCTGGAATGTGCAATCGCTATCCCTAGGCCTGCCTTCAAATGATGTAGAATTGCAATCACTGATGCTTTGTTTGCGCTATGTGCATTCATTCTGCATTATGATGGAGGGTGAAATATGAGCATTCATAGACCTATGGCTTCATGTGTGAACTCACAGAGAAGTTCACCGATGAAGATCACAGCTGAAATCAAAAAAGAGTGAAATCAGAAAAGTTACCTTCGGATTAATCTTGACTTCTCGTTTGGTAAACACTGTCTTCATCATTTCTTCCTTTGGCATGTCTTAAACTTGCACTGAATACTCCCATTGTGTTTTTTGCTCTTTGTGATTTCAGCCATGAGCTTGTCAGCGATACAAAGATAATGTAATTGGTGACCTAGTTAGCAACTTGTATTGGCAGCTTACAGGCGAACTCACTAGGTAACAGTGTGGCTATATTTGGAATAGTACATACTATTTCTGCAGTATACAGTATGTACAAAATATCTACATCAAAATCACACATTCCCAAAGCCTTCACTACCAACTATTCAGACCTGTAATGTCAAAATATAAAACCAGTTTATGATTTAAAAAATTCTATGAAATAATAAATATAAAGACTGGCAAAAAATAAAATATTATCAATATATACACTACCATTACAAATTTTGGGGTCGTTTTTTGAAATGAAAAAAACCATCCCTTATGTTTGATACAGAAAAACAGTAGTATTGCGAAATATTCCAAATATTCTAAAACAATTTATTCATATGATGGCAAAGCTGAATTTTCAGCAGGCATTACTTCAGTATTCAGTGTCACATGATCTTTCAGAAATCATTTTAATATGCTGATTCGGTGCTTGAGAAGCATTTCTTATTATCATAAGTGTTGAAAGAAGTTGTGTTGTTTAATATTTTTGTGGAAATCATTTTCTCAGGATTCTTTGATGAGTAGAAAGTTCAAAGAGCATTTATTTGAAACAATAATGTTTTGTAACATTACAAATGTCTTTACTGTCACTATTGATCAACTGAATGCATCCTTGCTAAATAAAAATACTAATTCTTAAAGAGAAAACTTATTGACACTGAATTTTAGAACTGTAATGTGCATGTTACTTGCTATTCAGGTATTTAGTCAGACTATATGGTTATTTTTTAACTGCCATCCATAGAAAAAAAAAAAATCTTAAATGGTTTATTTACAGCTTCTACTGCCAGTGCTATTTCATCTACAGATCTTAAGTGAACTGACCTCAGTGGCCCCTGTTGAGAACTCCATTGGTCACGCAGCTGATGACCTCAACAGTGACCTCCTTGACTGACACATTTTCAAATTGCCTTCACCAACATAAACACATTATGCAGATGGCAAACTCAGCTTTTTGTGTGCAATCTTAAAAAAAAGTTAGCTTGGTCCAAGTTTTTTGGTTTACGCACACCTGTAACAAGCATTTTTGCTCATGTGTGCCAACACCTGTACAATCCCTGACAGCATTCTGAGCGAGCAGGTCTCCGCACTCATTAGGTTTCATTAGTGAGGTCTGTGAGAAATCCCTGAAAGATGCATACAGCTGTCTTCAGAGGAAACACATGCTAGTGCATCACTTATTAGTTGTTGAGGAATTTTTGCCATCAACAACAAACTAATTTATGCTTAATTGTAAACTGGAAAAGGGTGTAAATGAATGTATGTGAATGAATTAGTGTTTTGTTGACTTTAACAGCACGGCTGCCAGCTACCCATTATAACACTTTAAATTGAATATGTATTAATTCCCTTTTGTTTTTCCTGTGCCAAATCAACTCATAATGGAGTAAATTTTACTCACAGCAGGTGGACATAATTATTTACTGCATGCAGTGTTTATTCTAAAATAGCTTATGAATTGATACGTTTCCCTGTATATTGTGTTATTTGTATTCATTATAATATGTGAACATGTAGAAACTTTTGACTATGACAAAAAAATCTGGTCCATGCATGTAGCACTGGCTGAAATAAATTGATTGAAATATTTTTAACAGTATAAATGTACTAATATGTACAACAGTGTACATGTTAATGGAAAAAATATAAGATAGGAGGAAAAAAATTATATTTCAATGATTTTGCATTTGCTCTTAAAACTTTTGTTCTCTTGCTAAAATATTGCATTTGCTTGCGAAACCTTTTGCATTTTCTCATAAAAGCATCGTGTTCCCCTGAGAAACTTTTCCTTTGCTCACAAAAGCATTAAAATATATTTTTTCCTCCCACCTCATATTAATTCCATCGCAAAAGTTGTGCAAGCAAACACAAAGTTTCTTGGGGGAACGCAAAGGTTTTGTGAGTGGATGCAAAAGAACTGAAATACAATTTTTCATTCGGTATGCACAGCTCAGGGTGTTTTTTTTTTTTTTTTTTTAGAAATTTTGTATCAAAATACTAAATGGCTTGGTAAAAAATTTCATTATGTTCGCATTTTATGTCTTGAAATTAAATAATGGTGTGACACAAATAGCCACAAATATGTGTGATCAGAATTCCCATATAAATAACTGTCAGGCTAAATTTTAGGGAATCAAACTGGCAATGCATATGCGAGTAGTTGCCTTCTTTATTGGGGTTCAAACGGGTCTTACTCTCCACCCCAGAGTGACAGGAGGTTAACCAGAGAGTGTGGGAGACTACTGCCTCTCTGCCCCCTCAGGGTGAACGTGTCAAACAGTGCTAAGACAGGACTGCCCCACTACCCCACAGGTCACTTCCAGGTGTCGGTATTGAAAAGGCGGTTTCACTCTCAAGCATAGGCAACAGTCTGTCAGCCTATTTCATCATCATAACCCCCAGGAATTCCTCAGCAGTTGGTTTTTTACACTTTCGTCTCTAATCAATTTACACATGCTGTGAACACTTACACTATCCAAAGTTTCCTTTCTATGCAGAGTGGTATTTAAAATGCTAAGTCTGCTTGAGGAATACATTCAGCTCGTATATCATTCCTAGGGGGGTCCGCAATTTTCTGGAATACTTTAAATTAATGAACCAGATGGTATTTTCACAACAACACCTGCGATGTTTTGGCACCATATATCGCAAAATAAATTTGTACCTGGAAAAAAAAATCTTGGCAGTGACAGTTAAAATGATCTAGAAGCACTCTGGCCCTTGCTAACCTGTTAATATCTCTCTAACATCTCGACTGACTCTAATGGAGGTGATTTTTTTATTTGACTTCTTATTTTTTTGGTTACAGTTCAGTGTAATCTTTCAAAGAGATACATCTGTCTGGGATAAGTTCCAAAAGAGCAGAGGGGCAGAAAATGTAAAAGCCAATTTCCATGTGTCGGGTACTTATAAGTTAATGTGCGGTAAGAGCTTTGCAATGGGAAACCTGCTGTCAGCGTCTCGCTGTTTGGAGTAAATTTATTAGCTGGACAGATACGACCGCATGACACACTGGGTTAGGAATGCTGGAAGTGTCCGAGTGAATGAGTGTACGCGTTGCCATTTATTTTCATTATTTTGCCTTCTGTAAAATTGCCAATTACTGTTAATCTGTCTCAATTTATACACCCCCCACCACGCGTCATTCAGAATAAACATATTCTGGTATATTAAGGTACAGCGTACACATGTCAGGATATATAAGCCACCTGGACTGAGATTGGACACGGAGAGACTATAAAAGCCCTAATGTGTCTACTGTTTGTGCAGACTCTATAAGCAGATGAAATTAACATCAGAGGAATAAAATAACAAGCGCAAATCTTTTTAATCCGGCTAGAAAGAAAATATGAATAGTTTTAATATTAACCTATAGATTGTTCACTCTATTTTCATACCTCAGGTGCCAAATTCATGAAAGATTATTAAGAATAAAATCATCATACATAACCTCTTAGGATAACCTGCAACTTCTCTTAAATCCATGAAGGTAAGAATTTTAATAAAATTAGTGGGTTGTAAAACTAGCGTTACAACAAAACAATAGCTATAAAACAGTGCGCGACTACTCCGAAGTGACACCATTGATAATAATTTAATCAATATTCTGACATTATTGTGACAATTATGTGTAACTTGACTTTTTGCTTCAGTGACAATTTTATGAAACCACTAATAGGAACCTGCTTTTGATTTGATAAATATATTCAGCGAGCAAAAAAGGACATATTACTATTATTATTAAGAATTGCATTTAGGAACATTACAAATTCTTAAGAATTTTTCATAAGAAATTTCTTAACTTCCTTCTTTACAAGAATTTGGCTCTAGGATTCTTTGATTAAATAAAAAGTTCAAATGCACAGCATTTATTTGAAACAGAATTCTTTTGTAACATTATACATGTCTTTAGTCACTTTTAATCAATTTAATGCATCCATGCCGAATAAAAGTATTGGGACCAAGTCTCTCTATCAACTAGTTGTTTATTAGCATGCCTATTATTAACATATTGGCTGTTTATTAGTGCTTACTGCTTATAAAGCACATAATCTGCATGCATGACCATATTCTACATTTCTAATCCTACCCAATACCTAAACTTAACAACTACCTTACTAACTATTAATAAGCAGCAAATTAGGAGTTTGAGGCAAAAGTCGTAGTTAATGGTTTGTTAATAGTGAGAATTGGACCTTAAAATAAAGTATTAATTTCTTTAAAACAAATTGAACGTTGGTGTACATTTTAGAGAGAGAAAATGGTGGGAAAAGTCAAATAATATGGGACATTTCATCAGTAAAAGACACCTCAGATGCCTCAGGGATCACAACGATCTGACAATTAACTTAGCTGCCCTCTCCCCAGGTGGCTTAGATCAAGACAAGAGCGCTAGTCTAACATCAGGCTAAAGGGTAAAATGAGGAAGGAAGCACTATGACGTGAGGAAATGCTTTATACTTTTTCACTTTTAAGCTAGCGATTAAAAACAAGCTGGGTGGGATGCAAGACGTATTAGTTAGATGATGTCTTTTAGACAGATCTAGTAAATAATAATAAATGAAAATGCAAAAAGAAAAAGTGAGCGTGTCTCTAAAATATTCCATTAAAAGTAAGAACTGCAAAGTGAAAACAAGCTAATCAAATAAATCAAATAATTATCTGTGGGCTTTAGTGATAAAGGCCACTGCAGCGCTCAGAGCAGTAATGTGCAGTATCTAGTGATTTAATTAGAGCATAATGGATTTGGCTAATCAGTGACACAATGTGTTGTTTTACGGTCCTCCGTTGAGAATACTGCTCATTTCAGAGCAGAGAAAGAACAGGAGATTGTAATCGCTCCTCACTGACAAATTGCAACCCAATTCATTACCGGACCAGGATGTGTCGGCGTAAGAAGATCAAATAAATAATAGCGGCACTGGACAATCCTATAATTCATGGCTTTTACTTTACATAAAATGTTGGGTTTCCCTCCCTGAATCACCAGGATTAAGTATCGCATGAGTCACTCTCAGATAGGACCACATGAGAGGCAGAACTGGCCTATTATGTCTCCGTCAGCCTTGAGCTTTCTCCAGAAATCATTACTGTATGCGGCCCGCTCATAAACCTTGACTTTTCTTCGGTTAGACTGCCATGACAGTGTTTTTAATCAGGCAAACATCAACAGCCCTGTTGATCTAAGAGTCAAAATCATTTATCTTCCAGAAAAAATCACAAAAACACCTAAATAAAACTATATTCTGTGGTATATTTCAAGCATTAAGCGTTTGGGTTTGTCAAAAATAGAAAAAGTCACATTGACAGACTGTCCTTTTCTATCTGCCAATCTTTCCAAGTGTGCCAATATCCTGTCTGTGCTGGCACCATGTGGGGATTCACACGGGGCGCCCCGAGGCATGGAGATGTGATTAATTTAACTGTGTCAAATAGTTTTACTACCAGGTTTCACTGTGTTTACTGGGAGGAAGAAAATGGTGCTTATACAATTATATCCAGTGGAAAGTTCACCTTCTGTGACCGACATGGGTAGTGTATTTGATTTTCTTTCTTTTTGCAGTTAAAGCACAATACTGATTTTATACCAAATAATCATTTTCTAACTTACTCTTTAATTTTCACAGTATGGCATAACTGATATAACACACATTGTTCAACATTATTATTATTCAAATTACTAAATATTTCTACATTAACAATTTTTAAAAAAAATTGTAGTTAAGTAATATATAAAAGGCCATCACTTAATGTAATTAATCAGTTGATCCAAAACTGGTCTGAACTTACTCAAGCAGTGTCAATTAGTTCAGATTCAAACAGGTTTAGTCAAATGACTATCACTCATCGCTATCCAATGAACTCTCATGAATAAAAGAGCTAGTGCATATTTTTATTTCGCTTAAATTTCCATCCTCTACAAAGCTATAATGTTCTTTAGGTTTGCTTTGGCATCCTTTTCTGAAGCTTATTTCATGGCACAAATAAAGCAAGTCATGCAGGTTTGGAATGATTTGAGGGTGAACAAATAATGACAGAACGTTCATTTATAGGTGAACTGTCCCTTTAAAAAGAGTCTAGATTCAGACCTAGCCTGTCTGCTTAATTAGCAACATATGCAAAGTCTGAAGAAACTCCAGACTTGCACAGACTTCTTGGATCCGACTGTTAAATCGAATCCAGTTGGAGAGAGAAGCCTGATAAACAACTGAATTAATCTGAGTTATACTGATGAATCGTAAGCAGTTTCTGTTATTGGTAACACTTGTATTCATTTCCTTTCATAATCATATTCCCAAAGTTAGCTTTACTCTTTTGTTTTAAATGCAATTTACCATTGTACAATGTTAAAATTGAATTTCACCTGATATATAAAAATGCACTGAAGATGAATTCAATTTGCAGCAACACATGATTCACGTATCTGATTTAGAGTTTGCAAAGCTGCATGTCCTCCCTTAGAAGAAACATTGCATTGAAGATCAATATAAAAACTGTTAATAGTTGCTTAGCAACATGTCATCATGACAGTGCGCAGTTTCATATTTCTTAAGGCTGTAATCTCAGCGGTGCTGCTGGACTTTTGTTCTTCCACCTCCCTGCAGACACAGAGCGTGTGTGTGTGCATCTCTACGGACATGCGGCCTAACAAAGCCTCGTCGCGCAACACCTAACTACATTTCACAATATACACAGGGGGTGAACTGGAGAAATCTTTCACCGACCCCTTCACATGTCAACACGATAACAGTGGCCATGTGTCTTTCCAGTATATTGACCAAAGAAATCAAAACACCATGCCTCATTTGCTGCGCTAGGGGATGGACTTTGAATTCATTTTTGGTTGAAAAAGCATCAAACTACTCTTGATTAAGCTACTAATGATGCGTCAGTGACAACAAGCTGCCTCGTGGCTCTAATTGATCTTCCAATCTTCCTCTGCGGAGATCTCTCCTACCTGCAGCGTGGGATGGGCTATTTTAAGAGATGATATATTATTCCTCTAAAAGTCAGTGGCTGAGGTGGTGAAAAAAGGGAGAAATGACGGCTCCCCTTACAAGATGGCATAATGAGCCTCGCCTGTGACCGAGCTGTGAGATCCGCCCATTAAAACGAAACCCCATGTTTGCCATCGTTAAAAAAGCAGCTGCATTTTCACAGGTCATGACTGATAGGCCACTCCGAGCGCTCTGATGCAGGCTAAGCTAATTGTTGAAATGCTCATTAAATCAGATAAAGTAGCACATAAATCAGACTGAAGGTTTGAACTATGGTCAGCCTGCACCGTTTGGCGGGAGTAAATCTCCCAGGGACATTTGTTCAGTGCCTTAGATCTCATTACATCTTTTTCTTGACAAAGTTCCAGCACCTCTGATACTGTACAAAGCCTGGACTTAAACACAGCTGGTTTCTGTGGGCCTTGGATGAAAGTGGAGCTTGACATAATGTTGCAAATCTGAGCATGAAATGAGAATTGTTTTATGTGTTGGATTTGGGTTTAACAGGCTTGTTGGTAAACCTGAGACACGAAAATGGCAACAAAACATAGTATGGGCCATAATTCTTCGCATAACGTGGCCCAGGCTCCATCGTAAATTTAACCGAACAAGCAATTAAACAATATTGACGTAATGCTATATATAAATGGGAAAAACATCTCATAAATATTGATGGGATGGATCGAATATTTGGTTCTGAGAGTCCTGACATGTACTGGGCAACCAGACATCGTAAATAAAGGTTAGCGATGATGAATGAAGCATGTTGGGAGATATGAAGCATTGATTTTATTCACCCTCCTCTGACTCTCATTCGTGACCTGTTGGCAGTCTGAAGGCAACACTCCATCAGATCCTGCTGCTCTCTTGGAATAGCAGGGTAATGCATTAAAAGCCTCATTTGGAGCACATGTTTTGGGTGGGGGAAGCCAAATGTTGACATGCAACACAATTTGAGCGTGCCTTGCTAAAACTGCTTTGTGATTAATAACTCACTGGCGTTTGCTAACCACATGCAAACGGATATGTCATCTCTCATTACCGTTTTATTATTGACTAATCGATATTTCACCGCTGTGATGCTTCCACCAGATGTCAACAAGCAAATTGAGATACAGTGCTTCTTAGATTGAAAATAATCTAACAGGCTTTGTTAGCATAATGATGCACATATGAGCTCTGCGCATTGTCCGAGGCTTTTTACAGACAGCCTTACTGCCTACCAAATAGGCATGAACCTGTTGTAGTCACAAAGCTTTATTAAAATTGTATGTAAGATAAGAAATTTATGAAAGCTTGTTTCTGCCTCAGAGTAAAAAATACAAAAGATAACTATGAGATTCAATTTTAAAATAAGAGCAAACAAAACTTGCAAGATATAAAATTGCACTCTGGAAAAAAAAAAAGCCGCAATTGCTAAATATAAAGTCACAAAGTGAGAAATAAAATCACTTAAGATCTAAAGTCACAATGTGAGATTAAAAGGTACAATTGCAAGATCTAAAATCATAATTACAAGAAAAAATTGCAATTACAAGAAATAAAGTCACAATCAGCTTTTCATTTTTTTACTCTGAGGCAGAAATGGGTTTCCATCACATTTAGAAATAAAACACAGAAAAATAAAAATACCAAGTTAAATTAAATTGTATAATCAATTCCCAGAATCCTGCCGCGTACCACCTGGGGCAGTCTGTGTACCCCAGTTAGAGAAGCACTGCTCTAAATGAAAGACAGCAGGGTAACTCCCTTTTCTCACACCTCTCTCCTCTTGGCAGAGAGAAGATTCCTGAGACAATGTACAACTTTGACACCAGCCGTTATTTTAGCGAACGCCTAATTTCATGCTGACAACTCCAGAGCCAAGAGAAATATTCATTTCAGCCGTCTCCAGGAGTTTAGATAATCTGGCACTCTGAGACGGCATATGGAAAAACTGAAGCTGAGGAACTGTGTGCGACCAGGGTGTTTAAATCAAGACCTCTGAGGAGTGGATAAAATATCTCTCATGAAATGTTTACATTCACAGTATTTCTTTACGCTGTAGCTTCATCTGCTTTTCAAAGGCTCACTCTGTGCAAATAAGATTTAAGTAAATGACACGGTTTGTGTGAAGACCAAGCAAACCAGTCGCTACCCATGCAAAGATGCATAGATCTTTTAACAAGTTTGTACAAAGCGGAAGGTGAGAGGTTAAGTTTGTACTTTCTGTGTTTTGCAGTATATCCAAGAAGCAGTACTTACCAAACATATTCCTACGAGACGTAATTGGTCTCGCTACATCTGTAGAAAGGAAAATTCAGATTGCTGTAAATCAAGATAGAAAAAGAGAAAACATCATACTCTTTCCCATAATGATATGAAGTTCATGTCCGAAAACCACATCCTTCACATTGCATCTGGCTGCTTGGTCAATGTTAAACCATAAACCACACCAGCGACTCAGCACTCATCAGTCCACCCATCTGCATATAATTACAGATACATAGAGCTTGGCAGAGAAAACTTGCTAACTACTTTAAATCATCCTTGAATTGGCAGCAGTTATAAGCGCTGGGTTTGAGTAGATGCATGGTCAGGTCATTATATGTCAGGCTCAGAATACATGATCAAATTCCTTCCTGTCATCATGTCTTACTATTTGGCAGAGCAAACACAATATCTAGTGCCATTTTTGAACAGTCTTTTGTGCCAGTACGATCACCAAGGTAACACTAATAAAGATTTAGGATGTTCATTATTCACAAGCTTGTACAGAAGAAGTAAGCCCAGTTCAAAATTAAATGTGTTTTTGCTCTGCAAAATGACAATTTAGGCTAAATTGATTTGTCCCTGGCTCCAGTTGTAACGACCGAGCTTGAGTACTTGGAATATTTTTGTTGCTGTACTACCTGTGGTCAAATGGAAACTATATGCACAAGCTAAATGAAGCAGTGCTAATGCAGCTCTTAGGAAATGCTTATTAGCTTTAAAATATGAACAAATGACTGTGACATACTACAGTTTGCTATCCACACCGGGAAGAAATTCAGTTGAGGTCTAGTCTCGACCTCAGGTGGGAAGTGTACAGATGGCCACAATCCGTTTGCTGTCCGTCTGATGCATACTTTACACAAAAATAGCAAGCACTGACTGAAACAATCAGTTTCAATCTGACTGGCTGCACCTGGCAAACTTTGTCAAGTCATCTTATTTCATCTTCAAAAGCACTCATTCGATCAACCCAGCGTTTTTGGCACCAAATCTTTAAAAAATGTTCAGTTTTGATTTAGGCACTTAGAAGCGAGAGGTTTTCAAAATCTTTGATGCCAAGAAACCCACAAACATGATAATCCCCTTGCAACTTTAAATTTCAGAAAAAAAAAAATGGTACAAAAGTGGGGTGGTACCATTTCAAGAGGCACTAATATGTTCCATTTAGGTCATAATATCTATCTATCTATCTATCTGTCTGTCTGTCTATCTGTCTGTCTGTCTTATCTATCTATCTCTGTCTATCTGTCTGTCTATCTATCTGTCTGTCTGTCTGTCTGTCTATCTATATCAAATTATTAGAATATGATCTGAAAAATATTGTACATTTTGTACATTAAATGTATCTTTTTGTTCTACCCACTATTAGAGTATGTAGAAACCTGAAGACAAACATTTTAAATTTTTATTTATTTATTTATTATTTTTTGCATAGCACTTTTCACAATAAATATCAATAGCCAATATCATTGAAATGAATTTTAAAATATCATTATCATCATTCACCATTACCTTTTACAGTCCTAAAAATAAATTTCCATAAACCCCTTGCACCCCATTGGGAGTCCCTAATTCTATGTCTGATAACCACTGAAACTGATATCCACAAACAAATCTGTATAAAACAATGATATGCTATCATAAACTATCATAAACTAAGTTATGCCTGTGAAAATCTGATCACAAAGTCTACACATTTTATGCTATTTTTTTTTGTGTGTGTGTGTTTGCATGGTCATTTGCAAATATTTTTATAAATGTTCTTTTTCACGACGCTGGTACATTAATGTCGTATAATGGACCATATCACAGCTTAAATGGGCCAAAATGAATTCTGAGTCCACTTTCAAGGTCAGAGATAAATTTAAAAATAACTGGGTCCTTTTCACTTAGCTTATACTTTTGAATTCACTTTAGGGGATCTGATTTTTTAAATGTGTGTTTTTTTTAAACTAAATTAAACTGATTAAGAGATTAAAACTAACAAAAGTAACTTGATTCCATCATATATACTGCAAAAAAAAAAAAAAGGCACACCTCTCAGTCCATACAAAGCCAGTACAAAGGAGATGGTAAGCAGAACCTCAACAGAGCCATAAGAGCCTGGACCAGACAGGATAATGTTCCTCTAACACACTTAGAGCAATTGACTTAATTATACCGTCCTTGGTGTTTGACGCTTTCTAGAGATCAGCATGGTTAAAGACACTTCATTCAGTTTCAAGCTAACACACCAGCATGCATCTGCTCACAGGACCTCCCATGGCAGCTCTCTCCTGAGAGCAGTTTGACATCTCCCTCACCCCCGAACACACACGCTCAGACACTCTTCTTCCTGTCCCGCATATGACACTGTCCTGTTTATCAGCTTTAATTTCACTCTGTTGTCTCTGCTTACTGCTGTAATTGAGCTGTCCTGTCGCTGAACCGGCCCAGTGGGATCTGTATGTAATCAGCCAGGTGCTCCCAAGGGCCTCTCACTGTCTGTGACAACTGCTACAGATGCCTGCGGCGCTCTCCTGTTCACCTGTTCCACGTGCCGCTTTGTGTCCCACATCTAAAGCATTCATGCATTTGTTTTAATTGTTAATTAGGACTTGTAATTGTTTATTAGGACATTTTCCTTAGCAAGAACATTTAGTGGACTCAATGAATGATGAAGAACACTGTCATATTACATGGATAAAAGCATCTGCTAAATAAATGTCAATAGTGCTGTCCGAATTCTTGAGTGAACGACTTCATTCCCTACATTTGTTCACTACTTTTTACCCACAATGCATTCTGATTTCGAGTGTACAACCGTCATACACTCGCTGAAGCACTATTTCCCACAATCCAATACGAGAACCGAGCTGTTAGAGAGAGCGGGAGCGAGCGAGTTTGAATGAGAGATGCCATTTAATTTACAAAAATGATGATAATTTGGTGGATTTTTTAAAATGTTCGTTGGTATTGTATTCATTCTGATGTCAAATTAACGGTCGCCTCTACGGCAATTGTCATCATATTTGAGTACAAAAACGCTGCTCGGGAGAGTTTCAAGATACTACAAACAATAAATACATAAAATTATTAACATGTGCTAATGTGAGTTTATTTTTGTTGACAATATTTTAATAGTATTTAATGATTATGACCATATTACAAAACAAATTAATAATATACCATCAATGAAACCACAAAAAAACACTCTAAAATGAGGTAATATAAAAGTACATTTAAAATGTTTTTGCAACAGCCAAGTCTCACGGGCAGTGTACACCGTCCGAATCCGTTTTTCATTCATTCCTTTCTAATATAGTGCACTCAACTGCCTTACACTATATAGGGATTAGTGAATGAGTGAATGAGTGAACGAGTGAGCGATTTCGGACACAGCTTTCGTCACGCTTGTTCTCAGGGCCGGATTTACGCATAGGCATTCTAGGCACTTGCCTACACTCTCAGCAAAAAAGGTACAATATGGTACAAATAATGTTCCTCAAATAACAGTTTTGTACCTTTTCAATAACTGTACCTTTAATGGTACAATAAAGACCTCTGATGATACGTTTGGTACCTTTCTACAACACAAATGAAGGTACATAAATGTTCTCACATCAAAGATACAGTGACAGGAGAAATTACTGTTTCATGCATGATTGGTTGCTGTTTTAACTATTAGCCATAGCAACAAGACTCTGATTGGTCGAAATCGCTGGCTGCGGCCGTTACAGATTTTTCAAACAGAACAGAGAGCGGGAAGTAGACTACTTTTGCCTTTTAACAACAGAAAAGCTCTTTAGAGGGTGGATTTTAAGTGTTAATCTTGAAGACGACGAGATTTAAAGGTGAGTTTTGACAATTTATGTTTATATTAAGTTCACAAGTCGAAAATGTAAATGTTTCAGTCACTCCACGTGAAATTAATGACTTAAATTAATTAATGGAGCTGTGTGCTCAATGGTTTTAGCCATTTGTATAACGTTAATTTTAATTTTTTAATGCAATGAATGGCTTTAGTATTAATGATCGCGACTACATATACAATATGGCGTTTGCTCAACACTTCCCATTGTAACTATTAAATATTAACGGCATCGCAACACAAGACTGGCCTAAGACTAACTGGCCTACGTCGCAGCAGCCGTTAACGGAATTTTCAAACAGCGGAGAGCGGGAAGAACGCCACAACCGGGACTTCGGCTTCTTTATCGTCAGAGGAACTTCATAAGTTTAAGAGAGGCTCTACTCAAATTATCAGACGAAGAGAGGAGGACATTTAACGGTGAGTTTTATGCTTGCCTATACACTGAATCAATGTTGATGCATCAATCAAATTATCATTGAATCTGTTGTTGAACTGTTTAAGTTTAACATCGATTTTTCTTCAGGTTTGCACCCTGAAATAATGTTATTTCAATGATGAAAAATCAATCAAAAATAGATCAAGATGGTCATAAAATCAACATTTCTTCAACATAAATTAAATCACTTATTTAACATTGAATCAACATATTCTAAGATAACGATAAAGTTCTAAAAAGCAGATGAGTGTGCTTAGAATAAACAAATGAACATAGTTATCTTTAAAGTTATAACTCTTGGTCTGAACGGGCCATAACCCTTAATAATCATATTAGGCCATTTTGCAATTCCTGTTTTTGTCTGTCTCCAAATTTAAGACCTCTTGAAAACATAACTAAGGCTTTTCTCATTCCATTTAAGATATTTAAGGCTTTTAATGGATTTAAATTTGATCAAACTGAATTTAAGACCAAAGGACCCATGTGGAGACTTACCATGAACATCTTGGAGCCTGGTGTCTCTAAATTAGTTTTTTGTTGTTGTTGTTCATGCTGATCTTTCGGTCTCCTACTGCCCAGTTCATCTGAGAAACCGGCTCAATGGTTAGAGTACAGCCCAGCATCCTAATATATGCCTCAACTGATGCTCCTTCAACAGCAAAACAGCCAACCTATAAGGGCGTCAGGAACATATTTGCACAAAACATGGATAGGTTACAAATAAATGTCATGGGAATGTAGTGTCCATGTTGAATGAAAAACATGCTTTTGTCAATAAATAAATAAATAAAACAAAAATAAATAAATCTTAATGTAAATTACCATCACACATCTGGCATCTTCACTTTGAAGAATCCGCTCTGGTAGCTGCGTCTCATGATGAAACCCCAGACCTCCAGACACTAGTTCAGCCAATATTCCAGTCACTTCAGAATAAGCAATGGGAAAGCAGTTTGTGAAAAAAAAAAACACAGTATATCAACAACTTCTATGATACACAGCCTTAATTTTTCATAACCCTTAGTGTAGAGTTTCTCAGCTCCAGTCCTGAGGCCCCCCCTCAGAATGTTACAGCTGAACCAGGTGTTTCAATAGAGTGGGGGAACTATGACATCACTTTGTAGGCGGATCGGCTGTTAGCATGAAACTGGTTCCTTCGACAAAAAGCCAATAGGATTTTTCCATAGGCTTTTGGATTATCGCAAAAAATAAGCTCTGTGTTCAACCATAGTTCATGAAATTTACACGTTTTGTCCATCAAGATAATCTAGACAAGATAATATAACTTTGACGAATTTTGAAGCCGAAATAAAAGCGCCAGAACTGAAAAGCTAAACTTAGGCTATAAACGAACTACAGCACCACAGTCGCGCGCCTTCAACGTCACCACCACCACCAGCTCCCGACAATTGTTTCAAACTTATTTTTAACATGTTCAGTGAAGGGTTTACTCTGTGTATGAATTTTAATCCACGCTACAGGAACCGTTTCATGAATAAATACAAAACTAGACATTAGTAACAAATAGTATAGTGAATAAATGAAATAATCATAACTAAAGGACATTTAAAGCACGTATTTCTGTACATTTCGAAATAAGGTGCATTAAAAGTGAATAAATCC
This sequence comes from Onychostoma macrolepis, assembly GCF_012432095.1. Classification (NCBI taxonomy): domain Eukaryota; kingdom Metazoa; phylum Chordata; class Actinopteri; order Cypriniformes; family Cyprinidae; genus Onychostoma; species Onychostoma macrolepis. The sequence goes on from NC_081175.1 coordinate 16,838,108, forward strand.
TTGATTAATATGAATATTTTAATTAAAAACGTATCCCTGCGTATTTAAATAACAGCAGAGTGAGCGAGTTTTTGTATATGGTAAGATTAAACTTATTTAGTGAACAAAGTACCACATTTCAGCTCTCATTTTGTTAGGATTGGTACACAAAATGTTATTTTATCCGTGCTTCAAGGAAATCCTCAATCTATGTTTTCTAACCGCTTCATGTGGCCGCAAACATTTAATTTTTACGTACCTTTAAGCAATATGCATCATTAAAGTTTAACTTTCACCACGAAAAGCCGGCAAATGTGGTGTTTACATGTAATAATCGTAATATGCGTTTACCTTATGGTGCGGAGAGTCTCTGTGTCAGTAAAGCGATAAAACAAGCATCTTCCCTCTGAAAACATGTCGCATTTCGGGGCAAAGCAAAAAAAACAACATCGAACAACAATATAAAATGCTGTAAACTATTCATTGGTTATTCTAAAATTAATTGAATTACAAATTATACTACAACTGGAAAATACTGTATATTGATAAACTGTTTGGCGTGATGACGTTTAATGTCTCCGACAGCCTCTGTAGTCCCATTTAGCAACTTGTTAGCAACCGTCTTTTTTAAGAAACATAACAGCTTAAAAAAATCACGAGTGGGGTGTAACTGGTGTGTTTTATGTCGTAGAATAAAACGTGAAAGTATCTTGAGCCTGTGTGAACCACGGACCTTATTTTAGGGATTTAACCAAAATCCCATTAAAAAAACCCATTGACTCTGGGACGTTGGAACCGGAAGTGCTAAAATGCTAACTCGCTTCCGGGTTTTCATAGTTCCCCCACTCTATTAGTGAGACATCTAAAACATTCTGGGAGGGGGGCCTGAGGACTGGAGATGAGACTATGCCTCTTTTACTATTTACTGCTGCAGCTTAAATAAATAGCTTAAAAAGCATCTTACTTCCCTTTACAAAATAAAAGATTGTATTAACAATCTTAAGATGCTTTAAGACATGTATTTTATACATTTAATAATGACTTGCCTTTTATTATTAACCTTGATTGAGGAGATTCCATCCTCTGACCTAGATTTAAAAAGGTACAGTAAAAGTAAAAATTAAGAGTATGCAACACCTGTCACAGGTTACAATCAACAGAAATTCATTCTTACCTGATGTGAGCAAACCAAGGAAATGTCCCTCTGATGGGCCTACAAAAAGTGAAAAATGAAGAATGAAAAACATAGCTATTAAGTTAACCAAATATTGGTTGTAATTGGTTTTGTGTCTTCGTTACTGTTCTACTGGAGAAAAAAAGTCACCCACACCTTGGATGACCTGAGGGTCAGTAAATTAACAGCAAATTTTCATTTTGGGGTGAACTATCCCTTTAAGGTGTGTCACAGGTGTACAGTAAAACAAAAGTAATATATAAAATTGTTCACATAACATAAAAATTACATAAAATCAAAAAATGCAATGTTTTCCCTCCCACAAAATTCAAATAAGGTCGATGGCACGAATAAGTTTGTAGAAATATGTTTTATGTTTTTTTTTTGTTTGTTTGTTTTCGCGATCAGCCTGCGTGTGCTGTCACACACAGTGTTCAAACATTACACTCTCACTATTGTGTCTGGTAGGGTTTGGTGGAAAAACAAAGTGAAATATATTTAATAAAAAATCTTACCTTGGCCGTTCGTTGGTCTGGACGGCGCGCGTTCATGTGACTCGTCGCAGACTCGCAGTTCACTCGGACTTGTCCAGAAAAACACATAAGTTGTAACGGAAGATGGAAAAAAAAAAACCTTACCTCTAAAAAAAAAAAAAAACACTTTGCCGTTACCCTTTAGGCCTGGTCTCCGTCCGTTTCGCATTTGAAATCTGTTATTAGGGGTGGCTGTATCGATCCTAATATCGATAGTATCGATACCAATGTTGGTATTGGTATCGGATCGATACTAACCTGTTAAGATCGATATTTTGGGTTAATTTTTTCTCCTATACATTAATACATTGTTTAATACATTCAACAAAGTGTAGACATGTCTGCGGGTGTATCTTCCGCTCTTTTCACATCTCGTATGCAAACATCGCTGCTCCTCCCCTGCTACGCTGTTTTGTTGTCATGCCATCACGTGACCCAGCGGCTCAAGCGCACGCAGATACAGTGAGAGATGGAACGGTGGAACTCCGAGCTACAGAAGAAATGAAAAGGGGAGGAAGGAAATCCTTTACATACTGCATATTGTATATAATTGTATACCGAATTTGTCCTTTTTATGCAGTATCACTGTAAGGTGTATACTGAGTTTGGCCTTTTAATACTATTTCTTAATGCATTTAGCCACTTTAAATGATTTCATTATAACGGTTTTCTATGGGAGTAAAATGCTTAACATGTAATTTAGTGTGTTTGCATATATATTCTGGGCTCAGCTGCTTGCCACATATTATATTTTATTAACAAATTTTATTATACCGAATTTAGTCTTTATTTATTATATTGCAATGAGAGAAAATGAAATTCAGCATGTTGCATTCATGTTCTGGGTTCATCTACTTACCTGTACATACAGTGGGGCAAAAAAGTATTTAGTCAGCCACCAATTGTGCAAGTTCTCCCACTTAAAAAGATGAGAGAGGTCTGTAATTTTCATCATAGGTATACCTCAACTATGAGAGACAAAATGAGAAAAAAAAAATCCAGAAAATCATATTGTAGGATTTTTAAAGAATTAATTGGTAAATTCCTCGGTAAAATAAGTATTTGGTCACCTACAAACAAGCAAGATTTCTGGCTCTCACAGACCTGTAACTTCTTCTTTAAGAGGCTTTCTGTCCTCCACTCGTTACCTGTATTAATGGCATCTGTTTGAACTCATTATCAGTATAAAAGACACCTGTCCACAACCTCAAACAGTCCAACTCCAAACTCCACCATGGCCAAGACCAAAGAGCTGTCAAAGGACACCAGAAACAAAATTGTAGACCTGCACCAGGCTGGGAAGACTGAATCTGCAATAGGTAAGCAGCTTGGTGTGAAGAAATCAACTGTGGGAGCAATTATTAGAAAATGGAAGACATACAAGACCACTGATAATCTCCGTCGATCTGGGGCTCCACGCAAGATCTCACCCCATGGGGTCAAAATGATCACAAGAACTGTGAGCAAAAATCCCAGAACCACACGGGGGGATCTAGTGAATGACCTGCAGAGAGCTAGGACTAAAGTAACAAAGGCTACCATCAGTAACACACTGCGCCGCCAGGAACTCAAATCCTGCAGTGCCAGACGTGTCCCCCTGCTTAAGCCAGTACATGTCCGGCCCGTCTGAAGTTTGCTAGAGAGCATTTGGATGATCCAGAAGAGGATTGGGAGAATCAGATGAAACCAAAATAGAACTTTTTGGTAAAAACTCAACTTGTCGTGTTTGGAGGAGAAAGAATGCTGAGTTGCATCCAAAGAACACCATACCTACTGTGAAGCATGGGGGTGGAAACATGCTTTGGGGCTGTTTTTCTGCAAAGGGACCAGGATGACTGATCTGTGTAAACGAAAGAATGAATCGTTGAATGAACCATGTATCGTGAGATTTTGAGTGAAAGGGCATTGAAGATGAAACGTGGCTGGGTCTTTCAGCATGACAATGATCCCAAACACACCGCCCGGGCAACGAAGGAGTGGCTTCGTAAGAAGCATTTCAAGGTCCTGGAGTGGCCCAGCCAGTCTCCAGATCTCAACCCCATCGAAAATCTTTGGAGGGAGTTGAAAGTCCGTGTTGCCCAGCGATAGCCCCAAAACATTACTGCTCTAGAGGAGATCTGCATAGAGGAATGGGCCAAAATACTAGCAACAGTGTGTAAAAACCTTGTGAAGACTTACAGAAAACGTTTGACCTCTGTCATTGCCATATAACAAAGTATTGAGATGAAATTTTGTTATTGACCAAATACTTATTTTCCACCATAATTTGCAAATAAATTCTTTAAAAATCCTACAATGTGATTTTCGGGATTTTTTTTTTCTCATTTTGTCTCTCATAGTTGAGGTATGATGAAAATTACAGGCCTCTCTCATCTTTTTAAGTGGGAGAACTTGCACAATTGGTGGCTGTAAATACTTTTTTGCCCCACTGTACATAATAGGCCTATATATATTTTTATAAACTATAGGCTACCGAATTTGGCCTTTTCATATCACAGTTTTTTTATTGCAATAATAACAAACAAATATTACAGTATGTATAAAACAAAGAGAAAATACAGTACGTACATAACTTACGAAAATCCTTTCAATACTAAACAAGTTATGGTTTAGTAGGCCTAGTTCTTTTTCATATCACTGTCTTCATTCAATAAGCCACTTACGTTAAACTTTTCTTTATAATGGTAGAGCTGGGAATCGATTCCAAAAAGAATCGTTTCCTCGATTCCAAAGGTTGGAATCGATCCCATCAAGAGGAATCGACTCCTCATTCAGAGCTTTTTTCAGTTCAACAAAGCTTATCTATGGGTGCCTCTCAAACGGAAGGCTGCATCCTACGAAGGCTGCACACATTTAAATGTCGGTACTGAGATCATCAGAATTTGAGGATGCAGCCTTCCGTTTGAGAAGCACCATTCGCCTCTTGCTCGATAAAAGCCGTAATTACAGTTGTGAGATAGATTCTTTTTTATAGGTCTATATAAAAGATCTATTTCATTTTTATATTTGTATTACCCTTCGCCTCATGCTTGCTAAAAGTGATTAGAAGTCTGATTCGTTTCCACGAAAAGGTTCTTTCGGATAGTTTTAATGAACCAGTTCAAAAAAAAAAAAAAGATTCAGGGGTTATTTTACGGTGGAACTGGCTTATGTTGTCCACAATTTTGAGCGCTGCACGACAGAATAGATCATTACCTGATTGAGGATCTTATTTCCATCTAAAATACAATTTTTTTTTATTTCTATCAGCCAATGATAATTCTAAAAGAAAACCTGGATCAGTGGCCGAGCATCTGATTGACAGATAAACCACGAGCTCTATCAGTGTTATTGTTAATGTTCTGGTTATTTTGTTTCAATGTACAGTTTGTTAATTTTGTTCAAAGCATACAGTCAAAGTAAACTTCATCATTCAGCTGAACTGTACACATTTATTTTAGACACTTCATGTCTTTTTCAATTCATGCGATATGCATGTCCCTGCTGAGCAGTGAGCTATGACTAATTTCACGGGCAAAGCAGACAAAATTACAATTTAAAAATCAATCATAGCTATAGAAATTTATCGTTATATTTTGCAAATAAAGCTTCATATTATGAGAAGAATACTTTCGACGACCTTTATATCCTGCAGTCATGGCGAGATTAGGTTCCTTCGATCTAAAAAAACAAAAATCGAAAAAGAATCGAAAACAACAGAGGAATCGATTCTCGCAATCGAATCCCATCGATTCCAGAACCAGGAATCAGAATCGCTCTCAGTTCCAAAACATTCGGAATCTAACAGCCCTATATAATGGTTTTCTATGGGAGGAAAATGCATAATGTGAAAACTTTGAGAGTTGCTTTCATATTCTGGGCACATGCTAACTTGTAGGCCTATATCTAGTTTGCAACATTAATAAGGTGTATACTGAGTTTTGTCTTTTAATATTACGTTCTTAATTTATTAAGCCACGTTAATTATTTTTATAACTCTTTGCTATGGGAGGAAAATACTTAAAATGAAACTGTGCATTGCTTTCATGTTCTGGGCTCCTCTGCCAGCAAAGTCCTTTTAGAAGGGCAAATAATATCCACGTAGCTTTAAGGTGAATATAATATTAGTCACATCAACATTAGTATTGTTAATTTTTTTAATTGTTGTTGGTCATTTAAATGTATGTTTTTTTAAATGACAAGTATCGATATCAGTATCGGCGATACTGGCCCTGTATTTTCTTGGTATCAGATCGATACCAAAATTTGCAGTATCGCACACCCCTATCTGTTATACCGTGCTTTGATTTGATTGGTGGTTGGCATCCAGCTTTACTGCCATTACTTCCACCTAATGGACTGAATTGTGGCGCATGAAAAAAACCCTCTGTCTATTCTGTCTATTCATTAAATGTATGTAAATTCCACATGATTTAAATCTAATAATTATAATAAATATATAAATTATAAATAATATAAATGATAATTATAATTTAAATGTTTAATTATAATTTAAAAATATTTTGATTTAAAAATAAAAATGTTTAATTTAAGTTAATGACTGGATGACCACAAGAATTATAAGGACATTCATTGGAGCATTTAGTCATTATCAGTCTCTGGCTGAATGTACTCCTCTAGCTAGCCAAAAACAGGTAATGAACACATTAATTATTAATGTAAAAACACTACTACTGCTGCTGCTAATAATAATAATATCCAGCTGGTTTATCTGAGTTATATCTAATGGTCACAGTTCTTTGTTAATCCACACACTCAGCAGACAGTTTTATTTATTTAACGGTGCAGCTAGTGGTGACGAATTTATTGTTTGATGAGCAGAGTAATGTCAATGTTGATAAAGCACAGTAAAACTGTACTTAAGCTGAAATCTGAAAGTCTGTTCACCCAAATGTCCTTTTGAAATGTAACGTGCAAAATGGCAATGTTGTATGTAAAGTGGCATTGTATGTCTTATTTGAATTAACATTTTTCATGCCATATGTGCAATGCTTGGAGTAAAATTACTCAAATTTAAAAATATAATTTACATTTACCATTTCCTACAATAGTTTTAACATAAAATTAAAACATACCGTTTAATGTTTTATAAGTTGTGAAATTAAAATGAAAATGTATTACAAAAATGATATATGTTTAACTTGTAGCAAGCAAAAATTGTAGCACAGTGATCATTTGAATGGTATTTTTTTCTAATTGTATTTACACTAACAGCTAAGACTCTTGTGATTGTATTTTTATTAAATACCCACAATGAATTTAGCAAAATTCAATGGGGATTTGAAAATGTACTCCGTCATGTCATGGAACATGTCCTCAACCCGCCCTGTCAATCACTGCATCAAGGCAGCTCGAAATGCATTTTCAAATTCACACAGAATTTTGCCACACTCATCGTGAGTATTTAATAAAAATGCAATCGCAAAACTCTTAAATGTGATTGTACATGCATTTCCAAAAAGTAACATTTAACTGATCATTTTCCTAAAATATTTGATTGAACGTGTTAAACGTATCTAATCATTTCTGTAATATATTTTAATTTAGCGATTTATAACAATTTTAAATGTTTAAATTATATGTTAAAACTAGTGTAGGAAATGGCTAATTTAATTATATTATTGAATTTGAATGATAATTTTTCCCTAAATGTTGCACACAGGGTATGGACAAAGTAAATCCAAATTAGAAATATATTGCCATTTTTCATAATATAGAGATTGTAAAATAAATTCATACGAATCGTGTGGCTGAATCCAAGTCTTTTAAAGCAACATGGTCACTTTATATAGAGAATAGATCCAATTTAGCCCTTTATTTCTAAATAAACATTGATCAGAAGCTCAACCATACTTGCTTGACATGCAAGAACAAATCTCATTGATTCTTATGCATCATGCAAGCATGTTTGAGCATCCTTTTTCCAAAACTGAATGCTATAAACTTTATTCACTGATCAATATTTCTGTGAGCATAAATGCCTAAATTAAATCTGTCTGTTATATAAAGTATCCGTGTTTGTTTAGAAGATTTGTATTAAACCACTCGATTCATATGAATTTATTTACCAAGTCTTCATGAAATTTTTTGAAGCATTACATTTTTGGGTTAACAGACTTTCAGTGGAGGACCTGAAATCTATCAGGTTTCATTAAAAATATAGTTATCTGTTTTTCAGTAATGGATGTACGTCTTATGGGGTTGTAAAAACATGAGGGTGAGTAAATTATGACATTTATTTATGTTTATTCTTTGGTGAACGTTCTCATTATCATTTACTGTCAGTATGACTTTTTTTTTTCCCCTAATCATTTTTTGTTGTTGATGAGCAATTCACAGACAGCATTCAAAGGGTGAGTAAATAGGGTCACTAGTGACCCAAGGTATGTAACAGTGTAAATATGTAGATTTTTCTCTGATCAACAATAATTGATTCTGATGACTCTGTCAAGGTGACAATGTCTGATACACGATGATGACATGATGCTTCACTTATTACAACAGGCATAAAACAAAAGATACACAAGTGTCAGAATTCACTGTTTCCTATTAAAATTAAAATGAATAGATGCTAACATAGTCTTCTGTGGTCTGCAACACAAACACATTTCAGATTTAACTTATGTTTCATGAGATTTACACTAAAGAAACAAGTCATTCACATTAAATATGATAGAATCTTGCAGTGTAATATTGTCATTACATATGTGTATTTTGCATTTATGCAGGTGAAGACTGTGTCTACTGTTGGGGAGGATGCTATTTCATGCCCACGTGAAGACTTTGCAGGACCAAAACACGACAACCAGTATGTCTCTTTTGTTGATGTCTATACAATGACAGCTAATTGTTAAAGGGTTAGTTCATCCCAAAATCAAAATCATCATTATCACCCTTATTCCATTCCAAAGCCCTTAGACTTTCGTTCACCTTCAAAATGCAAATGAAGATGATTTAATGAAAAATGAGAGATTTCTGTTCCTACATTGACAGTCCACACCACTACTTTGATACTTCAAAAAGTTAATAAAAAGATTGTAAAACTAATCCATATGAATCGAACAGTTTAGTCCAAATTTTCTGAAGAAACTCGGATCATTTTATATGGTGAACGGATTGAATTTATGCTTTTATTCCCATTTAAACATTCATCAGTACACACATCAGATATGGTAAACAAAATACACATTAATTTCCACAAGAACCAGTGAAGTTTGTTCTTGTGCGTAAAGCAAATATGGTAGAGCGTCCTCTTTGTTCAATGTTTATATGTGAATAAAAGACTAAGTTCAGTTTGTTCATCATATAAAGTGATTGAGTCTCTTCAGAAAATTTGGAGTAAACTGCTCAATTCATATGGATTAGTTTTACAATCGCTTTATGAATTTTAAAGCATCAAAGTGGCAGTTGTGTGGACTGTAGAGATGTGCAGATGAGCTCAAACGTCACCCGAATCTGCTGCTTCAAATAAATTATCCGCCCACCACCCACCCGCACCTATATTTTTCTCTGATTTAGGTAACCGACCTGACCCACACCCGATCGTCACATTACAATGATTCTAATTAGACTAATTCTTAGTCTTGCATGATGATATGATGAATGGATGGTTCATTTTTAACAGCAGATTCAGTGATGTGAGAGCTGATCTGCGCATTACGGCTCCGATGCTGGACACCGGAGCTGATCACGGTCGCTCTAGTCAAGTCATTGCTTGTGTTTATACCCATATCTATTAGGGGTGGCACGGTACGCGTACCGAACCGTATGGTTCACGGGGCAAATTCCAAATGGAAGTGATCATCCCTATCCCCTTGGAGTGGGGACTTTGGAGTGAACATGGCACGTGCGAGCCATTATTTAGTCGTTTGAAATGCACTTGGCAAAGGGAGCGATCTAATTTCCTCATAATCTTCTGCTGGGATGTTCCCGTGACAACGCAGCATGGCACGCAGCACAGCAGATTCGCTGACAGACACCGGCATAAAAAAATATACATTTTATATTTTAAAAAGTTGTATACATATTAGTTTTTATATATTATATAGCAAAAAACTTGAAAAATGTTTTAAAATATAAAATGTATGTTAATTTGCAACAGGTATGCTAACAACAATAAAAAGACATATGACATTAAAACAGCAACAACCCCTAATATATATGTATATATATTATACCGCCCACGGCGTGGCACGTTTCAGAAGGATCCCAGAATCTCGTGGTCTCGCGAACCCAGTTGCTTCGCTCCTGGTGTGATTTGGCACCATGTGGAGGACAGAACAAAACATCGTCGGAGCCGAAAGAGGTAACGGTAACAAGCTAACAATGATAATAGACTGCTTTTAAATGAACATTTAATTAAAAAACAAAAGTTCTTCTTTGGCCAGATTATAGTCTACACTTTCTTAATAGCATAAACACACGCTTTACTCCATTCAAACTTTATCTGGAATGCCACTGTAACTGTCACTGCAACTTCCCGAACAGGCGAACACACACACAAATTAAATCTGTGTCTGTCTGCCTGATGAAAAAATTTATTTAAAACACGTTCATATTTTAGAGAATATTTGCATCACTAATGATTCATCTCATCCACCCGTGACCCACCCGCAATTAATTAGAATGTATTTTTTTATTACATGACCCACCCGACCCGCGGATTACCCACGGGCCCCGCGGATACAACTGCCAACCGCACATCACTAGTGGACTGTCAGTGGAGGGACAGAAATTTTATTCAAAAGATCTTTATGTGTTTTGAAGAGGAACTAAAGTCTTATGGGTTTGGAATGACATGAGGGTGAGTAAACAATGACATTCAATGACATCCAGGTGACTCTTTCATCTTATTTTTAGTGAACATCTTACCTTTCACCATACAGTAGCCCTAGCTCTATATTGCACCTTCAAGAGTGCATGAGAGAAGTCTGTTCACCATGGGCATGCTTAAATACTTATGGTCATGTTAAATACTCAAATGTGGGAACAAGCTTCTATCACAAGTGCAATTTTTTTCACTGTTATATAGGGCTGCAGCTGACAGTGATTGTTGGAACAATTCATACACTTCTGGGTACTTTTTGAAACTTAAAGTCAATCATCTAAAAAAATTTTTTTTTTTTTTTTGAGGGTTGTTCTTAAGGGCAGGGTTAGGGGGTAGAATATGCAGTTTGTACAGTGTAGAAAATGCCTATGGAAAGTTACCATAAAACTTGAAAAATGTGTTTGAATTGTTATTTTATACAATGGCAAACAAGAAATACCATTAATTGTAATGAACTCTTCTTTTCTTATCTGCATTTCAGTTATTCCAGGAAATTGGCCCAATGCATGCTGTAACTGCTTTAAGGTGTTTCCAGGATTTCACACTCATAAGACCTTAGTTCATCTTCGTGAAGATATTTTGGTAACACTTACTGGTGCACAAATATGTATTAATCATGCTTAACTAATGCACAGATAATCACGAGTTAATGTATAACTAATGAAGAACTAAACCATTTATTAATAATTACTACATCAGCAACTAATAAACATTCTATATGATTCATAGATTAAGTAATAAATAAATTGTTATTAGTTAAATGTGCCACAATGTATTAGTTCCCTAATGTTATGTTAATTATCACAGTGGTCAAGCTATGTACTTCAACTTCCAGTTGTCTGCTTTATTTAATCATTAGCTAATGATGGCACAGAAGTATTAACCCTTTAGGCACCAGATTTTTTTTGGGAAAAATGCTGGATTTTGACATCGAGATTTCAAAAGCACATGGCTTGAAAGGGTTTAAAGATGGAGATCTACTGTAAATTAGAAAAATGTTGGGCATGACCGAAAGTTTATGTGGGGTGTAAATATACTCATCTAATTTCAGGGTTCGTACGGGTGCTTGAAATCCTTGAAAAGTGTTTGGATTTTGGATAAAGTGCTTGAAAATGCAGTTGTATTGGTTTCATATATATATATATATATATATATATATATATATATATATAAAACATTTTCTTACGGAATACTTCATATAAATTTGTTTACATAAAATAAGCTACAGCTCCGCTCGAGTCCGTGTGGCTGTAGTGTGATCTGTTTGTCTTTATTGACGCGCGCCCTGTGATGGAACCGAGCGGGAGATAAAAACACGTCAGGAGGTTGCCGCTTAAAGTGAGCATTGGCTTGAAAACGACAAATACAAATTATGGTTAAAATAATGTAAAGTCTCCTGTAAATTCTGCTTTTTTTTTCATGGGAGAATCTGTGCTTTCAAGTCGTGTAAAAGGTAAGCAAAAATGCCCATGCTCAGTTAAATTAAATATGTTAAGACTGTCACAATTAAAGTGAAATAATAAAATAAACATTTCAAAGTGTAATGCAGGGTGGTTGTTTTTAATATTAATTTATCTCTGAAGTGAACCGACTGCCATGGCATTTTCTTTCATCTCATGGACGTACAGTATAATGTCTGAAAGTATCATTTATGAGCACAGCTGCTTTGTGCTCAGCCATTACCGGGGAAACCGCTGTATCAATACAGTTCCAAAAGCGTTCCTTTAAACTATTTTTAAGAAATAAAGGAAAGGGATGAGTCAAAAGTGTAAAGAATTATTTTAATTTAAAGCACACAATACATCTTACTGTTTAAATGTTTTAGATTTTGGAAGGCTGATTTTAGAATTTTTGAAAGCTTTTTGTTCTGAGCAAAAACAGCAGGTTGGCTTATTGAAAGTGCAAATTAATCCTCTGCCATCAAATCCTCTGAAAAACAAAATTATTCTTTATAAAACTCTGTTTGTGAAAACCTGTATTTGAACTGCAAATCATGTTTTTTTGCAGTCATTTTATGGTTTAATATGTTACCATAGACATTGCCCTTCCCCGCTCATATAGTATTTATTTGATTTGGGCAGGTCTCAAAAAGCCTTACATTTTATTTTTTAAATCTTGGTGGTACCCTATAAATTATTTCTTTCTTTCTTTTTTATTTTATAATTTATATACTTTATGTTGGCTATTTATATTATGCAATGCTAAATGCGATCCAGACCGGTGGTTTTTAATAGCACAATAACAAAAAACTCAAGTGTGTGTGTGTGTGTAAACATGTAATTTACTACAGTTTAAAGTGCTGGAAAATCTTGAAAATGCACCTTGAAAGTTCTTGAAACGTGCTTGAATTTGAATTTGAGAATGGTGTAAGAACCCTGTAATCTGCATATTATGACGTCATCAGGGGGCGGCGCTTTTGAATTTCATAATATTCAGGAAATAGTAGATATTGAATTGATGTTTGAACTTATTTGCATGTTTGTTTGTTTTTTCTCTTTTTATCCTCATTCCAAATGATCAGAAAGCAGGAAACCAACAATAAAACAGGAGAAAGTAGGCTACTAAATTATTACTATATTACGCATGTAAACAGTAGTCTACTTTTTGATCAGTTCATCAGTAATATTCAGGAAATAATAGATATTGAATGGATGTTTGAACTTATTTGCATGTTTTTTTTTTTTTTTTTGTGTGTGTCTTTTTATCCTCATTCCAAATGATCAGGAAAAGAGGAAATCAACAGTAAAACAGGAGAAAGTAGTAAATTATTACTATTTTACATATTACACTATAGTAAAATACATGTGCCTATTTTTTGATCAGTTGACCAGCTATCTGCCCAATCAGGTATCTAGGTGACAGTTTATAGTTCTTGAGAGTATGGTACCTCTCATTGCATGGCACAGCGCACAGATCTACCCCTCACTGACTGCATCTGTACTGCCTGCCGGCGGCCCTTTGAGCGCGCGCGGTCAGAACAAACGGCGCAATCTGGCTGACCATCAGCAACGCGGAGCCTCTCCTATGGACACTAAGACCACGTCCACCCCTGTCACCCCCATCCCTGTTGGGCAAAGGCTCGAAATGATCACTTGATGGTGCTTCGTGAACACTCGCCTTTTACGGCGGCACCATTGCGCATGCAAAGATGTACCAGGCGAAGCGCGATCATTAGACGACCGATTGTCATTTCCAAAAGGCAAATATTCCCCTTCAGAGTCAGAATCGGCGAATAACATTGGCAACACATCCTCACGGTACAACTTTTTATTAGCCATTTGGCGATTTTCTCTCACAATTTACTCGGACGCTATGAACTGAACTGCTTCCTCATCAGACACTATAGCTCACTTGCTCTGCTATTTCCTCAAACACTTTTGGTCTAGAATCGAAGTACTACATGTCTGCCATCTAGTGGTAGGGAATACAAATGAGATATTACACCATATTAGGAACTACAGTCTGTTTCATGAAGTATGACGTCTTGTCGCAATTTTGCAACTTTGGCACTTAGAGGGTTAACTAATTGTTAAGTAATATGTCATTGTGGTTATGGATTTTGAATTAGTCGTGCCTCAACAAGTAAAGTCATAACATAATGATATCTTTGCAAATCATTAGCTAATGATTAATTAAAGCAGACAACGGGAAGTACAAATGCATGGCTTCGACCCATTGTGGTAATGAATTTACACTATTAGTTAATATAATTTGTTATTAGGGAATTAATACATTGACACATTTAACTAATAACAGTTTATTGATTACTTAATCTATGAATCATGTCGAATGTTCATTTGTTGTGGATGCAGTAAATATTAATAAATGGTTAAGTCTTTCCTGAGTTATATATTAAGTCATGATTATCTGTGCATTAATTAAGCATGAATTAATGCATATTAGTGCCAGCGTATTGTAAAGTGTTACCGATATTTTTGATGAAATCCAAAAAGCTTTCTGTCCTTCCACTGGTAGCAACACAAATTACACATTCAAGGTCCAGAACTGAAAGAAAGACATCAGAGTAATACATGTCACTCACTTCTGTGGTTTAACCTCAGTTTTATGAAGCGATGGGAGTGCTTTGTTTGTGCAACACTATTTACACCTATTTACAAAATAATTTATCCAAAGTGTATTTATTATTTTGGTGCTCCTGTGAAAGTGCATTGCAGATCAATGCTTTTGTAAATAAAATGGTAAATTATGGATTAGTTTTGTGCAAACGTAGCACTCACATCGCTTCATAAAATTGAGATTAAACCACTGGAGTCACACGGATTACTTTAACGATGTCTTTCCTACTGTTCTGGGCCTTGACTGTGTAAGTTGTGTTGCTGCTTATGGAGGGACAGAAAGCTCTCAGATTTCATCAAAAATATCTTGCAGTGATTCTTTGTAGTATGCATGTTTCATCTTTAGACTTTACTTGTTTTGAAAGTATGGAATGAGTATTGTATGTCTTTTATAGTTGCAAAATGTCCTTTTAGATGTGGATTGTTTTTATGCTGCTCTAGTTTTACATCTGGTGATATTCAGGGAGAAAGTGAACAATTTTCACAATCAGACAGGTGTTACATGCAAAGCATCTGTAGTAAAAATACAAATATTCCAGGTAGTCAGTGGGAATATAAATGAAATCAATTTACTTCTGTCTTTTCTAATACTGATTCTTTATTTAGTTCAGGAAGAACCAGCCACACTATATTCCACTGTGCAGATTTTGGGAACGTCTGACTGGACACAAGTCTTCAGTGAGAAGAGAATCTTGAAATTTGAGAAAAAAGAGAAATTTGCTGAGCAGTTGAGGTGGAGGATGGTGTTT
This sequence comes from Onychostoma macrolepis, assembly GCF_012432095.1. Lineage (NCBI taxonomy): Eukaryota > Metazoa > Chordata > Actinopteri > Cypriniformes > Cyprinidae > Onychostoma > Onychostoma macrolepis. The sequence goes on from NC_081175.1 coordinate 16,853,446, forward strand.
TTTGAAAATGTTAAATAAATGCAGGGATGTTGTGTGAAAAGTGGTGGAAAAAAGTTTTCTAGTTTGGTTAAATAATGTAACATTTTAGTGTAAATGTATTTTATGTACTGTAACATTTTAGTTTCATTGTATTGTGAAATGTTTTGCAGCTTTTTTTTTTTTTTTCTAAAGGGGGCCCAATCACATTGAAGAGATATATTTATATAATATTTTGTTATACTATGGGCTATCTACAACAATAAAAGAACCAAAACCCCAGAAGACATTGCGTAAATAAATTTAACAAACAACAGGATAAAAAATGACAAACTATTTGCGAACAGAAACTTGTTGTCAATGCCGCCCCGCGAATTTATCAATGCAATAGTTTTGCAGCTGAAAAGCTACATGACATTTCTCAGTAGCGAGGTTCTTGAAGCAGTTCAATTTAAGATTCGCTATTAGTAGACGCTGCTGCTGAACGCTGTGCAGGTATTCACATGTGCTTAATCTCTCTCTCTCTCTCTCTCTAATAACCGCATTAGACTGCATTCATAACTGCATTAGCCAGCATATCAATGGCTCAAGCCTCTGTTATTAGCTCTAAAATGACGTTTTGGAATTTGCAGTGGAAGGTTTGGGATGAGGTGTGTAAAAAAAAAAAATAGTTCAACACATATGAGATTTCAGGACGGAAACATGTCAGATGTCTTGAAACAAATCATCTGAACAATGTCTTGATGTGTGGTTGTGACTCCTTGTAGTTAAAATGATTAGAGAAATAACTCACGAAGTTGTACACCGCGCCTATTAATGGAACGGTCTTTCTCAGTTCTCAAACAAATTAAGAGCTACATTCGATTTTTATTGACTGAACGCAAGCACTTATTGCGATAGAAAACACTGTAACGCTTCCACAGATTAAGAAATATTTATGTTTGCTTGGGTGGTAATATTATGCCTATTATTTTAATAGGGAAGGGTAAATCCGGCCCTGCTTGTTCTGCAAATTAGACTCTTCAACCTCATTTGCGCTCTCGACGATTGAATCCCATTGGCCGAATGTGTAGAAAGGGGCGGAGCTTATGTGTATTTTGAGGGAGTGTGAAAAAAATACAAGTAATGCTACTTTAAAACGTTAAAAGCTCAATGTTTTCATAGCGTGCCAAGCTAAAGTAAAAACAATGCTTCAGGAAATTGAGGTTACAAATTCAGAACATTCTCTTAACATGAGCTTTACATAAAACCAATCAGATTTTTTGACGATGCAGTCAAAAGTTGCTTAAAATACATTTTAAAAGTGGGCATTTTATAAACAAATGTGCTCTGCAGCTTCTCTATCGGACATTTTATTCTACAAAAAAAAAAAACTAAACCTCACTGGATTCAGATGTGTCTTTTGCCTTTTCTCCATGAGATACCTGTAATGGTATAATTTTTCAGGTTTGGGAGACAGCTCTTCTGTTTTCCATGCAGGCTGTTTGTCTCATGGTCAAGGAGGCTCGACTTCACATTAATACACTTTGGAAGTATACAGTCACTCATTGGGCCTTATTTTCTGTGTGATCTCTGGCCTTGGAAATATCACATTGCCCCAGGCTTTCCCTGTATGAAAGGAGAAATGAATCCTCTCAGCTGTAGTGCGGTTATTTTTAGAAAGCTGAATGGGGTTGCAAATACACCATATAAAGCCAGATACTGTTTCATTTTAGAATTAAAGAAAGCTGGCCACTAAAATATTTTGTTTCCATAAATTCCTTAAACTGAGATTTTACATTTTCACACACTGATCTTTTTCCTCAGAGGATAATGCTTCATATGGCCTAAAGAACATGGGTCAAGTGTGCAAATGCAGCATGCAGGATCTTAACTAGCTTTAATACAATATCCAGCCTCATTTCGCTTGGAGAAAATCAGTTAGTCGAGCAGAGTTCAGAGGTAAATCTTTTCTTTACAGTTCCTTAGCAACCAAGATCTTATTTGCATATAATTGTAAAAGGATGAATAAACACTTTTGTTTTTTGTTTTAAAGCAATCCTTCACTTTAAAGGCCAACAAGTGGGCACATTGGGCTTTGAAGGCCAATGCATTTCCAGCGTGCGTTGGTTCTCTGGATAGTTTGCTTTTTTTTTAGCACAAACAATAACCATAACTAAGCAAATAAATAATGATAATAATTACATGTAATAATAATCTATTTTATGTCTTACCACTCAAGATGAAAAGCAGGAAATTGCTGAAATGCATAGTGTGGAATAGATTTCAGTTGTTCTTTTTCACAGCATTCTGTCTGGCTTGTTCCAAAGTTCAGGGGGCAGAAATAGAACAAGGCACAAGATATTTAGAGGCAAATCAGTGAGAACACTGGACACCATTCAACACCATGTCACCAAGGAATCCCCCTCAAGCCTATTCTTGTTTAAACTGGCCAATGCCCAAGAGTGTGCACTCGTTCATTAATATTCATTGACTCCTGAGTGTAGTAATAATAATGATGGACAAACGTTACCATTTCTATCCCTCACTCATAGAACAATCAGTTATGAGAAATCCCTGTATGCCTTGATATAATTCTCTGTTTAATAAGGATTTGAAAGAAAGCTGTGCAGGTTTCTTAAGGCTCAAATTATACAACACTGCTGGAATTTGCTGCAAAGGAATATTTGCACACTGTTAGTTCATTGGAAAGCTGTTATAAGAAACTGTTATTTTAATTGTATTATCACCTGAAACACTTCAGAATAAATACCATCAGCCCTTGTATCGTAATCCATTGGATAATACTAATATCTTAAATCAGAATACATAAAAAAGACATTAGAAGGTGTTTCTTACAACAATGACAAATTTATTTAATCATTTATTTGAGCTGCTCCAGCAAGTGTATTTACAAACAATGGCATTTGAAGATATAAAAACGTGTCATATCATAATGCAAGTCAGCGCTGTACCGTCAAGAGACGTCACAGCAAATGTCTAATATTCAGGCAACACAGCCAAGAAGCTAAGGGAAATGGTGGTTTAGATATCATATCATCTTCACAGCTGTATGAAGAAGCAGGTGTGGAAAGAATTAAGAAATGATGTCTAACACTGAAGAAATATTCTCTGGGACAAAGACGATGAGAGAATACAGGAACACAACTGCCTTGTGGTGAAAATCCCAGGTTCAACAAGACCTTGTTCCTTAAAACCTCAAGTTTTGCATATGGAAAAAAACAGATCCTGCAGTCATTTTACAAAAATAACGTTTCCTGAATTAAACCTACTAAAAATGTCCTTCTAGGTTTGTTCCCATGACAATAAATGGACGACAGCTTTTATTTTCGTGGTGCAACAACAGAACATTGCAGACTTTAAAATGTTCCACAGGAGATTTAAAAAAAATGCAGATGGGTTTTTAAGCATATGATTTAGCAATACAGCAGCGTTTTTAAGGATTGACCAGCACACATTCCTAGTTGTCTTTATGGATACTGAACCATTAAATGTTACTCAAAATTTAAAAAAAAGTACATTTAAAAAGTATTCTGTCTGCAAATGCATTTATTTCCAGAAAAAAAATATTAACAAATGTATCTGATATTATGACTTTCTGACTGGATTATTTCTTAGCTCTTCATTTATCTCTATTTCTTTTGTACCAGTGGTTCCAAATCATTAAATGATATGATTTGCTAAACAACGCACGGATACATAGCATCCATTGGATCCATGTGCTCCTGTGTTATCATTTTAAAAAGAACCATATAGCTAGTCAAACATAACCACATTAAGTCAAAAGCTGTTGATAAGTAGATGCGAATGAAAAACATGAAAACCATTCAAGCAAGGAAAACCAGGACTGGGGCAAATATTTACCCTGTTTTGTGTCTGTAAAGGCCATTACTATTGATCCCAGCAGGAGATCTCATCTTTCTCCATCTCTGGCCAAGTTCACCAGAGTAACGCTAGCCGGCGGCTAAACTGGACACCGCGCTCCTCCCGTGCTGCTGTCGATTTTTTAATTCCAGAAATAACCCACATGAGGCCTCGCAGTATGTGGTCTGCGTGCCAGGCACTTTGGACAACATCAAAGAGCCTATTAAATCACTTTAGGGTGTCAGCTGCCACCGGGGTGGAAGCAGCGCTGCGCTACTGTTTCAGTAGATCCCAGATGAGCGTTTAATGTGCGCGGCTCCGTGTTAAAAAAGTAAATAAATACAAACGGCACGGTTGAAATGCACTTTGACAAAAGAAAATCCAAGTGAGAATTGGTTTTGAAGAAAATAATTTCATTACTTTCACTTCATGCTTAGAAAAAAATAGTTTTTACATAATTAACAATTCAGTTGGCAAGGTATGAGGAATTAAAATGTTAATGCTGTTCATTTCGATTACTCTAGGGTAAAAAGACAGGAAGCATTTACAAAATGAATGCAAAACCATTTCCTCCTTCCTATCCATGATAATGGACCCCTTTAAGGAGCGACGTGACCCCTGACAGACATGATATGGAGACGTACTACTGTTTTTTTCCCCCTGATATCATTTCAAGGATTGACTTGCTAAAATATGAACCCATTATCATAAGTTATGAGGTTGTTATTTGTCTAAATCAAGGTAAGTTGACTGCAGCTAGGCATTTGTGTTCCTTTCTCCTGAATCCTGGCTGATGACTAGTACAACAAAGTGTCAAGAGCACTAAGACTGAACAATAAATAAGAAAAGGATGATTCACCAAACAAATTAGTATATTCACTCAAATGATCGATCGGTGAGGCTCCGTACTTCTAACAAAACATCGATTTTGGCAGCTACACTTGAGCATTTTACTTCAAGAACACCACATCTGCGTTTCAGTCCCATGTACACCTGTACACAATGTACAAAACGAGTGCTTATCTTTTTCTTTTTTCTACGAAAACGCTTCAAAAATTGTCACCGTTCACCTGAGCACCTGAGTCCACGCGGACTACTCCGGTTGAGATATTAAAAAGCTCCCTGCTCTCCCTCTTTACAAGGGATGCTATCAGGCAACAATTTGCCTTGATATCTAGTAGAGTCAGCAGTTGAGTCCATCGTGACGACGTTTTCCCACAATGCACGCGGAGAGATCCCTCAGACAGTCCTCTTGCTCTGTTATTAGACTTCTCTTTTCTGGACGGCAACACTGAAAGCGGTCTTTGTCATTGGAAAAAGTCATTTTCTTGCTCTGCCCCCAATTACAAGTCCCTCTCCAACGTCACATAGGGGCACCGAAAGGACACGGACCTATTTTTGTGTGCGTGTCACAGTTTAGTGGGTTTTTTTTGTGTGTTTTTTTTTTTCGTGGGTGGGGCTTTTGTTCATTGAAAACCTTCCAGTTATATCGCCAAAGGAGCGTCTTCCTGTGCGAGAAACTACTTTTTAGCGGAGAGAAAGATCTCAATGTTTCTTAAAAGTGCTCGATCACGAGTCCTCCTGTGTATTTCAGGGATGCAGGATGCTATAAGGAGGAGAGGGAAGCCAAAAGAACCAGCGCTGAGGCCAACAAGGGCCCTAAAGTTTGAAGGCGTCCGGCGCCATTGACATCACCTCGGGATGGTTCGGCAGATTCGTGACTCGTTCCGTCTAAATGGAGGAAGAAATAGAAGATTAAAAAAGGTCTGTAATACCTGAGTGTGCAAAAACATTTTGACCTTACTGATAGTTTTGAATATGGAAATGACTTTGGCGTACAATACAAACCATTATTATTTTCTATCGAGTTGATGCTTCCATCATCGACTTTGACAACGCGGTCGTGACTTTTCTCGCAGTTGTCTGTGGGAGAAACATAAAACAGGGTGTTGTCAGGGTCGTGACATGATCTTTAGCTCATTGAGCTATTCCAGCAGTGATAAACGATGCAATTGCAACCACGTTTTGTCAGAAGCCACGCCAGGATCTCTCCTGAGGGGCTTGTAAAACTTACTTGAAGGTCTGACGAAAACTTTCAGCCTCAAGCAGCTCCGTCTCCCATTTTCACTGACTGTAGAGGCTGTGGAAACATTTTAGATGGTCAATATTAGGCTCAATCGATCCATGCTGGACACTGTTTAATAAATCAAAGTCAATTTTTAGCTTTAGATATATAACAGGGTTCAACAATAAGAATTTTCTTTTTTTTTTTTTTACTGGCCTGCTAGAGCCAGTAGTGCAGATTTTTACATGCGCTGCCAACATTTTCATCTGCATTTACATTTAGTCATTTAGCAAATGCTTTTATCCAAAGCGACTTACAAATGAGGTACAACAACAAGTAATTTATCATAAGAGACAACAATATTATTCACAGTGCACAATGCTTTAAGAGTAGTTCACAAGATAGATCTGTATTTATTATATGAAGGGGTTTGGTTTTGGTTTTGGTTTATTTTCCATGGTGACGGGGCCAGTAAACCTACATTTTTAAATTTTCTATTAAAATAATAATAATAATAATAATAATAACACTAGCTTGCTCTATTCTTTTTCTATTCTGTTTTCTTTTTATTTATTATATAATTTTAAAAAATTGATTGCTTCCATTGTCCTCATTTCTAAGTCGCTTTGGATAAAAGCATCTGCTAAATGACTAAATGTAAATGTAATAATCTAATAATTTTTATTTATAAATATAATATTTATATTTTATTATTTTTAAATATAAAAATATAAAACATTTAAATATAGATTTTTAAGAATGAATATATCATTTATATATATTTATACACTATTTAAAAAGAAAATGTACTGGCAGGACATTATCCATTAATTTTACAGATATTTCCGTTATCCCTAAAACGCAATGCAATGAAGTACAAAATTCAAAATACAGGTATAACACCTGTAAAAAAAAAAAAAAAAAAATACAGAAAATTATTTCATAGCAATACAGTACATTGAGGCCTGTGTAAATCCATAAAAATAGGGCACAATGTACTGTATATATATATTTCCTTCACCTTTTTATATAAAATAAAACATATTCTATTTTTCACTTAACGCCAAGTTTAAATAAAATTAAATATAATTTGCAATGTTACTCCAGCATGAATGCATGCACCACTTTTAACAATGCAAAACCATTTTAATTTGATTGATACATCCAAAACATATGATTAAATCAAGACAAAACCTCAATGTTCACCAGCAGCAGTTAGATAATGACCAGCACTTTCTGACAAGCTTTCCAAAATGATAACAACGCAACAACTCCGCGGGCTCAAGGCTACTAGGATCATTTATTTTAGGTTTAGTCTATCAGTACATCTTGAGATGCTACCTATCTTTTCCGTTTGCAGCTACATGCAAAAGCCTAATTTAAATGCCTCTGAGGAATACTGGCCTCAGAGGAATGCACAATCAGCATTCATTTAGCTTCTTACTGATAGACGTGGGCGGTGCTACTTTGGCTATGCTGTTTCCCTTGTCATCTCAACCATGAGCCATGTTTCTCAATTTGTCCTCTCCATAAAGAAAAGCTCATTAGCACTTTAAGAAGAACAGGTAGACAGCCTCTCTCTCTCCACTGTCTGCTCTTTATGCAGTACGTAATGCAATCTGGCGTAGTCAGGGAGCGATGCAAATGAGGACCAGTGGGGTGAGGGGGAAAAAAAGGCTTGGTATTTTACCCACAGATCACACTGGACGTAAAGGTGACAAAGTAATGAGCAATGCAACGCACTTCAGTAAATCTCCTCCTTCAAAGCCTCAATGTAATGAGCACGGACTGCACAAAATGCAATTTCCTTATAGCCAACGCAATATGTTCTTGATAATTCAATTGGTGAGGCTCGCTTTCACTGATGTGGACATGTATTCCACTGCGACTCTTTCCTGATGGAAAGAAATAGGGGGTTGGATGTCTTGTTTTTCTGGTTGGATGCTTGAAATTTGGATTATTTGACAGTAAACTTCAGGATAAAGGAGCTAAGACTAATGTTCACAGCACACACACACTCCATTAGTGGCAGGATGATGAATTAGTCTCTCTTTAAATTTGTTTACTGGCAGGAAATATTTATTGAACACCCTTATCTTGACCACAGACATCACTAACAGCAGTTTTTTTTTTTTTTTTTACTGGACAGCAAATTTGTGCTAAACCTTTCCGAGCTCTTTTCCTAACCTCTGCTGGTTGTGACCTTTCCACAAGCCTCTTAGATGTTGATTGGTCACTACATACATCAACACCTGCTACTTAAAGCTGTACTGGCAGCTAGTAACATCAACAGCTGCAAATGACAGATCACAGGCCGAAAGAAACACCTGCCACTAAAAGCTCTGTAATCAGCTGTGATGATACAAATGACTTCTGTTCAGTCCATAGACCATATCGCCAGTGACTGAACTGCTGAACCTTACACTGACTCTTCCAGTCAAACCTCATGTGTTCATGGTTCTGGTTTTGTTGAGAAAATATATGGGGCAGTGAACATAAGTGGCTATGATAAAGAAAAAAAAAGGGGGGTTTGGAATGCATATGGAAAGTTCTCAGAAATGTACTGTTTCTGTTGGTATCAAATGATATTTTCAATAAAAAATGCAGTGTAATGACACTAAAAATGTCACAAGTATCAAGAAAAATCTTATTTTAATACATTTTTCTTTTAAAAAAAACATATTATATATATATATATATATATATATATAAAATTTAAAAATTTGGGGGTATTATTTAACAAATGAAATGTTTCTTAAATAAAATTAGTGCTGTCAAACGATTAATCGCGATTAATCACATCCAAAATAAAAGTTTTGTTTACATAATATATGTGTGTACTGTGCACGTATATATTTTTGTATATTAAATATATTTATACATTTATAAATATATACATGTAAATATTTTCAAAATATATACTATATGAGTGTGTATTTATATATACATAATAAATCTACACAGTACACACACATATATTATGTAAACAAAAACTTTTATTTTGGATGTGATTAATCGCGATTAATCGTTTGACAGCACTAATATATACTCTCACACACACACACACACACACACACACACATACATATATACATACATACATATATATATATATATATATATATATTTGATAAACTTTTATAAATATATTGTTCACATGCATTTAAGGCAATGTACAGAAATATGTTTTTATATGTATTTGTTACTATTTTTTGAGACATTAAACTTAAAATTGTATAGAAATTGATGTAAAAGTTATATATGATTCATAGCTATATAAATGTCACGGATTGTTATTTCTCAGACAATATTAAGTTTTTTGGAGTAATGACATTTTACAATTTAAACTAACTTTGTCTTGTTATAAAAAGGTCAAAATATCTGATATTTTAAGAGATTCATTGATCTTTACAGTCATTATATTTAAGTCATGCATTTTGAAGTACTTTTTTAATAAATTAAAAGATTAAAAAAAAAGTGTCTTGTCATTGACCCATATATCTTTAACACTTTAAACCACCATGAAAGTGTCAAGATGAAGCTATAACAGGATCAGTTGCCTGTAGAGGAAAGAAAAAGAAACAAGAGAAAGACATGTCGGAAGAAAAGAATTATAACTCTTTTCCCCATTAGCTGGCTGGCTCATCTCTGAGCTTGCAGATATTCCCATAATGCACCATGGCTCTTCTAGCCTTGACCCCCATGATTCCCTGCTGTGTGGGGTCTCCAGCTGCACTTAATCTGTTGTCTCTCTTCTCATCCCCACACCCTCATGACTGCGGGGAGAGCTTGGGTTAAATCAGTGTGCTTATGTGTTGTCTACACTGACATACTAGGGGCTTGTGAACCCTTAATCATGTCCCCACAAGCATATTTCCTTTGATTTGAGTGAAATTTCTTTTGTCTCATTCCTCAAGTCTGGTCTAGTTTGGAGCTGGATCCCAGTGTTGATTGGAAACACTACTTCACAAATCCGTTGTACATTGTTGGCTACTACCACAATAAATAACTGTCGAGCGTGAGTGTGCAAACGGAGCATCGTATAATGTAACATCAGTATTGTCAGAGTCCAAAATTAACTTTTTACCCAGAGACATTAATAGGATGTCATCCCGCAGTGGGCATTTGGATATGTGGGGTGGGAGAGGGGACTGCAGATGAAAGATGTGCAGAAGTGAACATTGCTGTTCTACACAGGGATTCATGACTGATGAAAACCACAGCGAACCCACAGAAAAACATTCAAAACTCAGCATTTCAGTGGTAACATTGCACACTAAAAAAATCTCTATTAGTCAAAACCATGACGCAGATTATTTATGCATGTTTTTATTACACAAAGTAAATTCATATAAAATATGTCTAATCTCAAATATGTATTCTAAAGCTGTGGTAACACTCAATTCACCTGCAAATGTATAGTTTTTAATAATCAAATGTATTTTTCTTTTAATAAAGAAATCAATAAAATAATAATAAATAAATTTTTTATAAAATCAATTAATTAGACATGTTTTGATTATAAAAATTTAATGAAACCATCCAATCCAAAATCCAAAAAATGAACGGAAAACACAGATTTAGGTAAAAATAAAACTGAATTTGAGGAGAAAATAAAACGTATTTCATAGGACTTTAAAAATTTAATTTTTGCAAAACGCTTAATAAATTCATGATTTAATTTAATTAGACATGCTTTTGATTTATATATATATATATATATATATATATATATATATATATATATATATATTATTATTATTTATTTTATTTTTTTTATCTAACCATTAAAACAACATCTAGAAAATTTAAAATGGAAAAAAATGGAATCCAGAATAATAAAAACGGAAAAAAACAGAATTTGGAAAAAAATCAAACGGATTTCACAAAGCCCTAATATTCTTAAAATTATCATTTTTTATGTTTCACAGAATTCTGGGGTGGGCTATCACTTTAAGTACGAAATATTTCACATATGTGTTGCCACATGAAGCTCTGCAGATCAAAAGGACAGTTACGTAAGGTAAAAATCAAAACAAAAGCGTTCTTTAGTAAACGGTTTGCTCAAGGTCAGGCTCTTGCTCTAACACTTCGACTTCAACCAAGTATTAAGTTGCAGTTCCTTATAAAGCTACCCGTCACTCTTTTTATTACTCATCAAAGCCAATTTTTACTTGCAATTTGCACTTGACGTGTGTTAATTTTGGACCTTGAGTACTGTAAATGTGACTGCATGAATGCTCAATGCCGGCAAGAAAAACACATCTCTAATTTCAAGGCTCTCGCCGAATTTCTTTAAACATAAACTGTGACAATAATCAACAGTCCCAGCCGTATTAGGATGATTTCATGGGTGGCTTATATGACAAACTCTCATTCTGTCAGTCATCAGAATTCCCTCGCTGTCAGCATGCGGCGTGTAACTGACCTCTCATTGGCAGACATTAAGACTAGACTACTACACCAACCCTGCTTATTCAAAGACACTCTACACTGTCACGGAAATGGCTGCTCATCCACGTCTCCTTTGCCACACGGCCGACACCAGATCCCTGTGTAGTTCTCCACCCGAGCTGCAGACGGCCAGAGGCAATAAACCTCCCAGACACCACCATTCCAGCTATGGGTTGAGAGATCAGATGTGATGTAACCGAGAAGTCTGATAAATGAGGGAAAGATGGATTGATGCTCCGTCTTTGAGATAAGACGCGCACCGGTCTCTTTTCTCGCGCATTCTTGAGTGCTTTGAGAGCGCTTTGTAATGCGGGGAATAATTTTGGCTCAGGTAGCGACTATGCCACTTATAAGCAAACCGCAAAGTACGGGATTCTTATCAAAGCTACAAATCAGGTCTTGCTTTAAGCACAAAGTGGGAATGTTTCTGGTTTACCTTACAGCATTATGAAGATGGAGGGACTAGACTACAAATAGCAGTCGTGGGCTTTTGAAGCGGGCTCATATCAGACAGCCTGCACTGCCGTTGGCCCCGCTCGCGCAGGAGGGAGAGGCCGACTAAAAACCTTCCCTTGAAATTGGATTTCTATCCTCTGAGATTAAGATCAGACTTCCACATCGGCCATATTGGAAAAACATGCTGCTTTGAGCCGTTCAGGATTGTGAGTTCAACTGCAGTCATCAGAGCATGTTCACATTTGACCTACGGGGCCGGGCCCTCTGATCCCCCCTGATCGCTTCCTGAGCGGGCCGGGCATGCTGACTGACAGCACAGAGACCGCGCTTGTCACCCCTCTGCTCTCCTGGAGCGACCCCTCACTCAGAATGATTAGCCACCACACCGGCTAACAAAGACATTCTGTCTAACCAAATCATGACAGGCACACATCAAACTAATGAAGAGAATGATTCAGGAAAACTTGCTTCAAATATTAAATAGACTAAAAATGAAGACATTTTTTGCCTCTGGCAACATGATGTATTTTTAAAAAATATATATGTATACAATTCTTTTATATACAGTATCAAATTGTAAAAATAAATAAATTAATTAATTAATTAAATATAAAAACAGCAACTACTGTTTTTAAAGGCAAAACAAATTTTGTGAAATTATTTTCTACATATATCAAATTATGAAAATGTAATAATTGAAAATGAAATAGCATATATTACTAAATATATAAACAAAACCTTTAAAAGACACAGAGGCAGCAAATTTTATTTATAAAATTATTTTATATAGTAATAGAAAAATATAAAAATGAAAAATAATTACAAATTAAATAGTATATCATCATATTATATATAGCCTAAACAAATTTTATTTATAAAATGATTTTATATGTTATACAGTACATCAAATTGAATTGTAAATAATAATGTAAAATGTAACAGTAAACAATATCAATTTATACAAAAATATATTTTTAATCACAATGACAATTTTTTCCATAAAATTATTATATAAGCCGTTCAAAATTTTTACCATTTATATTGTATTATTTTATTTATAAATATTTATCTACTTTTTTATTATTATTTTGTATTATTTTATTTATTATATTCATTTTTTTTCCTTTTTTCTTTTTACAATTTATTGAAATAGCTTGGTATTCAAATATTCAAATATTTTCTGCTTTCTATGACAATTTTTGTCCATAAAATTATTATATATTATAAGCTGTTAAAAAATAGAAATACTAAAGTATATAAATAAGTTAATTGGCTATTAACCTGCTATTTATATAGCATTAGTTTTATAATTTTTTTTCTTAATTTATTCAAATAGCTAGGTATTACAATATATTCAAATATCTTCTGCTTTCTATTTCTAGTTTAAAATAATTGCAGTGATATGATCAAGGTTACTGAAAGTCGCTGTCTACTTGAGATAACATTGTGCGATCACTCTAAACTGCTATGCTTCAACTTGATCAGACTGACACGCTGTTTATTTTGTTCCCTTTACTCGTAATTCCGCACAAATGGAGAAACTTCCTCCTCTCTTGAGAGAACCCGTAACAGTTGAATCATGACACTGAGTCACACAGGAGTGAGACATGTGCACTATGAATCCTTGTTTTCCAACTTGCATTAACTGTAAAACACTTCATAGTATCTGACAGCTCCATCACTCCAGTCGCGATGTTTCCCATCTTATTATTCTTACTCACAGGACTTCGGGAAAAAAGTCCCTTTTACTATGTTGCAACGTCTCCGATAGACACCCACATTCATGCAAAACATCCCTATCTCCTGCTGGGATCTAACCCCTAAATGCTATGTACCGTGCATTCCTATCTGCTTTTTTTCTCAGTCTCCATGTACTTATCTCCTGTTTCTACCACTTCCCCCTCCTCATTCTCCAATTCCTTCCTTTCACATCTCATAAAAACATGTCTATCGTTTTATGCGCCCATGAGATCTGTCAGATCATCAGGTCGGATTCCGCCAAATCAAACGCTCCACATCTCCTGCGTGCGCCTGCATAAATGAACCCATCGCGGCCCTGAGCAGTCCGAACAGTCGGACCACTCCTGTGCCTTATTTTGTCTTCCCACTCCCGCCCTGTAGGGATCTGACTCCAGTTGTAAAAACATGGGTTTAGATGCTTGTTTTTAAGAGCCCTCTCACGAGCAAACGAAAGCTGAGACCAGGAGTTCGTAACAAAGACTCTTTAGAGGAAGACCAAGATGTTTTTCCCTGAGCTTCATGTTTTCCTTGTAGCCTGTTTGCCAAGACTCCTGAAAAACAAAGTCATACTTGGCAATGACTTCCTTTCCTTAATGCTCGTAATCAGATACTTGTCTTAAAAGTATACCATTAAGACTTGAGTTGCGTTATCCTCCGTGAGGACGCTAATACAACATCCTTTTCCAGGCAATGCAACTTTTTCCACGTATAAACCCGAAAGCCAATCTAACAAATGTATTTAACATGCGCAGCGTCTGGTTTTGGATACAGAAACCATAAAACATCATTGAGATACAAATCACTTCTGCACACAAAAAAAAATAATAAAGAAGGAAAGAAAAATCAACACGATACTCACAGATATAGTAATATTCTCTGCCTGGCCGAAATTCAAATCCCAGTGAGAATGGTGTGAAAAGCTGAAACTTCTCGGAGAACTTCAGTGGCCCGTTGGGCGAGTTAGGCCGGTTGCACTCCCAACGCTTGAAACCTTTTGCCGTGTGGTCGCAAGAGCTGTAGCCGTCGTAGTTGACCATGTAGAGGACGTAGTGCTCCGTTCTCTCCTCAGGGACCGTCTCCATGTAGTGGGGACAGTATACGTCCAAATAATCGTTAATGCATACGTCGATGTGGTAGTCTCCTCGGTAGAACCTGTTGCGAAAAGAAAGGCCGCAGTGAGTATATATGATATGAAATATTAGCCATTCAGTGACTCTCATTCGTATGTTTTACGAGCCATCGAGCCCCTACTTCACAGAAAGGCCACTTCTGGAGGAAGCCACTTATTTGAGAGCAATTACCGCAAATGTGAAAGCACGTAAATCATCCAATCTGAGTCCGCTAGGGCTCACTGAGGATCACGAGGAAAATTCATAATCCTGTCGTTGACGTGGATGCTTTAAATACGCCTGAAAGAATGAGTTTTCCATGGGCGAGAGATGACAGCTTGAAATATGGCACTCCAAGGAATGCTTCAGCAGAAAAAATGTGCATCTCTCGTGCCAAAACGGCCAACTATTCCTTGTTTGCTGAAAATCGAGATGACCTCCAGAGGATCTAACCAAATATGAATGTCAATGGAATGTGCACGACTTCATTTCGACAAGGAAGTGATTTAAAAAACACAGTCTCCCATAGGCGCCATAGTGACGATGGATATGCTCAGGTCAGCTATGTTTAGAGTCGCAGAAAACAATATTATATTTACACCAAAACTGAGTGAATGTGACTCGGCTTATACGTGAAGGACGTGCAGGATTTGGTGGGAATTGTTTTTAGGGTGTAAGCTAGTGGACACCCAGTAGGAACCCTGGGGAGAGCCAGATGAGCTTCCAGGCTAATGTGAGGTTAGCGTTGCGATCCTGCTGTGGACAGAAGCACAGCTGAGCACGCTGACACAAAGATTTCCACTCATTACGGACAATAAAAGACTATTGAGAGCAGATGGAGCTCGAGACCTATCAGATTATCATTATGTGGATTTCAAACGCACTGCTGGAATACTTAGTTTCCCTGTAGGTTTGGCCGGCTTGGCGGTGGTTTGAGTGTGGGTGTATGTGTGTGTATGCAGGTTTGGCAGAGTGTGTGGATGTGTATAGATGCTGCTCAAAATCTGCAAACACTTTAGGGCTATTTTGAACAACTATTGTTTACTACTCTTGGGAGCGACATCATTTGAATGGAAAGCAAAATCTCAGCTGTGAAAAACATACTTCCTGAGCGATCGCGCAGTCCAAATGTTTACAGCTCAAAATCTGGCATTTGAAAGTGTGTAACATGCAAACATGTCTTTTTACTTTGTCATTTGGTACTGGCAAAAACAAAGCTATTTCCTGATTAAATTTATTGGCTTCCTGTGTTTCCTGTCATCTTTTAAAGTGGAATGATTCAGTCTAGTGCTGACAAAAATCAACAGGGTTATACACTTTCCCAAAACTGGTGTCCAGAGCATAGGATCATGGAAACATTACAAAACAAGAAACACACATTTAAATAAGGTTCATGAACTAGCATTTATTAATGTAGGTTAATTTTAATTGTACATATACTAGCAAATATTTAACATTTCAGGGTATGCATGACCATTTGATATTTATGAAATGTATTGTTTTTAACAAAAGATTCTTACAAAAATAACTGTTTTCTATTTTACAGTATTATAAAATGTCATTTATTCCTGTGATGGCAAATTAGAATTTTCAGCAGCCAGTCCTCTAGTCTTCAATGTCACATGATCCTTCAATAATATGCATATTTGGTGCTCAAGACATTACTTATTTTTATCAGTGTTGAAAACAGTTGAGTTGCTTAATATTTTTGGAAACAATGATACATTTTTTTTTCTTCTTTGATGAATAGAAACTAGAAAGTTCAAAAGAACAGAATGTATTTGAAATAGAAATCTTATGTAACATTACAAATGTAATTTTTTGATCAATTAAATGCAGCATTGCTGTAATTTCCCAAACTTTTGAACTGCAGTGTAATTTTACATTATTTAAAGTATTATGAACAAACATGATTTGACAATAAACAACATAAACAGCATATTTATAATTCAACATTATCTGCTGTAAAATTATTCTTTATTGTTAGTTCATTATACCTAATGCATTAACTATTGTTAACAAATTGGCCCTTACTGTATAGTGTTACCCTTTTTTCATTCATCATCTTATAAGCTCTAAATTAGTCACAGAATAGAGTCATGGCTCTATCAATGCAAAGGTCATATAGGTTCATTTCACGGGAATGCATGAACTGATAAAAAAAAAATTTAATCTCAATGCAATGCAAGTTACTTTGGATAAAAGTACCTGCCAGACACATAAATACACGGTGAAATGTGGTTTGAGTCAAGGCTAATGCACTTTCACCTGTCTATCATGTGAAATATCTTTGCTAGAGGATACTAAATAACTATTTCCCCTGGGTCACAAAGTTAGAGAACCAAACAACAACATATTAGCTCTCTGGACAACAACACCTAAAGGCAACAGAGTGCTTTTCTATGTCGGTGTCAGAAAAATCAATGAGTGAGAGGGGATTGAGTCACATTGTGTCACTTTATAATATTCTAACGTGGCCTCTAAATCAAATGCCACCTCAGCAATTCATTTTCAATGTGTATCAGATGAGCTCCAGCGGGTTATAAAGAGATTTGACCCCATTAAACCCAATAACAGACAAACAGCTCATCAATGTTG
Source organism: Onychostoma macrolepis (assembly GCF_012432095.1). NCBI lineage: Eukaryota > Metazoa > Chordata > Actinopteri > Cypriniformes > Cyprinidae > Onychostoma > Onychostoma macrolepis. Next base: position 16,870,708 of record NC_081175.1, read on the forward strand.
GGCTTTCTTTCATGCACTTGAAGAGCGATGGGCCAGCTGGTCAATAAACCACACAATGCTGTGCCAATTCATCATTAGGATTAAAAAAGAAGCTCATTAGCTGTTTCTATCAAGGCTACTAACACAAACATGGCACATGGCTGCATCAGAACAAGTTCTACAACAAAAACCTCCCATAACGATAATCCTCCTATTCAGTCGATTCTCTCCATTGCTCTCTCTCTACGTGTTCAAACAGAGGGTTATGGGTGATGACCGGGGCAGACCTGAGTCTAAAGAAAGGCAGGACACCGGGAGGCAGTGGGCTCATGGAGTTCATGATTAAAGTTGGTTCATCCCAAGGTCAGACTCCTCAGACTTAACAATGGAATGAAAAATGAAGGAGGTTCTTCACTCAAGAATTTCCAACGGAAGCCAATTAAATCAAAAGAACTCTGAGGAGCTGGCATTGATTTTCCAAAGAATGGAAGAAATGGGCAAAAATATCAAGCTGACATAGACAAGCCTCTGGACAAAGCAGCATTATTGTTATTAATGGGAGAACTCACCAAAATGACAATTCAACTGCTCCAACATTCCAAACCTCTTCTTTGGAACACAAAAGAGTATATGTTGTCGATTTTGTTTCGGGCCCCATCGACTTTCATTGTATGGACAAAAACATTCTTCAAAATATCTTCTTTTGTGTTTTGAAGAAAGAAAGTCATACAGGTTTGGAACGACAGTAATTTGGGGGTCAACTATCCCTTTAAGTGCACCTCCTTACAACTTCCCGTAGAGGGCGCTCTTGAGGCAATGACTGACGTGACTCCCAGGGGTGTAGGTCAGCTAAGCCTCGAGCCCTCCAGGCCTTTCACAGTGGCACAGATGGAGGATCTCCTCCTCAGGTTACAGCTCTCGGGCCAGCCGTGGAGCAGTTGTCCCATCATTCAGTGGGGAGGCAACGGTACATCTCCCAACGCCTCAGATATCACTCATTCACCCCTTCCAAAAGAATGTCTGCCCAGAAGCATTAACATCACAGACAAACAATGGCCTGCCAGGACTTCAAGCTGTGCTGGCTTGGCAAACGGCTCAAAAGACGGATGAAGGTGAAGGAGGGGAGAAAAAATGCATATAAGAGCCGCCTCTCTGCAAGTTTCCCATGGAAAACACTCAGTGTGAGATTTTCTTGAAGAGACAAGATATATGGCTTGCTACATTAAAAACATATTGGTGTTTGTGGGAGGCATATCTATATTTCAGAAACATTGGCAAAGGAGATTCAGCAATATATTAGAGAAAAAAGGCTAGATATTTGAGTACCGGTGTGTGGATAGAAGAAAGCAAGCGAACATGAGTGAGTGAGAACAGGACTATCGGTCTTGGGTGAGATAGCTACTTGTCTAACATGTATGATATGTGGAAAGTATTTGCGGTGCCACAGGTTAATCGTCCCGCTCTCGTGTCGTTGTGATTAGTGGAGTGCCATATGGTATATGTCACTCATCAAACAATGAATATCCTGTGGTTAATCCTATGGGCTGATAAACACACACAAACAAATCTATATAAACAGCTGACCTTCATATCTGGCATTCACAAACTCTCAATTCAACTTGGTTCTAATTTTGATTAATTTAGACTGAGTTCTGATTTCTTTTGTAATACCAGTTTAGTTACATGAAAAAAAATCTCATTGTTTCTAAACAATTCAAATGGATAACTCATCTTTTTTAAAGAGTCATTTTTGGGAAATCGGGCTATACTGGTTTAAAAACGGAAACGCTAGTATTCAAAAATGAAAATTCTGTGATCATTTACTCACCCTCATGTTATTCGAAACCTTCTACAGAACAGAAAAGAGTTATCTGTTCTATCTGTTCTACAGAAAAAAACCATACAGGTTTGGAAAGACATGAGGGTGCGTAAATGATCACAGAATTTTCGTTTTCAAGTGAACTGTCCCTTTAAGAATCAGTATTGAAATTGAGAAAATCAATATTTTTACCCATCCAAGTCTGTATTAACGGCGAAAGGTTGCAAATGGGACACCCTGCGGCCTTCTGAATTTCACAGACGAGTGCAAGCAGACGTACTACTTATAAATAACATACTTGTTTAGATTGAAAACCTCATTATCCTGAGTGGATCCTCTTTACTGCTGCAACTGAATATTGAGTAGATGCTTTACAGATCTCAAATAACTAGACTGACATGAGTGCTTGGCACCAAATATACTCTAGTGGCCTTAATGCAACAGTGAGACCACGTGAGGTCAGGACAAGAGTCAGAGGTCATGGTTCACCCATTATTAATGAAGGCCTCCGTATTCAAAAGAGAACGAATAGAATGACGGCATTGACCCTGGGGTCGTTCATCTAGTGAGTGTATAACATGAAATTTATACACCGAACAGACAAATGCGAAGAAGAACAAATTATTTGTTGAGGAAAAACAAACAGGCAACAGCTCAGCAGCACAAGCGAGAGAAAGGAAAGGGTAAGAGTCAGACTACGGACATCTAAGCAAACATGAACCTGCCTCCCACAGCAGGCTGGAGATCTGACCTCTCCCAGAGGGGCCATTGCGAGCCCGGGTCGTTTTACAGTGCCTTGGGCAAAGCCGCTCTGCACCCAATCAAGACAACGTTGAATCAATTAAAAGTAGAGGAGCAGCAGTTAGCAAGCCACAAAGTCTGGCTTCAATCAGCAGCCCTTGCTAATTGTCCGCAATGCTCTCCCACTGATTTACGGGTGACTTAAAATAGTCCAGAGCACAACACGTTTTGTTTATGTCCTATTAAAGTCCTGTGTGGGAGTATTACTAAGGGTGTTTTTCCAGAAAGTTAGACTTTCATGTATCATCAGGGTGGCATAGCACTATGAGACCATACAGGATGAGAGAAAAGAGTGGGTGAAGAAGAAATGGCGACTGTCTGGCTTCCCTGGAAAGACAACTAGTCTCTCATAAGGAAGCATTGTACATTTAGGCTAAGTTTCTGATTCACCCGACACTAATTTATAAAAGAAAAGTAAACAATAAAATATATAAATGAATAATTTATTATTATACTGTGATGGAAAAGATGAATTGCCAGCAGCTGTTATGCCATTCTTCAGAGTCACATGATCCTTCAGAAATCATTCTATGTTAATTTGGTGCACAAGAAACATTTCCTATTATTATTGTTGAAAAAAATATATTTTGTGATCCAATTTTTTATGAATCTTTGATGAATCGAAAGTTTGAAAGAACAGCATTATTTGAAATAAAAACCCTTTTTTGTAACATTATAAATATCTTTACTGTGACTTTAATGTATCCTTGCTGAATAAACGTACCAATTTCTTTAAAAAAGGAATTTAAAAAAGTCCAAACTTTTTAACAGTATAGTCTTTATACTGTACATATACCTACATAACAGCCTAATGAAAATATAGATATTACTTATATTTAAAATTATGATTACATTTTAAATAACACAAACATTCTTTTAACAATTTTTGGTCACACTTTATTTCAAGGTTCAATTCTCCCTAGGGACTAACTATTAACTATGACTTTTGCTTCAATAAACTCCTAATTTGCTGCTTATTAATAGTAAGGCAGTTGTTAAGTTTAAGTATGGGGTAGGATTAGAAGATCTAAAATATGGTCCGGCAGAATAAGGGATTAATATGTGTTTTATGAGTACTAATAAAAAGTAGTTAATAGAGAGAATTGGTCCTTAAAATAAAGTGTTATTAAAATTTTTATATAGAATATGTCGATATAATATTTTTCTATAAAATGTATATTATTATTATTTTAAACTGGTTGACCAAAGAAGCTAGGTAAGCAGCTTTGTGGAGACAGAAGCACATCAGCATCCCATGATGAGGACCACCAGCATCTAAAACACAACATACACTGACCAACTATGCTGTTTTTATATTAGGTTTGGAGGGAGAGAGCGTGAGGGTGGCCTAGAGGCTGGCATGGAAGCGTTTTTACCTTCAACAAATGCAGCAGCGCCAGAAAAAACAGCACATGTAACGTAATGTAACATCTAAACATAGAGTCCCCTCAGAGTGCCAAGCATGCCGTGCTCAGGCCCCCCACACCTGGTGCTCTCAATCTCCCCCATCCAGCCCAGTTCATCAGAACCCTCAGCGGCCCTGTCAGAGCCTTCTCCATCAGCCAACACACCCTGCAGGGCTGAGAGCCAACAAACAGCCACACACACACACACATACACAGAGAGGAGACAGAAAACTTGGAGCATAACCGCCATGCAGCCATGATTCAGGAGAATGTTTTAAAATCTTTACACATGACTTCAAAAAGATTTAAAAGTAACATTTCCTGCTTATAAAATCTATATGTATAGTCCAGGAAATCCCAAACAAACAATACCATGGTATTACTGATATTATCAGTGTGCCATAATACCAGCCTGTACAAAAAAAAAAGTTAGCTGAATATGTATTCCCTGGGGGGGATCGTATGCATGTACCATATGTTGCACCAATGGTATTGACTAGATATGGTCTCATTGCTTTAGACGAGAAACACCTCCAGACCTCATTTGAATTCGCCTCATACCGACCGGGAAGGATTAGCTCACTGATGCACCACATATTGTGTTGTACGGACAGCATCGCCAAATAGCATTCTGGGAAGGAACCCTTCTGGAAAGTTCATTTTCCCTCCACTGAGGCAGTCTGGGTATAGGCAGCCCCAGTCCATATAATCAGCAAAATTTATAATCTCTATCTGATGACAGGTGATTCAAGTAAAAAAAAAAAAAAAAAAGAACACCTTTCCATAAATCAGAGCGGAGTGTTCCTGCCTCGGTCTCAACTGAAGATGAAGGGACGGAACCGTCATACAGATGTTTCTTATCTCCACGATCGAGCTAATAAACAGCGAGCTGAGTATATATTGCTCTGCCGCAAGACGTTCCGTGTCTGACTGATCTTATGTTTTTAGTGGAGGGAGCGCTTTCCTTTCATTCCTGATGCTTCCTCTGCTATCTGCATTCAAGAGCCAAGGGCTCCAAGTTCAACAAGTCCTCGTGAGGAAAATATTTATTATGGGCTGTGGTTGTGTGATTGACATCATAACATAACATCCTGGATTATGAAGTGGAATACGATGGAATATGGAACGCTGCGGTACTCTTTGAAGTTATGAATTAGAGGCTGCCATGCAATGGTAACCAATCCATGGCAGAGATATATTTTTGTTGAACAAAAATTAGTGATATTTGGCAAAGGTGACATTGTCATGCTAAATTCCCTGAATGTATGTAGAGGTTGATTGGCCTTCTGAATGTTAATTTTGAGGCCCAGTTGAACATAACTCAGGGTAGATGTCAAATTTAATGGAAATGGAGCTATGAAGAATGGGAATACAGCCTGTTTGATCGTACATTGATGTTAATATAATATAATATAAAAAAAGTACTACTACTACAATAACACAAAAACACAATAATATAAAATGTAAAATGAAATATCATTAAATAAATTTATATAATATAATATAAAACACAATAATATAAAATGATAAATTCAATATAATATAATATAATATAACACATCAAATATAATTAAATAATAAATCAAATTAAAATAATAAAATTGACTTTTTCAAGGAATTTAAGAATTAAAAGATTAATAAAATAAAAATGAAAAATAATTAAATAAAATATTTTTAAAAAGTAAATGAAAACATACTCTAAGGGTAGAAAAATTAACACATAACACAGTAAAATAATAATAGTATTAATCTTAATACAATTATAATATTTAATCAGATAATATTTAATCACTTATTTTTGCTTTAGTACAATGTACAAAGTCAAAATGTATATATATATATATATATATATATATATATATACCTTTTGGGACAAAAATAAATATGTAAAAGTATGTAAATTAAGACAAGCGACTATAGCTCACAGCCTCATTTGCATTCCCATCAAATTAAATATAGCGTCAACTCTGACTAATGTCCTCTGTCAATATCATAATCCATATTTGTGTCTTCAGTGGCCTGTCTGGGCCTGCTAAAGTGATTAGCATCCCAGCACAGCGCCGGATTTAATCTGTGGTCTCATGTACGTGTCCATGGTATGTGGTAGTTACCTTGCTATTGTTAGACAGCTAAGGCCTCCACTGTTGTCACTTTAACAGATTGATGGAGTGGCCTTGGCCCTCAGACAGCATAAGGAGGCCACAGAGGGAGGCCAGGAGAGGAGGTGGCAAAGCAGTGTATTAATACACAACCTCCGTGAATGGCAGGCATGTTCATCCCCACATGGAAACGGACAGATGACTGTATTACAGCTTTTGCCTGTATGCAAGGCCCCCTTAACCATACATAATAAAGACATTTTGTGCTACAATGAATGAAACATGTTTTACAATTACTCTATTATTAACAATGGGCGAGCACGATTATATGTAGTGGGGGAGCTGTTTATAATATGTTTCTAAGAAAAGCATGGGCATCGGCTTTTGTGTTGGTTCAATGTCAGCACGAGCTATTTAGTGATGTACGGAGAGATAGCAACTTGGCCTTGCTCTGCAAACCGCAGCATCCAGAGGACTGTTGGGAGCATGAAAATGGTGTGAACAGCCGTCAGTCAACAGACATTACTGAGTTTTTTTAGTGTGCACTTAACACGCATACAGAGGTTCTCAGCAGGCTGTTCGCCGAGCGTCTATCAACACAGGAACTCAACACGCAGATCCTTGTTTAGTTGTATAATGACTCGGAGAGCAATTTCGCTGCCGTGATATGTTGGCTTTTAGGTTTTGAGCTAGCGCGCTAAAGCCTTTTGGACAACATTTGATGAATACGCATGGTCCTTAAGGTGTTATAATGGAAACATTCTTGTTTGTTCCGCACGCGTTAGGTTTCTACTAAATCAAGGGTGAATTTTTCTTTCAACAGGTATAGAGAGCAGACTGTTGGGCAATTTCTGCAGACCTTGAGTTAACTAGACAAAGGCTCTCCCAGTTTATTTACCCTTCAGAGGAATTACTTTCCGCCCCAGAAGGAGAAGCGATCACTCACAGTCAGCATATTGAAGGGAGGGTGAAGTTTACAGATGGGTGGTAAGTGGGATTTACCTGTATGTGTGTGTGTGTGTGTGTGTGTGTGTGTGTTTGACTTGGAGCATGGTACGCACAAAGGCAGGTATGGGTTGCATTCTGAGCGAGTATGAATGGTACAGGGCTTATTTGAGAAACAGGTCTTGGCAAGCTGCCCTGCGCAGTATTGATGGACTCAGTGAAAGATCTTAAGCAGTGCTGTCACAGGCAGACCAATGATGTGGCTTTTTTCCTGCAGCAGGTAAAACAGAGCTAATCCTCTTTTCTCTCCAAACTAATTGAAAGCAGGTCAGCATTAACAAGAGATTTGACACTATACTACACCTTCAGATGGAGGACAGACACCAGGATTTATAAAAAGAAAAAGGAGAGGTCAAAGAGGGACATAAAGCATGGGGAAATAAGGGGGACTCCACAGAACCAGTGACATTTGTGTCCCTCATCTATCTATCTATCTATCTATCTATCTATCTATCTATCTATCTATCTATCTATCTATCTATCTATGAGATCATATATGATCATTTGTATAGTGAAAAACTGACAATTTATAATTGATATTTGTATTTTATATTAATGATATTTGTATAAATATAGATGCAGCTGTACATCTCTATGCGGATGATACTATCATATACAGTACTAGATCTCCATATGAGGCATTAAAGAAATTGCAGGATGCTTTCATAATTCTACAAAAAAATCTATTTAAATTAAAATTGGTACTAAATTCTAAAAAGACTAAATTTATGTTATTTACTCACTCTAGTAAGGTACAGGATTTGCCTCAAATTGTTACTCTATATGACCAGGAAATTGAAAGAGTGTCATGTTATAATTACTTGGGTTTTTTATTAGATGAAAAGCTCTCATTTAAACCCCATGTAGATAACTTGGTAAAAAAGATGAGAGTTAAATTAAGTATTTATTACAGAAATAAGGCTTGTTTTAATTTAAAAGTAAGAAAGGAACTTGTTGCTGCTACTTTTTTGTCTGTTGTAGACTATGGAGATATTCTTTATATGCATGCAGCAAAGTCTGTATTACGCTCACTGGATTCGGTTTACCATTCTGCCCTACGTTTTGTCATTAAGGCTGAGTATTCTACACATCACTGTAGTTTATATAGTTTATCAGGTTGGCCTCCACTCTCAATTCGTAGACAGCATCACTGGCTTATCTTTATTTATAAGGCAGTGATAGGATTATTGCCCTCTTATTTATCAGTTTTCTCTTTTGTAGAAAACAGTAGGTACAATCTTAGGTCTAAAAACACCATTCTTTTTACTATACCTGTTGTAAAATCTGAATTTGGTAAAATTGCTTTCTGTTACAATGCCCCTTCAACTCGGAATGCTTTGCAGAAACAGTTGAAGTTAAGAACTTTTATTACACTTAATGATTTTAAATCTTATATCACAGAAACCTTCAGCTATAAGTGTGATTGTATATAGGTTACTGTTTTGTTTTTGTTTTTGCCTGTGGCTTTTTATACTGCTTATTGAATGATGTCTTGGTTATTATGTTATATTTTGTTTGTTGTTGTATTTAATTTGTTTTTGTTAGGTGTTGTGGTATGGTTTTTGTAGTGTTGCTATGTCATTATGTAATGTGGTATGTTTTGTTTGTTGTTGATGAGGTTTATTTTTTTTTCCAAATTTATTTTATTTAAATTTTAAGTGTTGCCTTTCTTGGCCAGGGATCATTTGCAAAAGAGACTATAGTCTCAATATGACCTCCCCTGGTTAAATAAAGGAATAAATAAATAAAAAATAAATAAAATAAGTGGCTATTTATAGGAATATATATAAATATAAATACATACACACACACACACATATATATATATATATATATATATAGAGAGAGAGAGAGAGAGAGAGAGAGAGATAACTAAATGAAATAATAGAGATATTCAGAAGGGGACAATGATAAAATGTTATAATGAATTTGTATAGTGAACAACTGACAATTGAAAAGTGGATATTTATAGAAAAACCTATAAATAAAATTATAATATGAACTGTTTATGTAAAGCACTTTTCCCAGCATATATTACTAAATATAAATAAAATGTATTGTATAATTTTTTAAATAAATTTATTGTATAATGATAATAAATATAAAACAATAAATTTACAGTAATTTATTACTAAAATAACTATCTATTATAGTATATATATATATATATATATATATATATAAAATAAGCTATATACATATATATAGACAGACAGATAGATAGACATTAAAATAAATATTGTTAAACAGTGTATATTTAATATTACATATTTTAATGCTTTATTTTTATATTCAATAATATTTAATATATTTAAACACATTATTTGCTAGAATGTTAAAAATCATTATTTAAAAAAAATCACCTTATCAAACTAAAAAAGGCACCCATTTTATAGAATGACTAAAATTTCTCTAGATATAATATGTAAAACGTTTATAATGGAAACCGTTTGAAATAACGGTTGTGGAAATAACCGTTCCATATAATGGAAAACGTTTAAAAATCTGCAGTAGAACCTAAGATCTAGAAACCGAAGAGCGATATCCAAACATTCATTGAGCTTTCTCACCCACACGGAGGAAAGTGCACAAAGACGCACGCATTCGCACACTCGTGCTGTTCCTCCTGCATTGAGCGTAGAGTCCCAGCATTCCTCTGTGCCTGCTGGCTCTTGTCCCTCTACACTTGTCACACTGAAATTCACCCACTCGAATGTTTTAAAGTCTTCTGAAGAGACTCTTGCAGGCCTGTTAGCACGGGGGAAGTGTCAGGTGACAAAGCCAGGCTTAAGGACTCACAGGGGGCCTCCTGGCCCTCTCCACTTCACTCTGTCCTCCACACAATGGCTAATTGGAGAGATCTACGGGGTTCAAAGATCCAGGGTTTAATCAGTATTTAGCACCATCTGGCTGCACAAACTCCTCCTCCTCCTCCACATCCCTGAATTTAAGACTTCCTGCTCAGGTTTTGGACCTTCAGGCCTTTCAAAATAAAGCTTGGCAACAAGACGACGACGCAGCTGTAAAACCTGAATGTTTTATTTATTCCTAAAGTGCATTTGGGGGGAAACTTAGTCTTAAGTCTCAAGTTTTTAAATGCCAAACAGATGTAAGGCACGTTAAGAGACGTAAAAATTCTACTCTTATTTTTATTTTCAAGCTACAGTAAATTCCCATACCGAAGGATCCAGTTACATATGCCAGTGACCAGACCCCATACAGAGTCCGTACTGCCAAGTCTCTCACTCGCTTTCTCTTCATGTCTTCTGAAGATGCTGTCAGTGCCTAATGAGCATCGGTGTGCTGTGTGGAGGCTTATATGTGGGTTGCCAGGTCTTTCTTATTGCAGTCTCTCCTGCTGAGCCATTTAACACCATTTTGACCAAACATGTCAACCAGGAGACAAACACAGCTCTTACTGAGGACAAACGCCACGTTTAGCTATTTTCCTCAAATCTGAATGTAAACAGATGGAATGAAAAGAGGTTTAGTGAATTCCAGTTCTGTGAAGGGCTTGGAAATGCCAACATGTGTTCAAAATGACAGCAGCCTGAAAGAAACACCCTAGCACGCATAGAAAGAGCTTATACTCTTTTTAGTACACTCTAGTCTATACTTGTCACTCAACAGGTAGAGATAAATGGCTCTTTTTCTGTGGAGATTTAAAGGCTTAAAGGACTGTTTACACTGTAAAGTCAACCAAAAACAACGTACCAGCAGGTAAAAATGGGCGAGAACACCACGTGTGACACTCCAAACCGCATTAAAATAGAAGAGAATACCGTAGACTCCTAGCTTTAAAGGAAATCCTGGAGCATGTTGTTAGGCATTGTTTAGAGTAAACATAATCATCTCCATTTCACAGCACTATCATCTTCCTCATCTAAGAGGATTTGAAATACGAGACCGGGAAGTCGGCTCAGGCACCTCTAGGCTGCCAATGTTTTTCACTGCCTCACAAATGAGTGTCAGGCAGCTTTCCAAACACAAACACATTCCCCAGCACGTCCCTGCCTCCATTCACGCCTAATAAGCCGTGTTCCACACATACGCTCGTAAGTTAACAGGAATCGATGCCATGGAAAAGTCTTAACCGAGCCCGAGTTGTCAGACCAGGCCAGAGGGATGAGCTCAACTAGTGTGAGCCGAGAGTTTAAAGAGCTAGAAAGCGAGCGTTTTATCAATGGCCTACGCCGTGGCCTCATGGGACCAGACTCCAGACGGAGAAGAGGAAGCCTCTTTTTGCTTGCGGGTGTGGCAGAACAATACAGCACTGTTCCAGGTGTGAAGGTTTCCTAAACCAACTGATCTGATGCCACGCTGCTGCAGGCAAAAAACAGAGAACGAGGAAGCGAAGTGTGCCAATGACGCTGGTGCTGAAAGTTTGAGGATGATATGTCAGCGTGATTCAGCGTGCACATTTGTGACATGCACGGCTCAGAATTTCCCGTAATTTAAACTCTAGAAGTGACCTCGAATGGACGTTTTAAGATGAATGAAGGTATGCGAGGGTGCAAGAGGTCAAAAGAATGAATAAGCACAATAGCATTCATTTATCTGCATGAATCATAGCATAGCATACTGTGAAAATCAGATGCTACAGAGACCTGAAAGCACAGGAACAGTTTGCGAAAAATGAAAACGACTTCGTTCCAAACCTGTGTGTTTTTTTACTGCAATACCACAGATGTTTAGCATAATGTCCTGTGACGTACCATGTTTGATTGTTCGAGCCAAACCCAAGCACAAAAACTATATTGGAGGGAAAAATTTTCAGTCAAGAATGTCGTAAAGTCAGCATGAACATTTTCTAAATGAATGTTATTGAGCTTTTTTCTCACTGTAATTTATTTTTGCCATTTTTTTGCCTTCATTGTAATAGGACAGTGTAGATGAGACAGTAAGCAAAGTGGGAGTGTGTAGCTGTTTTGTTTTTATAAAACAGCTACACACACTGCATCATTGTCTTCCTTTTTCCATTTTATGACTATAGTGGCAACCAATGTCAAGGTGCAATACTGCCACCTACTGTACTGGAGTCTAAACCAGACTCTGCTTCATTACATGGAAAAGAAGAGCTTGGACATTTTGCACAACATCTCATTTTTCAAAACTACATTTCCAACAACATGAAAACCGCATTTTTTCTGAATAAACTATTCCATCTAATATCATGTGTGTAATTTTGCTAAAATTGCAGCTAGGGCCCCAAACACCCTCTCCTCCTTGAGAGGACTTCAAGTCGTCCATGACAGGTGAACACAAACAGATATTGTCAATGACACATGAAAAGGAGATACGCATATCTGCGTTTTGGCTAGCACACCCTCGTTAGCGGACCTGCAAATGTGTTGCAGCCTCCGCAACGTTGAGGACTGACCCCTGCGTTTATCTTTGGAATGTGGGAATTTAATCTGCGGCCCAGGAGAGGACCCTCCGCGTTGACAGTTTGTCTCTTCAGATGGACACCTCGGGCTGGTGGGAATGCCAAAGGCACCGATGAGCCCTGATTATGGTCCGGCTCAAAGTCTCATCTCTCCACACCTCCAACCCTGACCTAAGCGGATAAGAACTCTTCTTGGCCCCTGCACAGGCCAGAGGGAGGGCAGCTGGCCCAACAGTTGGTCTAATGCTGGTCCTTAGGGATCCATCTTTAAATTGTGCAGCTCAATTTAAGTAAAAGTTACCTGATATTTAAATCTGAGAAAAAAAAATCTATTAAAGTGAGCACAGAGGGTAAAATAGCAGAGCAGATGAATTCACAAACCACAAAATAGCAAATAAGCTCCAATTTCTACAAGACACAAACCCAAATAAAACAACGATGTGCTTTCAAAGGGAGAGGACTGCATTTTTATAAGGAATTCCGCAGAGCTATAAAAATATATTGAATGAATCAATTTCGCATGAAACAAACAAGCACAAACAGAAAACAACTTCAGACAGAGCGTTAAATGGGCGCCTTTTATAAAAGACACGCAAGACCTTTGGTTTCTGACAGATGGAGCATCAATCCCAAAGGATGGTGTATGTGCTTCTATCTTCAACCTCTATAATCCTGAAACAAAACAGCTGACTATTGACACAAGGCATAGACCCTCTTTCAGGGCTATCTGTTATCTCCTGAGAGGTGAGGACTGATGGACAGAGACTGTACGCCATGTACCCATGATTCTTATTCACACACTCTCTCTCAGTCTGTCTAAAAATCATGTCCAGAGGGGAGTTCAGTGGACCTATTTGATGAATGACTCCTGAAAGACTTGTTTTTTTTTCTCCCACACACTCCCACATTTACCCTCCCACTGTTTCTCTCTCTCTTCCTTTCTCACCAGTACCTCGCTAATGACCGCACCGCTTGCCGTTGCACGGTGGCTACCCATCAATAACTCCCACATAACGCAGGTTCAGAGAGGGGAGCCAGATGAGCCTCCGGCAGGCGCACATCTGCTTTCCGTGTCTCTGTAGCCGGTTGGCGTTCCAGACGCACGGCATTCTTTCATAGAGAGCGTGGCATGGCTAATGCATGTTGTTGGGCTTGGGCTTGTTAGCGTGCGGCCATGGGCTGCTTATTTATTACAGGGCTTGCACGTGTTTTTACTGAACGGAGTTAACACGCCGCAGATGTCGTCTAACAGCAAACATGTTTTAGTGCTGTTTTGCTAAACAGGGGAAACTACCTGCGAGGGACAAGATGGGCTAATCCATTACGAGTGACAGGGTGTAAATGCTGGCGCACTGCTAAAAATCATATTCGAAATCTGAATATTATTGTTGCAGTCCAGTAATAATGCCTAAACATTCTTCGAACAAGATGAATTTAGGAATCTAGCATAGTTGTGTAAGGTATTAAGACTTGTTTTCAAATAATACACTGTATATATTAAGTTTACTATGTTTTAAGCATAAAACCTCACTAAATTTTAAATTTATGCTTAAAAAAAAAATTTGACAATGGGTTGAAAAATAATGCATCTTGTTTTAAAAATGTTTAGATATTTTTAACTGGACAACAAGGCAAAATTATTAACAATATTAAGAAAATGATTTTTGCTAACATGTTACACTGAAAAAAATTATTCTTGGCACAATTTTTTTATTAAGTATTTGCATCTATTTGATTTAATTTAAATACACCTTTTTTAAAAAATGATGTACTCCGATTACTTAGAATCAATATGAATCGGTTAACTGTCAAAACTATTCGATTTAATCAGTTAAAAATTATGAATAGGGGTTAAATACAGCTGGCTCTGAAACAAGTCAGGTCCAGTTAGTTAAATTGCATGAGATTGGTTTACATAAAAATGGATTTGTTGAACACACTCCAGTCGGTAGGTGGCGGTACTGCGCAATGACATGTCTAAAGCGGCTTTGGTAATGCACGCGCAAATAAAAATAAAAAAACCACGCCAGAAGAAGCGTTCTTCTGAATCTCCTCACCATTTTTCATTGGAGCAGCTTGGATCATAATCTATTTTCAAGGTAAGATATATTTTATCGGTACTCAGTGTATATTATTTGACAGATTTCATTGTATATACATGTATTATTAGTGCGGTTGATATCGTATTACACTAATATCAATGCACGGACTATCTTTTATTTCACTAGCTAACGTTAGCTAATGCTACTAATTGGGGCTGGGTTGAAATCGTTTCTCATTGTGACAGTGTTCATTGTAAATCCTTAGAATCGATAGATGCTGTTTTCACTTGATGCATGAACAAAACTTAATGAAACACAATAAATCACAGTAAGCTTTGTTGCTTGTGATATGAAACAAAGTGTCAGATTTCAGATTCTGTCAATTGTATCACTAAAGTTAAACGGAAAAAACAGTTTTGGTGTTAAATGTAAAGTGAAAGATCATTTTAGCACCTCAGTACAAGCAGAAGTGCATAACTCCCATGAACTGATTATCTCTTCCTCTTTACTTCTAGTAACCACAACAAATAAACATGAACAATCATCAGAAGGTGTTGAAAGAAACAGAACATCATACCAGAATGAATCACATCTCATGTAATCGCTCAGTCAGAGTTTCAAGACGTCAAAGAAATGGCTTGTAAACAATGTCACAGAAAAGCCAATGAGTGAGTATGACCTCTAAACTTGTTACTTAACTAGAAAAAAAAAATAAAAAGGATAATTTTGCTAAATACATGCACTAGATGACATTCATTATATTTTTTACTTAACCTGTTCTTCAATATGTAATTTTGATTAAACTGGTTTTAAAAAAAAAACAAGTAATGACATGTACTGTTTAAATGTTTGTATTTCAACTGGAAAGACAAATGTTTGTATTTAAACTGGAGAAGAAAAATAATATTAGAAATGTATTGTTTAAAAAAATAAAAATAATATAAAAACAGCCTTACATGCAATTTAAATGTTTCTTTACAAATCACTGTAATATACTATTGTACCAATTGAATTGTATAGTTACAGCATTAGTTGATTAGTTCCTCTTTAGCTTTATGTCTGAGTAAATCAATGACTAATGTTGTATTTTTGGGATCTTGTTGTTCTGCATGTTGGAGAATGAAGACTAAAATCAACTGCAGTTACATCAGAGGAGCCCAAGTATCTACCTCAATGAAGACATGGAGACACTCATTAAAGAATATGTGGTAAGTGTATGTCAACCTGCTCTTTTTACATTATAAATGTCTTATGGATATATATAGTTATGTTAATTTTCTTATTGCACAGACAACAGTACATCTTTCGTTCAGAGCGTGCTGGTGTTGGTCCTGGAGACCAACCTATGGATGTTGGTGTGGAAGTTCTGCAGTGTCACTCTTGGGTGTTTGATGCTTTTTGGACTGATTTATATGCTTAACTGAAGCTATGCAACGGCGCTCAAGTGCATGTTTGAAGAAAATCCTGGATACAACCAAGCTGCCACCAAAGAACTCTTAAGTAATGATAATTGAGATGTCATTTTTGAGATGTCAAATTTTTGTACTTGAGTCAATTTAAGTGTTAAAAGTTTAAAATGTAGATGTAGAATGTTCCTTTAGTACTCATGTACTCCTAACATGTAATTAAATATGCATGGAAAATGTTTTTAACAGAGTTAAGTTTTTTTTTTTTTTTGCATTTATTTCTGCAGTATGGTTGATTGTGGCAAAAATGTTTGAAAATAGTGTTTAACCTTAATGTGCATGTAAATATGAAGGCACTTTTTGTTTTTTGTTGTTGCACACAAGTGTATGAACACTGTGCTTTGACGCATTAATAAATTGATATAATGTAACAGGATGGTCTTGCTGTTCTTTTTTTGTGTGTTGTAGTTAGATTTTGTTGTAGCACAGTGTGATTGGGTGGGGTAGGATTAAATATATGAAATGCTTTGGGTTTATTGATAAAAATTATGTAAATGTGATGCATTTTAAGTACATTGGGTTTATTACCTAATACATATACATGTTTCTTATGCATTTAAAACAAATTGGATTTATCGGTACTATTACATAAATCTTATTATTTACTTGTTTCATTTACATAAGGTTGTCAAATTTGCATCACATAAAGTTTATTTGTTTGTTTAAGTTAAAAATATGTAATCAAAATGGATGGAAATTGTATATGCAATTGAAATACATAAATCTTAAGATAAAGCTTAAATATTTTTTTGAGTGTACAATAGTGACATTAACGCGTTGTGAGTTAACACATTATTAAAGTATTAGCAGTACTTTTTATAGTATTTATTAAATTTGGTTGATTTTACATTATATATATAATAACATTTAGCATTTTTGTCAATTGTTGGTTCCTAATTCTTAACACATTTCTATGTATAAATATGTAGAAAATAACATTTTCCAAGATGAAAAAATATTGTTTCTTGTAAATGTAGCTATTGCATTAATGAAAATGAAAAACCTTACTGAATTTTTTTTTTTTTGCAGTCTGACACAATACATACAAAATATACTCAAGCTTTTATCCTTGTGCTTCTAGGGTGAATATTATTTAAGCAATTATATAACAACAGAGTATATTGGGCATGAAAGAATGTGCTTTCTCTTACCTAAGCATGAAATTCCACAAGTCATCCGAAACAGAGAAACATAGAGAGACAAAGAGAAAAAGAAAGGCAAATAGTTAGTTTATCAGGTTATGCTTTTGCATTCGATTTCCATTTTAATTTCTAGCATGAGGAAATGCAGCTGTTAAATAGCTCTGCTGTTTCACTGAAATTATACAGCAAGCTCATTTATGAATTCTATTGATATAAAAACATGGGCGTCTGTATATCAGTCATTTGCTTAAAAAAAATTTCATAAAAGGGCATAACAGCAAATGCCCTATAAAACACTGACCCACAAATTAACGACACTGCAGTGTATGCTCTCGTAACTTCAACGGCCCATTACAGTCGGAGCACCATTGAGAATGGCGTTAAATTGTAGGGAGCCGGGAATTCACGCAGGAACCAACTTCTCGCTCTACCTCAATGCGTGGGTGAAAATCCCTTTCCTGTCTCACACAAAGGATCACCCTGTGACCCTATGGCACTTCATCCAGAGTGGATAGTTATGACTCTGTGTCAATTACCTAAATGGAGAGCACTTGAGCAGTATTGATCAGGGGCCTCTTTTCACTCATCACACCATCCTGACATTGCACAGTCCTATGTAATAATCCATGGGGTCAAGACTAATAAATCTGTATCATAGATGTTCTGTCTATGACAAAGATAACAAGCCAGTCCGCAGACAATGGATGATGGACTTTTAGAGTCTCTCCTGAATTGTCTCTGCACACTTGATGATTAAATGCTCAACGCTAACAGGATGTCCCAGCCGAGGGATGCCACAATCTTCTGATGTCCGGAATACATGAGTGCATTCTGTAATCACTCCACTCCAACACCATTCCAATAAAAAAATGTTCTCCCCTTTTAACCTTTTTGCTCTATTCATAAAATTCATATATATATATATATATATATATATATATATATATATATATATATATATATATATGAATTTTGGGAGAATGTAATTTAGCATTTAAACAATTTAACACCATTTTAACAAATATTATTATGTATTACTGTTATATTAAATATTTTAAATATTTAAAAATTCTCAATTCTCCAAAACATATCCTATATGTTATAATATAGTAATTTTGAAGAAATGTCTCTCTATACATATACATACACATACATTACATATACTTGTAATATATATATATATATATATATATATATACACACATACATACATATGAAGAGTTCAGATGCAAAAGCCTCTATAATATATATATATATATATATATTAATATATATATATTGGATATTTTGGCTAATGTAATATTTATAATATAATATAATATAATATAATATAATATAATATAATATAATATAATATAATATAATATAATATAATATAATATAATATAATATAATATAAGAAATTCTAATTATTATATCATATAGCATTTATTATAATTACATTTTGGCAAAAGCTATTTCATTATATTATATAATTACATGAAGGCAAAAGCATTCAACACCATTTTTCTCACCGCTTCCACTCTGTACCATTCACATATTCTGCTGATGACCAAATAGGTTGTTTTTAGTGATTCATATTGTCCCACAAGGTGCTGTTTTCCATGATGAGCCCTTCAAATATGCAGACTAAGGTGGTGAAAGAGAGAATAACGTAGTCACGTGTGTATGGCGAGGAGGTGTTACGAGTTACAGTGCTGTTGGACAAGTAGCTCAAAGGCAATTTTCTATTGAAAGAGAGATCTATAGCACTAATAAATCACACATTGCAGAATCTGCACCCACACCGATGTGCCTGAGTGAGGAAATCAAAATGTTTGTAAAAACTCAACGGTTAAAAAAACCCTCCCACCCTCCCTTTTTTTTCTCCTCACTGAGTAGAACATCCTCCGTCCTTATATGCCCTCATTCTGCCCAGATTTCTAAAATGAAAAGTCTGAAAAGTCTCAATGCTGGCGAAATTCTCTGGCAACGTTCAAGGTTTTTTAAAGCACATCTCTGTGATATACGGCTTTATTTGTGAGTATTGCACAGATCTAAGATAATAAGGATGCATCTGATCCAGGTGCTTTGCGATAATAGGAGGGGGAAGCATAAAAAAAAAGAGTCATATTCCTCCACCGTTATGAGCAGATAACCGTACACACAGCTCTTTCATCAAAAGCACATGGGGCATCACAGAGGATATGGGGCTTTTTTTTCATCCAGACAACAATAGTTAAGCTACACAATGCATTTAAATCGTCTTTATGGGATTATTATGGACGTCTGAGTTGCAAAATGAGAGTGGGAGCACAGACAGACACACACTCTGGCACAAACAAAACACAAAGCCAAGGTGCTGATCCTATCGCGGCATGGCTCCCGCAGGCCTTTGCTGGAACTTAAATGACACCACATGACTCAGAGAGCCAGCGAGCGACCTGGTTCATCCAGTTTCTGTGCATCAGGCTGAGGAGAGTTGAGCAAACAGCGCCAGGCTCCGCCCCTCACCTAAGGCAATGCTGGCAAAGGCCTCAGCCATCTGATCCTGATGTCATCAAGCTGTAAATTAGAACTCAAGAGGGCTTCCAGAAGCTGATACAGCATGTAAATAAGACCAAGAGACATAAATGGACAGGAATGCTGATAATGCCTGCGATACCCAAAGTTCTCAATAGTGCAAAATAAAACTAAAAAGAGTCCTGGAATTTCCTTAAGGAACTAGTGACGTGTTGTACACACTAATTATCTACCAACAACACTGGCATGAGAACAACTGTCTGTTCAAAAGGATCAAGAGAAGAATAAGTAGTCTAAACCACAACCATACCTGATCCTTTCTTTTTTTCTTTTTGGATCGAGGCTCCGTCTTTCTTCCCTCGACAGAATCGCGAGCGGAAAGACGGTGTGTCTGACATTCACACCGCCAGCGCTGGAGGACGGGACTCTCAATTGTCATGTTATGATTAGTGACATTTGAGACCCGGTAGATTTCAATAGAGGAAAGGTCAAAGTGTCAGACAGCCTGGTTTCCTGTGACATCACTTCTCAAGCGATAATGAGAGCCGGACGGCTCGGTATGACTCTGCATCAGGTTCAATTCGAAACTACTGAACTACTGATCCATATAGAATCCCTCTGTCGCATAAAAACAGTGTTTGCTTTGCCAGCAAGGCAGGTGATTGTGATAACCCACATGTTTTACTTCAACACAAACCCATCCAGGTGTTTCGGATTATCCAGTATGGCTGCCATCCGCAGGCTTTCAGTACCCACAGGTGTGCAAAATGGGTTAAAAACAGCTGAACTTACTTTTTAAAGGATATTGCAGAAGTTACAGGGATAGTTCACACAAAAATCTAAATTCTTCTGACATCATACACTCGCCCTCGGGTTGTTCCAAACCTGTATGACTTTCTTCCATGAATCACAAAAGAAGGTATTTTGAAACTGGTCTTAATGTTTTTTTGTTTTGTTTTGTTTTTTTGTCCTTACAATGAAAATAAATGGGCCAATGTTTTTTTGGACACCATTTACTTTCATTCTTCATTGGCATCTATGATTCCATGAAGAACCTTTAACATTCCACAAATGGTTTTTTATAACAGAAATAGGTTGTTTGGATTAATAAAATGTTCTTCAAAATAAGAGATAAAGGTTCTTCTTTGATTGTGAAAACCCCCTTTTGGAACCTTTATTCAAGTTCGTATGAACAAAAACAGTAAAAAAATTCTTGAGAATCTTCTTTTGTGTTCCGCAGAAGAAAGCCATTCCGGTTTGGAACTACATGGGGGTGAGTAAATGACATATTTACGACATCATTTTTGGATGAGCTATCCCTTTAATTCCTTAAATATCAAGAAAACACATTACCGCGACATCACTCAGCAAGCCACGAGCCATTTCGCTGGCTCTGAAAGAGAGATAGATGGCCCTTATTTCTGCGTGGGAGTGAGATGGGGGTCCGATAGGGCTGAGTTCTGCACCGAACTCCACCTGCGCCGATGATGAGGTGAGGGTTGAGTTACCGTGACCAGCTTATGCAGACTTCCTCTAAACGCTTTCAGTTCTGACAGATTTAAAGCCGAGGACGGACACACCTCATTCATCCGACCATACACGCACACAGACACGCCATATCTGTACGTATAAAAGAGAAAGAAATGTTTATTTTATTTACAGCTCGTGGAAAAATAGGACCGTCTGAGTGCGAGGCGCAGGAGGTTATCGTCAGGCCAGCGTTAAGGAAAAGCACATGTTTGGCTTTGCTTTAGAGGCTAATGTCAGTTGGATTGAAAGGCTGGGAAAAATCCAGACTGATTCCAGCCAATGGCAGAGCAGCGAGACATTAATAACCGGCATGCAATACTTTTAATGCCCCATCAAATTTTATTAAGCACAGTAGCCATCAAACGCAAAATAGATGCTTTTTTTCGGTGGGTTACATGCTGTATAAAATATTATAAAATGCTTTTTTTCTGGTGGAGCCTCAATCCTGAGGTCATTCCAGAGCTTTATTTCCAGAAATGGCCAGGAGAGCACATCACCACGGAGACGTCTGCCCTGATGATCCTCACAGCTTCAAAGAGCTCAGTCCCACACATATAAAACCACAGAGGCGCAGACATATGAAAGGCGTCTGTGTGGATGTGAGCGCGTGTGCGCGTCTGCGTAGGTCAGTATTGGCGCGTTTCTGCGTGTGTGTGTGAAATCCTATCAATGTCACAAAGGTCACGCTCGCTCAAGATAACCCGGGGAGATTGGTGTGAGGTGCCAGGGTTTTTTCTTCTCTTTATTTTGTGATTAGGTGTCACAAGGATTTCTTTGGTGTCACAATGAGGCCTTTCATGTTGTGGGCACCTCAAGGTTTAATAGGCGATTCACTACATTCAGCATGAAATGTAAAGAAAGAAACCGGCCGGCTCACAATACTCGGCGAGACCACAATTGCATGCGCGCCGACCCCTTTTTTTAAAGCGCGAGGAATTCTATCCTTTTTGTTGTAAAATGTTTGTGTAATTCCCACAGGAAATCTGGGATCGAATGCTCGCGCACAATGAACACAGAGACGTCCATTTAGCGTGTCACTCAGCTTGTGGTAAAGCTTATTCGGGTGAGTTATGTTTAAGGGGAACTTTTAAAGGTTAAAGTCAGCGGCCAGGATCAGTAAAACGAATGGAAAGGCCTAACGAAATAGTCTGTCAAAACAGTGCCTCGCCACAGTTCAACAAATATGTTACCATGTTTACAGTGACCATGACAACAGCTCTGCGGATAGACATGTGTTCAGTGATCATGCTTATTTTGTGATTCATGCTCACCCTGAAGTCCCTTTTTCCACTGTGCGTCTAAGAATATTCCCTGTGTGTTTGAAACAAACTGTGCATTTAAGAGGATCCACAGGCTGACTGACAGTATTTCTACATATGAGGTCATGCACCACTATTCGATGACACACAACTCAAAATGTTTGAATATTAAGGCCTGGTGTGAGAAGGAATCTATTTGGCTGTTGACCCAGGTGTGCATAAATACATTATGATTAAATGTTATAATTAATAGGTTATTGTCTAAATATACAGAGCTGGGTAGATTACTGATTCCAAACTACATGGTGGAAATTGTAATAAGTAATGTAATTCATTACATTAGACATTTTAGGTAATATAATCAGATTACTTTTTGATTACTTTCAGATTACTTTTGACCTAACTCGTTTATCACATTGATTTAAATAGTATAATCTCTTACCATAGTTGTAATAGTACCATATTGATGTAAAAATGCAAAGAAAAAGGAAATATATTCCATTTGTTGTTATTAACAACATGAAGTGCATTATACATTACATTACGTCAAAGTTTCTCAAACTGGGGTTCGTAAAGGAACTGCAAAGGGTTCCAGAGTTTATTGAATAACTAATACTTAATTAAATCATAAAAATGTAAATTAAAATAAATCATTTTAAAATAACATCCATCAAAAAAACTAAAACAAAAAAACTTCCTAAAAAAATTAAATGTTGAAAAAGAAAAATGAAACTGCATGTCAAGTGACCATTAACCAACATCAGAGAACCGTGAACATACAAATGTGTTACAAAAACCCTCAGATTCCAAATTTTCAAATGGTTGTATCTCGGCCAAATATTGTCCTATCATAACAAACCACACATCAATGGAAAGCTTATTTACTATTTATGTATTGTTTTATTGATGTATAAATCTCAATTGGTGTATCAATCTCAATTTAAAAAAATTTACCCTTATGACTGGTTTTGAGGTCCAGGGTCACACACACACACACATAAATATATTTATTTATATGTGCAGCTGTGCACTTTACTTGTCATTCTATATTTATATTCTATATTTTTAACTCCATCGAAACAGGCATGAAATGCAACCATGAAACTCAAATTCACAATAATTCTATAATAAAATTTGGCCATATAAATTCGCAAGTAGCTTTACTTTTGTTAAACATCCTATCTAGATTTTAATTATAATTAAATTACCAATAAGGAGGGTCTTTCATCATAAGTTCAGTGGTATTGTTGCATGTGCATATAAGAGTTGCAGCTCTGGATTGTTTCAATCAGCTTAAAAAAAACAAAAACAAAAAAAACACGAATTACATGAAACAAAATGAAATGTCAAAATAAATAACCACATTAACAACATTTTAAAAATTAAACCATTAAACCTAACAACGCTGACAGCCCTGATAAAAATAAATATTTCCTTGTGATCGGTAACTCTACGCCAGTTTTTCAATCATCATTTTTCAGTAGCAGGGCATTTGACTTGAGTAAAATAGACAACGCTGAAACATATGCGGCCAAGAGGGCAACATACATAAAAGAGAGTCTGCAAACAGATCTGAGAGCAGGACTCTTTAGCAGAGACAGTTTTATAACCTGATTCACTCAGCAAAATACAGCACCATAAAAGAAGCTCTCTGTCCATGCAACGTCATGGCACGATGACAGGCCGTGTTAATCACCGCCGTTATATGCACATCCAGCAGACAATCTGCAGCCACAACTGAAGCCTGGACTGCATAGCTCAATCAGCCTGAGCCCAGCAGACCAGAGCCTGTAAACCGCTCTCATTCCCAGAAAATTCTGCTGAGGGAAGGAGGTAATATCTTCTCTCGTCATAGCTGCAATGGTCTAGGTCTGGTTCTGATCAGAGATAAATGTCTTGGTGAGTGGACTGTGCTGCGCTAGACGGCTCTTTGTGGTTTTAGGGTCTGTATGGGGTCAGTATGGATCATTTTGTTGATAGAGGCCTGATGTGGGTAAATTACAGTGTCAAAAGTATAACTCGAAATGGTCACACCGGGTGCACTCTAAGTACCTGCATGCCACTCAGTGATTTTCTGTACAGGTCGTCACCAGCAATGGTCTTTTTAAGCAAAAACAATTAGTTAGGTACACATGACTGCACAAATACTCTCAGGGCTAAATTCTGCGTCATTCAGAATTCAATTGCAGCAGGATGGAGAATTGCAATTTGTATTTAATTATAGAAAGCAAGAAGAATTAATACTGATTAAAATTCAAAGAAATACATATATAGGATATTTTTAACTAGAAAACCAAAGTTTGATTGCTGCTTTACTTGTTTAAAAGGTTTGAAAAAGACTGAAGTCTTGAAGTTTGAAGGCTTATAGGTCTTTCAGAAAGAAAGAACAACAGATAGATAGATAGATAGATAGATAGATAGATAGATAGATAGATAGATAGATAGATAGATAGATAGATAGATAGATAGATAGATAGATAGATAGATAGATAGATAGATAGATGACTGTTGAATTACTATTCTGAAAAATTCTTGTTACTACAATTTAAATTGCATTTCAACTTTCTGTGTAGTGTGGCCAGTTTAATTCAAATTCAAATTGATTTTGCCCAGAACTGCCACAGTTTTACACAGACTGAAAGTTTGAAATCTTTTGCCTTGTTAGTCAAAACTCTAGATCAGTCGATAAACTAAACAAATAGATAGGACCGAATGATTTAAGATGCTGACTGTGAATTTCAAAAGAGGCAGCTTTAAAAGCGAGGTTGCCGGCTATCATGTGTCTACACCAGCAGATAACCTTCGACTCAGCTTTCATGGGGCGTTTGATTCACGGTGGCCCCCTCACTGGCTAGGGTGAGAAGGAGCACACCATGAAGAGAGGAAAAGTCCCTGTGATGGTGCTGATAGTCACACTCTCGGTGTGTAGTTTCCTCCATCTGTGAGAAAGAGCCTGCGCTGCTTGCTCAGCGGGAAAAGACACACACACACACACACAAGGGCGGAGCCGCCGTTCTGGCCTGAGATTCCAATCACTCCGACTCACATTCTTGTTTATTTGTCCCCATCAGACAATGCAAACGGCACACTGTGATATTTATTTACGCAACTAATGGAAGAAAACTCCTAAATTACCAGGTGCTGACATCAATCCAAACTCAAATTTGTATCGCATGACATTATCGAGAACATAAACCAAACAATAGTCTTCAGCGAGTCATATGAGAGTTCGGCTCCCGCTTAGATCCTGCTGATGTGCTGAAACCTCCTACTTGTGCCAATGAGAGAGGTGTCAGACACAATTAGACACCTTGCTCTGCGCACCGCGTGGACCAACGCGCTACTTGTCTTTTCTCGTTTACAAAGATTTTGTTCAACAGTTCTTTCATCTGCTTCCACAGACCATCTATTTCAATTGGAAATGAATGCGCTCAGACATAACCAAACAGAATTTAGTGAGAAACAGTACTCAGTTAGAAGCTAAACAAGGCAGGCACGATTATGGTCTCTGCCACTGAACCAAAACTCTCTAGAGAGGTTGCAGCTTTTGTGCTAGCTACAAACTTCTGGTATGTCAAACAGCCAGTAAGTGCTATTTTATAACTAGGCAAGTTAAACCAAATTCTCAAGTAAAGTGGATCAGTTGAAACTTGGGCTGTCAACTTTATATTTTAACTTTGTGCATTTTTTTTTTTAAATTCCATGTTAGCACCAAAAAAATCTTCAAGGCAAGAACGGAACAGCTAAAAATACAATGGCAAACATTAAAACAAGCTCTTACAGTACATTTTTAAAAAATGTAATTACTTGGCATTTCAAACTAATATTTAAAAGAAAACTTTTTTCCTAAGACTTTTTAAAACATCCATCAAGTAACTTACTGAATAAAGCCTTTCATTTCTTGTGATTAAGTATAAAAAGCTTTTTTCATTACATGCACAGAACTGCACAGTTTTCTTTCTTTCTTTCTTTCTTTCTTTCTTTTTTTTTTTAATAATTAATATTTCAAACAAATATTTAAACTAATCAAACTAATCATTATTGTACAGCATTTTTGTCAGTGCTCTGTTGTTTTAATAGTGCTTTATAAATGAATAAACTAATGTTTGATATAAATTCTACAACATTTTTCCTAAGACTTTTTTAAACATCCATTAAAAAAAACTTTCATTTCCTGTGATTAAGTAATAAAATTTTTTAAAAAGGTTACTTAATTTTGCCCCTTGACTAATTTCACAAATTCAATTTTTTCTAGTATTTCAGCAATTCAAGCTTGAAGTACCAACTTCATGAGTGATTTTGATAAGTCTATTCAAACTTTTCATCTAAAAGCTTTGAATTATATTTATTTTATATTACTGAATTATATTTTTATATATTTTATTGTATTTCAATTTGTATTATATTTTATATTTTTTTTATATTTCTCAAATAATTGATATGTAATTACGTATATGCATATATTCTGCTGTGTATATTTCTATGTGCGTGTGATTAACTAATGATCATTTTCAATTAACTGACAGCTGTAGTTCAAACTACATGGAGGGATCTAATATAATCAACACAATAATTGTACATCACTCACCAACACATATCCATGTTTAACTGTTCACTACTATTTACTAAAGTAGCATGCTTTCTCATTTCACAGAGAAAATCAATAGTGCAAGACCACACGCTCTTTAATCAAATCTTGTTTTCTTAAGTGCTATTTATACCTAATGTTTGCGGCAGGTCACAGGTTGCTCATCTGACATGCCCTGAGAGAGCACAACATATGATTCACATACCAGCACAGATACCAGAGCTACACATATTTTCTCTGAAAACACCGTCCTCACGCCCTGTAAAAACACCCCTGGGCTTAACGTAGGAATGTGCCCGAGCAGTTTCTCTTTCTCTCTCTCTCCACTAGAATGGGAGTTTTTTTTGGCAAACAGACCAATTCAATTAGCACCTGAAAGAAAGTGGGCTCCTCAGTGTAATTATATCATTGGTCTAATTGGAGAATTCTGGGAAGCCTTCTGTTGAACGCAGCCTTCTTCAGCTTCGCCCCGCTCTCTGAGCTGCAGTTCATTTCCACTCATTTGTTTTGAACACAGAAAACCACAGAGGTTGTTGCTGTGATTACACATTTGATTTGGAATTAAAATGACTCAAGGTGTTGGCTTGAACGTAATGTGATTTATGCCCATCTGTCTTGGTGTGGACAACATTTCAAGGTATTATTCTGCTGGTTTTCCCCCACCCTAACAGACATTCTTGTCATTAAAAGCCACCATTCATTTCCAAACATTCATTTTATATATCCTATTCAAATTTGGTTTTCTTTTAGAGAATACAAACTTAATTTTAACTGATTGATTCCATAGATTTTAATTTAAATTCATCCTTTGTTCTGCCAAAATACCATATTTACTACAGTTATTTCCACTACATTAAAACTGAGGTAAACTGTGGTAGCCGACACTGGCATTAAGACGAGGCAAGAAAAAAAAGAAAAGAAAAAAAAAATTATATACAGTATATAGATAGATTATACTGATTTAATGGTGGTAAATCTGGTACTTTGGCTGAATGATTTTATTGTCCTGAGGTTATACATTTTGTTTTGCCCTCAATAAGTGCCAGACAGTAAACTTATTTATCCTTGATACAACAAATCTCTGAGCCATCAAGGGTTATTTGAGTGCAGCCGCAACCCAACAGAGCTGAATAATGACCTTAATGACTGAACACAAACACAGACACACTCGCAAAACGAACAAAAACACCATTTTACAATCGGACCAAATGTGCAATTGGCAAATTTGCAGAGGACATTCAGAGGACCAAATCAGAACAAATCAAAATTTCTCTTTTTTTCTTCTGCGAATCATAATTTAGCAGATGTTTGAGAACGGAAAAACACTTGGAGGTGACTTTGATCTTTACAGCAGGACTTACTTCTTAAAGCACGAGAGTCTGTGAAATGGCCTGAGCGATTACCCTTGGCTGTCTTTTCAAACACTTATCAAACACTTTTATTTGAGAGATAAAACATCCTAAATGCATCATAAACATCTCAGAGTGGTGATTAGCTCAGGCTGGAACCCCATTGGCTGGAGGTGCTAATGGACTGAAGTCAAGAGAGCGATGGAAAGCCGCAGCCATGCGGTTGTGACCTTTCTGGCTTCGCCATCAAACTACGTGCAATGAGGTCAGTATAAACCATTTTATTTGGCCTCGCGATCACAATTTTCATTGTCTCACTGAGAAAACCATAAACAATTAAACCCACTGAACTCCCACACTGGCTTCAGCAAACCTAATTCTGCCGTAATTCTGGCCTACAACAAAAGGGCTGTGAAAAATGAGACTGCAAACGCAACGTTTTCATTTTTCTTCAATGCGATGTGATAACATTATGAACTGGCATTTTGTACAAATTATCACATTTCAGCATCATTAAATAACGTTCACACACACCACAAGTGAAAAACCCAGCGTCCAGGATGTCAGATTAAAAGGGTGCAAATGTGGCAGGACGTGCCGGTCCAGATAAGCACGACCGCAATGGGCTCTGTCTTCAACAGCACGTCTTCATCCCCCGCGCACCAAATGAAATTAGTGCATCTGTCTGGGCAAAAGCGGAGATTCGCATTAAAATCGCACGGTGCTACACAATCATCTGAAAAGCATCTGGACTGAGTGATTTGCTCAATAGGCTCTGCCGTACCGGCTCCATATGGCGAATTCAATGGCCACTGTGCGATATCGCACCAGGGCAGGGAGTGGGGAGATAGGCAAAATAATCAAACGCAGAAAAGAGAAAACACAAAGTCATTATAAGACATCAGGGATGAGACAGAGGCAGACGGGGATTCATTCCCCCAGTGGGAAGGCTAAAATTGAGAGTGGCTGTGCGCTCGTATCCTAACACCCATATAACACATATTCCTTGCTT
The DNA here is from genome assembly GCF_012432095.1 of Onychostoma macrolepis. Lineage (NCBI taxonomy): Eukaryota > Metazoa > Chordata > Actinopteri > Cypriniformes > Cyprinidae > Onychostoma > Onychostoma macrolepis. The sequence goes on from NC_081175.1 coordinate 16,900,093, forward strand.
TCAAAGGCTGGTATGCATATCGGGATTATTCCTACAAGGGACTTGCCGACAAAAGATATTATCAGTTCGACAGGGTCGCCAGAGGGGATGGAAATGACATCAGAGTTAAGGCAGACAATAAAAAGGGGTGAGAACTCGGTTGAGCCAGGGCTACAGCCCAGCGTAAGCCATTTCATCCCCACCGTATCTGATATCAGCCCTTAAGACAGAGTCCGTGGACGTGGCAGACAACTGGCGACGGAGACGGAGAGGGGAGCGACTGTAAGGGGGCCTGTGCATCCACTAACCTTCTCACTTTCACACCGGAGCAAACTTTAGGTGTCCCGAAGTGCGTATGAATTATATGAAGGCTAATATGAGAACATAACTTACGAATCACTCTCTAATGGCATTGACCAGCGCTAGCCCAACTATTAAACGTTGTAAATTCGACGGTAGTGGTCGTTCTCTCCACTTATGAAATACAGTGGCATGCTTTTAAGGGTGATCGATCTTTAAGTGAATTTACAATGCAAATCACCTGAACCTGAAGTGAACTTGAGGCTAATAAGAATGAATGTGCTTGGCATTCAGGCCTCTACTACGCTAATCTGCCTGAAGATACTCAACCCATCAAAACCTTATTGGTTTCCCCAGATCTGCAGAGCCCCTGCTGATGATTCAATTGGTGGGTTCTGGTAACCACTCCCCTCGATTGCTTTGTTCCATGCCCCAGTTTTCAATAGTAAACAGCCACATTATAACATACTCGTAGTAGCGTGCTGTAAATCATGATTGAAAATTAAAAATAAACACACTAACAAAAAAGGTAAAATATTAAAAGACAACCTTTCTGGTTTAAAAAATTTAGAAATGACACATGTTAAAAGATAAATTGGTGTGTATGTTATGATAGAATTTATGTAAAATAACTGAATTATATTATTGGAAATTTAAAAAAAACAAGCTTTATGGAAAATCTGTGGCTGGCAATAGCAGTAGCACTTGAACGTCCCATGTGTATTGCGTGTCTAGACCAGAACAACTGAACTCCCACATCCATTCACTTCACATCCACACCAATAGTCACAAGAGACTAAGACTTTTTTTTCCAAATCAAATACTCATCTGGCCAACAAAACACAAAACAACCAAATCTTTCTGACTTTAAACGTTCATATTTTTTGCGAAGAAAATTCTGTTCATTTCTAAAAAACAAAAAAGTAGAAAAATCCTTTTTAATCATACAATATTAATCTGTTCATGAAAGCCTGGAATCAAGGTATCATGAATTTTATCACGCTTTCATTAAATTTGTAACAATACTTCACACATAAATCCATTATCAAAAAATGACATCAAATCTACGTTTAAAAATATATTTATTATATATCGATATATAAATCTTTCATTACATTTTACTTACTTTGAGTAATTAATGTAATCCTGTAATTATTAAAACAGTAAATTGCTGCAAATTAGTGCGTGCAGGTTTGAGAACATTAGAAGGTGATGATTTGAAGGATTTTCTTTGTGTCTTTTCAGGGAAGCAGAAATGCCCAGAGGGCCGTAGGTACAGCCATAAAAATGGTTTATTTGTTTCCTGAGCACATTTAGTGCTTATGTTTCCATCGGAAGCCTTTATGGCATCGCAATAATATTTATGTCCAAGACAGATGGTTTCCTTTGAGTTACAATGGGATCGTATTTCTGTTCATGTCTTGTGGTTGCACAAAATTCTTCCTGACAAATTTATCGTTTTTTGGACAAGATTTCTAATGAAGCCTGTGCACGCACGGTTATTAATTTACTGGATGAATAGCGGTGGAACATACATTTTTTAATTTATTGCTTAACGGGAAAAAATATTTTGAACTATTTCTGTTGGGAAACAGACATATAGATGTAGAATTTAGGGTATTTAGACATTGGAGAATTATATGCAACTTTTAAAGCAAAAAAAAAAAAGTAGAAACATTACATATAAAAAATTTGTTTTTAAAGTATATTTAAATACTAACAAATCAAAATAAGAAAATATTCATAAATATACAACGTTAAAAATATTAATATGTATCATGTAAATTACAGTACATTTTTAAAAGTTCAATTTTCATATATGCACTCATAAAAGCAGCTATTCAAATTCATAATAAATAGCACAACAGCTCTAAACCAACAAAAGCTCCCATCCTAATCCTAAAAAGAAAAGATTTATCTGTGCATTTACTCATGTTTTTAATCACATTTGGGATTATTCCCCCTGCTTCATGCTTCAAAATGTTGGCAAACCAAAAAAGGCAGCAAAGCTGACATAGGAAAAAAAAACTGCTTCTTTTTTTGATCACTGACCACATCCTTATTCCTGAGATATATTGCAATACATACTGAAGAAGGAATGTAATGTTAATTATTCAACCTAATAAAATGTGACACTTCCAGTTTGCACCTTTCCCAGTTTCAATGTTTTGATTTACGTCAGTTCTTACAGTCCAAGTGATCAAATTGGGAGGACCAATAATGATTAGTTTCAGTTAACTAGTGCTATACGATGATTCAAAGAAAGCCTGAGGGGAAGAAACCTTCATTTCCTGCAGACTCCCTGAATGGTCGCGGGGCCGCTTTGAAACAGGATGATACTGGTTAGCGGTTCATTGTCTATTAGACAAAGTAGGGCTGTTCGCCCATTAGCACCTCTTTGTACTGACTGCTCAAGGTGTGACACACAACATGTCACAGGAGCAGCGAGAGCACGCCTGCAGTTTCTCTGATTCACATGAGAGTTCAAAGGCTTCAAAACAATGGCACACGCCCATATGCATATTGAAAATGCCATTTTGATTGCATTACAAATCAAATGAACAAGCAGTGCATCACTATTTATAAGAAAAAAAGTCACATTTACGGTCACACCAACTGAGCAAACAGCTCCCAGTTTGACCAGTACATATCTTCCATGTGTTTGCTTAGCCAGAAAGTCACTTTCGGAATAGGAAGTGCTTGATTGACTAGCGGCTGACACTTTGTCCTGCTTCTTTGTGATGACCTGTTACTCCAGCTGCCCTCTCATCCCCTGCAATGTTTGCTGCCCCACGCACGCGATCCCACTCCCGGCTGCCAGCAGTGCGCTTGTCCGCCTTGCCGCTTCGCTGCACCCTCTCATCGCATTACTTCTGCTATTCTAACTTTTCCATCAATTATGCACAAGAATAACTGAGGCCTGGCCGCAGCAGATACATAAAAGAGGAGTGGATGCCTCCATGACTCCACCGTCTGCCAGCATGTTCCCCCTACCAGTGATACTAGTGCCAGTGCGCCAGCGTACGGTCGCACGAGTCTGGTTTATGATGTCTGTGGCGTAAATCAAACGTGCAAATTTAGAGGTGTGTTGTGTAACGCGAACATTTTAAGACTAGTTTACTTGCTTGGAATGGGATTGACATACTAGGGTGAAACTGATAGGAATCAATAAACTGTTCATTCTTTCGCATTGGTTGACTGAAAGATCTAAATTAAACACAGTTTGGAAGGAAATCAGTTGTAACGCATTAAAAAATAGGGCTGAAAAGAGCTACAAAAGAAGGAAACCTACTCCCAGATCAGCTGCTGTTCCGTTCGAAACACAAAATGGAAGCAAGATTGAAAATGGCCGCTTGTACACTCCTACGTCTGCTAGAAAAATACTAGTAGGCTAGTCATACTGACAAGAAAGGACGGGCAATTAACTCATAGATAATGACAATTGTAATGAAAGTGTCATTAAATGACTAAAACAAAGAGAAAATGATTTAATGCAATTTAGTAATCTGTGGTAAAATCTACAGTATTCAAAGTGAATGAGAAGACATTAATTTACCAAAAAAGTCATCCACCGCAAAATAGAAAAACGCTGACCTCAAGATTCCAATGATGGTCACACTGACCTCATTTTCTCAACATTGCGTGTGAAGGTTTGTTGGCCAGACTTTTGACTCTGAGATCGCAAACAGCGTTTAATATTTTATGGGTCCCAACGCTCGGAGCGTACTCAAATTTGTAACAAGGAAATGCTTTACCACTTACCACAGACTGATCGTCTACTATAAAATGCTCCGCAATCTCAAACCAAGAATGTGACGAGAACATCTAGATCCCAAAAAAGTTTATTTTGACCTTTGTTTTTGTTTTTTTATTGAAAGAGAGACACATTTCTAAATATGAATTGATGAATGTGCAACATTCAAAAACGTCAGCCAAATAAATTTTAAGCAATTAACAGCCTATATAAAGTGTCTTTTTAATTATTATTATTGGGTTTATCCAGAAATTAACTTTGTTTAAACAAAGTTTTAACTATTATTTTAACTATTAAATTACTTTATTATCCTTGGAAAGTTTGCTGTTTTGTGCTTTTATTTTCGTTCATAAAAGGTTTGGTAAATTGAAAACGTCACATTGTGTTTTTCTCAATATTTAATTAACAATCTGTTGATTTTGTTGGAGCACCACCATAGCCATAATTGCAATATGTTCGTAATAATGCAGCCAATTTTTTTTTTTTTGTGGAAAAGATGCATGTCCTTCACCACAGCACAAAAAAATCATCATCCAATTTTTTTTAATGCTTTGAATAAGAGAAATATTTCATGGTAGGGAGTTTCAAAGAATTCTTGTTCTGGATGAGAAAGAAAGATTTAAGGTATTCTTCAGCCAAATGTGCCTCATTTGTGCAGGTGAAAGCAGTTTTAAGGTTACAGACCAAGTTCAAATCTGTGAGACAAGTTTTTCAAGCTATGAAGCCTTCTCCCTCTCTCTCTTCCTCTCTCTCATTTTCTTGTTCTTTCTTGTTTTTTTCTTTCATGCTAACTCTTGCCAAGTCAGTCCATTTTTATTAGCTTAGCCTGTCGAACAAATGCTTCCTTCATTATTTCTCATTGCGATTAAATGTGCCGTAATGAAGGGCACAAAGAGCAAACCGCTCCGCGCTTTCGCGGCGAAAGAATGCGCAAAGTAGTCATTACCGCATGCTACATTTTCCTTCAATTCTTATCAAGGAGGCTTAGTAAACTTTAGGGTCCTTTCAGGAGCTTTATCAGGTCATTAAGGTCTGAAGCTGATTAATATGAATGGTTGTTGAGGTCGTGGCTCTCCGAGGGAGACACAGAAGGGTGAAGGGGTTCAGAGGAAGTGTTTTGTATCTTTACACAATGGGCCGATGACCTCCTAAGCCCTTTAGTGCCTCTCTGTTAATACCTTCAGCCAAGCCTTCAAAGACGCCAGCAAAGACATTTCACCACTCACAGTTTAAAAGCTCACCGTGTATGAGGAGCTTACCTCGAGCAAACATAGAGACCCGAAATGCATCAGTTATCATCTAAAGTTCAGAGAGGATGAGCGATTGCTGTGATGACTCAAGCGTGATTTCGTAAAATGAAAAGAGAACCGGTTGACTTTAATTTAAAAAAAAGAGGCACTCCCAGAATTCTCGCTGAGACGCAATCATGACAGTTTATTAGCGGAACGCAAGAGCTGAGCGCAGAAGGAAGGGGGCCAGGCACCTCTCGGTGTGTTAGGGGTCATCAAACAGCAGGATGTTCTAGTTACCCTGCAGGAGAACTTTCTCTCTGCTGGAATGAGTCTTCCGATACCCCAAATCTTTTGAGAGCACCAGCACACCGCCATACAGCCCTGGAGGGCTAATCAGGATGGGGTGCGATTGTGGGACTCAAACCGAGAGGCCTGCGGTTCCCATCTGTAACTCTTTCCAGTCTTTAGTCGGTCTATATTTCCTTCTACAAGCCACGTTGTATGCACTTCCTGCATGTAAGAGACTAAATACTTTAAACTCTGGCAGAGATCCACTAAGACAGGAACAATGGCACCCTTTCACGTGGGCTGGGAGACGACCGGGGTCTTCAGACCAGTCAATATTTGGACATGATTTTTTCTCCCCATTTAAAATCCAAGCGGAACCGAGCAGCAGGAGGCCAGAAGTGCCAGTGAGGAAAAAGGAGGGTAAACACGCAGAACAATACAAACTGAACCCCACACAATACCACCGAACAGCTATCACAATATCAACTGGCCACAAACCGCAAACCATGGGCTTTGTTTTTAAAGTGGGGATTAAAACTGAGCCGGCACAAAAAGGAAACCATTTGAGGTCATATTGCGCAAGCTAGAGTTAAGAGGTGAAAAAGAGATGGCTTTACGGGAGATCCATGACATTTCCCATTTCTGTAGTGAAGAAATGAGCAGGGAAAGACAACCGAGAAAGCGTTTAAGTGTGAAATGTTACAAAAAACCCAAGTCTAAAGAGGCCGGACGTACTATTCACTACACCACCTGACTGAGAAGGCTTCAAAAACTGTAGGAAAAGTGCCACATCTGTTATTGAGAGATTTGAGAGGCATTATCAGTGATTAAAACGGGACTCCGTCAGAATGCTGAAATCCCTCTCCCCAGCTGTTAGGTCCATTCGACAGACCTCTTTGATGGACAGCGGTATCGGCTTCCATGGCACCACATACACAAACAGCCAAAAGATTAAGGTAGGAATTCAATACTGATTCCTGACTGATCCTGCCTATCAACAACAAATAAACAGGTTTCATTTTCAACATAAGACCTATTTGAGTTTAAAATTCCAGGAACTAGCAGAAAAAATATTGACAAATGAATATATTTGCGATGTAGATCGCATATCTGGATTACACGAACACTACTTTCTCAGAACCACAGGATAGAGAAGGAAACAATAAGCTCTCTATCTCAAGCCAATCCAGTAATGCCTGCGAAAGAACACGTCTCGAACTAAGAAATGACTAATCTGAGAAAGAGCTGGGAAACTTCAGAGGAAATCTGCCAACTTGAATTGAATTTGTAATTGCAAACGGCGTGGACCGCATTGGAGAGGAAAAAAAAGAGCCTCCGAAACCCAGTGAAGCTTGTAAGACCACCATATGTAGAGCAAGACAGAGGCTTACATATGAATGGGTGCGCTGCAAATCTCAGGCCAAAAACTAAAGGAGCCATTCCCCCCTAAATCCTCTAAAGAATCTCTATAGACTCCGGCGTACTCACTCATGTGAAAATACTAGCAATCACTCAGTATGTTCGCCACCGCACTAAAGTGCAACTCCTACGCTTGCAAAATAACGATTAAGAGATAAGCCTGTCTGCGTGCTTTGAAAATTATTTTTATAAACAGTTATGTTTCTTGTTATTATATGTTGTTTGTCACTAAATGCCATTGAATAATTAAAAACTTCAATTAAAGCTCTAATGAAGGCAATCTTTCTGACAAATTAATATTTCATGGCACTGCTATCTAAATCTTTGAGTTGGACTCTTGCACAGCTGTCTCTAATGTTGGTAATTTAGCCATGTTAATGAGTGACATTAAGAGAGGAAGATGCGGCACAAGACAATGAACCGATCAAGCATCTTAAAAGCTACCAAAGAACTGTTCTTTAGCGGGTCCGATAGTCTAAATCAATGTCTAAATGAAAAAGTCCAACATGAGATCCATGTACAGGCACATTCTGATCAGAAGGTTACTTGTTTTGTGGGTTATGAGTGACATTCAGGGCCCCAAGGTCTTGCCAAAGAGTGCTGCTGCATTATACAGCACAGCCAGATTTGAATTAGGCCATTGGGTGAGTGTATGAATGTGAATGAGAGATACTCATTTGAACAAACTCATTTATTTGCTAGAGGGGCCTCATTTTGCCCGGACAAAACCTAGGCAGGGAGCCTCCAACACACACACGCAGATATTCACGATCACACAAACACACATTTCTGTCAAGCTATAGAAACCGGGCTCGCCCTCAGATTCACCCTAACCAGAGCTCAATACTGTCCGATGATGGTTAACCGCAGCCTTGTGCTGTTATCACTGAACGTGTGACCCCTCTCTCATGAGCAGGCACCCAACTGGGCATCAGCCACTCCTGAAATGCCTCTCTGGGTTTGACCCATTGTGTAAAGCCAGCATGGGGCTGGGGTGCAGGGCAGAGAGAAAGCCCCATGGCAACTGAAGAGGGACAACCGAGAATGGGGATGAGCTGGAATCACAGCGCTTTCAGGCAACTCAAGACTTGCGGCGAAGAGAAAGGGACAGCAAGCCTGATGTAATTTCAATCTAAATATATTTCTTATATGTTAGTTGTTAAAAAGCTGTTAAGCAAATTATTTCTCACGAGAATAATAATATATTACATTATGAAAACTGGCTTATTAAAAAAGCTCATTGACATTTAACACACCCAAACTATTAACAGCCATCAAATCAACTTATTCAAGTATTTCACATTCAGCCAGAAAAGTACTTCTTTCGACTCCTGATGCTATTTTTCATTAACACCCTTCACTGCACAGGAAGGTTATATTACCTTATTAGAAAACCTTTGTTGAAATCCATTACTAGCCCATTTTCAGCCACACATTTTATAAATGCTTCAAAAGAAATATGAATTGATAAAATTGTGCCCTTTTAGAATTATGATAACAAGCAAAATCACATTCAAAGAGGTAAATTGGATTTTAAAGAACAACTGACCAATGAGCCATGATATTTATTTCTAATGATGTTTCTAGAGGGCAATGTCTAGGACAAGCTAGTGGCACGGGGTAATGACTTTTTACTTTGAAAGAGCAGAGAGCTTGCCTGTCAATCTCCAAAAGCAGAAAGAAATCCCACTCATAAGCTGGCTAAAGTTATTGGAATGAGGTAAAAAAAACAAACAAAAAAAAAAAACATTGGCATTAAAAAGTATTTATAGGCTTTATATATATATATATACATATACGGTATATAGATAGATAGATAGATAGATAGATAGATAGATAGATAGATAGATAGATAGATAGATAGATAGATAGATAGATAACTGAAGCTGTATAAACTAATTAGCTTGTTAGTGTGGTTTTAGTTTTAACCCCTCCAACAAGACAGCCAATGTACCGATTTTATAACAATTCGCGCTTCATTTATTTTCGCAATTCCGAGCGCCGTTTCTTGCCATGCTAGTACATATAGTTTTGCCATAGAGTTTACTGTAAAATAACGCTGTCGAGTGTTTATCGCGGATTTTGTTAGAAGTTTCGCCCTTACAATGTTGTAACTGTTGTATCATCAGTGAAACTTGTTCAAACGATCCTGACGGCTTGACGAACCTGTTCAGTTCGCAGCCGCGTTATATTTCGCCCGATATTCTGCGGACTGTGGTGCTTCTACATGACAAGTGAAACGGCGTTTTAGTATATCAGCTGCGCAAGTAACTAACTCACCTTGGGTTTGTTCGGTTCCAGTAGACAGCGTAGCGATCCGCCACAACCTTAGACGCCGGTTCCAGGCCCAACACAGACATCCACAGGCTGATCAACACAAAATAAAACATCTCCACCTGCGGCATTTCTGAAAGTTTCAATCGCAGCCCCTTCGATACAGCGTTCCGGTGATGAAGAACTGCGCGACCCGTCAGCTTTTCCTTGAATATCCCTCGCTTTAAATTGGTTCTTTTATTGTTAAATAGATGAAAACAGATCTATAAAACCGCAGTGCAAGGAATGACAGAGTCCTTTAAAGAGTCACACTTACATGTAAATTATTATTAGAAGAAACACTAAGAAGCCGGTTAATGCGCTCGCTGTCTGTCAATAGTCCAGTCTGACAAGGCGTTCATCTCAAGCACATCCTTTCTTGCGATTTATCGACTTAGTTTTCCACGAGGAAAGAAAACAATTAGACAAATTTCAGGTCCTTTAAATGTTCACTTCTCATTCCAAACCCCTTAAGATCTTCAGCGCGGTTGGTCACTGTAGTTAGTTTGAGTGAATGAAAACAACAGCGTCTGTCCACTGGCACCTCATTCTCCAACATGTGAATGAAGACCTGCGCTCTGTTTGTATGGTCAGACCTTGACGTTAATAAACTGAATTTATGTAGACGCTGTCCTGAAGCGCTAGAAACCAAGCTATCTTTCTGGACGAAACGCACAAAGGTTTGAACGTATTCTAGATTCTATGTTAAGATATAGTCCACAACAGTAACCTTCCAGGCAGCTGAGTTGGTCAGGGTGCATGAGCCATGCTGTCTCAGAAAGAGAGAGAGAGACACGGTACTGTTCCAGCGCTCGCTCTCTTTCTCATTGGTTTGCATTTTGAATGATGGGCGTCTCGGTTACAAAAACTACATCCCGCCTCCAAAGGTGGTAGAACTGCTTTTTTACGGCTTGTGATTCTCAAGAATATATTCACAGGGCAATATTAGGCTACTTGAAAGAGTTCCTACTTTTCTTTTTAATTTATGTTTATTTATTTATTACAGTGGCTGGACAATATATTTTGGAAAAAAATATTAGATTTATTTTACTGCATAGATTTTCATTAACATTACAATTTCTATTTAGGCTAAAAAAGAAACAAAATATATATGTTGAGATATGAACAACCAGTCAGTAAAGTTTGACTCATCAAAAGCAGCAGGTAGGAAGAAATAAAAAACCGTTTCTTGTTTTTAATGCTTTCCAAAATCTATAACTGGTGAGACTGATCTCGATTTAGGCTATATACACACACACGCACACACACACACACACACACACATGGGTTATAGGCCACTATGTGTATATATATATATATATATATATATATATATATATATATATATATATATATTAAGCAAATGGGCCGATTCTGATACCGATTGCTGACTTTTTTTTTCCTTAAGCAAAAGACAACCCTGCTGAAAAACAAACAAACAAACAAAACAAAAAAAAACAATAGAACCCTGCCCAAAACACAATAGAAAATGTAATGGTTTTAATGGTTATAATGGGAATTGTATTGGTTTTAATGGAAACTATAATGGTGTCTATTGGTATATGATGGATTCTGTTGGTGGGATGTTAAATCCTGGAAAAATGCCCAAAACACACTACAAAAAGGAATTTTGTAATGGTTTTACTGGAAAAAGCTAATGGTTTATAATGGTATTTTAATGGAAACCATTAGAATTTCTGTGATGGTTTCTACTGGGCTTCTATTGTTTTTTTTTTTAGCAGGGAAGATTGAAAGAGTACATGAACAAGATGTCTATTTGCGCTATTAAAGGCAAAGAACAAAAAAATCTGTAGTCATTTGAAATGAGAGGCAACCACTGAATTTTAACTCACAATCCAAACAAAGATGCATGAGCAGTTTAGCTTTGTGAAAAGTATGCTAAAAATGCAAATTCACGCTCTGCCAGTAGGCGGCGCTTGCAGCCGCAATACCGTGTTTTTCTAGGTTACCGCTGTAAACAAAGCAGCGCTGCGCTTATAAATAAGCTACTACTTTATTATGCACTATACGAGGTAAGTTGAAAAGAAAATGCATTTTCTGAAGACAGTGAGTTTCCGTCTACATTAATATAATCATCCACGCCAATTGAATATTTAGGATTTTCAATATTTCGTGCATCGCGAACAGTGCTTGCGCGTCTATTCTCGTACTGGCCTCTGTTAACGTCCTGTTTATAGACTTAGTAATATTTCAACATATTTCCAGGGTTGAAGTAAAAAAAATACAATGGAAGCTGTCCCTGCATGATGGACAAGTCCTTGGCACAAAAAGGGGTAAATTCTACCAGCAGTGTTTAAATTGGTGGTGACACTAACCAGTACTATAAAACTGAAAACGTTTTAACCTCATCCCGTTTAATTAGGACAGCATGTTCTCAACACAAGTAAAATCTAATCTCTTTTTAGCGTTCAGAAAACGCTTCTTAAAAACATCTGCAAGTAGCTAAACGTAGGCTATAGCCCTACAGTGTAACATTTCTAGAAAATTCCACGAACGCCTAAATATTGTGTACACTTATAGCCTAATACGTAAATCTAAACATGTTCGTTTCTTTGTCATTATCGGTTGCATATACAATTTATAAAAATAAAGTGAAATGTAAATATTTTTTGCAAAATTACCACACGAGAAAGGTTTAAATGAACACAAGCGTATGATCATAAATTCATCGCAATGTAATGTTCAAAAGGTGATTGTTTATGTGGGTGGTTTGTGTGTTTTGCTTTTTGATATATTGACGCACATTTTCTCAAAACCACAGCAGTTCCCACTCGCTCTCATCTCAAGTAAATACATAGTTCAGCCGAAGGGTTGACATTGCCCGCTCCCTCTGTAGACCTTAAAGCCCTAATACGCCCCATAGTGGAGCGACTGAAAACCGCCCAAGAGAACACGTAGGCATGTGCTCAGAATGTCAAGGCTGCAGGATGGTCTATTCTGTTGTGTTACTTCAGACCAGCCCCCAGCTTTCTCTGTCCTTTTCGTGTGAGCGCTTATCTAGAACTGCACAGGGTTATAATTTTGAATTTTTTGTCATTTCTCGTGTAAGAGATCTCATACAGTGTTTTGGACTTCACCGACTCAGGTGTGGAGATGTACTGTGTAATATGTCACACCTACAGGTCAGACCCATCAATCCTAGCAGACTAATGCACTACTATTGGCTTCAACTCAGACAAAGGAGCCTTTTAATTTGGGTCAGATAATGTCAACATCCAGCTACAATCTCATCACTGCATCCTCCTGCTCATTGTCCTGTTTCTACATCAGATCTATACACAAGCATTTTTACTTATTTTAAATGATTGCAATATTATTACATGGTTCTTTGGTTTTATTTTCTTGTGCAATAAAAGATGTTTTCATCAAACTGAAAGTGTTTACTTTCTTCCCTAAAGCCTCATTCCAGTAGTGTGGAATAAACCGAAATTACATAATATAATAACTGTCTATTGTTATGTCCAAAGTCCCTTACTAGATTTTATATACACTGATCATCTTATTTGAGGTGATTTATGAACCATAAAGCATTTTTTTTTTAAAATCAATTTTACCGTTTTACTACATGATGGATGAGAACAATAACATTTTACACCCATGTTTATTTTTATGTTCCTTTAATGGATTGTATGTAGAACTATTTAACAATGCAATGTAATGAAATCTATCGTAACAAATGACAATTTCCCAGTTTTTTCTTTGATTTCCTCCTCTCATCCTTCCCTGTGTTCATATCATTTGCTTCAATGCCTCTCTTCTCGTCCTACAATCTGCTGAACAAAATCCTGGAAGAATAAATGTTTATATTTCCCATAGTGACACTGTTTATTTCTATTTTTTAGAGCCTGGTCTTGAGCAGTTGAAACTGATGTAACTGACTCCAGCTGGACTGTCTGATCAATTTCTTCCATGCAGAACAGCAACATATACACTGCAATCCAAAAAAAAAAAAAAAGTTTTTGAACACTTAAAGTCACACTTAAAAATGTGTGAATTTCACTGCATAAAATGAAGAAAAAAATTCAGAAAAACATAACTATGTAACTTACTTTTTTCGACATACTTTCTAAAAAAGTGCTAGGAAAATTCATCAGAAACTTCATATAGAGTAATTTATGTATTATTTTTAAGTAGCCTATATATGCTATTGTCTTATAAACCTGAAGCCTTGCGAAATGTGTTTGTAAAGCACACTTATGCTTTATGTCTTAAAAATAATGGCTTTTAGTTGGATATTTAAAAATGGAAAATGATAATTCAATAATAATCTAATTCTTTTAATAATCACTATTAATAGAACATAGAGATTTAGTAGTTGCTGTATGACAAATAAAATGGTCTTTTTAGTTTAATAGTGAACTAGAGTAAAAGTGCAAATGTTAATATAATTAACAATGATAAATGTTTAATATTAACTATTATAAGTTTATTAGAACTCATATGGCATCTTGTAAATGGTCACCTAAAATAAAACATGAACCGAATCATCCAATTATTCCAAAATGAGAAGAAAAAAATCTTTTTCTTTTAGCCACACAGTCGGTATATAATGAGATGATTAAGGCCTTAACTAATAATGAGAGGTTATTTTCAGATTCATGGAAATAATTCTGCCCTGTCTGGGATGAGACTGTCTCGACTATGGCGAGGTACGTCTGAATGTTAAGCTTGTTTAAAGATGTGATTTATTTGAGTAACGTGCAAATGCGATGAACCGTCTGACCTTTCTTATCTCTACATGACCTGTGATTCACACACATCATGCTTCTAATACCCTTCAACTGGATGGACGGTGCTCAGCACATGTTTTTCACTGACAGGCATGTCCCTGCTGCAAGGTACCAAATCCTCGTGACCTACAGAACCTTCCCTGTTCAAGCTCAACCTATGAAACGAGCGCTGCTGACATCGGAATGCCAGCTATTCCAAAACGGGAAGTTCTCACCGTAGTTTTACATTACTGTGGAGACTGAGCGCATGTCTCTGATCACAGGCGTGACAGGCATAGGAGGAGAAGAGGAAGCTCTCGCTGCTGCGGGCCGCTTGCCGGATAGAGCCGGATCAGGACAAGACTCAGATTCATTCATTCAGCTGCAATCAGCTCACTTATCAGTTTCAGCTGACTTCTTTCGTGTAATCTTTTTTCCTCCGAACAAATTTTCAGATGACAGTCTAACAGATAAAGAAGTGCATGTCAGGAGGTATTAGAGGAATTTCTTTCAACATATACTACATAAGTCCTCAGGGATTTTCTGATGTAGAGTAGACTGGGCAGGAAAATATAAAAGAAAAACTTGACGTAACTCTGGGCAAACCCAACCAAGCAAGGAAAAATAAACCTAAACATGACTTAAGATGAATGTTCAAGCATTTAAAACTTATTTTAAAACACAAATATATTAGGCACACACAACATTCAAATTCTGGCCACACAATAAACCAATAATTAATATAATTAAATGATATTAATTATATTTATAATAATTATTAATATTAAACTTACATTTATAATTACAATTTTGCATAAATTGAAGTAAAAACTAACATAACACAGTAATAAACAGATTTTGTGGCTTAATATTTTTTTATAAACTGCGATGCATTTTTCAGGATTCTATGATGAACACAAAATTCAATGAACAGCATTTATTGGAATTGGAATGTTTTGTGTGTGTGTTAAAATCACAAATGTTTTTAATGTCATATTTGAGCAATTTAATGCATCCTTGCTGAATAAAAGTATAATGTCCTCAAAGAAACAAACAAACACACACACACACACACACACACACACACACACACACACTTACCCCAAACATTTGAATTGCAGTGTATCATGGTTTTCAACATTGATAATAATTAGAAATTCTCAAAACATTCTCAAAAAAATTAATTATTGCAATCTTTGGACATTATGTACTTGTGTATATATATATATATATATATATATATATATGGCAGTGTATATATTAAAGATTGCACTTGATTAGATCATGAAAAAAATTTTTGACCTTGCATGACAAATAAAATAAATAAAAAATGATTAATAACAAATAATAACTGGCAACTAATCCTGACCAATAACCAATATGATGTATTTCGCAGGCCTACAAAAATGTTTAAGTTTTCATTAGAACGTTTGACATTTTTATATTGAGATTTCAAAGGGCTATTCCCATTAACACAGCTCTGTATGAACGCTGTCCCATGTAAAAGTACTTGACACACTCACTCAGCACTCTTTGATGGCAAAGTGTTTCTGCTGAAACAAGCCACTTGTTGACGACATGTCTTCAGGGACAAATGAAAATCCAGTCTATGGAGATGTGGAAGTATTAGCAGATGTAGTGCTGTTTGAAGACCTTGTGTGTAAGAGAGAGACAACAAGCTCCTTATCAAATCAAACCAGCTGGGATTTCCCTAACGCAGTCAGAGATCTGCACATTACAGGCCCTGTGCTTGTAGAAGTGGGAATACACTGAAAGAAAAAAAAAAAGGGAATGTCTGGCTTCATTTCCGAGAGATACCTGACCCTCCGGTGGGATCCGCAGAGCGTGAATGAAACAGGCAGATGTATTTCAATAAAGTCAGAGAGCCAGAGGTGGCCTTTTACTCAGACTGAAAAGACTACTCAAGTCATTCTTCGCATGTCCCGCTGATGATGACTGACACATCCAATGGGAAAGGGTCACTACTGAGAGGAATTTTGAGAAGATAAAAGGTAATAGCAGTGGAGTCCTGCTTGCATTGTTTAGTGAATAGAAGCATAGGTGAATCTAAACTGAGAGAAGATGTCACTCAAATCATAGTAACTTGGCTTTTTGTTCTTTAGCTGTATGATGAGAGAGATTCAGAGAGACATTACCCATATGCTGGATGAGGATATTGTATATATATCTTTTAAATCACAGCCTGGAAAGCTTTAGAAATTATTCATAATAAATAAATAGTTCACCAAAAAAAAAAAAAAAGAATGTTATTATAACTCATCATTTCACCTTTATGCTGTTTTAAACTTTCTTTATTGTCTATACTGGTCAATCTTTTCCATGCAGTTACAATGAACAAGCGGTTCAAGCTTCAAAAACGATGTAATAAAAGTATTATAAAATTAGCATTAACATAGTTTTATGAGACTCTTAGTCTATATTCAAAGTCATCTGAAATCATACAATAGATTTGTGTGATAAGAGTTATTTACTGAAGAGTTATTTTCCACTCTTGTGAGCTGCAATGAGATCGAGTTGAACATGAGAACATGAGTTCAGTGTGATTCATGAATTAATCCTACAAACCAGTTTTCTGAACTGGACCAACTGGATAATTAGATACTGAAAAGATCTGAGTCAAAAGAATGATTCATTCACAAATCAGACATCACTGCTTCTCAGTGTTATTTTTTGTATTATTTATATACTATTAGAATATTTATTAAAGGTACACTTTATTTTTTGGTGCTCTAGTGGTTAATAAATAAAATTGCATGCTTCTTGTGGAATAACACAGGATAAGACAAAAACACACTTTAGAAGACTTTTTTTTTTTACATTTTGGACAAACAAAAAGTGACCTACTGCAGCTTTAATATTTTGAATTGCATTTTTTATAAATTTTCAGTTTGATAGTAAATGTAGTTCAATTTATGATGTCCTTTTTGTCATTTTTATTAGTTTTCTTTTTCTATATTTCTATAGCTTTATTTTTATTCAGTACTTCAACTGGTTTCATCATTTATAATT